>NC_064623.1:55320939-55945939 GCF_023898315.1 Schistocerca nitens | reverse complement strand
CCTAGAACCGCTCGGCCACAGCGGCCGGCTATATTACATTTCAGTTTTTCTGTTATGTGAAAAGGGGCATTCTAAATATGTCTATACTCAGTGACTACTATTCGGTACACTTCATACATGCAATATCGAATATTTTATAAGAAATATTGTATACAGTCGCGTGAACAGGTTAACCACCCACAAGGGATTGCCGAATCCTCAGAGTTGGGGAAAACGTGACGGACGATTTAGACTAATATATAGAAGCTCTAGCGGGTAATGCCACATTCATCCACAATGCGGAGGATGGCATAAATAATATGGCACGTCATATCTTCGCCTCGTGCGGTGTAATGTGGGCAGTGAGATGCAACGTCGTTTTACGTTATAAGCAGAGCTAGGAGCCGCCATATTGTACGGCGTTAAACATCGCGTTTAGTGGGTCTTCTTTTTCATAGAGTATGTTGAATGAATATAACCTGTTTCAAAGCATCAGCAAGCTGAAGATCTCACGAAAACGCGTCGTTTTAGATGCGATTTGTTATTATTAATTTCCAGAATTTTACTGGAATCTACATATCGGCAGGTAATGGCTTCCTGTACGTGATGTTTTTAGTGTTATTACTTGTGTACTACGAGAGTATACTGTTTCAGAGCTACGGCAGAGTGAGGGCGTCGTTTTGGTGCAATGTATATATTAAATATCAAATAATTACGTTTGTAGATACAGCTTTTACACAGCGTATTCCATGTACAGACGACCGGTTGCTATGGTTAGATTAGATAAGATTAATTATTCATTCCATAGACCCAAAAAAAGAGGGGTGTGGAACATGTCAGATAAACACATTACAAAAATGTAATTAGAAAAAGTTGAGTTTCATTAATTTTAATGATCCTCAGTCAATAAACAGTACAATTATGTACATGAATTAAAATTAAACTTCTAATATTTACAGGTTTAATACTTACATCTGCTTTCATTAAATCCATCATTCACACAGTAGCTAGTTACTTGGCTATTACAACCGAGTATCGTCAAAAATTAAATTATTCATTTCAACGATCCTCATTTAAGAACAGTCAAATTATATTTGCAACATATTAAACTTCCACTATTTACAGACTTTACATCTGCTTTCCATACATAGCTATAGCATTGTTGATAGCGTCGAGAATTTCTTAGTTGTAAAGAGAAAGGTAGCAGATTTGCGTCCACCTACTCCAAAATTCTTTTCCTCGTTTCTTTTCGACGAGATTTTGAATCTTTATTATTCACTTAGCAGCAGTATGATCTCAAAAGTCGGTGTTATTTATTACAAATAATATATTTGCTGGAATTCCTGTTGCAAAGGCCATTAACAGGAATGTGTCCCCAGTGGCCAGTAATCTTAAGGTGACTGCCAGTCTATGTCCGAAAACAAACATAAGTTTTTGCGGCTATGAAACTTTCTGTAATATGTACAGGGTTATTACAAATGTCTGAAGCGATTTCACAGCTCTACAATAACTTTATTATTTGAGATATTTTCACAATGCTTTGCACACACATACAAAAACTCAAAAAGATTTTTTAGGCATTCACAAATGTTCGATATGTGCCCCTTTAGTGATTCGGCAGACATCAAGCCGATAATCAAGTTCCTCCCACACTCGGCACAGCATGTCCCCGTCAATGAGTTCGAAAGCATCGTTGATGCGAGCTCGCAGATCTGGCACGTTTCTTGGTAGAGGAGGTTTAAACACTGAATCTTTCACATAACCCCACAGAAAGAAATCGCATGGGGTTAAGTCGGGAGAGCATGGACGCCATGACATGAATTGCTGATCATGATCTCCACCACGACCGATCCATCGGTTTTCCAATCTCCTGTTTAAGAAATGCCAAACATCATGATGGAAGTGTGGTGGAGCACCATCCTGTTGAAGGTGAAGTCGGCGCTGTCGGTCTCCAGTTGTGGCATGAGCCAATTTTCCAGCATGTCCAGACACATGTGTCCTGTAACGTTTCTTCGCTCACTGCAGGCCGACCCGTTGATTTCCCCTTACAGAGGCATCCAGAAGCTTTAAACTGCGCATACCATCGCCGAATGGAGTTAGCAGTTGGTGGATCTTTGTTGAACTTCGTCCTGAAGTGTCGTTGCACTGTTATGACTGACTGATGTGAGTGCATTTCAAGCACGACATACGCTTTCTCGGCTCCTGTCGCCATTTTGTCTCACTGCGCTCTCGAGCGCTCTGGCGGCAGAAACCTGAAGTGCGGCTTCAGCCGAACAATATGAGTTTTTATACGTATCTGTAGTGTGTCGTGACCATATGTCAATGAATGGAGCTACAGTGAATTTATGAAATCGCTTCAATCATTTGTAATAGCCCTGTATATGTATAGGTTAACTGACTGGCTCAAGTTTGTATCTTGCTGGTAAATACCTTTGTCAATGACGGTGAGCAGTTTCAAAAAAAAAATATTCTCTTCCATTCGAATGAAATTACGAAACGAGTTTCGATGTTGAAATTTATGTGATGAAGTACGTTATTTCAGAGCGTTGGTAGTCAACGCAACATCGAGAACATGGCTGTTATGCACACGCAAACTGATGTTAGACAGTATACCTTAACTATATTCAGTTTAAAACCAGAAGTGAAATGGAGATTCAGTTAACTAATAACTTCCAATGGTGTGTGTCTCAGGATTGTTGTTCAGCCCTGTGCAGTGTTGCTGCGCCAGCAATTCGTTGTTCAAGCCATCGACGTGTCCAGCATCTTCTTCGCGATTTTCTCCGTTCTTCTTCGACAGTCGCTAACAGAATGAACGGCGTTGTTTTCAGCACGATTTCTCTCCTTCTTACAGTATTTACATGACGCCGTTGTTGTGAGTCTTCGAGCGTCTCAGAAGCTGTAAGATACACCTGACTCTCAGCGACTAAAATGAAACGGGCCTGTATGGAGGTGTCGATTACACACTTTGAGGATTGTATAAGCATTGTATTCGTTACATTGAATCGTATTAGGCAGGACATAGTAAAAAATAAAAACATTTTTACAAATATGACACAGTTTTTTCTGAGTTTAAGTCCTGGTGCACATTTCACATTATATTCCTCGACTCAATAAATATTTTGTACTGCACACTTTTAAAAGTAGCCTTTGTGTTAATTCACGGCATTAGCTAATCCCATTGCATATTTCTTCAAAATCCGTCCAGGCGTTTCAGCGTAAAAGGAGTAACAAACACTCACTCACGCACGAAGTTTCGCAATTATAGTATACGAGGGCTGTTCAAAAAGTCAGCTGACTTTTCAAATTGCGCGGGCAACGTACTCCTAACCAGGAGACAATAAATGTTGAGTGGGCGTACTGACTTCCAGATGTGAACACGGTACACTCACAGGTCAATGTTGTTGTGACGCTGTACTTATTCCCCAAGTGAATCTTTTCAGTTGTGCATTCGGCCCTGATTAGGTCATTGCTGCAAATGGCGGAACTTCCGCCCAGAATGCCTAGAGAAACCGTTTTATTTCACAGTCGCCATGTCGTTGCATTTAGATCTGTTCTTGCCATTTCCGCTCCACTGCTTTGCCAAACTCAAATGTAATACTCGTTATTTGATGACTGAGCTACAATTTTCCCTCATTTGTTCTTGGTATAATGGTCTCTACAGGTGCGTATCCGGAAGTCGTATGACGATGCAGTTAACTAGCTTGCTTTGTCAGCATCACATCAATCTAGAACGCTGCCCGATCAGATTTTAAATGAACAATTTTAGGTACTACTGTTATATTTTACACTGCTGGAAGAAGCACAGCACTCCTTCATCAGGCCACAAGTGGCCCATCGGGACCATCCGACCGCCGTGTCATCCTCAGCTGAGAATGCGGACAGAAGGGGCGTGTGGTCAGCACACCGCTCTCCCGGTCGTTATGATGGTTTTCTTAGACCGAAGCCGCTACTACTCGGTCGAGTAGCTCCTCAGTTGGCATCACGAGGCTGAGTGCACCCCGAAGAATGGCAACAGCGCATGGGGGCCCGGATGGTCACCCATCCAAGTGCCGGCCAAGCCCGACAGCGCTTAACTTAGGTTATCTGACTGGAACCGGTGTATCCACTGCAAGACCGTTGCTCTCGCTGGAAGAAGAGAGTTTGCCAATTTATTCAAAACTTATTGTGAAAGCAATATACGGGATGGGGCAAATAAATGTAGGTCGGACTAGCGTATACGATTGGACGTGAATGTATGCCTATAATCACACCCCTTGACACGCACACCGCGTGTACGCCCGCCACGAGATGCACGCCGGTTTAGAGTGTAGTGCGGGCTGCGTTAATGTGAGTGGAGTAGTGCAAATGGGATGATGGTGCTCACAGTGCAGCAGCGGGTGTTCGTTGTGGAAAGTTACGTGACAACATAGTCGTGCAAACGGCGTGGTCTGTTGTTTGCTGAGAAGTTGTTTGCTAGCAAAGAGTGCCGTGCAGCGCTTAGTCCGAAAACCGCGACAGATGCTCCCCAGCGCCTGAAGGTTTGTGAGTGGCTGTTCACTGACATAACAACGAATGGCCTGTACATGGATCTGTTCTTTATGTCTGATGAAGCCTATATTCACCTGAGTGGTTATGTAAACTCACGGAATCTACATCTACATCTACATACATACTCCGCAATCCACCATACGGTGCGTGGCGGAGGGTACCTCGTACCACAACTAGCATCTTCTCGCCCTGTTCCACTCCCAAACAGAACGAGGAAAAAATTACTGCTTATATGCCTCTGTACAAGCCCTAGTCTCTCTTATCTTATCTATGTGGTCTTTTCGCGAAATGTAAGTTGGCGGCAGTAAAATTGTACTGCAGTCAGCCTCAAATGCTGGTTCTCTAAATTTCCTCAGTAGCGATTCACGAAAAGAACGCCTCCTTTCCTCTAGAGACTCCCACCCGAGTTCCTGAAGCATTTCCGTAACACTCGCGTGATGATCAAACCTACCAGTAACAAATCTAGCAGCCCGCCTCTGAATTGCTTCTATGTCCTTCCTCAATCCGACCTGATAGGGATCCCAAACGCTCGAGCAGTACTCAAGAATAGGTCGTATTAGTGTTTTATAAGCGGTCTCCTTCACAGATGAACGACATCTTTCCAAAATTCTGCCAACGAACCGAAGACGACTATCCGCCTTCCCCACAACTGCCATTACATGCTTGTCCCAGTTCATATCGCTCTGCAATGTTACGCCCAAATATTTAATCGACGTGACTGTGTCAAGCGCTGCTCTACGAATGGAGTATTCAAACGTTACAGGATTCTTTTTGCTATTCATCTGCATTAATTTACATTTATCTATATTTAGAGTTAGCTGCCATTCTTTACACCAATCACAAATCTTGTCCAAGTCATCTTGTATCCTACAGTCACTCAACGACGACACCTTCCCGTACACCACAGCATCATCAGCAAACAACCGCACATTGCTATCCACCCTATCCAAAAGATCATTTATATAGATAGAAAACAACAGCGGACCTACCACACTTCCCTGGGGCTCTCCAGATGATACCCTCACCTCCGATGAACACTCACCATCGAGGACAACGTACTGGGTTCTATTACTGAAGAAGTCTTCGAGCCACTGACATACTTGGGAACCAATCCCATATGCTCGTACCTTAGTTAGGAGTCTGCAGTGGGGCACCGAGTCAAACCTAACCTAACCTAACGGGGTCTGGGCAGTGGAGAATCCGCATAACTTCCACGAAACGCCATTGCATGATAAGGTTAGGATGTGGTGTGCAGTGTCTGCACGTCGCCTTATTGGTCCCATCTTCTTGCGTCGGAAGCTGATTTCAGAGCGTTACATTGCCAAGATTTTAAAACAATTTCTGACGGCGTTAACGGAGGAGGAAAAGTTCTACAGTTACGTCTCAAAATGTCGACGAGACATGTATGTGAACATATGCGCAAAGTGTATTGGCAACCTGAAGATGACAGCACGATTCTGTCGAAACTAGTAATTGGAATAAAGGTCTTACAATCAAGCGATCTTGGCTTTCATAAGAAATATGTGTATACACGCACCGGCCGGTGTGGCCGAGCAGTTCTAGGCGCTTCAGTCTGGAACCGCGCGACCACCACAGTCGCAGGTTCGAATCCTGCCTCGGGCATGGATATGTGTGATGTCCTTAGGTTAGTTAGGTTTAAGTAGTTCTAAGTTCTAGGGGACTGATGACAGATGTTGAGTCCCATAGTGTTCAAAGCCAGCCATATGTATACACGCAGATTTACGTTTTCCTTCCTGTTCGGGAATGAAAGGTCTTCCTATCAACTATATTGATGTTTTCATGGACGGCGCCAGTTATTTATTATATCTGATCCCCGTTGCCAATACGCGTCTCATTCAGATAATCGCAAATTTCATTGTTCCAAAGCCATAGCCTGTGACTGCGAACATCGCAGAGCCCATGGCTCAAGGAACTGTTTGTGGATCTCTGACTCCTGTGTCACGTCTCTACAATAGCAAAGGAAACAGATGCGGAGTCCATTATTTTCTGTATAATTGTGCCCACAGTTCTGCAATTTTTTACCAATAAAAACATTTTTTAGTGAGACATCTTTATTCACCACGATCGCGATATCGATCTATTATGCCAGTTCCAAATGATAGCTCACTATGAACTGAGTTATTCTTTTTAACAGAACACTGTCCTCGGGCCAGCTACCCACATTACTAAACCTCTAAAACTTGCACAGTCCTACTAACACGCCGTCTATCTTGTGACTTACAGGAACAACAATATAATTATTGACGGAATTAAAAAATTTTAAATGCTATGATAAACTACCCCTAAAGATGTAAGTTATAATCTTATGTTACAGTTTTAGCACAGTATGACAATTATTATAGATGGAAACCGTCTATTAAACAAAAGGGGGAAAAAAGAAAAGAAAGAAAAAGAAAGAAAGAAAAGCCCTTGAAAGAGCCACTTCAACTTGTAAATGTTGTAGAAACGAAAAAAGTGATGAAAGCCTACTTTAAATTCTACAAAAAAACAAAAAAAAGGAAAGAAACACTAATGAGCCAAATATTGTGACTATCTGCTTAATACCTTGTTTGTGCGTATTTGGAACGAAATACATCACAGATTCTGCGTATCAAGGATCCGACAGTTTGTTGTTAAGTTTGTGGAGGTATGTGGCATCAGATGTCTACGCAAATGTCATATAATTCACGTAAATAACGATCTGCTGATTTGTTACGCGACGATGGCGCCCAATAGCGACCCAGATGAGTTCCATAGAACCTACATCAGGCGAAGCTGTTCGCCGAGACATCGACGCCAATTCACTACAGTGCGCCTCAAACCACGGTTTTGCCTCCGAGACAAGAACGCTTATACTGCTAAAAGACGTCATCGCCGTCATGGAAGACATAAAGCATAGGGGATCCAGGTGGTTTTCAGCGGTCAGCTTGTCTTATGTTACTACCAAAGGTCGCAAACGCACGAGAATGTCTCCCATAGCATATACTCCCACCAGACCCGGTCCGTGGCGCGCTGCACGTTTCGAGCCGCCGTTCATCTACATCTACATTTATACTCCGCAAGCCACCCAACGGTGTGTTGCGGAGGGCACTTTACGTGCCACTGTTATTACCTCCCTTTCCTGTTCCAGTCGCGTACGGTTCGCGAGAAGAACGACTGCCGGAAAGCCTCCGTGCGCGCTCGAATCTCTCTAATTTTACATTCGTGATCTCCTCGGGAGTTATAACTAGGGGGAAGCAATATATTCGATACCTCATACAGAAACGCACCCTCTCGAAACCTGGCGAGCAAGCTACACCGCGATGCAGAGCGCCTCTCTTGCAGAGTCTGCCACTTGAGTTTGCTAAACATCTCCGTAACGCTATCACGCTTACCAAATAACGCTGTGACGAAACTCGCCGCTCTTCTTTGGATCTTCTCTATCTCCTCTGTCAACCCGACCTGGTACGGATTCCACACTGATGAGCAATACTCAAGTATAGGTCGAACGAGTGTTTTGTAAGCCACCTCCTTTGTTGATGGACTACATTTTCTAAGCACTCTCCCAATGAATCTCAACCTGGCACTCGCCTTACCAACAATTAATTTTATATGATCATTCCACTTCAAATCGTTCCGCACGTATACTCCTAGATATTTTACAGAAGTAACTGCTACCAGTGTTTGTTCCGCTATCATATAATCATACAATAAAGGATCCTTCTTTCTATGTATTCGCAATACATTACATTTGTCTATGTTAAGGGTCAGTAGCCACTCCCTGCACCAAGTGGATATTCGCTGCAGATCTTCCTGCATTTCGCTGCAATTTTCTAATGCTGCAACTTCTCTGTATACTACAGCATCATCCGCGAAAAGCCGCATGGAACTTCCGACACTATCTACAAGCTCATTTATATATATTGTGAAAAGCAATGGTCCCATAACACTCCCCTGTGACACGCCAGAGGTTAATTTAACGTCTGTAGACGTCTCTCCATTGAGAAAAACATGCTGTGTTCTGTTTGCTAAAATCTCTTCAATCCAGCCCACACAGCTGGTCTGATATTCCGTAGGCTCTTACTTTGTTTATCAGGCGACAGTGCGGAACTGTATCGAACGCCTTCCGGAAGTCAAGGAAAATGGCATCTACCTGGGAGCCTGTATCTAATATTTTCTGGGTCTCATGAACAAATAAAGCGAGTTGGATATCACACGATCGCTGTTTCCGGAATCCATGTTGATTCCTAAAGAGTAGATTCTGGGTTTCCAGAAATGACATGATACGCGAGCAAAAAACATGTTCTAAAATTCTACAACAGATCGATGTCAGAGCTATAGGTCTATAGTTTTGCGCATCTGCTCGACGACCCTTCTTGAAGGCTTGGGCTACCTGTGCTCTTTTCGAATCATTTGGAACCTTCCGTTCCTCTAGAGACTTGCGGTACACGGCTGTTAGAAGAGGGGCAAGTTCTTTCGCGTACTCTGTGTAGAATCGAATTGGTATCCCGTCAGGTCCAGTGGACTTTCCTCTGTTCAGTGATTTCAGATGCTTTTCTATTCGATGTCAGCTATTTTTTCGTTTGTGCGAGGATTTAGAGAAGGACCTCGATGTCGGCATTGTGGAGACGACCATCGACCTAGTGTAGCCAAAATTTGATTCACTCGAAGAGCCGGCTTGTTGCCACTGATCGACGGTCGAATCCCGATGGTCCTTTGCCCACTGCAATCGTAATTGACGATGTCGTTGGGTCAACATTGAACACGGAGGGGTAGTCTGCTGTTGGGCTCCATTTTCAACAATGTACGATGAACGGTGTGCCACGAAACACTTGTATGTGCAACAGCATTGTGCTCTTTCGGCAGAGATGCCACAGATCACTATCTATCCTGCTTTACAGGGCAGAGAAGCCTCCGAACCCCACGTTCTGTGAAGAGCCGTGGACGTCTAACCATTTAGCGCCCAGTAGTAGTTTCACTGGCTTTCTACCTCTTTCCGTAGATGCTCACGACATTAACACGTGAACATTCGAGGAGCTTCGCCGTTTTCGAGATAATCGTTCGCAGACTCCGCGTGAAAATAATCTGCCTCTTGTCAAAGTCACTTATATCACTGGATTTCCCCATTTGCAGCCCATATGTTCGCTAGGGTGATCCACCGTCCGTGTCTGCTCCGCTTATATACCGGGTGATCAAAAAGTCAGTATAAATTTGAAAACTTAATAAATCACGGAATAATGTAGACAGAGAGGTACAAATTGACACACATGCTTGGAATGACATGGGGTTTTATTAGAACCAAAAAAATACAAACGTTCAAAAAATGTCAGACAGATGGCGCTTCATCTGATCAGAATAGCAATAATTAGCATAACAAAGTAAGACAAAACAAAGATGATGTTCTTTACAGAAAATGCTCAATATGTCCACCATCATTCCTGAACAGTAGCTGTAGTCGAGGAATAATGTTGTGAACAGCACTGTAAAGCATGTCCGGAGTTATGGTGAGGCATTGGCGTCGGATGTTGTCTTTCAGCATCCCTAGAGATGTCGGTCGATCACGATACACTTGCGACTTCAGGTAACCCCAAAGCCAATAATCGCACGGACTGAGGTCTGGGGACCTGGGGGGCCAAGCATGACGAAAGTGGCGGCTGAGCACAGGATCATCACCAAACGACGCGCACAAGAGATCTTTCACGCGTCTAGCAATATGGGGTGGAGCGCCATCCTGCATAAACGTCGTACGTTCCAGCAGGTGTTTATCAGCCAGGCTGTGGATGGTGCGATTCTGTAACATATCGGCGTACGTCTCACCCGTCAGGTAGCAGTTACAAAACCAGAATCACGCATTTCCTCGAAGAAAATAGGCCCGATAACGGCAGATGTGGTAAATCCAACCCATACCGTAACTTTCTCGTCGTGCAATGGAGTTTCCACGACAGCTCTAGGATGTTCGGTAGCCCAAATTCTGCAGTTGTGGGCGTTGACAGACCCTCGGAAGCTTCGTCCGTCCACAACACGTTACTTAACCAATCGTCATCTTCCGCCATCTTTTGAAACGCCCACACCGCAAATGCTCTCCGCTTCATTAAATCGCCAGGTAACAGTTCATGATGCCGATGGATTTGAGGGTACGCCTAAGTGCCAAGCAAACAGTAGTGTAATGGAATGCCGATCCGACGTGCGACTGCACGAGCGCTGACTTCCCCGTGCATAGACGAACCCGCTCCAGTCTCCATTTCGTCCTGAACTGTCTCAGCAGCATTACGCCTTGTGCTCGGTCGGCCACTACGGAGTCTATCGTCTAAAGAACCAGTGGCTTCGAACTTCAAAATCATTCTCACCACAGCTGATTTGTCAACGGACCTTTGCCCCTTCGAATCCCCTTCCTATGGCGGTAGGATCGTAACGCTGAACTAGTACGTTCCCTATTCTGATAATACAGCTTCACTAAAAGCGCCTTTTCAGGTAACGTCAACATGCTGCGACTGCTGGCGCATTTGATTCTTTCTCTCATTACAGCTCCTTTCATACACGATTGTCTTGCGCAGTCACTGACGTTTTGCTGTCCAGCGCCATCTGTAGGACATTTTGTGAACTTTGTTCTTTTTTTGGTTCTAATAAAACCCCATGTCACTCCAAGCATGTGTGTCAATTTTTACCTCTATATCTACATTATTCCGTGGTTTGTTAAGTTTTCAAATTTATACTGACTTTTTGATCACCCGGTACTTTTGTTACCGCGTAACGTGCCCGGAGCGCCACCTGGAGGCATCCAATGTCGCGGTGGGCAGCGGTCATAATGATTTGGCTGATCAGGGTAATACACACGTCATGAGACAGTATAATTCACGATACTCACACCCCGAAAAATGACGGAAGGAAAAAAATTTTATCACATAACTACGCTATCGCTGTTCATCCAATAAAACGTCAGCACCAAGCATGCCCTTTTGATTTATCACTTCTTTACTACTAACTCTATTCACAGCCACTGAACATACTTGCAAAATTGTACGAAACAATTTTCGGGAGATATGACCAGTGAAGGACTAAGAGGGGGTAGGAGGGGGGGGGCGGAAATGTTGGCCCACGCTCGGCCTCTGGTCCTGGGGGGCCTCCAATCTGGAGGGCCTCGATCACACAATGTTTAATCAAATCTCAAACTAGGCCAAAATAGGTTCAGTAAAGAAGAGGTTGTTTGAAGCTTGAGACGCCGCACATATACAAAATATATGCAAAATAAATGTCTGAAAAAACTGCAGAGGATGCATCAAAAGATAATTAATAGTAACTGGAAAAAGATGACCGAGGCCACACAGATGTGTGATTCTGGCCAAAGAGTCCAGATCTTGGACTGTGCAGTTTCCACCTTTCCAGCATACTGAAAGGACGTCTTGGGTGAAAGTCATTTTCCAATGATGAGTAGAGTCACATTGGTTCTCAAATGGCTCATGACTGACAAGCCAATTTGTGTCGCCAAGGAATTGAAAGACTGGTGGAACGTTCGGACAGAGGTTTTGGTGACGGTGTTAAAAACACTGTCATGTACCTGAGACACTTTGAAGAGTAGTGCAGCAATCAATAAAAGTTATTTGGCCTGCCAAAATACTGTTGAACTGATTCTTTTATGTGTGTCTGTAGGTATTACTGCATATTTTGTCTCATGGAAGCGAGGACTGGACAGCAAGTCTGCCTCACAGTTTATTAGTTTTCTAGAGAGATTTTTTCCTTTGCTACGTTTCACATATTTATGTATCATTTAATGGCTGCTTTAATGCAGGTTTTGAAGATGGAAGATTAATGCCCTACAAATGCCATTTGAAATGGATGCAGGTTTTAAGCCATCATTAAAAAAGATATTGTCACTAAGTGTGAACATCTTCAATGGTAGGGATCAGGGTATTTGTAAAGTTGCAGCTCTTCACCATACTGACAGTATCTTAACTAATTTAGATACATTTCGCCACATGATACAGTCCATCAACATCTCTCCCAACAGAAGGCAACAATCATTTCAAGCCATCAACCTGACATAACTGCTCTGCCACTTGGGTATTGTTTGACACTTGTACCATATGATTGGTGAATACATGCGTGACTTATTTATAGCATTCATTATTGCTAAATAATCTGAGACTGTCATAGAGTTCCTGTGTGAATCAGGTGCCCTGTATATCCTCTCAGATGAGACTGGAATTAACAGTGAAGTTGACTGTTTGTTGCAGAGTCTCAGACAGCTAATAACTCTGATCCTCTCTGGACAGCCTGTAGAAGACAGCTAGCAATGTTGTCGAATTCTTGTGTGAAATGACAATATTAACTCTGCTACAAACTCATCTGACTGGAGATCATTAGTTTTGTGCGGGTAGCTCGAAAGGAATTAATGGTGTTTCCTTACTTAGAATCATATTATACATGATGTACTACGGAGTGCCATGCACAGAATATTTAAAAAAAGAATGTACAGTTTGTGTGCACAGCTATTGTGAAATGCAGCTCATTCAAGTGTAACATCTGAAATGTACCCTTGTTTCAAGCCTTTGTCTTTGACACACAATATTCATCTACAGTATAAGTATAATTACTTTGATGCAGGAAACTAGCCCAAAGTTGGTTCTGACAAAACTACTAAGGGATTTAGCTTGGAAAATGAGATACTAAGTGTTCTGTCATTTCCTGGCAAAAAGCCAATTGCACCCCATACGGTAGGCGGTGCCAAGGGTACAGCTGTTTTCGCCTATCTGAGAGGGCAAAGGTATTGAGGGCAGAGACCACACTGGCACCGCTTGAAATCATCGAGCTAATGTCCACAGTAAATGGAAGTCAGTCTGTCGAGGAGCAGCAGAACTGACTGGACTTTGAGGTGTTTGCCCCTGGAGCCAAGTTACAGTTGGCAGCTGACAACACGAGTGTGCCAGGAGGACAGACGGGTCAGCATTATCTTTGTTTCACAGAAGTCTGTTCCTGAAGTGCACGGACAGGGATAGCGCCTTGTGCTGTGACGTGTCTTGCATACATAGTTTCCCAAGGGCCAGTACGAGTGTTATTTTCTTTGAAACTGTCTGGCTGACTGTGTACTAACAGGAAATAGAACAGGCACTAGTGCAATGGAACTCGCGTGGACAGCGAGTCCTTACAAGTTGACCATGTATCAATACTGTCTTCAGCTGTTCTATGTGAAGATGGCTCTGCTTGGTTGTTGAGTAAAGATTAATATGCTACTGATTCAAGTCACTATTTTATTATACCATTTTGTCTCTGGAGAGTTTTGAGCACATTGTACTACAGCTAGATTTCTTTTGTCTAGGGCATAGTGTAAATTAATTCAGCCATTTGGATATCATTGTTGATCCTGTATTCATGAAGAAGACAGGTGAAAATTTGTCCTAGATTGCGATTCAAACCGGTATTTCCTCCTTAACGTGCATTGTCATCTTGACTGCCTTGGCTATCCTGAGCCACTTCATATCATATCAATTCCTATCTTGATGTATACAAGCAGCATACATGTCTATTCTTCTCCTGCTGGCAGTTCACATGGATTCCCACAGGAGTTTGCACATCACACACACACACACACACACACACACACACACACGCGCACAAAAATCAGCATCACCTAGTGAGGAATGACTGCTAGTCAGACACACGAATGATCATTTAGGAAACTGTACAACTTGTTGGGTGTTTGAGGAGTGCTGTGGTGATATCAAAGTGAAACCACATCCAGATGTCATGGGGATGGGTGACCACCCCACATTACAGACATCAGATGTCGTAGGCTGCGCAGATCAGTAAAACAGAACAGGTGGCGAACTGTGGTGGAACTGACACCAGTGTTTAATACTGGGCCGCGTGCAAGTGTACGTTAACACACAGTGCACTGAACACTCCTAATGATGGGCCTCCGCAACCAATGGTCCGTGCATGTGCAAATGCTAACACCGTAACATCAGGAACTAAAACTAAAACGGGCGTGTGACCATCGGCTGTGGATGTTGACGCAGTGGCAAAGTATTGCATGGTCTGATGAATCCCAATGACTTCTTCATATCTGCTCGGTCTGAGGCACCTTGTCACAGTTTGCGCAGCTAGCCACCCCCCCCCCCCCTTCGGAGGTTAGAGTCCTCCCTCAGACGCACGTGTGTGTGTGTTTAAGTTAAATTAAGTAGTGTGTAAATATAGGAACCGATGACCTCAGCAGTTTGGTCCCATAGAAGATTATCACAAATTTCCCAAAAGTACTACTTTATCATACCAATGGGAGGGTATGAATCCATTGTCTTTCAGGGGAACAGCTCCTGGCCACCTATACAGTGGAACAAAGACAACCTGGCATTATGCTCCATATGCTATAGGGGACGTTCACATGGACATTCATGGGTCCAGTGGAGCTCATGCAAGGCACCACGACAGCCAAGGGGTATCGTACACTGGTTGCAGATCACGTACACCGCTTCATGACAGTCAGATTTCCCAACAGCAGTAGCAATTTTCAGCAAGATAATGTGCCATGTCACAAGGCCAGAAGTGTGATGGAGGTCTTCAAGGAATAGTGGCAAATTCCAATTGATGTGCTGGCCCCCCAGCATCCCAGATCTGTACCCAACTGATATCATCTGGGATGTGACTGAACGAGATGTGAGCGCTCATTGCCTCCTCTCCGGAATTTATAGTGTTACCTGTGCTGTAGGTGGACCTATCGTAGGCACTGAACTCTGTTAGTTGTATTTTGCTTTCATTTAGCAAGTCTTTAGATGCTGTTCTTGTATCTTAGGCACAGGGTTTTCTCTGATTGAAAGATTTGCTGTATTCATTGTCTGTTATTTAAAGATTGTCTGTTGAGGTTCTACCATTACTGTGCACATTTTAATAAATTTTATCATTTGTCTGGAATTTTCTTGGCAATTCTGTTGTTAATAAATTGTGGATTGTGATGAACATGTGCACCCTCACAAGCCTCAATCACTTCCCGTACTCGGCCTATGCTGCTGCTAAGTCTACCATATCGCATGGACAGTTTTCAATCCTATAAAAAAATGTACTACTGCACAATATCGAATGTCCTGTGAAGGTCTTAGTACAAATTATTCTAGACTCAAATCACACTTGTTTAGAGAACAGTGACAAGGGTTTATGTGGAATCTTAACTTAACTCTCAAACTCCCAGGCACATTGAAGCGATGTGCTGGACCAGGACTCAGACTGGAAACCTTGCCTTTTGCAGGTGGTGCCTGTACTGACTGAGCTATTCAGACAGTACTCGAAACCCAACCTTCCCGATTCACCTCAGTCAAGATCTTTCTCCTTTTTTCCTAATTTCAAAAAAGTTCTTCTGCATTATTCACTTGACCAGCATTTCTGGGAGAATGGATACTGTGGAGGAATGGCTTAGCTACAGTCTATGGGATTGTTAAACACCATTAAGAGATTAGGCCTTAGGCCTCTTCCGACTGCTGCCTATAAGACAGTACAAGGAGTTGTCTACGATACGGGGACAAGCTATTAGCATGTTGCCAATCCCTCTAGTCACTATTACCAGTAGACGATTCGTGATGAAGCCACCGCTCCTTTACTCGAGGAGCTCCTCATCTGGCCTCCAAGACTGTGTGGACATCCCTACCTCAGAAAAATCCAAGGCGATATCAGTAATCGAATTAGTATCCTTCCACACTGAAGACAGTGGCACTAACTACTCAGCTACAGAGTCAGTCCCTAGGGAATTGTTTCCAGAATAAATCTCTCATTAAATTGAGAAGTTTCAAAACAGTGTGCACTTCAATGCAGGGTGAAAAGACACATTCTGAAAATAATTCCCTAGGCCAGAAACAATTTCTCTGTGATAATCTTCTTTCTGAATTTGCCACTGCAGCTACATGCTAGAAAGCTTCAGCAGTTAGGGAAGAGTTACTGGCAGAAATTATGCTCCACTCTGAAATTTAAAGTATCACTTAATCAAGTAGTGTACAAGGTGATGTTCATAGTAGAATGTGAACATAGAATTATTAATATATAACACAGCAGTTCACAACAATGAACACCTGGAAAGAAGCTCTAAAGTTGGAAGGAACGAGTGGGATACACCTTTGGAATCAGACATTTAGCTTTTAGCTGGAAACTGGAAGGATGCACAAAAATGCTGGAGGTCTTGCATGAAATCACAGGAAATACTTGCAGGTAAAATATGGGAAGATAAACAGGACATATAAACACTTCGAAGAATGGGTCTAACTCAGTGGACTAGACAAAGAAGCAGTCAAAGTTACAGAGAGAAAATTAGACCTTGCTTACAAACTAACACAGGACAGGGATGACACACGAGTGATATCATACAAGGTAAATAAAAAGGGACAGCTGAAAGAATTTCAAAAGAAGGAAAGGAAGATTCTAAAGAACATCCTTGGATCCCGGACTCTTAAGATTACTGATGGGACTTGAAAAAATAGGGAAAACGAGGAGCTCTGTAAGTACACTGAAAAGATCATGGACCAATGTGGAAACAACAGGTGAAATTTTGCCAACATCAAAAAAGAATAGACAAAAATCAACTGAGCAATTAAAAAATAATAATAATAAAATCTTCAGTTACATCACAGCATTAAATCCACCTCTAAGTGGGTAGAACGCACAATATCATAACAGGTCAGTGGTAGTCAACCTGGTCCCAGTGACCTTATGGTGAGAATTCCACTTTCAGAAGATTTCTACAAAAATTTTAGTAAGTAATTATTATTTTATGCTTTCATTTGCTGTAACTCTGCTTTACGAATTTTATAAAGTTATTTATCTACCCTGTCAATCACCATTTCTGTCGAACCAGTGGACGATTAGAAAATTTCACTACTAGCAGAGATACGAAAGTGGGCAGTAGGTAAAAAAAGATTGACTACCCTTGCACTAGATATTCCAAAACAAGGAAGAATTCAGAAACAAAATCAACAGCATAAAATTGTTTAAAGAGAAATTGCTAAACAAGAGATCCATATATTATGTTTCCAAGGAGGACAGAAACAAAATAAATGAAAGAATGAAGAGTTTCTGGAAAGAGGGAAAAAGAAAGGCCAAGAAGCTTACACTGTAAGTCTGTAGTTGGCCAATCTTTCATCTTATTTCTCTACTCGCACTGGTGCCCCACTGCTAGTTGGAACAAGAATGAATAGAAGTGATTTATCCCGTGTTACTTATGAACTTCTTGGACTTCCAAGAAAGCTACACTATGTTGCTAATGGATAAAAGCTCAGACAATGACATTGTTGTTGTTGTTGTTGTTGTGGTCTTCAGTCCTGAGACTGGTTTGATGCAGCTCTCCATGCTACTCTATCCTGTGCAAGCTTCTTCATCTCCCCGTACCTACTGCAACCTACATCCTTCTGAATCTGCTTAGTGTATTGATCTCCCTCTATGATTTTTACCCTCCACGCTGCCCTCCAATGCTAAATTTGTGATCCCTTAATGCCTCAAAACATGTCCTACCAACCGATCCCTTCTTCTAGTCAGTTGTGCCACAAACTTCTCTTCTCCCCAATCCTATTCAATACCTCCTCATTAGTTACGTGATCTACCCATCTTATCTTCAGCATTCTTCTGTAGCACCACATTTCGAAAGCTTCTATTCTCTTCTTGTCCAAACTGGTTATCGTCCATGTTTCACTTCCATACATGGCTACACTCCATACAAATACTTTCAGAAACTACTTCCTGACACTTAAATCAATTCTCGATGTTAACAAATTTCTCTGCTTCAGAAATGCTTTCCTTGCCATTGCCAGTCTACATTTTATATCCTCTCTACTTCGACCATCATCAGTTATTTTGCTCCCTAAATAGCAAAACTCCTTTACTACTTTAAGTGTCTCATTTCCTAATCTAATCCCCTCAGTATCACCCGATTTAATTTGACTACATTCCATTATCCTCGTTTTGCTTTTGTTGACGTTCATCTTATATCCTCCTTTCAAGACACTGTCCATTCCGTTCAACTGCTCTTCCAAGTCCTTTGCTGTCTCTAACAGAATTACAATGTCATTGGCGAACCTCAAAGTTTTTACTTCTTCTCCATGAATTTTAATACCTACTCCGAATTTTTCTTTTGTTTCCTTTACTGCTTGCTTAATATACAGATTGAATAACATCGGGGAGAGGCTACAACCCTGTCTCACTCCTTTCCCAACCACTGCTTCCCTTTCATGCCCCTCGACTCTTATAACTGCCATCTGGTTTCTGTACAAATTGTAAACAGCCTTTCGCTCCTTGTATTTTACCCCTGCCACCTTCAGAATTTGAAAGAGAGTATTCCAGTTAACATTGTCAAAAGCTTTCTCTAAGTCTACAAATGCTAGAAATGTAGGTTTGCCTTTTCTTAATCTTTCTTCTAAGATAAGTCGTAAGGTTAGTATTGCCTCACGTGTTCCAACATTTCTACGGAATGCAAACTGATCTTCCCCGAGGTCCGCTTCTACCAGTTTTTCCATTCGTCCATGACATTAAGAGCAGTTAAAACATATACCATAGTCCAGTCAGTGAAGGACAATCCCTAGAGCTGGCAGCACTGTTGCGAGCTTTCCACTGTAAAGTGCAAACAAAAACAATAGCTGCCTACAGAGAGATCGCAACACTGATGTGTTGTCAAGGAAATATATACCAAATCATTTTACGTGAGTGGTTGAGGTAGAGTTGCAAAGAAGCTACACCAAGCGTACTGCCACTGCCAGGGATATTCTTTTCACTTTTACTAATTCTCCTGCGGATGGTAGCAGTTTACTACACATTGGGAGTACATTAACAAAGACATACAGACCTAAATAGATGTCCACACTTACTGAGCAGTTTGCTACTCTCTCTCTCTCTCTCTCTCTCTCTCTCTCTCTCTCTCTCTCTCTCACCCCACACCCCCCCACCCCCATCTTTCTGTTCCCCATTATCCTATAAAACAGTATATGTCATGACCTTTAAAGATTAAGATCTGCTTTTATACAAACATGAATATTTATTATCAAATATCACAACACCATACATTTATTACAAATTAGTCACATTTTATTCCCATTTAGGATTGTTTCTACCTGCTAAACATCAATTGTGTAATAGTTTTCAAAAAGTTACGTAGTAATATCTCATTTACAATTCAAAAACTTTTTTTTTTCCATTATACCCAAAAACTGTGTGTCAAAAGCTATTGAGCACAAAAAAAGTTTTGTTAAATCATTTTAATCTGAATTACTTTACTAGTAGCTTGGATTATATAGCTCCATCTTTATTTACAAATTTGCCTCATGGAATTATGACAGGATACAAATGTCTAGATTTCTGTGTTAGAATTTATGCATGATGTACTGCAAACTTCAGTCCACAATGTATACTGAACTCATAATTAAAATCACCCTTCCAATGTTATTCATGCATGGATGAAATCAAATGTACAAAATTACTTGAATCATGTTGTTTTCTATTTACACTACACACTAGAAGCCCTTTTGATAAAGCCACTGCTCCACAGGTAAATAAACATCTCCTTTGACTTTTATTAAGCAGCAGACCTCATGGACCATTGTAACAACAGGTTTCTTTACAACAGATTCCAGATGCTCTCTCAATTCACGTTCCATCAGCTGAAACAGGATATAAACAGTCATGAACATAAAATTAATGTTGTTCCTATGCAATATTAATAACGTAACTAATCAAAGGCATAAAGCAATTATTAATAAAAGATGTATGCAATGAAATAATGGTTTCTTGTTCTTTCCACAAACCATCAAACTAAATAATAAAATAGGTTTTGTAAAAAAAAGAGAGAGAGAGAGAGAGAGAGAGAGATTAAAAAAGGACTTTTTTTATATGTGTGTCTACAGTTCCTGCTGTATTTTAACAGCTCTTGCACCAAATATACTGGTATTAGTTTTAAAAAACTTGCATTACACATCAAAATATTTCTTGTAATGTAAACACAAGAAAGACATACGAAATCATGCTAAATGTATAGTTATTCAACAGATCTACAACTTTAAACAGCATGTATCCTATGTGAACTAAGTTTGCCTTTGGAAAAAAAAAAAAAAAAACAGTGGATTGCGATTAAAAATTTTCGATCCTAGGACAAACAGCAATCCTGTTTGTCACACAGTAGGTATGTGAAGAGAAAATTCCCTCTGGCTGCTACTTTCACCCATAAACTCTTTTTACACAGTACAGGAATGTAATACAAGCATTATTAACGGAAGAACTGAATTTTACATAAAATACTACTGCGCTTAACATTTGTTATGGTACAAAGTACAACAATGACTTATGTCAGATGTAAAACAATTAAAAATATTTATACTTGTCAGTGAATAAAATACAACAGATACATACCCATATGTCACCTTGGATATTGCGAACTACAGTTATACGCCGCTGTCCTCTGAATTTAATATTCAGATACACTGGCAGCATGTAGTTCTTATTCCGTTTTACAAAATATGGTAGTGATAAAGCAGCATCTAAACAAAAAGTCATATTAGACCAACTGACAAGGTTCAATGTATACCACAAATGAAAAAAATTGTTTATAATTCAGAGTTCATCCGACAACATAAGTACACCATTCTGTTACAAAACAGTTAGAGGCCTATGTCACTGCTACAACCATCTGGTGCATTACTGCATCTCTGTTGACGAAAACTAAACTACTGATACTCTTCTGACTGGACAGTGACAAAAAATGTAAAAATGCACATATTTCTCGTTTGTTGTTTTTGTGCAAGTAAAAGTAAATATTTACATTTCGAATTATCTAGCAGAAACTTAAATAATTATATGCGATACACAGAACATTGCTGCAGCGTTATAACGAAGTACACGAACGTTACTGACTGACAGCCGAAACATTTCACATTTCAGTCAAATCCGATCTTTTATTGAATCAATGACACAGAATAAGAAGCCTGCTTTTGCTGTCAAGTAGCATACACAGATCACACAGATTGAGCTCGCTTTATATTTTATAGTAATCATGGCGCTTTGTACAAAAGCAGTTTTCGAAAAATGGTTACCACACTGTTATATTGTAACATTTCTTCGCGTCAAACAGTCGACTGATCACATTTGCCGTACGCTTTCTATTATCATTCCTAAAA
The DNA here is from genome assembly GCF_023898315.1 of Schistocerca nitens. Classification (NCBI taxonomy): domain Eukaryota; kingdom Metazoa; phylum Arthropoda; class Insecta; order Orthoptera; family Acrididae; genus Schistocerca; species Schistocerca nitens. Next base: position 55,924,331 of record NC_064623.1, on the reverse strand, counting down.
TACGTATGTCACAGATCCTTGCTTGGCTCTGTATTAAAATTTACCTGAAGGTGGTTTCCAGCCAGATGGATAATCTGCCTTCGGCTTTGGCTGCGGTACAACTTTTGGCCCCAAAAGTCTTTCTACCCATTGCCATTCCTCGGGTGAGCTGGAGATTTCAAAGCCCGTATACAATTCCTTGGGGCCTTCCTCGGAACTAGATCTATACGAGGAATTTCTAGACAAGACCTACGAAATAAGAATTTTTTTCCACAAAACATGCCTCTGCGTTAATCCAAGTTAAATCTGAGATGTCTTAACATATTTATGACACTTGTATCGATGATCAATCTGTAATTCATATGTAAATATAGAAATATTATTGTATTTAAAACATAAAGGCTTCGGAAAGAAAGTAATATATTACCATGCGAAGGGAGGGTAACGTTTTAAGACGACTGACATCTCGATAAAGACCATAATGACCGCACAAACACGAGTTTGGCGTAAATAGCGTAGTACAGCTCCTTATACCCACTCTGAGGGCTGCCATATTCGTGTTAGGGGTGTTACGCTTAGCGTCGTCATTCTTTTTGCTTTAGTCCAACATGGATGTAGGGCGCAAGTGCACAGTGCAGCATCGTACGCGCTAATGTTTCGTTTAAATCCCCTAAATCTCAAGTAATACATTGATTTTTGTGTTTATTGTGAACTTTAGTCTAGCATGCGGATTAAAATCATCCGACAGAGTGTGTAACTTTATGTAGTACAGTGAAATTCTTGATAATATATGTCTCTCGCAAGCTACGTGATTTTCTTCGCATAGGTGGCGCTAAATAACATGAAACAGGGAAGGTGATAGCGGTGTGTGTTCCCTATGCCTATATTTCAAAACGTTTTTTCGTGAAGTATATGAAATAGGCACTTGAATTTTAATGTTTCGAATGCAAAAAGAGGTATGTACATTCTACTGAAATGAACAATTTGAGACTTCGCAGCAGTGAAATGCACGAAAACATACTTCAAAAATTAGTGAAATTCGGGACTTTGCGTTCGTGTTTTGTTTGTCAATTAGTAAAGTTTTTGTGTTGCCTTACCCTTTAAGGTGTCTTTGTCATTGACTACTTGTCCTGCAGAAGTAAAGCTTGGATCATTATGAAACAATAAAACTAAATTAAAAAGTTGTACATTATTAACGATTAGTTGCTTGACGAATTGCCCTGCATGCATATTTAGCACTTTCGTAATTGTAATGCGGAAACGTAGTGGCTTGACAATAAACAGTAGTATGTATGGACGACCATTTTTTTTTTTTAAATTGTTAATACGGAAAATTTATAAAACCGTCGAATGAAACAGTAGGAAATCCCTCTGGCTGTTCTTCGCGCGGGTATAATATCTTTTTACAATTTTTTTAGAATATAATTTACAGACTTATCATATCTTTCTTCCGTCACATAATTTGTCTCCTTCTGTTTAATGTCGTGGCTATCCGAAACGCTAATGTTCCCATAAAAATTATGGTTTTCTAAAAGTGCCCTGTACAGTAATTGCAAATTATTGTAAATCTTGTCATCTCGCTTGCTCGGTGTCCTATTTCTTCTGAAGTTTGGCGTTTCGGAATATTAGCTGTGTGAGAAACAGCTGCTTAGTTAAAACTGTAGATATTTTTATTTTTCTCGTCATTGGACCTGAGAATGTCATTTAACCTATTTATTCTTGCACTGATACTGTTTTGGCGATTAATTGTATGCATGCAATATTATAGTAGTAGTTGCATTTTCTGCAGTAATGTAGCTTGGTTTTTCTGCAGTTTGACAGAAACCCAGCAACTTTTTTTCTAGTTGAGCTTCATTTAAAATCCTGAATTGGCTAAACTTTTTTTCAGACTTAGTTGTAATATTACTTTTAAGCTTTTAATATTCAAAGTATTTCCAGGTATCATATTTTTCTTTTTCATATTTTGTAGGCCAGCCAATATGCTACTATGTTGTGCATATATAGACAGACCTCTTTGACAAACATTATGTAGTGAGAAAGCAAAACCAAAAGGGGAACTGTGCACATCCATATTTATAATAATAAATTAAAAATTTGAAAACACATATGGTAGTTTAAAAACACTCAGCCATGTTTGGAGCCCTTTCTAGACTCAGAAACTTGTTGTGAATTCTAACAACATATGAGAGTAGTGCAGTGTCATTGAAATGTATCAGGTAATGTATGTATAATCTACCATTATTATGTATGGAAGCCACCAAGAATTTAGTTAAATGAAGCCTTTAACTTCAGAATTTTTTCGCAGATGCTGCCAAAAGGATCTTTCTGGAAAATTTTGTTTTATGATAAGAGGTTACCCTTGCACTATTTACTGTCATGTAGCTCCCATTATGATTAATTATGATTCAGTACTGCCAAACATAAATTATAGATGTTCTTTCTATGTATTAGGAATTAATCTATGCATCCATCCTATCATGCAGACTCTTTGTTTTGTATGTTACAGATATTTTATGTAAACTCCTGTGCAGAAATGTTAATGGCTCAAAGCAGTGAACCTCTTCTCAAATATTCCCATACAACTCCAAGTTGGAACTTGAATTCTTTGGTTCATGGGTCAGCTTGCGTATACTATCTCCCCTTTAATATTTGAGACTGTGCTAGCTCAAAAATCCTCACCTTTGTCATTATTAAATCAATGTTTCATTTGTGTTAAAGAGGGAATCAGTTTCTTCACAAATGTGTCCCTTTTAATACAACTATTGAAATTGTGGAATAATAAAACCACAGAGAAAAATTTATTTCCATGAAAATGCTCTTTTATCAAACCTGGCTTAACAACTGTAGCTGTTATGTAAATACGTTTACATGTTCAGCATGGTGAATGTAGTCTTCAATTGTGTACTACATAGGCTTACCGCAGGAGTGATGTGTGCTCCTAAAATACATCATGCATTCTGTATGTATGAATATTTGACAAACGTTGGGCTGTCATCTTGGTTTACATATTCTGATCTTATAAAATCCAAAAGCTTCCCTTCTTTCTTGAAATGAGTATATTATGTGTTCAGTGTAACTTATATGATAAAAGCAACACAAGTGTTCTTTCATGTTGACGAAGAATTATTTTTTCCTTGTCCTAGTAATGATTGTCATCTTCAGAGCTTCCTATACAACAGTTAAGATAATGTGTATACAAGCAACATTGTTCCCCAAGTACTGACGTTTGGTTCTTTAGAAAGCCAGAATTCAAAACTAGTGTTGTGTAAGAGTATTTATATTGAGGTGCTCCCACTTAATATTCTCCATCAATTCCCTTCATGATCTTTGTAACTGTTTAGTTTTGTGCCTTGACCCCAAACTATAACAAAATTCATTCTAGTAGCTTTCTTAATTGTTGTGATGGTTCGTGTGCTTACAGACTACCACTCTCCACCCTTCTTAAGCATTTTGATATAATAATTTGGAACTATTGTCAGCTGTTCACTAAAGTTACTCTAGAAGAATAATGAGCTTGTACATTGCAGGCAGTTTCCCAGGAATTGCATCAGTTAATGTAATATTAAAGATTACGTTTTTCTCTTTTTGTAGGTCACTTAATTACCCAGCCTTTTGCAGCAGAACAGAACCAGTGACAGTTAGTAAATGATAGTGTTCTTGTCTATGTCCCCTTAAAGACCAACGCTTTGTCTCACACACTTGTGACAATAGCTGAACAGGGGTCGCTTAACAGCTTGGTGAGTCGTGTAGCAGCAGAGATCTTGTACTCCAACTGTAGCTATAAGGCAGTCGTGTGACACAGCAATATAAGTTTTAATGTTTTCAGTAGTGCCTTGACACACCCATAATTCATGTACATGTGAGGTATAGGTTCAGTACATCAGTTTAAGATTGCTTTCATATTATGTAAGAAAACTTTGGTATAATGGATCCACTTACACAGGGTTTTCCTGTCATTGAAACAGATGCTTATTTGCGGAGTAACTGTGTCGATTCAGAGCTGAAAAATATGTGTTCACTTCATTGTATGTGCCTGATATGATTACTCAAGATTGTTCACACTGTTTCAGGTGTCTATGCTAATGACTGACAGGGGAGATGGCAGCACGTGAAAAAAAGCCAGCTGCAAGCAAACAGTTGGGAAACCGTAGAGATGCTGACAGTAGCAAAACTTCGTTGACAGTTTCGACTATAAAGAAATTTAATAGTTTGGCTGATGCAAAGAAGGATCTGCTGAAGCTATCGGAGGATGTAGCTTCAGCCACAAAGAAACCAATACCTGGAGTAAGCATGTCATTATTGTGAATAACTCTTGCAGATTTATGTTTTGGTATCTTACATAGCTAAGCTTAAGTATATAAAACAAGTCAAAATGCACATCCAGTAATGCAAGAAGTGGAAAAGTTTCTGAAATCTGGTTTTTTTTTTTCCACTCAAAAACTGTCATTTGCAATAAAGCTCTGTGGAGACTTTCTTGGGTTCCTGATTAGTTATAAGTACATTTATTTTGTTAATTACTAGAAATTGCAGATTTATGCACTGAAAAAAGTTTAGCTAATAATCTTCTGTTTCATTGGACGTCTTACGTCATCACCATCTCCTCCTGCACGTTTTAGGCTTTGCCTGTTACTACATCGACTTAGAGAGATTAGTCCAAGTCCTTCCATCTGGCTTTGGGTCTCTTCATCCTGTCGGTTTGTATTTGTAAAGTATTTTTTGAAGTCTGTCATGTATGTTGCTACATGCCTGAAAAGTCTCATTTCCATACTCCGGATTTTTAGTGGTCCTTTTTTTTTTGTTGTTGTTGTTGTTGGTGTTGTTTAGTTTTCGCTTCTGTACATTACATCTAGGAATGACTGTGTTTCGTAAAATTTCTGAATTCTCTCTTTTCTTACTTTTCTTTGCAAGGTTCATGTAGTACTACCATTAAGTTAAAATTTTTTCTATGTTCAAAAAAATTTCATCTTTATGTGATACATTGCATCCCAAGTGTTTAAATTTACTTTCTGTCCTATTTTCCCATTTGGATCTAATTTTGTTTCTTCCATAAAAACTATTGCCTTTTTTTTTTTTTTTTTTTTTTAAATCAGGTGTCTGTAAGTTGCATGAAGATCAGATCCTTTGTAGTTAAGATACTGCTCTTAGTAGGTTATTCTCACTGTTAGTAATTATTACTCAGCCATCTGCTGATGACATTGTCAGTATGTAGTCTGGTTTTCAAAGTTGAAAGAGTAAGACGTTAGTTCATTTATCATTTTCAAAAAAAATTGCTTTATGTAGATCTTAATTAAAAAGCATGGGTGATAAACTGCATCCTCAGTAAACCTAGGTTCATACTCTCTCTGTTTTGATTATTTTTGCCTGCAGTAGATATCTGACTCTTCATACATACTTTTTATAACATTTAATAAATTTTTAGGTAAACCTCAGTTGTTAAGTTCCTGGAAGAGCATGCTCTTTTAATGTGTCTTACTATTTTCCAAAAGATTACATACTGACACATGATTGATACAAAAGTGTCCAAGCGGTATATGTATAGGTACTGATTTTTTGGGATAAAAAAAGACTCCCAGGAGAACATCTTGATAATCTAGCAAAGGTTTTAGACTGTGATGTTTTTAATTACTTAGGAGATAACTGTTGTATCTTACTTTATTAATGTAATTCCATTTTAGAACACATGGCGGTGGCAGAGACTAAATGTCAAAAGAATGTAGTAAGGGACGAGTGAGATAAGGAGAGAAACAATACAAATTGCCTAAGGAAAAATATTGATAGCTGTATAAGATGAACTTCATCTCACTCTTACAATATTTACTTCGCTCCTTAGGTGGTATTATTCTGCAACATATTTGAATTTAGTCAGTTAAAGAATTGTACGAACGTAATTTGTAGTTTGGCATTGGTAGAAAGTGGGAGAAAAAATATGCAAGCAGATGGTGAAAGGTTGTTCTAGGCAATGCTAATTAGAGGTATTGTGTAAGTTTTGAAAAGTCTGAAAGCCTGTGTGGCAGTGGAGTTTTTGGGGAAGAAAACAAAAGCTCAATGAGACAAATATGTGATAGGTAGCAAAAGACAGAAAACAGTGAGGAGAAATTGGCAAATAAGAATAATTGAGGGAGCAAATGCCTGAGATGTGAGGGGATGTGTTGAAAGGCAGAACACACAGAAACAGAATGAAACACAACAAAGGGCAAGGGGGATGAAATTGGAAGGAAATAACAAAGTTAAATGGTACAGTTACAGTTAATACTTGAGAAGTTGGAATAATATAGAAAGATTATAAGATAAATCGGAAAATTACTAAGAAAAGAGTGAAAATGAAATTTAATCAGATGAAAAGTTAGTCAGTAAAACCCAGAGAGATAAGTAGGCAGGTGGCATAGAAAATGATGGAGAATGATAAGTTAATATTTGGTGCTCTATTTGTATCCTATTTAAGTAATTTTATTATGCATTGATTCAAAGTTGTGAAGCTCTCTTTAATATCTAGTGAAAAGTATAATTTCGATCAGAAATAAACTGGTATTCATGACATTTCTTTATCTCTTTCATATCCACTTGTTTTTTAGTATTAAGTTAATGCCCAGTTTGCTATGGAATATGTAAGTATAAAAGCAATTTAAAAATGGTGTAGAGTACTGAGCTGTCGTTAGCTTACTTGCCGATTAAACATTAGTGTTGACTTTGACCCATAGAGTGTGAGTAGGAGTGTAAAATATTTGCTGTTAAAGTATGCTATCTCAATAAAGGTCTTCAGTAGTTGACTGAAGGCCTGATGATGAAGATGTGCTTTGGAATTTGAAATTACTAGTAAAATATAATATTGTATGCCAGGAAATATAGTTGTCATTCTAAGCTTTCGATTCTACAGTGTACGTACATAGTTTTGGCAGCACTTTAACAGATGTGATGTAAATTGTACCAAAAGGAAAATTCAACCAAGAAAGCTGTTAAATTACAGTTGGCTGTGGCTGACCAGTATGCTTCTGAATGAGGTGAAATTCCTAGTTCTACTGACAGGAACACTTAAATGAACATCCATTCATTTATATTTGTTCACCATTCTTCTTTCTTGTCTAATTACATTATACTGTATGTGTGTTATATATTTTAATTAATTGTCATATAACCACTAATTAAGAATAAAGACAATTTTTATTAAAAATTGTAATTCAATGTTTATTAATTAATATTTCCATTTGTTAAGATGTATAAAGAATTTAAATAAAAGAAAAAAGAAGTGTTCCTACAAAAACTTGTACAATATACACTCGGCTACAGACAACTACATTGTTGCTCCACATTGTTTAGTATTTAATACAGGTAAACATTCAAACAATCCATAAAGTATTTTTTTTTTAGAATTGCATTGTAATGCTTTAGGAAATTGATCGCCATCACTGATCTTCAAATCCTGTAAGTGAGGAGGGCAGAGCAGTCTGTTAGGTCCCCTAGTTTCGTAAATATCTCATATCATTGTACATCAGACTCATGTAGGAGCATAAATTCCCAAAATTCAAACTAAAAAGATCAGCGATGTGAGTAGACAAAATAGATTAGAAGGGACTTCAGGCAGTAAGACTGTCTTCTACTCCCTTCAGTGGATTACCAACTGTACCTCAGAAACTGATAGGTGAAGGTGGTACAGAGAACCATTTTAATAAATTCAGTTAATGTCAGTTTAAAATTATATTCTGTAAAAACTTGTATTATGTACATGATGTCCCAGAAAAATGCCAACAACGCTTACGATGTTGTGTAGAAAGGCACACTGACCAGTTTTCAAGAAGGAACCTGAATCCAGAAACCCATAGCTTTGGCACTAAAAAGTGATGAATTCTGAGATGATTTGCATTCCACATTACGTCAATAAATGCAACTTAAGTAGTACATTGACCAGTTTACATTACAAACGAGCTGTTTACCTCCTACGTCAGTGCTGAGCCTCGAGCACATGAGCTAGTACGTGCTGTTGTCTTTGAAGTATTTCAATTGCTTCATAAACTCCAGTGATAAGGTGCACCACTGATGTTACTGGGCTGCAGTGCAACATGCTCTTTATAGATGTCAGATCTGCCGTCCTGCTGGTCGTGGAACTGGTCCACATCTACCAGTCAATCAGCTGGGATGTGGTTCCACACACCCACATGAGAGGGTGCTGGAGCTCAGTTGTGTTGCAGCCGCTTGTCCACCCGAACATTTAGTCGCACTACATCCAATAGGGTAGGTAAAACGTCTTTAATAAATGTGAAATAGATTGGTCCTGTTAATCTGTTTGGCAGTAGATATTGCCCAATGATATTGGTCAACAATTATCCAAGCCAGATGTTAATACTGACCCTGTGTTGGTAATTTTATATCACTTGTGCACCCGGATTTTCACCCACCCAAATTTACATGTTGTGCAAGTTTAAAATGCCCCTTCACATGGGAATAGCGTGAAGCTCAGGATTGTGGGTGCAGTGTGCATTGTTGTAAATACCACTGTGCAAACTGTACCCTTTGTGGATAGTCATTCTCCCGCAGTGACTGGACTGTGTGCAGATGGTATGGCTGGAGCCAGTGTTCATGGGTATCGTGCCACACAGCACTTTTACCCATGTGCAGTGCTTGTGCCACATGCCAACTGCTGGAGGCTGGGTTCTCTTCAAACATTGTCAGCATGTGCTCCTCCAACTGTAGTGTTCAAGAAGTGTGGACAACCCGCATCATGTTTCAACACCTACCACAGGGCAACAGTAGACTGGGGATAGTATTCGCAAGTGCCCAGCACAAAGTGCTACTACTTTGCTGTACATCGGACACACCTCATGCAGAAAATACTTTCGTGCAACTTTCCGGCTTGTCTGAGGTGACAGCGAATGTGAAATGAAATAGGGTATATCTGTTTGGAAAACATTCTGCGTACAACCTTGCAGTAGAAGTAACTCTCCCATTGCTGTTCTCTGTGCCCTATGCAGACACCATGTCAAACATTTCCACAGCTTTGTACTGGTACATGTCGTGTTGATGTTAACGTTACTGCACTGGCAGACCACACAACGTCTGCAGTAGGATGCACACAAGGGCTGTGTGGAGGAAGGTAGCGCATGCATAGGAATGTTATTAGGTCCAGGTCATCCATTTGCAGTACATAGATGCTAAAGGGTTGCATACCTTCTGTATTTAGGCAGTAAAGCAAATTGGAACAAACTGTCACAACCATTCATTCTTATACTTTCATGCTCTCCAGCATCCAAGCCATTTGTTTCTGGATATGGGTTCCTTCTTGCAAACCAATCAGTTTGTGTGTGTGTGTGTGTGTGTGTGTGTGTGTGTGTGTGTGTGTGTGTGTTTTCAAACGTACACTAGCTAATAAAAAAAATAAGTTTCGGTGAATAGGAACTTTTGCGTTAATTTTAATATAAAATTGTAATAAAGTTATAAATTACTGGCTTATGGAAAGGACTAGATGTAGAGAATTTGAGAAAGATTTGAAATTGAACAAGGACAGGTGAACACTGTGAACAAAAGGAACCATAACTGAAGAAAGAATGAGGAATGAGTAACAAGTGGGGACCCAAAAAAGGAAAGTATTTAAGTGGGAACAAGATTGACCTAAAGAGAGAGGGAATGACTGCTATTCAGAAGTCTTTCCTCGGTCCTTTCATTCAGTTTAGTGAACCATTCCTTTGGAACTGTTCCCCATCTCTAGTTCCATCCTCTGGGAATTCTAATTCAGTGTTTATTAATATTTCCATTTGTTAATATGTATAAAGAATTTAAATAAAAGAAAAAAGAAGTGTTCCTTCAAAAACTTGTACACCATATACTCCGCTACAGACAACTACATTGTTGCTCCACATTCTTTGATACTTAATACAGGTTAGATTGAGGAGAACATTCCTTTTGTGAAGGGAAACCAAGATGAAAGGGTAGGTGTCAGAGAGAGCAATAGATTGAAGACAGTACACTGGTAAGCACTGTGCCAGCTTCAATGTAGAACTGATAGAGCCAACTGAGAAGAGTAGGTGGCTTTGGGAGGAAGAGTGGAAAGAATACTGCAGCTAAGATGTTGGAGGGTTATGGAAATAAAGATGATGATAAGGAACTGAGCAAATAATGACATTTTACCACTAGGAAAAAAGCAGTGCAATGAACACACATTTGTTTGTAAAAGTATATAGTTTAACATGTTGCTCTCCTTCCGATGTAAGATTTATCAAGACTAGGATTTATTAAGTAACTAGTAGAGGGTGGGTATTTAAAACTGTTGTACAGCAGGAATGATTGGGGCATTCTTTGGAACTGACTTAAATTTATCGAAATTAGGGTACAGTGCATCAAACATTTTAAATAGATTTATCATTCATTTAAAACTCATGTACGTGGACTAAATTTCAGTCAGATATAAACAAAATCTTGTAGTTTAAGAATATATGATGTGGCAGAGTAATATGTAAGAATTACAGACTGATATGAATTTCAGTTAGGTCGTTGTCCCAGAGGACACTTCAGTTTCAACGATAGAAGCCTTGGGAGTTGTTAGACGAGGAGATTAGGAAGGTGCTAGTAGGTGGTGTGGGAAGCATATCAGGGTGTTCTTGTTGCTTCCTAGGTTGGCCATACAAATCACAGTTAGTCTTTGTCCTTGCCACTTAGCCGCCTCTACATTCCTTAGTCCAAGTATTCTTCTCCAGCTAGTCCCAACACTCGTCTCATCCCTGAGCTTGTCAGGCAGTCTCAGTAGTGGTCTTCCTCTCCATCTGTTGCCCTTGATGTCCCTCCACGACTTGCCTGTTATCTGGTCTTTTTGATGCATTATATACTCGTACCATGTCAGTCTCATCTCTCTAGTCACAGCCACAATGGCCAGCATTTTGCACAACTCCTGCAATTCGTGGTTTTTTTCTCTAGTGGTCTCCATCGTTGCCCAAAAATCTGTCTTGGAACAGCATTCTCAAATGTCAGGAGTTTCCTATCTTTTGTGTCAGTCCAGGTCTCTGCTCTGTATAGGATGACAGTTTGAATTCCTCTCCTGTAGAACCTAAACTTTGTGGATCCCAATAGAAGCGAGGACTTAAGCAGATTTCAAAGTGCAGACCTTGATCTCTTTCCTGCCTGCATTTTAGGGCTTGACTTGAGAAAACCTTAGCCTTGTCAATTTACATATTAAAGCATTAGAGGCCTGGTTGGTACAGGGTTGTGATAAGCAGGGCAGGGAAGATAGCTGCTACTGAGTTTTTTGGACGTGATAGAGGTATTTGCTGGAGTGTGCGAATAGGGTGCTGCACAGGAGATTAGTTTGTGGACAATTTGTGGGAGAGGAAAATCAGAAAATGGTGGTTCGTATAAATGTCGAGGGATTTGGTGTTGGAGGAGATTTGGTTTTTTGGTCAATGAAACACAATTTTATTCTAGAGCCAATTTGCAAATAAATCAAGACTAGAAAAAGACTGGTTTAGTTCATATTTATTAAATCTGAGGCTCAAATCCTGGCTCCCACATCTTTGCACTCTCAGTTTTTATAGTTTTAAGATTCCTTACATGCTTAAATGTGTTTTTAATGCAGTCACCGTGTTATTGATTTACATTTTTTGCATTAATTTGCATGTACTCTTCACTTTAAGAGTGTTAAGTGTCTTTTATTTTTATTGGTTATTATAGGTGGTAGGTTGCATCAAACCAGTCTAAGACTGATGACTTCAAAAAGATTAAGAAAAAAGTGTTATGGAAGGAGTAAAGGTAACAATTCACTGTGTAGTTGAGGCATTGAGTCATCAATAAGTGCACAAACCAGAATGAGAATAAGGCTGAGTTTTCATATGAATCCTTCTGAGCTAACAAAATACGTATTCACTTGCGTGGCTACATTATGCCGACACAGCAACTTAACTGGGTTTAGGGGTTTTATCGAGGGGACCGAGCAAGTGGGGGGGGGGGGGGGGGGAGGGCAGGAAGCAGGAGGGAGGATAGGAGATGGGGAGGGAGGAACAGAAAGTGCACAGTATGTTAATGTGGCACCAGTAAGGTCACTCTGGGAAGGCTAGATGGAGCTGTGCGCATTGCTTGATGATGTTGAGGGATGGTCTGAATGGAGAAGATAGAATGGAGAAAAATGCAGATACTGGAGAGGATAGTGCGAGTGTAGAATGAACAAAGTGGGGTGGCGAAGAGGTTGGTTTGGGACAGGACTAACAGGGTTGACACCAGGAGGATTTTGGGATACAACAGTGTATTACGATACACAATTTGGTGGAGCTGGCGTTGGGGGAAAGGATCCAGATATGTATTCTGTTAGCTCTGCAGCATGATTTATCCAAAAAATCAGTAACATTCTCAGTCTCGTTTCTGTCATTATTGACATCCCTTTGATCAACTATATGGTGCGTTGGTATTTCTTTCCTTCCGTTGTTTATATTCCCTCAAAGTTTTTTGAAATAGATTTTTGTGTTGCAGTAATCAGAACATGCTCTTCTTTTAATTAGCTTTTACTTGTTTCAGGCATTTGTACGGCGGAGGAAAAACTCTGTCGCCTCTGTTGCAGCTTCGGAGCCAGGGGTCGGAACATTGAATTCAAAGAATTTGCTGACAAGTTCTTCGAAGATTAACCCCAGGGTAGTTGCTAAGAAATCTGGCATTGGTGGCAATAAGATCACGCGAATTCGTGCTGACTCTCTGGTGACCAATGGTGTTACCTATAAATCGCCGTATGGGACGCGATCTGATTCCAAAGGGCTGCGTAGTGGAAAGCGTCGAGATGGGAAAGGACTTATAGAATTTGGCGAACGGCCACTCGAATACAGTCTCAAGAAACGACGCATAACGGTAGGTCTGAAATTGTGTGTAACATTTCTTCTTCTTCTTCTTCCTCACCACCACTTAATGGTGTAGGCTAAATGTCTGCTTCCATATTTCCCCAGGTCTTTCAATATTTCCTCCTTTTGTGGCTTATAGAACCTTACCTGTTTTGCAATCTATCTTCATTCATTCTGTTAATATGTTCTTTGTATTTTCTTCTGTAATCATGCACTTTGCCCCCAGCATTACAGATAGTAAGTTCTGGTCTCACCTCTCCATGTGTGTTCTGTGTAACCTTGAGCATTCTTTAACTTTCCTTAAAAATCTTGTGTGCAGTTCTCAATCTAGTAGTCAGTGTCACTGCTGCTTTCTGATCGCGGAGTCCGGGATTTGATTCTTGGTTGGGTCAGAGATTTTGGGACTGGGTGTTTGTGTTATCAGAATCATTACATTCCATCTTCATCACAAAGACACCCAAGTCGCTGAAGTCAAAGCGGTCAAACAAGTGCAGGCAGGATCTCCTGGGCAATAATGCTGTTCGATAATTTCATTTCATAAAAATCATATTTTCACTGTTTGTATTTTACTGGTGCCATTGCATGTACTGTTCAATAATTGTGTATAAAGGTGGTAGGTACCAAAACTACAATGTAGTCTGTCCATCATAACAAGCATCAAAAACTCTCATGAGTACTTCATCAAAGATTAGGTGGAAAAACTGAAAGTAGATTAGCAGAGGACTGGTCTGATATTAGAAAGAGCAGTGTCATGGAAGACAGTACTTTAGTACTGTGGCTAGTAATAGTGAGCAGATTCAGGAAAAAGTAGAAAACACATTATATTGGTAGATTTGGAGATGATGTTGATGTTGTGAAATGGAATAAAATCTTTTCCATCCGTAGCGTGCTATTGACTACTAGAAGTGTAGACAGTAATTCACTCTATACACAGAACACATTGTTTATTTCAATTTTAAAAATAGCCTAAACAAGAAAATGACTTCTTTCAATAGCTCTTGTCGTTTACTTGGATCATAATAACAGAGGAATTAACAGTTGAGCACAGGAAGGGGGATGTTGTCAGTTTGCCATTACACGCAAGGGCAATATGGCTTGTAGCAACACCTGTGCATATCCATAATGAATACATTCGTAAGTTCCCCATTAATGTGCACATAACCCTAATAGTTTAGTCACGCTCTTCTTCTATATCTGTACTCCACTAGCTACATTGTGGTGTATAGTAGAGTGTACTTCGTGTAACGTTGTCACTGTCCCCTTTCCCTGTTCCAGTTGTAAATGGTTTGTGGGAAGAATGAGCTGTGATAAGCCTTCGGGTGAGCTCAAATATCCCTAATTTGACTTTCATTGCCTTTACACGAGATAAATGTCAGAGAAAGCACTATATTGGTTGACAGTCTAACCAGAAACTTCCTTGAAATTTTAATAGTGAACTAATCTGTGATGCATATGCCTCTCTTATAGTGTCTGCCACAAAAGTTGTCCGATCATCTCCATTACGCTTTTGCACCTATTAACGTGTCTGTAACGAAATGCACTATACTGCTCTTTGGATCTTCTCCATTTCCTCCATCAGTCCTTGCTGGTGTAAACCGCAAACTGGTGAACAGTATTCAAATATTAGTCGAACAAGGGTTTTGTGAGCTACCTCCTTTATGGGTGGTCTACATTTCCTGATGATTTTTACAATGAATCTGTCTGGCATCTGCCTTACCTGCAATTAGATTTATGTGGTCGTTCTACTTTAAATCACTCTGTATATATACTCCTAAATATTTTATGGACACAATTGCTTCAGTGATTGTTTTGTGGCCGCGTGGGGTTATCCGAGCACTCCAAGGTGCTACAGTCACGGACTGTGCAGCTGGTCCTGGTGGAGATTCAGGATAATTTAGGTTAAGTAGTGTGTAAGCTTAGGGACTGATGACCTTAGCAGTGAAGTCCCATAAGATTTCACACTTTTTTTTTTTTTTTTTTGCAGTTGTGTAATCTCACGATAATGGGTCTTTTTGCCTGTTTATGTGCAGTACATTAAATTAGTATGCTTACAATTTGCAGGTCTTCCTGCATTTAACAGTAATTTTTGAACTTTGCTACTCCTCTGTGTACAACAGCATCATCCTCAAAAATCCTTGGGAACTTCAGAAATCCACTAGGTTATTAATACACAGTATATGGTGAACAGTATTGGTCCTATAACGCACTGTTGGAGTACGTCCGAAGTTACTTTTAAACCTGAAGATTTCTTTCTGTTGGGTATAAAATGTTGTGTTATATTTGCTAGAAACACTTCAGTTCCATCTCACAGCTGGTGTGATACTCTGTACACTCATATTTTGTTCATTAGGCAGCAGCACAGAACTGTATCGAATGCCTCCCCAAAGTCGAGCATCACAGCATTGTTCCTAACTTGTTTCACAGTTAGCTTCTCATATTCCATAAAAGAGACCTTCCATACAGAGAGACAAAGCATGTACACTAGGTCGGGAACTTAAAGACAGAAGTAACTTTCAGGAAGAGTCACAGTCAAGTAACATATCTCGATGAAACTTGGACTATACATAAAAGAACTGCTACAGTTTTGTACAGGAAAGTAACCGAAAGAAATACATCATGAGATGCACAGTAATGACACTATATTCAAAGACGACAGTTACACTGAAGTCACCACGATTTATGATGGTCCCCTAGGCATTACGAAAGTTGGGATATGTTTCTTAATAGGGTGTGTGAGCACCACATACAGCAGTGCTTGCTTTGCGATGTGGTTCCATGCTGGCCACAAGGTTGGTAACGAGTTCTTGCGGTGGGGAATTTTCTTGCTCCTGCAATACGTCACCCCAATGCATCCCACACATGCTCAGTGGACTTTAACTCGGGGGGGGGGGGGGGGGGCGGCAGAACAAGCAGACCAGTACATTCACTGAATATCCTCTCATTCCAAGAGCTCCTCCACCTGTAATGTTTGATGTGGTAGCACAGTCTCATCCAAGAAATGAAGTCAGGGCACAATGCACCCCTGAAAAGAGACACAGGAGGAAGGAGTACAATAACATCGACCAGTTAATGTACTGTGTTCAAAGATTTGGGGGGGGTCAGTACTCCATTACAACAATATACTTCTCCACACCATAACATCTGGACCATCAAAACGATCATGTTTGATAATGTTCATGGGAGCATTATTTCTCCCACCTCTCACTATATGATAGTATGTCCAGAATCACTACTCAAGGCTGAATATGCTCTCATTTGAGAAGAGCATGCAACCCCTCTCCTCGTTAGTCTAGTCCTTATGATCTTAGCACCATGGCAAACCGTGACACCAATGTGTGGGTGTCAGCGGAACTCAACATTCTGGTGAGACCACCGCCATGAAGTCACTGTGGAGCGTGAGATTGTGTTCTTTGAAGCGCTGTTAAATGTGGCTGTAATTGTAGACAAATATTCTAAATGATGGACCCATTTTCAAAACTTTGCATTTATCCAAGTTCAAATCCAAGATGAACTAGCTTTTACAAACGAAAAGTAGTAGTTTAAAAGTTTTTTTTTAATAATGTTTGATGTCAATTTAATAATTTGTAATTAATTTTTAATCATTATTTAATAATTAGAAATGTGATAAGTGTTATGAATGTACAGTGTGGCCACCATTGGCTGCTCGGTAAACATTGACGCAGTAGCCAAACTCGCCCCACACAAGCAAAAGCATATCTGCTGTTACCAAGTGCACAGCAGCAGTGATTTGGTCCATGAATCATTAGGAGTGGTTAGTAGAGGTGGGACATAAACAGCTTCCTTCACATAGCCCCATAAGAAATAGTCGCAGAGTGTGAGGTCAGGAGATCTCGGTGGCCAGAAGTGCAAAGCCAGGTTCTCAAGTCCCCTGCGACCAATCCAGCACTGAGGAAGGGAGTCATTCAAGAAGCCTCGTCCATCACGGTGCCAAGATGGTGGAGCTCCATCTTGTTGGAAAATTAACTCCTGGCAATCTTCCATAACTTGAGGGAATATTGTTCCAACATTTCCAGTCATTCAAGAAGCCTCGTCCATCACGGTGACAAGATGGTGGAGCTTCATCTTGTTGGAAAATGAACTCCTGGCAATCTTCCATAACTTGAGGGAATATTGTTCCAACATTTCCAGACACATGATTCCCATTACAGTTCATTCCGCAAAGAAAAATGGCCCATAAAACTTGGTATGGAATATGGCACAGAACACGTTGATTTTCGGTGAGTCTCTTTTGTGTTGCAATGGTGAATGTGGATTGTCCAAACCCCATATGCGAATATTGTGTCTGTTGACTTTTCCACAAAGGTGGAACGTCGCTTCATCGCTAAAAATTACACACTGTAAAAATGCGTCATCCTCCATTTTTGCCCACACATAACCACAAAATCCAAGATGCTTCTCTTTGTCATAGTTTTGGGAGCCTGTGCAAACTGGCTCTGTTGTAGACTTGCTGGAACTGCACAAACAACTTTCTTGAATCTGTCTGACATCGTCCTCTGACACAGGCGGTCAGCCTGTGCTTTATCCTTTGCATGCACTCCCAGTCTGTTTAAATTGCTTAAGCCAATGGTTAGTGCTTTTGCAAGTTGGTGGTTGAATACAGAACTTGGTACAAAATGTCTGCTGCACTGCAATTTGCGACTTGCTTTCACAAACCTTGCAGAAAACCTTGTGGTCCAGTCACCATCTCACACACAACTGACAGTGAAACGGAATGATGGCCCTACTGGTGCGCAAACACTACTGGCCGTGTCTGAAGCCATTACCACCTGCCCATCAAAAACTTTGAAGCTACTTCCTTTCATTGGTATAAAGCTTGTTTAGAATAACCCTGTACATTCTGTTTGATATGGTTCACTTCTTTTATGTTTCACAGTTTAGTGGTTACCTGCTACTGTAGTTGACAGTGATTGATTACCATCTCTCCTTCAAGCAGAAGTGCCCACAGCTCAGAATGCTCCACGTACACATGAAACAGTGCTGTAAGCAATAACAAACTTCTGGGCTTCACTTGTCACAATTCATCGTTCTTCCCATTTCCCCACGATTCGTCTCCATGTGAAACCATACAAATATTGTCTCCAGGCAATGTTGTAATGAATAACACCACCATATGGCAGCATAACTGTTCACTGAAGGACACAAACTTTCTTTTCCCATTCCTTCAGATGCCTTGTGTCTTGGAGTCAGCCTCATTTGGTGCTGTGTCACCTGACCTCAAGCCATATGACCTCCAGCTTTATGTGCATGTTTGGGAGACCTCTGGCAACATGCTCCCACACTTTCATTTGTTTCCACCAATTAGTTGCTGTATTATCTTACATTATTTTTCTCATCCATAAGTTTTGCAGAGCAGTATAATAACAAATTACAACTGTTACGTTACACGTCGCAATTGTCATCCGCATCTGGATGGCAACCAGCAGGACAACTGTGCACAGGACAAAAGGTATGACCAGAGACACGCTCTGATTGACTATTACTGTGGAAGTTGTTCTGTAGACAACTAGCTGTCAGTCACTTTGTTACCCTGATGCAGATGTAGTTTAACATCTCGCCATCTGCCATGTCCGCCTGTTTCACACCACATTACTGTAGTTTTCTTTCTGTTTGTATGCATATTACAGCCATCAGCTAACATGTGGTCCAGTTCAGTAGACATATGGTGTGATTCTTGTTCACTTTCTATGACTGCTGACTTGTCACTTGCGAAACGTAGCATGCTGGTTTTCTGTCTGCAAGTTCCAACACTCACACAGTGGTATAACTCTTTCCGTCCCTCATTGCTTCCTTTACATACAGAGCAAATATCAGTCAGTGTTGATAGTAAGCAAACCTGCTTCACTCCTTTCCTTATTTTTGTCTCCAAAAATTGGGAACAGTTTGTGCTGTTAATGGTGTGCTCCCTGGTATGCAGCAGAGTTGTTGTTTCCATTTTGTGGGCGGCATTTTGAAGACCAAATTGAATAGTCATCATTTGGTGCTGTAAGTTGTGCTGTTGTGTGTACTCACTGCCTCGACTCTGACCAGACTATGAACTACTGATGGTCTCACACCGCTGTTTACAGCAGAGTTCAACCTGCGGCACCTACTGTGCCCTTTGATGTTCCTTTGTTTTCCAGAGTCCTTGCATATATTCTATTAAATGCACAGTCTGTCAGCGTTTCCCAGTTCTGGTGGGTATGATGGCTGGCGAGTTCTTAATAAATAGACTGCTGTTGATTACTCACAAATCAAATCTAT
Source organism: Schistocerca nitens (assembly GCF_023898315.1). Taxonomy (NCBI): domain Eukaryota; kingdom Metazoa; phylum Arthropoda; class Insecta; order Orthoptera; family Acrididae; genus Schistocerca; species Schistocerca nitens. The sequence continues at coordinate 55,905,291 of NC_064623.1, read as the reverse complement.
CCAGCGTGTACTCTATACCGTTCCGTTATCTGAGGGCCATTAAGAAAAAAGAACTGGAGACCAGTAAACAGAAACTTGCACCTTTATCAAAAGTATGGCCCAGCTCAGGTGAGACACTTGACCCACTGTGACACGAGGTTGTGGATGGCTGTCTTGTAAAATTCCTGGGGCTGCATTGTGAACCAGTTCTGAATGTACTGCTTGATATCCTCATCCAGTGTGAATTGTTTTGCCTCTTGGAGCCTTCTTTAGCTCACTGAAGTAGCATAATTGCAGGCAGACAGGTCTGGAATGTGTGGAGGGTGACAGATGACCTCCCGTTTGAATGTCTGCAAGAGCTTCGTTACTGCATTTTCTGTCTGGGGCCTTGCATTGTCATGGAGCAAAATGACCAGGTGCTCTGGTCATTTAGAGTTGATTGCTATATGAAGGATGGTCAAGATCTGTATCACTGCACATTCACCATTGATTCAATAAGAAGGTGGTATTTTTATTAGAGCACGAGGTGAGCCTAACCTTTCCCACAGTTATGTAGATTCCCTTAGATTTTTGGGTGGCAGTGATCTTACATGCTTCCATATTTTTGGGTGGTGGTGACCTCGCACGCTTCCATTGGAGACTAAGGTGTCGTGACTCGGGTTCGAAGTGATGACACCGTGTGTCATCTCCAGCGACCACTCGTGATAAGAACTCATTCCTTTCCGTTACAGTGCTACAGAGGCAGGGGCATTTTGTTGATGAGAGTCTCATTCCTGTGCTAGCTGAAGACTGAGGCAGCCATTGGGAACATGCTTTGCACACTTTCTGGTGTTAACACTTCTGACACTCAGTTCAGCCTCTGCATAAATAGGCTCTGCTACCGGAATTCACCAGTCCTTAATAATGAGGGCATTCACCTGCTGGATAATGACACCGGTAATGCAGTGTGGCATTCCATATTGTGCATCATCAGCAAACGACAACCGTCCTTTGATGAATCACTTGCACCACACCTTGACACGTGCGGTGGACTTGCAGTATTCTCTGTACATTTGTGCCATTCTTTAACAAATTTTCATTTTCTGCACACATTCCACTGTCAGCAAATGCACTAAATCCCATTGTACTTGTGCTGAAGCCTCCATTTCACTGTTTCCAACATAGCTTGAATTCAGTGGACAGTTGACAAGTTCACATGCTCGCTCTGTCACTATGTGGGTGTATGACCGTATCCCTCTACCAGCAACTTCGAGATATCAACACTTTTACAGGGACTGCACTTTCTTTCGTAGGCAGTGACATCACAATCCTTTCAGCGGTTTTCATTTTACAGCTTCTGGCTCATTTCTTTGTGAATGCATCCTGTATTTCTGTAAGTACTGGGTGGTGGGCTCTGCTCTATATAATTGGGCAATGTAGGTTTGTAGTCCTCGAAGAACCTCAAGGTGTGTGACAGAGGGTACCTCATGTAATGCTATAATTTCATCACTTGACTATTCAGTTCACTTTGGTGTGTCGGAAGAATGACCATTGATAATCCTCTATATAATCTTGAATTTCTCTGATTTCACAGCTTCAGTCTGTTCAGGAGGTTTGTATGAGAGGATGTAATACATTCATAGACTCCTTTCTTGGAGCAGACTGTCAGGATTTTAACATTAACATCTCTGTTGTGTGCAGCTCTCATTTTAACTATCTCCTTGATGAAACACTCACCATTTACTTAGATCTTCCGTGCTTCCTCAATTAATCCTACCTCAGAAGGATCCCACACTCAAATCCAACACTCGTAGAATTTACCAAATAAAGGTTTTGTTTGCTCCCACTATTGTGGATGAGTTAACTTTCCTTAGGATTCTCCCAATGATTTGTCAGTAATCTGACTGTTCTACTACTAATTTTGTGTGATCATTGCACATTGCAGTACTTAAGAGTCCCTGCATCAATTGTCAATCCTCAGCAGGTCTTCACACATACTAGAACATTTTTCCATTTTTCTGGTGCTTCAGTTTCACTATACACAGCAGCATCAACTGTGAACAGCTTCATGAATCTTTTGGCATTATCTGCCAGCTCATTTAAACATTTAATGGATCGGAATGTGCCCATAGCACTCCCTTAAGGCACATCCACAGTTACTTTCACTTCTGACAATTTCTCCCTACTAAAAGTGACATGCAATGATCTGCTGTTTAGGGAGTATTCAGTCCAGTGGCAAAGCTGATCTTAGGTTCCATAAGCTTTTGCTTTGTTCACTAGGTAACATAGAAGACTACTGAACTCGCTCCTGAGGCCGAGGGAAATGATATTGATCCAGGTGACAGCATCTGTAAAACCGATGTTTATTCCAACAGAGAAGATTTTAATGCTCTTAAAAGGCTGTTCTCTGTGAGAATAAACTGTCTTCCATAATTCTACACCATATTGCTGTAATTCTATAGGTCTTTAGTTATGTGCATTGTCTGAGTGCTTTCCTTGAAAATTGTAGTGATTAGTTCCTTTCTCAAAATGCTTGACACTTTTTGTTGATCTAGCACAGCCGCTAGAAAGGGAGCGAGTTGCTTTTGCATGATCTCTATCAATTTGTGCAGGTATTTTATCAGTTCCTCTGTCATGTTTCCTCTGTTTAATAGTTTCATTTGATTTTACATTTGCCACCAGTAATCTGAATACCTAAAAATATAATTTATGTTAGACTGCTGCTCGTTACATAGAGGTTGTAGTGACGGAAAGGCACATTTAAAAATAGTCATTTTGGAAAACGTCAGCTTTTGAGGAATCCTTCATCACGCACTAGTGCATGCGAGTTGTGCATGTCCTTTGCCGACTATTTTTCGACGATAAATGGTAAATTCATGGCCTCATCTTGAGGTGAGAGGATCCACCACATTATTGGCTGCCTGTGTCCTCGTAAGAGTGCTCCAACTTTCCAACTTGCTGCTTTCTGGCTTGACATCTCTCTCTCTCTCTCTCTCTCTCTCCATGGGTAGATGACATCCAAATAGTAGCAGATCAGGTTTTACACTTTCTTTGAGAGAGTGATTTGTGTGCACTCAATTATAACTTGTTACTGTGGTCTTGTCTCTCTCTCTCTCTTTTTTTTTTTTACGTGAATCTTCAGCCAGTATTCCACAGTGAAAGAGATTGTTAGTTGACTGCGACGGACTTATTTTGTGGGTAGGGGATTTCAGACTGCTTCAATGTGACACCTCTCTCCTATCCCATTGCAGTTCCTTCCCTTTGACATTTTCTTCCCTTCTTGACACCACAGAGAACCAATTGGCAGTCCATCCATTTCTTTTACACTAAGTGAAGTGGTTCAGTGGTTAGCACATTGGACTCGCATTTAGGAGGATGATGGTGGTTCAAACCTGCATCCAGCCATTTTGATTTAGGTTTTATGTGATTTCCCTTGATCGCTTCAGGCAAATGGCTGCATGGTTCCTCTGAAAGGATATGGCCGATTTCCTTCCCCATCCTTCCCGAATCTGAGCTTCTGCTCTCTCTCTAATAACCTCATTGTTGACGGGATGTTAAACATTAATCTCCTACTCCTTTTCTTTTCCTGGAAACCTTTAGGCTTTGACTATTACAGGAAAAAAGTGATTAATTGCCTCAATTTTTAGTCTCAATGAACCTCTCAAAAAGTTCATTCATTCAGTCGAGTGTTGTCTCTGCCACATCACGAATAGAACATACCATGTGCTCACTTTTACATCGTTGAATGAGTGCTCAAAGTACACTTAGGCAGTGGATGAGAACACACATCACATTTTAATTACTACTTTTCCCATCCTATTTATTAAATTGAACACCCATTTTGCCATTACTATTCAAATGGAAACGTTGATATTGTAATTATATGTTGGCATTAGAATCAATCTCTCTCTATCTCTCTCTCTCTCTCTCTCTCTCTCTCTCTCTCTCTCTCTGTGTGTGTGTGTGTGTGTGTGTGTGTGTGTGTCATAAACATACCGTATTGAACATGTGTTCAATATGGTATCAAGGTTTGGGTTGTTGACAGCTTTACTTCTTACCACTAATTACTCGGTTTGTCAACCATCTGTAGTGCCACAATTTAGAAGCTTCAACTCTCATCTTGTGTCTGTTGTTAAACGTCCACATTAACATTCATATAAGTATCAGAGAAGTCTTCCTGATACTTAAACCTGTAATTGATGTTAACTTATTATTCTTTTGAAGGAAAAGTTTCCTTGCTATTATTAGTCTATGTTTCAAACCCCATCTGCTTCAGCCATTATCAGTTATTATGCTGCCCAGATACCAAAACAGGTCCACTAGTTTTAGTGTGTCATATCCAAATGTAATTCCCTCAGCTTCTCTCTCCCAAGTCTTTTACTGTCTCTGACAGAATTACAATGCCACTCAAAGTTTTCCTTTCTTCCAGAGGACTTTTAGTTTTATTTTTTCTTATGTTATTATCGAAGTAAAAGCAAACTGTACTTCTACTGTTCTAGGTCGGTCCTACATCAAGTGCCAGCGTACCGACTTCTGCAAATACCACACCATCGCAGACTCCGCCGGGAACACCAGTGGTGAAAAGTGCTCCAAACTCGGAGCCGCCGCAGCAGAGTCGGCCGCGCCTCCTCTTGACTGAACTGCCCAAGACGCAACCCCTGATATCGTTCGATTCCCCATCCCAGTTTCTGCGGCGCAACAGCGACAGTGTGGGAGGCGGCTCCGCCAGCAGCCCGGGCGGCACCGAGGGTACTGACGGGGTGGAGGTGGACGGGCCAGACCCTGTGCTGGGGCGCGCCATCTCGAGCAAGATCACGGCACTGATCAAGCGCAGCAAGGCCACCGCCATCCTGCAGAAGTTCAGTGAGATGCGGGCCGAGCGCAAAGCGGCCGAGGCCGCTGCCACGCAGCTGCAAGCAAAGGCCGGCGGCTGCAGCTGCAACAAGCCGGTGGACACAAATTCCAACCTGTGTACCGACAATGTCAAAGTGAAGGAGGACTCTCCCAATAAAAACATTTCTCCTGTGTCCCGTGGCACAGTTGCCAAAAAGACTGTAAGTGAGGTAAGTAGTACACTGTCAATTTGATGAGTTGTGACATAATCACAGCCAATATTACAGATATCTAGGAAAGTGTTTACATCTTATTCCAGTTGCGAACCATAATCTTGTACAACAGGAAATTATTTTCAGTCTGTGATGACCATCTCTGACATGAGTAAAAACACTTTTTCTACCACATCCATCCAATGTATCTAAGTATAGGGCAGTCAGAAAATAATAAGCCAGAAAATATTCATTGTTTTGTGTACTGTTGTAAGTACCACATACAACAAATCTGAACAGGTGTGTTGCACCTATGCAAATGCTCAAATTTGTTGTATGTGGTACTTAAAATTTTATGTGAAACAAAAAAATCTTTCCTGGGTTATTATTTTCTGACTGTACCTTCTTACATATGTGATACCTGGCATAAATGCAACTTGTGGTGGAAGTTCATGAACCTCTTGTTGACTTGTATTCAGCAGTCTGAGACTTCTGACATCAACCTCTCAATATAGATTTTCTTTAATGCGGTATGAACAATATGAGCTTATTCAAAGAATTAACAGCTTTCACTCATGTAATATTAGGGAGAAATCTAATCTGCATTTGGATCAAACCTCCTTGACTGTTGTGCAGAAAGGTGTGCAGTATTCTCCTGCATCCATTTTCAGTTAGCTACTGCAATAATTTTTTAAAAAAATCTTAGCAGTAATCCTCAAACTGAAAAATTTCCTTATGGCACTCTCCTTTTATTCTGTTAGGGGTTCCTGGGAAAAAATTAAGTGAATTCCTGGGTTATATTGTTTATTCTGCTGTTATATACTCTCAGCTTGTCTGCATAGGATTCGTGTTACATATTTTATTTGCTCAGTTATTACTTGTCAGATGTTAATCTCATGTAACTCATTCCATGAGTTTGGAGATTTGCTCAGTTTGGTCCTATAAAACTAGATGCATAAAATAAAATAAATAAATATGTTGGCAGGATGTGATGGAAAAAGTGTTTTTTAGCATGTCTTGAAGATGGTCTTCATAGACCAAAACTAATTGCACTTTTTGTAACATAGTGCTTTGTAACTCCTTTCAAGACACTGTCCATTCAATTCAGCTGAGCTGCCCTTCCAGGTCCTTTGCTGTCTGACAAAATTACAATGTCATTGGCGAACCTCAGTTTTTATTTCTTCTCCATGGATTTTAATTCCTACTCCGAATTTTTCTTTTGTTTCCTTTACTGCTTGCTCAATATGCAGATTGAATAACATCGGGGATAGGCTACAACCCTATCTCACTCCCTTCCCAACCACTGATTCCCTTTCATGCCTCTCGACTCTTATAACTGCCATCTGGTTTCTGTACGAATTGTAAATAGCCTTTCGCTCTCTGTGTTTTATCCCTGCCAAATTCAGAATTTGAAAGGGAATATTCCAGTCAACATTGTCAAAGGCTTCCTCCAAGTCTACAAATGCTAGAAACGTAGGTTTGCCTTTCCTTAATCTATTTTCTAAGATAAGTTGTAGGGTAAGTATTGCTTCAAGTGTTCCAACATTTCTAAGGAATCCAAACTGATCTCCCCCGAGGTCGGCTTCTACCAGTTTTTCCATTCGTCTGTAATGAATTCGCGTTAGTATTTTGCAGCCGTGGCTTATTAAACTGATAGTTCGGTGATTTTCACGTCTGTCAACACCTGCTTCCTTTGGGATTGGAATTATTATATTCTTCTTGAAGTCTGAGGGTATTTCGCCTGTCTCATACATCTTGCTCACCAGATGGTAGAGTTTTGTCAGGACTGGCTCTCCCAAGGCTGTCAGTAGTTCTAATGGAATGTTGTCTAGTCATGGGGGCCTTGTTTCGACTTAGGTCTTTCAGTGCTCTGTCAAACTCTTCATGCAGTATCGTGTCTCCTTTAACTTACACAATTAAATTTCAAAATGCTTCCAATCTAAGCCTGCCAGGTTGAGTGCCCACATAATAGTAGAAGCAGCAAAAGTCACAGGGCTTGTATTCACTTGGTTCATGTCACTAACATCCTTAAGCACAGTATACACTTCAGTGTGCATTGCCATTGCCATCATTGTGTTGTCTTCGCTTTGCAGAGTTTGGTTTTGTGTGTTGTTAATTTCACATGTCCCATTCACTGTTGTGTGGAGAAGCAGAGAGCATGCAGTTGCAGTTTCGGCTTAGGTGCCAGTCTCAAGTATCTACCCAGATACAACACAGTGTACTGTGAAAGATGTAATAGCAGAACAACAGTGTGTACAGGAGATTTTCTGTCACATTCATATTCTTCCAAAATTCTGTGTCATATTACGCCATGGCTATAGGTCCTTATAAGACAGCATTACCCTTGATGGTACTAGTCAGTGCTGTTACTAATGTCATAAGTAACATGATCATTTTTTATTTTTGTGGTAGCTTATTGAAAATGGATGCAGAGGAATGTCATAGATCTTTTTGCACAAGAGTCAAGGAGGTGTGATCCAAATGCAGATTGGACTCTGCCTAGTATTAACTGAGACAAAGCTGCCAATTCCTGTGATAAGCTCAACAAATTACACCAAAGAAAATATACATTGAGAGGCCAATTTCGGAATTCCCAGACTCCTGCTCTGCATATTGCTTGAACTGTCTATTTTTGAGTCAAAAATATCCTTTGTGACTTCAAGGAGCTACTCCCGAATATAGTGTCATATGTCATAAGCAGATGAAAATAAGCTAAGTTTCTGTACCATAATATGCGCTGAGTGTTGTAAGTACGTGAATGTAACGTACTGAAAATTTGATGAACATACTTTCATTCTGTATTTTTAGTACACTATACTGTGTATTTGTAGATGCTTGACTATGATGCATAAGCTGAAATTGCAGTAGCAAAATAAAAATAATTACAGCAGAAGGTGGAAACATGACATCATGTAAAGAATTTGTAGAGGCTGTGGATGCACATTGCAAGAAGTTAACAGAAATGCATTAGGCACCAACATTTTTTTTTTCTTTTTGCAGGGGCAGAAAACTTCAAATTTGGTGGACCAGAAGTCAGGTGCTAAAACGGAAGGTAAAAATGTTTCAAAGACACCAGTGGCAGTAAAGGAAGTGAGCTCTAAAACAGAAAGTAAAGATGTTCCAAAGACACCAACTACAGTAAAAGAAGTGACTCCTAAAACAGAAGGTAAAAATGTTTCAAGGACACCAGTGATAGCAAAGGAAGAAAGTGCTAAATCAGAAGGTAGAAGTGTTTCAAAGACTCCGGTGACAGTAAAGGAAGCAAGTGCTAAAGCAGAAGGTAAAAGTGTTTCAAAGACAACGGTAGCAGTAAAAGAAGCAAGTGTTAAAGCAGAAGGTAAAGATGTTCCAAAGACACCAATGGTAGTGAAGGAAGCGAGTGCTAAAATGGAGAGTAAATGTGTTCCAAAGAAAGTGGTGGCAGTAAAGGAAGCAAATGTTAAAACAGAAAGTAGAAATGTTTCAAAGTCACCGATGGCAATAAAGGAAACAAGTGCTAAAACAGAAGGTAAAGATGTTCCAAAGACACCGGTGGCAGTAAAGGAAGTGAAACCACAGCCTCTCAAAAGTGTGTCATCAGCAACTAATGTGAAGACTGCAAGTCCTACAGTGAACTGCAAACAGAAGGAAAACACTCCCGTGTTCGCAAGCACTATGAAACCGATTTCACCCGTGAAATCACGCAGCCCCAGTACGAAAGCCATCTCGGGAAGTGGGAAGACGGAGAGCGTCCAGGATACAGACACGGAAGGGGAGCCAGGCGAGCCGAGCTTCCCGCCTGAGGGGCGCGTACGGCCAGGCATGCCCCGACCGGACACCCCACGGCCAAAATTCTCACGGAGCCACGTGGAACCGACAAAGAAGCTGGCCATCCGGCGGCTGGAAGTCTCAGAGGGTCTGGGAGTTCCTCTCGGCGGTACTGCCGTGCCACTCGGTTCGCGCTTAACACGAAAGAAGAAGGCCGGCAAGACAGGTGGCCTAGAGATCGGGGAGAGTGCGGCCAAGAGGAAGCGGATGTCTTCAGTGTCGGCCGCCGCGATGGGTGGGCTCAGCAGGCAGCGGCTTGTGAGAGCAGGTCCATCGGGCGTAATCAAGAGGACAGGGCTATCAGCAGTCATCAAGAGGGCTCGCGGCCAGCCATTCGTCCGAGCTGCCACACCTATGCGGGCAGTCAGGCGGACCCCCAGTACTTCTCCAGAGGTCAGTTAATATTCCAGTAATCTTTTGTAGATGTATTCAAAGCTTTTTTTTTAATGTGAACTTAAAATTAATGGCTGGCCAGAGCCTACCTGGATGCAAAATTCTAGTATGGCCTCTAGGCACACGTAAAAGTAGAAAAATTTAACATAGTTGTCACAATACACCATCTGTCAGTCATGCAATGTGTCATGGGTCAGTGACTCAGTTTCCCACCACAAATGTCTGTCAGTCACAGAGTTATTTTAATTGGAATGTAATATGCTTACCAAGTTTGAACTGAACATGTGGTATATACCACATGTACCAGATTATAAGATGATATCAATATAATAGAGGGAAACATTCCACGTGGGAAAAATATATCTAAAAACAAAGATGATGTGACTTACCGAACGAAAGCGCTGGCAGGTCGATAGACACACAAACACACACACAAAATTCGAGCTTTCGCAACAAACTGTTGCCTCATCAGGAAAGAGGGAAGGAGAGGGAAAGACGAAAGGAGGTGGGTTTTAGGGGAGAGGGTAAGGAGTCATTCCAATCCCGGGAGCGGAAAGACTTACCTTAGGGGGGAAAAAAGGACGGGTATACACTCGCACACACACACATATCCATCCACACATATACAGACACAAGCAGACATATTTAAAGACAAAGAGTTTGGGCAGAGATGTCAGTTGAGGCAGAAGTGAAGAGGCAAAGATGATGTTGAATGACAAGTGAGGTATGAGTGGCGGCAACTTGAAATTAGCGGAGATTGAGGCCTGGTGGGTAACGGGAAGAGAGGATATATTGAAGAGCAAGTTCCCATCTCCGGAGTTCGGATAGGTTGGTGTTGTTGGGAAGTATCCAGATAACCCGGACGGTGTAACACTGTGCCAAGATGTGCTGGCCGTGCAACAAGGCATGTTTAGCCACAGGGTGATCCTCATTACCAACAAACACTGTCTGCCTGTGTCCATTCATGCGAATGGACAGTTTGTTGCTGGTCATTCCCACATAGAATGCATCACAGTGTAGGCAGGTCAGTTGGTAAATCACGTGGGTGCTTTCACATGTGGCTCTGCCTTTGATCGCGTACACCTTCCGGGTTACAGGACTGGAGTAGGTGGTGGTGGGAGGGTGCATGGGACAGGTTTTACACCGAGGGCGGTTACAAGGATAGGAGCCAGAGGGTAGGGAAGGTGGTTTGGGGATTTCATAGGGATGAACTAACAGGTTACGAAGGTTAGGTGCCTACACTGTGATGCATTCTATGTGGGAATGACCAGCAACAAACTGTCCATTTGCATGAATGCAGACAGTGTTTGTTGGTAATGTGGATCACCCTGTGGCTAAACATGCCTTGGTGCACGGCCAGCACATCTTGGCACAGTGTTACACCGTCCGGGTTATCTGGATACTTCCCACCAACACCAACCTATCCGAACTCCGGAGATGGGAACTTGCTCTTCAAAATATCCTCTCTTCCCGTTACCCACCAGGCCTCAATCTCCGCTAATTTCAAGTTGCCGCCACTCATACCTCACTTGTCATTCAACATCATCTTTGCCTCTTCACTTCTGCCTCGACTGACACCTCTGCCCAAACTCTTTGTCTTTAAATATGTCTGCTTGTGTCTGTATATGTGTGGATGGATATGTGTGTGTGTGTGTGTGTGTGTGTGTGTGTGTGTGTGTGTGTGTGTGTGTGTGTGTGTGTGTGTGTGTGTGTGTGCGCGCGCGAGTGTATACCCGTCCTTTTTTCCCCCTAAGGTAAGTCTTTCCGCTCCCGGGATTGGAATGACTCCTTACCCTCTCCCCTAAAACCCACCTCCTTTCGTCTTTCCCTCTCCTTCCCTCTTTCCTGATGAGGCAACAGTTTGTTGCAAAAGCTTGAATTTTGTGTGTGTGTTTGTGTTTTTGTGTGTCTATCTACCTGCCAGCACTTTCGTTCGGTAAGTCACATCATCTTTGTTTTTAGATATATAGATTATAAGATGAGATTTTTTCCCAAATTCGTCATTTGAATAATATGGGTTCGTACTATGTTTGCAGATGAAACTATGTCTGCTGAGGTCAATGTTTTTACATTGTTTCGTGGTTTAATATCAGGGGCATCTTACATTTACAGATGACATTTTGGCTGTTGAGTTTTTGTAACAATTTATCTTGAAGAATTTGTAAGGGTAGGGCTTAGAAGACAATGCTTTATTTCAGTAGGCTTGAGATTTCCCGATGCGCCGTTGTGTTCGATACAGTATTGGCCTTACACAATCATGCGACAGTCGACTCATGGCACTAGTGCAAGGGATACTCGAGAAACTATGAACTAGCCACTGCAACAGTCTGATGCTCTGATAAAAAATTGGCATTTTTATGAAACACGGGGAAATACTGTAGCGATAAATTATATCACTCAAAAACTTTTGTTGTATTTGAAAAGGTTTGCAATAATAGTTCTCATGCAAGTATGGGTGCCGTATACATACATCTGCTTTTTGAGTAAAGGTAACATTCAAAGTTAAAGATATTGTCCTTCAGAAACTAGTACTTGAGTACGAACCAAAGTCAGTGAGTGTGCATGCACTATTGCGCATGGACACACACACACACACACACACACACACACACACACACACACCTGTACCCCATGTGATGCTGGCTAGACTAGCAGTGCGAATGTTATTTTATGGCAGGTGGGTTGGTTGTGGTGGGGGGTAGTGTCTGATAGGGTGAAGGAAGAGGGACTGGAGCTGAGTGGCTAGCAGCTCAGAGGGAGGCCAATTTTCTGGATAGGAATGCGGGAGGGAGGTAGGGGTGCAGGTGTAGTTGTAGTGGCCGGTGGGAAGTGACACACTATGAAGGTGATGTGAGGTCATGAACTGGCAAGGGGTTACAGAATGAAGGGGAAACGGTGCAGGGAGAGTGGATTACCTAAGATTGAGGACAAGATGATTATGGGAGTGGAGGACGTGTTGTAAGGATAACGCCCATCTGTGTAGTTCAGAGATGTTGGTGGAGGGAGGGATCCAGATGGCTCAGATTGTGAAGCAGCCATTGAAATTGAGCATATTGTACTCAGCTGCACCTTGACTTTGTTCTTGGAAACAGTCTGGTGATGAGTCATCTTGTTGGACAGCTGGGTGGTAGTTATACCAACATAAAAGGCTGTGCACTGTTTGCAACAGAGTTTGTATATGACATGGCTGCTCTCATAGGTGGCCCAGCCTCTGATGGGATGGAATAAGCCTGTGACAGGACTGGAGTAGAAGGTAGTGGGTGCATGGATTGGGCAAGTCTGCCACTTTGGTCTACCACAGGGGTATGCTCCATGTGGCAAAGGGTTGGGAGTGGAAGTGGCATAGGGACAGGCTAAAATGTTGTGCAGGTTGTTAGGAGGGTCAGGAAGAACCTTGGGTGGGATGTCTGTCATACCAGGGCAGGATGGGAGTGAATAATAACCTGGGCGAAGGATATGGTTCAATTGTTCCAGTCCAGGGTGATATTAGATGACAAGGGGGGCACTCCTTTGTAGCAGATTCTAGAGGGTGGTGGGAGGGTTTTGGGGCATGTGAGGACTGGGTTTGGAGGGTATTGCGTGTCTGTTAAGGCCTTTGTGAGAAATTCAGCATACTGGGCAAGAGAGTTTTCATCACTGCAGATACATCATCTGCGGGTGACTAGACTGTACGGGAGGGATTTTTTGATGTGGTAGGGATAGCATCTGTCGAAATGCAGCTAATGTTGGTAGTTAATGGGTTTAATGTGGACAGAGGTGTGGGTGGAGCCATCAGCGAAGTGGAGAGCAATATCCAGGATGGTGGCATCTTAGGTGGAGGAGAACCTGGTGAAGCTGATTGGAGAAAAGGTGTTGAGGTTGTAAATTAATGTGGATAGGGTGCTGTGGGCCTGAGTCCATATCATGAAGATATCATCAGTGAACCTGAACTAGACTTGGGAGTTTCAGGGGGCTAGGAAGGTTCCCTCTAGAAGGCCAGTCCTGTCACAGGCTTACCCTATCACAACAGAGGCCAGGTCGCCTGTGAAAGCAGCCATGTCATATACCAACTCTGCTGCAAACACTGCACAGTCTTTTATGTTGGTATGACTACCACCCAGCTGTACAGCAGGATGATTGGCCACTGCTGAACTGTTGTCAAGAACAAAGTTGACCACATAGTTGCACAACATGCAGCCGGCCACAACATGCTCAATTTCAATGGCTGCTTCACAGCTTGAGCCATCTGGATCCTTCCCTCCGCTAAGAGTTTCTCTGAACTGCACATGTGGGAGTTATCCTTAAAACACATGTTCCACTCCTTTAATCATCTTGGCCTCAATCTCAAGTAACCAACTGTTCCCATTAGCTTTCCCCTTCCTCCATCCCATCACTTCCTTGCAATTCATGTCACCTTAAGCGTGTGCTTCTTCCCACCTGCTGCTAAAACTATACCTGCATCCCCTCCCTCCCTCCTGCATTCCTAGGCTGCAAACAGGATTCCCTCCAAGCCACAAGCCATCCACCCGCAGTCCCTCTCCCTGCCTCCCTCTCTTTTTCCCCACCCCACTCCACCCAACACTACCCCCACCACAACCCCAGTACATCTGCCGCAAAATAACAATGGCACTGCCAGTCTAGCCATATTGTGTAGGGGCATACTTGTGTGTGTGTGTGTGTGTGTGTGTGTGTGTTTGTGTGTGTGTGTGTGGTACTACGTAGGGGTATACTTGTACATGCGTGCGTGTGTGTGTGTGCACGCTCCAGCTCATCAAAGGATAACTCTAAGAGCCAGCAAGTTTGCCTTCTTTTGTGTGTGCCTGTTGACAACTCAATGCTTCCGCTTTTCAGTAAGTGGTCTTTCATAATCCTATAGTATTTACATTCTCCAAGATCTTCGCTACAGCAGTTTTGCATATAGATCTTTTTCAGATACTCTGTTCTTCAGCCTTTCGCCTGATCATTCAAAATAGTCACATAACCTGTAGTGGTAATGCAACCTTGTAGAGTAACTTTGAGACCCATGGAATACCATGATGTGGCTGGCCAAATCATCAGTAACTCCCACCATATTTTTCACTTTTTGAATGTAAACTCAACCAAAAGTTGGAAACAGTGTTAATCGTGACCAATCTGACCAAGTTACTTCCTTCTATTGCCCCAAAGTCCAGATTTTTTTTTGGTTTGGCACCACATTTTCCTGTTACAGGAATTTACATAGCTGCTGAGTGGTTTTGGGATTACAGCTCGCCTCGCAATGCCATACTTATTGAGTTCCCTTCATGTCATTTTGGTGCTGACATGGTTCACGAGTGTGACGTTCAGTTCTGTGGTGACTTCAACAGTTGTCATCCTCTTAGTTTTAATCATAATCCTCTTCAGTGGTCATCCATTCCACTCACTCCACATGCACTTCCTTCCACATTGTCACATAACAGATGATGTTTTTCTGCTTTCCCTGTGAGCCGTATAAATCTTCAGTATGGTTCCTCTTGAAGCATAAAACACTTCAGCTACTTTGATTATGGAAGCACCCACCATACGAGCGCCAGCAATTTACCTATGTTCAAGTTGACTTAGCTCCAATATATTGCACTTGCAACTACACAGAACAGTGTTCTGATCAAGACTGACACTTGCAACATATTGAGTACATCGCAAAGGTAGCATTCACATTCAGGTCCAACAGCGCAACCTGCAGGCTTGGTTAGCATCTGCATTTATGTTCAGACATTTCTCACAGTGTTCCCATTTTTCAGCCCCTGTGGTTACACTATGATTGCAGTTAGTAATATCTTTACGTGTTACTAGCAACCTACTCTGGCTTCACATGGGTAGCACTAAGTATCTACTGCCGGGTGACATGTTTGGCATTGCATATAAATTATGTACGCAGACCTTCCTTGAGAAACAGTATTATCTGTTAGTGAAAACCATAACAAAATCCCTACAATAATTCCTGAGATGAGCCTCCACATACCAACAGAAAAATGTTGCAGCAGACTTTAATTTATTAATGTGTATACATGTACATACATGAAATAGGAAAAGACAACCACTCGGCTATAGCCTTGTCTTTCCTTATTTTCCACACTGCTTTGTCTAGGAATTCCATTATTATAATCTATGATGTGTTGCTACGGCCATTCTGAAAGTCTTACGTAAAGCCATTTGTTCTATAAACTGTATGCAGTAGCATATTATATGTAGTTCAACAATATTAGAGTTGACAGCAGTAAAGTGCAAATAAATAGCAACGTACATTCTTGAATTTTCTCTATGTGAAATATTTTACACTATAAATTTTGTATGCACATTATTTTAGTTTTACAGTTCCATACGAGGGATACAATAGCCTTCAGTTTTTGTTTATGTGCAGTAATGTGTTTATATTCACGGGACATCTTTGGTTTAATGTAACAAGTATCTACAGTAATAGCTATGTTCTAATTCCTGAGCAAAAATATTAATCATAATGAACCTATAATATGTGAAAATATATTGACCTGAACTATCTGTAAAGATGTCACCTGGGAGTCATGGGTAATTTAGGTTCTTTGGTGCTGTTGATATTCCTTCGCCCTACCAGCTTTGTTTGCTAATTGTGTATTTTAGAGTTACAAAAATTATTGCTGAAGTTGCATTTTGGTGCAAATTTTTGTGCTAACCTTTGCAGTTTTATTTGAACTCTGCTCTTGTTATAATACTGTATTGGTAACTTATATGTATATATCATTGCCTTAATGCTACAGACACGCACTTTTACATAATGGGGGATTAAAAGCCTTTTGTAATTGGTGGAGAGGTAAAATAGCATATTGCAATATTTAACTTATCAGTGCTAATTCATTTATCTTCCCACATTTCAGAAACTGGAGAGCGGAACTACAGTGAAGAAGGCTGAGGAGGCTGCTGATAGCAAGCAGGTGCCGAAGACAGGTGTCAAACTAAAAACAGACCTTCCAGACAGTGTGTTGGAAACCAAAAGTGAAAAACTCGTAAATGGTGATTTATCACCAGGAAAACCGCTTATAGATCAGTTGAAGAATAAGCTATCGAAGCTTTCGAAGGAGAGCAAAGCTGACATTAAAGAACTAAAGGATGACACTGGCTCCAAATACAAACTTAAGAACTTGGTTAATGATGTGGAAGATCAGAGTCATGTTAGTCTGAAGAGTTCTAAAGAGTCTGATCACCTGTGCCTTAAGGATGAATGCAAACCGAGCAAGCTGCATGCCGACTCGTGTAAAGTAAAACTGGAGGACTCGCTAGATACCGGGAAATTGCTAGCGACAAAAGTTAATGCTACTGCCAAAGAGTTGTGTGACTGCAAGTTGCCTTGCAGTAAAGAAGCCAAATACACTACTGATGAAAGTTCCTTAAAATTCGAGAAGAAAGAGACTGTGTTTTGTAATAAAGTTACTGATACCAAAGATGACAGCGAGAGAAGCTGTGCAAATTCGGCAGCCGAGGCTGGTGCTGCAACCAAAGATGTGGAAGCTGTAGTAGTAAAAGAGAAGGAAGATGTAGTAATGAAAGAAGTGGAAGACATTGTAATGAAAGAAGTTGATGTGCCTTTAGTGAGTGATGTCAGAGAAGACTGTGTAAATATGGATGTGGTATGTGATAACTCCCAAAAGATGGAGGTTGAAAGAATGGATGTGCTGTGTGATCACTCCCGAAAGATGGAGGTGAAAGAGACTAAAAAGAGTAATTTTGAAAATTCTCCTGTGAATAATAATGTTATAGGGTCACCTATTAAGACTGCAAGTAGTAAGAGTGTGTGTGACAGTGTAGCAGTGTCGTCTTGTGCTAATGATACCAAAGATTCTTCCAGTACTGAACTTCCTCCAGTCACGAACATGGCATGTACTGAACTCCCACCAATCTCCAATGCTGATTCTGCCAATAATGCTGAGACAACACAGTCAACTAATGATAAAGGTGAGACAGTACAAAGTGAAACTGTTGTGGTAATAGTGGAGAAGAAAAGTATTGAAACTAATGAAGGTGTTGCTTTGAAAACTCCAGAAGTAAAACAGAATCTCACATCAGAAAGGATAAGTTCGAGCCCTGCCAAATGTAATTTCGATAGTGCAGTTGCACCGACCGCAACTAAATGTGATGTCGGGGCAAGTGGCCCTGTTTCGAAGGGGTCTAATTTGGAATCGGCGTGTGACAGGACTGAAAGTAACAGTGCGGAAAATGTTAGAACAGTGCCAAAAGAAAGCAAAGTCTCCAGTGTGCCACTTGCTATACCAGTCAGTAGCACTGTTGTGAGGATAGTAGATGATGTGATGACCAAAGGAACCATCCTACTGGCTACTACTGGGGAAAATGCTAAAACTGTCTCAACAGAAAACAAAATCTCCTGTGTGCTACCCGCTGTACCAGTCAGTAGTACTGTTGTGAGGGCAGCAGATGATGTGACTGCGAAAGGAACTTCCCTACCAGCTAGTACTGTCCTTGTGAGACCTGCTAATAGTTTTGTGAAATTTACTCAGCATTCCAGGTTTCAAAATCGAGCGGCAGTTAAGCGTATTAATCGGCGGCGCAGTTTGGATCCTTGTAATAAGCAGAGGCTGCTGTACAAGGACAGGTTGGGACAAATGAGACTGCACAGGAAGCGAAGCCTCAGTGAAGGGGCGAGGTTGCGACTGCTTCAGAAGGTGCAAAAATCACCGGCGGTCAATTCGACCAGTAGAAAAGTTACTGGTGTATGGGCCGAATCTGGCGACAAGGCTGCTCACGTCAATGCGAGCAGAGTACAGGGAGACTTTCCTGTTGCAAACATGTGTATAACTAACTACCTGATAGCAGAAAGTGATGTGCCTGTTCCTAGTAAAAAAGAGCCTGTACAAGCAGCTCAGATCATAGAACATCCCACGCCGACATCCGGTGCGGAAGCTGTACCTGCAGAAATGGAAGTAGAATTTGATCGGGTGAGAGCTACCACTACTGCAGATTTGGCAGCTAGTGAGTCCTTGGGCAGTAAAGAAAGTGGAGACGAGGCCTCAATTGCCAGCAGAGATGAAGCTGTCGTTCCGGGGCCGGGAAGTGACCCACCTGAAGTTATCGAAGAATCGATGGATACCTTTGCGAATACAGTTACAAGTGATATGGTTGGTGTGGAAGCTTGTGGGGACATAACAGACAGTATCACAGACACAGAAAACTCGCTCACATCAGTAGAGGGACAGGTCTCAGATTTGACTCCATCTGAAGTTGAAATTAATAATGCCTTTTCCTTTGGTAAATGTGAGCAGCAAGATGCTAGCTGTGCGGAAAGTGCCTCGGATACTGTAGGGGAGGTAGGAATGGATGTGATCGAGGAAAAGAGTATTCCAGAAAGTGAATCTGTGGAACCTGCGACACTCATGAGTACAGCGGGTGTGGAAGACAGCATTGCAGAGGATGTGTCCATGGAGCTTCCTGCAGAAAGTACATTGCGAGATGAGGCAATAAAGACGGATGATCTGTTTATGGACATAGAGGCCCTGTCATCGTGTCGAACTGGTGAGCTGGCTTCTTTTGGTTCCGTAACTTGCAACGCAGCACCGACCACAGAACCTGGAACGGAGCAAGGTAAAATGTGTTCTACAGTCATAAAAACAATTCTCAGAACTGTTGTAAAGTCAGTTATTTTGCTGATATTAGATAGGTTTCTGGTATTCAGCTAGTCATTTCAGCAACCTTTTTTAAAAAATTGATGATATGATTGAATGTTTCACATAACAGTTGATTCTGATGTTATAGCACATGTCAGTCGTGTGTCTACTACTGCACTTTTGTGCCACTGTTAGTGCATGTTTGAACAATTTGCAAGAAGAGTTCTCGTACAATACTGATATGTATGTATAAACATTTATGCTGATTTTTAAGTCAAGGTAACAGGCAAAGCGAAAATGTTATTCTTCAAAAAATGTCAGTTGACTGGACCCAGTATAATGTTTTATTTGCTCGTGAGAGACGGTAATGATTGACTAAACAGGTTGCAAATGAGAATTCAATCCCTATTCACTTGTTTGAAAACATGACTTCAACATTAAGATAAAACAATTGAGACAATTAATCAAATATTAAATGCTGGACAAACTAAATTTATCGTAATCAAAATATTCACGGGTGTGCTGCCGGTCTATAGTGTCCAACGGGCACAATATTTCGGCGATCATACATGTCGCCATCATCAGGTGAACTGACGGACTGAGCTCCTGTGAACGTGCCGGCACGGAGATCCGTATGCTATGGCTGCTCAGAGGGAACTGGGTTCGGTCGCGGCGGCGGCCGATTTAAATACCCTCTGCCCGCGGCGCGCTCCCTCCGCCGTCCGCGCCCCGCGCCAAGGTCGCGTGGTGGAACAGATTGCGACGGCATCTGAGATGACATCGGTGTGATGGCTCTGTCCGCCGTGGTCGTCGCAACTATACGTTTGTTCGATTTACTCTTGATTAACCCAATCGCTGGTTCCCAAGCCTTGCTAAGATTATAGCCACAGTCACGGTTTATGAGGTCGTCATATGTGCGAATTTCGATGACCTCTCTAACAACGCTGTCCCAGTATCTCGACATCTGTACCAGAATCCTCATGCGGTCATACTCCATAGCGTGATTTTCCGACAAACAATGTTCAGCGACCGCCGACTTGCTCGGATACATCAGTCCTCTGGTGTTCACAGCATCGATCCTCGACGGTGTGCATCGTCTGACCAATATACGACTTGCCACATTGACACGGAATCTGGTACATGCCAGCCTTCCTCAAACCTCGGTTGCAATTTTGCTATGAAATTATCCCCTTGTCGACATCTTTGGTTGCTGGCCACAATATTATTCATGGTGTGAAGTGTCAAATGGCAATACAGTGATGTGGTAACAAAAACTTTACATGTGGTGGTATTTCTGTTACACGTGACCAGTTATTAAATTGAATACATCATTCTGACAAAATTAATTACTGTTTGAAAGCATACCTTTTTAAGGGTAATATTCCAAAATAAGACAATTTTAACGGCTATATTTTACTTGGCGTGCCAACAATCAGCTTACTGATCCTACCATAATTGGGTAAGGAAATCAAAATCTCATTATGCACGTACCATTAGTATTTATTTATTTAATTTATTTTTTGTAAACTGGTTTTATAGCAAAAAACTCACCTGTGATTATTCGAAAAGTGTAAACCACACTAGACTTGGAGTTAGTTCCTCCAGTGCTAGGTAGCATACTAGGCAAAAGTTTTCAGCTTCTGTCCAGTTCATATCCTTCCATTGAAGATCTTTGCAATAGTTTTTCAGGTTTTACAAGGCCTTAATCTATTCCTGAAGCCATCCATTGGTTTCCACAACAGTGCCGATTCGGGGATCTTCAATCTGGAACAATGCTTCAACCGTCGGGCTTCTTCCAGCAATGATCTCATACAATAGAATGTCCTCCTGGTGTCATTTTGAGATGCCGCATTTTGTGTCCCTCTACCTTTCTGTTCAACCTCAACCTCTCTCTCTCTCTCTCTCTCTCTCTCTCTCTCTCTCTCTCTCTCTCTCTTTTGCTCAGCTCTACAACCGCTTTTGTCTCAGTGGTCTATTTTGGTATATTTTCATTTAGCTATTTGAAGCTCTTCTTCATCTTTGCTTGTTCACAGTGTTGCTTTACCATCTTTCTTTCTGCTATTAGATGTCCAGTTCTGTCTTGAATCCTTTGCTTTATCTTCATTGCCCTTCGTCATCCAATTGTTTTTTCAGCACATAATCTCACAGAGTTCTTGAATTTAAAACATTCCATTTTGATGTCAGATCTTGAAATGCCTGGAATCAATTTTTAAGGCATATTACGAATGAATTTTCTACTTTCATGTCTTTTGGCTTTGCTGCATTAAAGTGTCTCCAGCATGATGCAGGAGAAACGGATCAGAAATTTATTTTGCAGAAACTACTATTTGTGGCACTGTCGAAGTTGC
Organism: Schistocerca nitens; assembly: GCF_023898315.1. Taxonomy (NCBI): domain Eukaryota; kingdom Metazoa; phylum Arthropoda; class Insecta; order Orthoptera; family Acrididae; genus Schistocerca; species Schistocerca nitens. The sequence continues at coordinate 55,884,153 of NC_064623.1, read as the reverse complement.
AATAAGAAATATCCTTCATTTGCGATGATTAGTTTCGGACACAAAGTTTGATAATGAATGTTGCCAGAAACTTAGTCTCGACAAATAAAAGATATTACTCATTGCAAACTAACAACAGAATTACATACACCCAGCATTGCTGTGATTTGAACTTCAGTTTAAAGTCTGCTCAGGCCAAGAAATGGTCTGACCCCACATCTGCGGCATGGTAGATTCATTTATCTCACAAAGATGACGTCGATTGACTATTTATATAAACATAATCAAATTCATTTAAAGTGTCTCCGTCAGGTGAAGCCAGGTTATCTTATGTATCATTTTATGTTCTATACAGAACCTCAGAAGGGTATAGATTAATCTGAAACATTAACCGTTATCATAAATGCATTGTGCTGTTGCAAAGGGTCCAACATATTGAATGCTTTTACGAACATTGCTAAGTAATGCTTTCATATCGCTCATAAGAAGTGTAACATCATGACTGGTTGTTTCATCAAATAAATCGTGCAACTGCTCGTAAAAGGCATCCTTGTCTTCATCATTTGCATCTTCCATTGGTGGATAGACTTACACAGTGATTGATCATACAGTGTAGGCTTTCACAGCCATTATGGTCTTCACTTAAAACTTGAGGGCTGATAGGCCGTGGTCGATAAATAAAATTCTCCCCTGACATTTCGTCTCTGACTGTGGGAGACATCCTCCGAGGTAAAGCGGAAAAATGGCATGAATAGCATCCTTCTAAAATAGCAAATGATGATTCAACACAATACCAATATATGAAAAATCACTTATGGCCAGTGACAAACTCAAGAAGTAAGCACATTAAATGACCATACTTGAACACCAGATGACACTGTATTGTGGCAGACCACACAAACAAACAATTACTTTTGAATTTGTTTATTTGATACAATGCATGATGGCATAACATGGAAGTACAAAGAGAAGTGATACAGTCTGTAGCATAACAACATGTCCAAACTTCGAGGTTGCTTGATAGCTAACAGCTAATGATATGGTGTAGGCTGATTTCTGGAGGCTCACGTCAGCCTAGATGGAGACAATCAATGATGTCATTGGAATTGACAGCACTAGTTTTGAGTCGGCACAGCAAGTTGGTGTCGTAGATAGAGCTGGAGGCCGGTGGTGGAGTGTCTGGTGTCGGTCCTCACATCCACGACTAGCGAGCATTAGCTCAGGGCATGAAATAACGTCTGTGGCATGCCAGCGCAACAAGTTGCTTGTGTGGCCGGCGTGGAGTGACAGGCGGTGATAAGTGTAGTTTACCACACTATGGAATTATAGTTTGGCATTTTTCAAGGGCACTTACATTTTCAAGGGCACTTCTTCCTTACTCTCCTTGTAGGATCAAGCTGTACCCCTCTTGGTTTGCATTTAAAATGAAGTTCTGATGCTTTCAAAAGTCTGCATCGTAAATACTTGTAGTAGCTGAGGAAACATTCCACGTAGGAAAAATATATCGAAAAACAAAGATGATGTGACTTACCAAATGAAAGTGCTGGCAGGTCGACAGACACACAAACAAACACAAACATACACACAAAATTCAAGCTTTTGCAACAAACTGTTGCCCCATCAGGAAAGAGGGAAGGAGAGGGAAAGACGAAAGGATGTGGGTTTTAAGGGAGAGGGTAAGGAGTCATTCCAATCCCGGGAGTGGAAAGACTTACCTTAGGGGGAAAAAAGGACGGGTATACACTCGCAGACACACACATATCCATCCGCATATACACAGACACAAGCAGACATTTGTAAAGGCAAAGAGTTTGGACCAAATGTCTGCTTGTGTCTGTGTATATGCGGATGGATATGTGTGTGTCAGCGAGTGTATACCCGTCCTTTTTTCCCCCTAAGGTAAGTCTTTCCGCTCCCGGGATTGGAATGACTCCTTACCCTCTCCCTTAAAACCCACTTCCTTTCATCTTTCCCTCTCCTTCCCTCTTTCCTGACGAAGCAACCGTTTGTTGCGAAAGCTAGAATTTTGTGTGTATGTTTGTGTTTGTTTGTGTGTCTATCGACCTGCCAGCGCTTTTGTTTGGTAAGTCTCATCACTTTCTTTCTTTTTAGATATATTTTTTCCACGTGGAATGTTTCCCTCTGTTATATATATATATATATATATATATATATATATATCTAAAAAGAAAGATGATGAGACTTACCAAACAAAAGCGCTGGCAGGTCGATAGACACACAAACAAACACAAATATACACACAAAATTCAAGCTTTCGCAACAAACTGTTGCCTCATCAGGAAAGAGGGAAGGAGAGGGAAAGACGAAAGGATGTGGGTTTTAAGGGAGAGGGTAAGGAGTCATTCCAATCCCGGGAGCGGAAAGACTTACCTTAGGGGGAAAAAAGGACAGGTATACACTCGCACACACACACATATCCATCCACACATACAGACACAAGCAGACATATTTAAATATGTCTGCTTGTGTCTGTATGTGTGGATGGATATGTGTGTGTGTGCGAGTGTATACCTGTCCTTTTTTCCCCCTAAGGTAAGTCTTTCCGCTCCCGGGATTGGAATGACTCCTTACCCTCTCCCTTAAAACCCACATCCTTTCGTCTTTCCCTCTCCTTCCCTCTTTCCTGATGAGGCAACAGTTTGTTGCGAAAGCTTGAATTTTGTGTGTATATTTGTGTTTGTTTGTGTGTCTATCGACCTGCCAGCGCTTTTGTTTGGTAAGTCTCATCATCTTTCTTTTTAGATATATTTTTTCCACGTGGAATGTTTCCCTCTGTTATATATATATATATATATATATATATATATATATATAGGGGGGGGGGGGGGGGACTTAAAACTGCAGCTCCTTTCATCACACTGTGGAAAAGCCTCAAGAGTTCCTAATTCCTTAGAGCAAACAAAACACACACACACACACACACACACACACACACACAGGAATAAAAATACCATAAACTTGCTTTCTGTCTGAATAAGTCAGTAGAGAGAACTGAATGAGTTTGAACTAGGCATGATTGATTGTAGGAGCAAATAACTTCACACATCCTCTGATAAATTGTATAACAGTTAATGTCCCACAGTGAACATTTTGGGGAAGCAATAAACGCAGTTATCACTCAACCAACACAGCACATGTTCTGCAAAATATAGTTTCTCGAAGGAAGAAGTAGTATCTTCCAATATACATAAATGATTAATCAAAATGTATACTGTTGTGTACAAAGTAACTGTAAAAACTTACTAGAATTTCTTATTCCTAAAGCCATCTCGTGGATCTTTTATCAGCAGAACAGCAGCTCTCCTCAGATGTGAAGTGCGTCTTGGAAGAAATTCTGGACCGCATTGCTAAAAAGGAATCTGGAGGAATTACTAATGATGAAGACTTGGCAGCTACCATCAGTGAGGACACACCCACTGTCACGCCCGAAGTATCTGAACCGGTGAAGCTTCCTGAGGCGACGCCAGAGGAGCAGGCAGAAAAAGTGTCTATCCTGTGGGCACTGGGCCTGACGATGCGCCACGCCGTGCCCCCGCCACCCCCAGTGCCCAAGTCGGCACCTTACACTGGCACGCTCAAGACTGTCATCAAAGTGAGTACTGATTGTAGACATTGTGCCTCGTGAAGTTTATTTTTGATCACCCTTATAAATTACATTTTCAGTGAGTGTTGTTGATTGTATCTGCGTATTTATGTACTGTGATATTGTCCTCTGCTTATCTGTTAATCACCTTGTGCTTCACTTCTCATGGCTTTGCTTTTTTCTTTGTGTATGCACCATGTTTATGGTGCATGTAAAAATGTGACAGTGGAATTGTGTGCCAATTTCTGAACTATTTAATTTTATTAAGTAGTGTACATATGAGTGAAATCAAGAAACAGTATAGTTTCAATAACAACAAGAACAGTGGGGGAGATAGGCAACCACTCATGCAGCTGCATTTTACATAACCGTAACAGACGGCTAAAACCATAATAAACAGCATTATTAGCTTTTGCATGAAGTGTGTGATGAAAATATAACTCAATGAGGAACAGTAAATTTACTGAGTGATGGCACATTTCCACTAGGGCTGTATTTATGAAGATCTTTTCTAAGTCGAACAACTACTGTTCACTTAAAGAGCCGTTGTGTATCTGCTCGAAACAGCGTGCCATACATATAAAAATGGCTGTGAATTCACACAATGTGTTACTGTTGGCAATGATCAATTGTACTGTTCATGATACTTTGTGCACTAAAAAAAGCTTCATAGTATAGTCATTGATCTTTTATATACAGATGAAGGTTTTTGCAAAACATTAATACAGTAAAATTTTTGTGTGCCCATAGCCAAAAATTTGTAGTGTGCTCTGATCATTTCATATGGCATACACTCTCCTTACATCTTCTGGAAGGCATTAGCAGAAATCGGGAGGTGGGCACATGCTTTCCAAAATGTCATGGACGTATAGCAAATAGCCCTTGAAAATTTTATTGCATAGATTCCTCATTGCCCATCAGGCTAACTATGTTGTCCATCTATTTTTGTACATATTATATTAATTTAAATGTACAATTCTCTCTTATTTTTATGGCCTTGGATATAAAGCTAGGAAGCCACAAAAATGTTTTATGTTGAAACTCAGTATTTTGTTTGTTTGCATCAAAATACTATATTCATCCATAGATCACATCTATAAACGGATATCCTCGTAAAATATCAGTGCTCCAGAAAAGAAGAAAAAGGCTACCAACAAGTATCTGTCCTGATATCTTGTTACTTTGCAGGTACTCCATAGCAGCACAGTGAATTAATACTTAGTCTGGACAATTTTTTGACAGTAGAATCCGCACCTTCTGAAGGGGTGCTGTGTGTGTCACCTAAAAAGTATTAAAATGTCTATTTACTATTGTAAAGAAGAGAGTTGTTACTTTGATTGAATAACACAGTCTAAATCAAAACTTCATTTATTTTCGATGCAAGCTTTTCAGCTGGTATAGACCACCTTCAGATCTAAAAACTCTTTGCAGCAACTGTTGCATTGGGGGGGGGGGGGGGGGGGCTGACGGCACACATTTGAAGTTAGACACAAGTTTTGTGTGGCTTTCACTTCATTATCAGTGTGTCACCCATGTAGCTTCAAGTCCCCTCCACCTTCTTCAATGTTCATGGTCACCTTCTTCTAGATTTCTTGATGATGTGAACCTGCCTCTCTTCCTGGCCACGTAGACATCATTTCCTTCCGCAGAAAGTTGAGACCCGTAAGATCTTTCGTAAGCCAGAACAACATAAACCAAGTGACTTTCGTAACATCATGTATGAGAATGTATTGAAAAGACATTTAAGACCTGAACATATCAGTTGCCTTTTTTGCTGTTGACACTGTAGACCGTGTCTTGTTCTGCTTGCCAAAACAGCGCCAAACCATGACGCTGAAGCACAGCAGGTGGAGATGCTTGATCACCATCATGCTTTGTCAGTGCCCAGTGCCCACGCTTCTTTCATCATCTTTTCACGTATTTCAGCAAAAGCACATACAGTGGGATGGTCTCGCTTTACTAACTACCTAAAAATAAGTCTTCAACTCACACAAACATCTTTTGTTGGCTTAAGAGAATAGTAGTGGAACACACTATCTGGAAGAATCTCATGTTACACGAAAACTTTGCCCCCTCCTAGTATCTGGATACAGGCTTCTTACTGACTAAAGAATTTCTGGAAATGATTGTTACTCAAAAACTGCAAATTTAATGTAGTTGAACATGACAGGAAATAATGTGGCTTATGCAATTACTATATATGTTTATTTTTTTCTGGTTGTTACACAGTTCATGGGAAATTATGTAGGTTCATTGGTGTGACTGCAGTTTCAAGATGGAAGCAATCCTTTATGGAATAGTGATGAAGTAAAGCCCTCAATCTTTTCTCTGTGGCTTCCTCATACTGCTCTTATTGAGTTGCAGGAAGGACTGATCCGAAACACTCACATACTGATTCCCAGCACTTCACAAAATGGCAGCAGTACATATACCCATCAACATTCCACAATTCCCTTGAGGATGTCCCCTCCCCTTGCTTCACAACGGAATCACAACAGTGCTCTACAGGTTCTGTGAATGAAGGAAGTCTATCATGACTTGCCCATTCTACATTTAGTATTACCCATCAGAGCTGTTTTAATAGATGTTGTAGATACATCCATGTAGATATGTACAGTTATACTTATTCTAAGACCCCAAATGAATCAATCACTAAAAGAAAATGCCATTCTATGCTCTAGAAGAAAGGGGTAAACATATTAAAATTTCAAGGTTGTAAAGATATTCCTCCACGAATTTGGGCTTTCACAACTCTTTGGGACATGTAATACAGTACAGTATGCGGTCATAGAACCAAGAGTTGTGCATCCCTGTTGGCATAGCTGCACAATAATTTGTCAAGCTAGAGAGACAAGGACCATCTTAGTTCAGTCATAATCTATTAAGCCAGTTATGCTGGCCAATTTAAGGGCAATTTTGGGAGACATACCATGTTCATCTTGTCGTATATTGGCCCTGGGCTACAGTTCAGTTAACGAACCCAAAAAATGTTCTTTCAGAACACATTGATTTTCAACTTCAGCTGTGCCAGTCAGCATTAAAATGGTGCAGGACTGAGGACGCAATTAAACATAAAATAAAACGAGAGAAAGTTCGGGATGGAATAACAGCTCAGTGCCTCCTCTGTGGCGAGAAACGTAAAATAAAAGTATAGAAAGTGTAAAAGTAATACAGTAACAATTAATGTGCTCTGATATGAAATTCTGTAAGAAGCAGTTTTTAGGTGGCATTAAGTTTAGTAAGACTGTTTTTAAATGTGTATTCCCTGTTTCTCCATTTTTGAGATATCCAACAATTCTGAATTGTCATTACTTTTCTCCTATTTCAGATTTTTAATTTTCAGTTTCAACCCAACATTAAGGGAGTGCTTGTGAACATTTTCAAATTTTATTTAATAACTTTTTGCATACCTGGATTTAATCATATGAGGTTGTAATTTCTGATGGTTTGTTTCAAAAAGATCCCATGCATATTCATTTTAATAACACAAAAAGATGTACTTTGTATGTAGGCTGCTATAGAAATACTTAGTGTTTTGAGTATCACATGTGCTCTACCTTAAATATACCAATTGGATAACTGACAATCACTTGGAGATACAAACAGCTTTGCATACTTCTTGTCTGGTTTACTTTTTGGACCAAAGCTCAGTTTCAAACTAGCCGGATCAGTTATGTCAAAACTGGCAATTTTTTAAATCTTGCACCCTGTACTAAAAATTTTGTTGGACATCCATGTTGTATGTAGATCTGAAGGGCCTATACTGGCTGGAATTGGCCATCAAAAATAAATAAAATCATGATCTAGACTGCGCTATTCAGACAATTAGACTATATCAATCACTGAAGTATCTACGTTACAGTGTAATGCCATCGTCTAGTTGCTACCTTGTAAGCAAATAAAGATAGAGGAAAATTTGGACTCAAATGTTGCAGCAAATCTACATCCAGAACAGTGTAAGTCTCATAAACTTCTGTGATGTGTCATACAAGGTGTGATAAAAAAAATACCGTGAATGGTGTTGTTAGAAACAGAATAATAAGCTTACATGGAATTTGATTGAATCTCCTTCAAAGTACTGTCCTTGGCATGCAATACAATTATCCCAACATTGAATCTATGACTGAAAATATTTCTGGAAGGCTTCTGTTGGAAGGACATTCAGCTGCTCTGTCCTGGCCCTCTGTGTCAGGAATGGCGTCCAAACATTTTCCTTTAAGTGTGGTTTTAGTTTTTGGGAAGAACCAGAAGTCACATGGTGTTAAATCTGTTGAGTAAGATGTACATTGATAGACAGGAACACTTTTTCCAGCAAAAACTTACAAATGAAAAGCAAGATGTGATACGACTTGTTATTGTGATGAAGAAGAAAGCTGTTTGCCTATTTTTCTGGTCTCTTCCTTGGTACATCGTTTCACAAACATTGCAGTATGCCCTTGTAAAATTCAGCCTTTACAGTTGTTCCCCTTGGAACAAACTCTGATTCCATTAGACCCTCAGCATTGGAAAAATCAATGAGCACGACCTTGATATTCAATTTTGACTGATGGGCATTTTTAGGTCAGTGAGATTCACTAGTTTTTCATGGGAACTCCGAATTTTCGTATCAGGATTGAATCCACAGGCCCAAGTTTCATCTCCAGTTGTGATTTTGGACATGAATCCTGGATCTGAATGGAGATGATCGTTCACATCCATGCACAGTGACATAAGATTTCTCCTTCTGTTCATCACTCAAAAGTCTGGAAACAAATTTTGCACGCACTTACGTCATTTGCAAATTATTGGTTAAAATACTTTTCACAGCCTTGTATGAACAATTTTTACCAATTTTCTTCTGTCTTTTGAGGTCAATGAAGTCCCTAATATTGCCCATCCTCTAAAAACTCATTTCCACTTTTAAATTGCTCATACTACTTGTTAATAGTATTTAGAATTACAGCATTATCACTAGAGACTGGATTATGTGCATCATAAAAACCTTAAAATATGCATGAAAAATACTTTAAAATGCATGAAAAGTGTTGAAATATGCTAGATCAAATAATTAAAAAATATGGTAGTTGCTGCGTGCATTATATCTGAAAGTTGAACCTGTACTTATCAATTACGAGGATGAGCACCAACCATACAAAAAATCGGTACATTTAGAACACTGATATTTTCTGAATACTTTCTGATAGAGTTTAGGAAGGGGGTCTTTCTGGGATTATTGTCTAAAAAGTTGGAAAGTGGGGATACATACTGTGTTTCAAGAATTGTTCCTTCTTTGCTATTGTTGTCAGTAACAAGCCGATGTGATGCGAGTGAGCCGCAGTCGATATGTACAGGACCAAATTTGAGAAATATCGCACGCGCAGGGGCACGCTCAAAAACTGCATAATATTTTATTTAAAAAAAAACATACAATCATGAATGAGATTTTCATTCTGCAGTGGAGTGTGCACTGGTATGAAACTTCCTGCCAGATTAAAACTGTGTGCCGGACCAACCTTGGGACCTTTGCCTTACGCGGGCAAATGCTTTACCAACTGAGCTACCCAAGCACGACTCACGCCCCCTCCTCACAGCTTCACTTCTGCCAGTACCTCATCTCCTACCTTCCAAACTTTACAGAAGCTCTCCTGTGAAGGCAAAGGTCCTGAGTTCAAGTCTCGGTCTAGCACGCAGCTTTAATCTGCCAGGAAGCTTCAACATACAATCATGAATTTTTTTGAACAGTGTAAACTTTTAATTAGTGCTATTGGACCAAAGCATCATTTATAATTTATTTTACATTTTTCTGCTATTGTAAACATAAACGACCAAGTACAGTTCCAAATGTTCAGTAGTAAGATTGTGTCTTCCATCACTCAACACATTTTTATAAACAGAAAAGCACTATTCTACATCAACTGAGGTAACTGGGCAGTATTTGAATTTGGGTGCTATGTTGGCACTTATTGTTTCTGGTAAAAGTTCACCCATCCCATTAATTATCAATTTGGCACAAGGGTTCAGAGCTTGGGTTATTGTTTAAAATGTTTTCAAGCTTTTCTTTAAGTTTTCTTGGGAATACCTCTGCCAAAAAGGAATTCACTAGAATAATTTTATTCATTAACTGAATAGATTCATTCAATGCCAAACATGGAGTTTCAAACTTGTTAACACTTGCAGGTATGTGGGAAAAATGAGTGCTAATCACAGCAATGTCTTTTTTAATACCGGAATCATTAAAAGCTTCCTTGCACTGGTAAACTGCCAAAGCCTCTGCATTATCGAAGTCATTTACTCTCCCTCTAATGGCCTCGAAATGTTCATTGTAAAACAACACATCTTCGACCCACATACCCCGAGTTACCACTGGTTCGGAATGTAAAGGCACATTCGATAGTTTTTCTTTGTAAGTCCTGATGTGAGCAGGAGCCTTTAGAAACACTTTCTTTGTGGACGAAGTCATTTTATTTACATTCACAAAAGTGGAATGTACTTCTTCAGCAAGGAGATGTACTCCATGAACAAAGCACGTCACATAAATCGAAATGGGATAAAATACTCGGAGGGCTCTTCCTGCTTTGATCATATACGCAGCAGCATCTGAAATAAACACAAACACCCTTTCATCTGCAGAAAATTCTGGATATATTTTTCTAATACCCTCATTCACAAATCTGGCAATCATAGAATGATTTACTTTTTCAAGTTCTTTGCAGACTGCTGAATAGGTAGGAGGAGGCTGTTCTTTAAAAGCACCAACAATTAAATTTGCAATGTAATGGCCACAAGTGTCTGGAGCTTCGCCAACAGAAATCGAGATAGTGCTGTCCTTGAGTTCATTGCATATTTCTTCCAGAACATTTACATAAATCGTCGGTATGTAATTTTCGCAGTGTTGGTTCATCTGATGTATTTTAGCAATATTTGCACAGGAAGCCTTTGAGGATAGGGTTTGTAAGTTTCTGAAGAGGAATATTGCTTGCAATGAATGCTTCACAGAGATACATGTTTAAATTGACTTTTTGGTTACCTTTGGACAAATCCCTGCTACTGCAACTTGCTCTTGTCTGTTGTTGTCGTGGTCCTTTCTTCTACATTCCTGTTATATGAAGACTTGTCTTGACATTTTGGACTATTTGAAACTTTTTTTGCATGAAACATTTTTCTCGCAAAATTGACAATGTAAAACAATTCTTTCATATGTAAATGTTCCAGGATGATCAGCTATCCACGAAATGACATTTCTTTTTTCGGGTGGCATTGCACACAACATGTTAACACACTAAACGTCGTAAACACGTTCAACTCTGTACATGTAAATTGAAAGCTAAACTGAAACAATGGATGTGCGACTGAAAGCTTGCATAGTTTTATTTAATTGTTGCTGCCGCATATGGTGTGACAGCAGAGGGGATTAACTGGGGGCAAGGGTGCAGGTGCATTGGCTCTGTCTACCAATTTCTATTCCTCTTCTGTAATAATTTCGCTAGGAAGTGGCCTCTCGGTTAGCGATTGCACGCAGTTCTAGGTTGTCGTCAAACTGTGAGACACTCAAATTAGATTGAGCTAGAGACCACCCATCTAATTTTTTAAAATATTGTTAAGGGAGAGGAGAGTTTTGGGGTGAGTTGGACGTTTATGGATAATGAACAAAGGGACACAAACCAGGTAGGCTGATACAGAGATAGATGACATGAAACCTTTCTCTCTCGATCTGCTGCTGCTGTGTTTTGACTGGAATTTTTTTTCAGTCTTTGTTTCTAGTTTCATTTCAGACAATTCTTTCATGTAATGTGCTTGTCTCACATGTCCCATTATGTTTCTCATATTTGTTGTATACTCTGTGTGCTCATATTTGTTAGACTGCTGCAGTCTTTGTCTGTGGGTAACTTGAAGAAGGGATTGTCAGTTATCTTGAATATTGCTCCTTCGGAGAGTCCCGAAATCGAGGCAAAAAGTATATTTGGAGTGGATAACATGGAAGCACCTCACCCCGTCGGCGCAATTCACATCTGTCTACCGCCAAAATATGAGAGACCACCCAAATGTTTTCGGTAAATAGACACCGACTTAGAATTATGTATAAATCTGCTAGACACAGTAAAGCTCTTATGCTGGAATAATGTTCAAGCATTGCTACCTTTAACACAATGACAAATTGCTGCTCTATAATTTTAGTGAAGTGTGACAATCCTGCTTCGTGCTTCAAAAATCTGCTACACAGAAATGGAAAACAGACATAGTATGTAAACTGGGAAATAAATATGTTTCCCTTCCTAGGCAGCCCGTTTCTTGACCCATAGTTAGTTGCACTGTCAATCATCATCATTCTAAAATCCATATTTGTTATAAAAATGGATGTATATAAGTATGTGTCTATGGATGTTTCACATCTGCTCCCAAACCACTGGACTGATGTCAACCAAACTTGGTACACACATCCCTTACTGCCAGGCAATAGTCACTCTGGGGGTAAGAAACACCTACTTAACATAGTTAGGGGGATTTGAGGTCATAATCAGTGGGATGCATGAAAAACTACCACATTTTGCGTGAAGTTTTAACACATTTATTCTTTGCTGCAAAGACACTCCTACAGTTGTCAGCTTAGGGAAATCCCCTGCACCTCGCAGCACTTTTGAGAGCTTTCAACTGTGAAGTGCAAATGACTGTAGGCAAAAACAATAGCCATCTACAGACCTACAAAGAGATGTGCCATAGAGACATTTACAAAATCGTATTGTAGACGTGAAGCAGCTCCGCCCACCATACAGAAACTGTCTGGCATCGTGTCACACAGCCTACTGCAGCAGTACATATAACATTTCATTTCTAATAGAAAATTGACAAAATTTGTACTCAGGCTATGGCAGACTTGTCAGCCTATTAAGTTTATAAAGTTCCAAACTCAGCAGAGAAATCTTGCAGTTTTACCTTACAGTTGTTAAGCATTTAAATTGGTTCTTCTCTGACAGTTGACTGTTTGCGGGGAAATCTAGATCTCACTATGATTGATAATGTCATTGCATTTGATTTTAATTAGTATTTAGGAATATTTATGCCCATAATGTTAACAGATGAGAAACAATAAACACAACTTTTTTATTTCTTTAATACTTTATGCCTGCAGGTGTTAATTTTCATTTTATTTTCACACTGTTATACAGTTTTGGCCTTGGGCAATTTTCAAATACCCTTCTAAAAGCTTTATATGAAACTACAAGGGGCATTCAATAAGTAATGCAACACATTTCTTTCCTCGGTCAATTTCGGGTGTAAAACAAATGCACGGTTTGTTGTGGGACATTGTGAAATACTCTCACTTCAGCCTCTGTAGTTTCATAAAGTTCTGATAAGTGGCATTGCTTTATGTAGCCTTCAAAATGGCTTCTGTGACGGAGGTGCATTCCAAGCAAAGTACTTTTTATTTGCTGGCAAACCAAAGCATTGCAGGTATTCTGCAGAGACCTGGCAGTCAACAAAAGCACAATGAATCATTGGGCAAGGTGTCTGTCATTATTGCAAGTGTCGTGCAAACCTGTCCGATCACACGTGTGCTGGTCAACCACACAGACCACAGTCGAATCCCTCAGTGAACTGGACGACTCTGTCGGTAGTGCTTTCACTCTCGTCCACTGGTTGGGATACTCAAAGGTTTTAGCCAACTAGGTTCCTCACCGCCTAACGGATGACCATAAAGAGCAACAAAGGACCATCTTTTAGTCCAATGAAGGTTGCACTCTGCAGCAAGCAGTATTTCGCCTAATGAAGGAAGCAGTATGTGGATGATGGAGAGCAAGATGTTGCCTCCGACTTCAATCATAGAATGGTATGTTACTATGTGGGCATACGTGCCTTCCCATAGAGTGGTGAAAGGCCGTCGCATTGAACAGACATTATGTTGACAAATAGAGTTTTTTAGCCAAAAGAGTGGAGAATAGTATGGTTTATGGGAATCCTGTATAACACCGAAATGCTTCCAGAAAAAAGGTGTTGCTTTACTTGTTGAAAATCCCCTTGTATATTAGATATTCAGCACATGAGTTCTTTAAGTTAAAGTGGAAAGCAGTGAGTAAATAGAATATAAGTTACCAGAAAGGTAATAACTTACAGGATATTTTGTTAGCACTTCTGTCATTAAATATCTGCAATGACAAATACTGAAAATTTAGTGTAGGTACTGTTACAAAGAACATACACCAACTTCACACTGTGTACAGGATGCGTCCGCTGCTCCTACCAATGTTGTTTTATGAAACCCACAATATTATATCTGGCCTTCAAAACCCACACCCAAGATTTTCGTATTCTTTGCTCTCTGTGTGCTAACTAGTTGTCCTGCAGGATAAAATGACTAGGATGTTTTTGTAAGAAATGTAACATAGTTAAATTTTGTGCTGGTATATTTTTCACAGAGGCCGCAGTTTTTGCATTACTCAAGAGAAACATACAAAAGTGACCTCCAAATGCACCTCAACTACCGCACTCATACCTCACCAGTCAGGATTTCTAGTATGTTGTTTGTGGCATTCCCTCCTACCACTCTACAAAATATCCAGCTTCACTAACTGGTCCTGATTTTCGACCATTTTTGGTCTCTCTTGATTGGGCTGTTATGCCACCAGCATAGTCTCTTATTTCATTAACACTATTAATTGAAATGTGCCTCTGAGGATAAGGAAAGAGAGATGATTTTTGTAAACACTACACTAAAACTAATGAAATTTACAATTCAGTCCAAACTTACCCTTACGCACACAGTAGTTTTGCAGTGAGAAGACTTGAAAAATACAATGGTGTAATTGTTTATTTTGTTGTTGTTGTTGTTGTTGTTGTTGTGGTCTTCAGTCATGAGACTGGTTTGATGCAGCTGTCCATGCTACTCTAGCCTATGCAAGCTTCTTCGTCTCCCAGTACTTACTGCAGCCTACATCCTTCTGAATCGGCTTAGTGTATTCATCTCTTGGTCTCCATCTACGATTTTTACCCTCCACACTGCCCTCCAATACTAAATTGGTGATCCCTTGATGCCTCAGAACATGTCCTACCAACCGATCCCTTCTTCTAGTCAAGTTGTGCCACAAAAGTCATCTTCTCCCCAATTCTATTCAATACCTGCTCATTAGTTCTGTGATCTGTCCATCTAATCTTCAGCATTCTTCTGTAGCACCACATTTCGAAAGCTTCTATTCTCTTCTTGTCCGAACTTTTTATCGTCCATGCTTCATGTCCATACATGACTACACTCCATACAAATATACACATACTTTCAGAAACGACTTCCTGACACTTAAATCTATACTCGATGTTAACAAATTTCTCTTCTTCAGAAACGCTTTCCTTGCCATTGCCATTCTACATTTTATATCCTCTCTACTTCGACCATCATCAGTTATTTTGCTCCCCAAATAGCAAAACTCCTTTACTACTTTAAGTGTCTCATTTGCTAATCTAATTCCCTCAGCATCACCCGACTTAATTTGACTACATTCCATTATCCTCGTTTTGCTTTTGTTGATGTTCATCTTATATCCTCCTTTCAAGACACTGTCCATTCCATTCAACTGCTCTTCCAAGTTCTTTGCTGTCTCTGACAGAATTACAATGTCATTGGCGAAACACAGAGTTTTTATTCCTTCTCCATGGATTTTAATACCTACTCCGAATTTTTCTTTCGTTTCCTTTACTGCTTGCTCAATATACAGATTGAATAACATCAGGGAGAGGCTACAACCCTGTCTCACTCCTTTCCCAACCACTGCTTCCCTTTCATGCCCCTCGACTCTTATAACTGCCATCTTGTTTCTGTTTGTGAATAGCCTCTCGATCCCTGTATTTTACCCCTGCCACCTTCAGAATTTGAAAGAGAGTATTCTAGTCAACATTGGCAAAAGCTTTCTTTAAGTCTATAAATGCTAGAACCGTACGTTTGCCTTTCCTTAATCTATTTTCGAAGATAAGTCGTAGGGTCAGTATTGCCTCACGTGTTCCAATATTTCTACGGAATCCAAACTGATCTACCCTCTGGTCGGCTTCTACCAGTTTTTCCATTTGTCTGTAAAGAATTGGCATTTGTATTTTGCAGCTTTGACTTATTAAACTGATAGTTCGGTAATTTTCACATCTGTCAACACCTGCTTTCTTTGGGATTGGAATTATTATATTCTTCTTGAAGTCTGATGGTATTTCGCCTGTCTCATACATCTTGCTCACCAGACGGTAGAGTTTTGTCAGGACTGGCTGTCCCAAGGCTGTCAGTAATTCTAATGGAATGTTGTCTACTCTCGGAGCCTTGTTTCGACTCGCGTCTTTCAGTACTCTGTCAGACTCTTCACGCAGTAACATATCTCCCATTTTATCTTCATCTGTGTCCTCTTCCACTCGCATAATATTGTCCTCAAGTACATCGCCCTTGTATAGACCCTCTATATACTCCTTCCACCTTTCTGCTTTCCCTTCTTTGCTTAGAACTGGGTTTCCATCTGAGCTGTTGATATTCATGAAAGTGGTTCTCTTTTCTCTTAAGGTCTCTTTAATTTTCCTGTAGGCAGTATCTATCTTACTCCTAGTGAGATAAGCCTCTACATCCTTACATTTGTCCTCTAGCCATCCCTGCTTAGCCATTTTGCACTTCCTGCCGATCTCATTTTTGAGACGTTTGTATTCCTTTTTGCCTGCTTCATTTACTGCATTTTTATATTTTCTCCTTTCATCAATTAAATTCAGTATTTCTTCTGTTACCTAAGGATTTCTACAAGCCCTCGTCTTTTCACCTACTTGATCCTCTGCTGCCTTAACTACTTCATCCCTCAAAGCTACCCATTCTTCTTCTACTGTATTTCTTTCCCCCATTCCTGTCAATTGTTCCCTTATGCTCTCCCTGAAGCTCTCTGCTACCTCTGGTTCTTTCGGTTTATCCGGTCTCCTTAAATTCCCACCTTTTTGCAGTTTCTTCAGTTTTAATCTACAGTTCATAACCAATAGATTGCGGTCAGAGTCCACATCTACCCCTGGAAATGTCTTACAATTTAAAACCTGGTTCCTAAATCTCTGTCTTACCATTATATAATCTATCTGATACCTTCTAGTATCTCCAGTATTCTTCCATGTATACAACCTTCTTTTATGATTCTTGAACCAAGTGTTAGCTATGGTTAAGTTATGCTCTGTGCAAAATTCTACCAGGCAGCTTCCTCTGTCATTTCTTACCCCCAACCCATATTCACCTATTACATTTCCTTCTCTCCCTTTTCCTACTATCAAATTCCAGTCACCATTGTTTATTTTATGCTGCTAGAATTCACAAAATTGGTAGATGAAATAAACATGACTGTCGGTTTTACAATTTGTAAGTGCTCGACTGAGTGAGTGGCATAATAAGGCCAGTCAGTGAAGACAAAAAAGTCATTGTAGGATGTAATTTACGCATTCGCAAATGTTTGTACAATGTTAGGAGGGAATGCCGTGAACTACATACTGAGTGTGGGGGTGGAGTTGGGTCTGAAGGTCACTTTTGTAAGTTTTCCTTGAGTAAGTTGAAAACTACAGCCTGTAGTGAAAACGTATTCTTGTTCATTTTTTTCTCTAGGATTAATAGTTCGCATGTAGCGAGAATGTGAAAATCACTTGTATGGTTTTTGAAGGCCAGATGTGATAGTGTGGGTTGCACAAAACAACCACAGTAGAGACAGCTGAATCACCCAGTATTTACAAAGATGAGATGTGTGTCTAACACATATGTTCAATATGTTTCCTATGAACATGCATATGGGGTTTGATGGAGTGAATAACTTAAATGACATTTCAGCTATACCAGTATATAATCTACAGGTTACAATAAAAATCATATTATTTTACAGCTACTTATTACTTTTGCAACAATACAGAAATAAAATAAAAATCATTAGCTGCAGACATGGAGCAGTCATTCAAAAATTTGTAGCAACTGTTGATCCAGTATCTGAGAAAATCATCAAAACATGCATAAAATATGATACTGACATTTTATTGGACAGATGTTTAAGACAGGCTGGCACCTCTCTAAAAAAACTGTACCTGTCTGTTTTGAGTCAGAGCAGAAAAATAAAACTGGTATGGACAACAACAATGACAAGGACAATGACAATGACAATGATAAGGAAGACAGGCCAACATTTGATATTGATTTCAAATCTATTTCCTTTCTTCAGTATTAGAGGAGATCAAAAATTACAAACAGAAAACTTATAATTGCAAAATTAGTGCAAAGAAAGTATAAGGACATGGGTGGGCAGATACAAACAGAACTGTGTCACCAGGCTGCAGAGCTGAAATGGTGTGGGAAGGAAATATATTTCTTTCAGATAGCATAATTCTTCCACTCTGCAATTCCTGCCATCACCAACGCTACCAACTCACCTTTTCCTTTATTCCACTTGCCTGCAATGTTGATAGCTCCCATTTTTTCATGCAGTTGTTCTGCAACATCAAGTCATCAACTCTTTACCCATACGTGTTGCTATTCTTTCGCCATTTTTACTGTTTGCTCTTGTGTTATTGTAATCACCAACCGCTTAACGTTACTGTTTCATTTTATTGTGTTGCCAACTTAATAACATTTTTCAATATATTACTGTCTTAATTATTGGAGCTGTCTTTTTTTTTTCTTCTTTTTTTTTACGTCAGTCCTTGTCCTGTGTGGAAAAATAAAATACAATTATGTAAATCAACAGCATTTTTTTGTTTATTTTGGAACTAAAGTAACGTTATAGCACTAAACTTAACATTAACAATTTTCACAGCAAAACTTTATATTTAGCAAAATACCTTTTTTTCTTGCATGCTTCTCATTTTGGATGTTCTTCAAATGTAAGTATGTTCAGTTCATCTGTTTTATGCACTAATGTCTGTATATGGGAAAAATTGTATTTCATTGTAGATTTGTAGAAACAGACGTTTGATGATGGTGGCATCAGTATATTGTGTAGCTGATGTTTGAAAGACCACTGGTTAGTATCTTGAGAATGTTGGTCCAAACTTTTTAATCTGAAGTTTAAGGATCAGGTGTTAATTATAGAATTTAATTTGTTTTGTTTTTGTTGTTCTTTTATGGTAATGTTAATGGTTGTTCGTCTCTCTTTATTTGTACTGTGCAAGTCACTATTCAGTCTGTAAGAGTTAGAGATATCCAATTTAGTCATGGATGGGCTCCCTTAACAGTTTTTTTCGTTTAAACCACAAGCGCTACACTACTCCCCTCAGAACCATATTAATCTGAATTGTAGGTTTGTCTGTCAGAGTTTGCCAGTTCAAACACCCAGCTTGTCAACAGTGAGAATAGTTTGGGAATCTTGTTATGCAGTTCTGGACTAGATCCTCACCATTGCATTTGTTAGTCTTGTGAAGTGTGAATTATTGTAATGACAGCTTGTGCAGTGCATTGTTTTGTTTTGTTTTGTTTTGTTTTGTTTGTGCTGTTATTCAGGGGTAGCGACTGAAAAGAGGGGAGTTAGTGATCTGCTTGCTGACTGGCAGTCTACTGCTCCAGGTCTGCACTTCGTAATCTCAGAGTTTTACAGTCATGTCAAAGTGATTGTCATAAATAGTGAAGACCACACTTTCCGCACTGTGGAGAGATTGTAATCCAACCCAGAGCATAACTGTTAAGTGTAGTTGTCAGGAACTTTAAAGGCCACTATGTCTCCTCCCTGCCCTTGCCAAAATGCTGGCAATCAAACATTTTTTTCTGTGATTAGGTTTTGAACCACCTGGTTCCAGATTAATTGATATAGCATTCATTCGCAGCAACTATTATGGGTATGTGTAATTTTGGTTGTATGAGACGATGATAAACTATCATCCATAAGTTTGGAAAAACAAAGCTACACATTACAACAGAGCAAGATGGGAGAGATCTATGTGAGTTACCGATTAGAATACAGAGTAGTATGCTCAAATAATGATTAATAATGACACGTATTATACAGATAATTGTGCATACACATAAATATTGGTAAATATTGATATTCCTCAGTTTTATATAAACTGGCTTTACCTGTCCAAATAGTTCCACCAAACATGTCAGGTTGCACCAGTTGATGGCACAGCTATGTACAGGTACGTTTTTGACAGTTGTAGTTCCATTTGTATGAAGGTATGATATGCCACGAAAGAAGGTAGTACACACAGTGAAAGTAATTGCTAATGCTCACAAAGTGCCAGATTCCTTATGATTCACAGATGAAGATAATCGCTTTGCACCAAGAAGGCAATAGTATCCAAGAAATATCAAAGAATTTGTAAAGTTTCATCAAGAGTGTTGTAAAGACCATGCACCAGCATGGAGGTACATGCTCCTGTGATGGGTGTCTTTGCTCAGGAGCACACAGGAAAATATGGACGCCAGGAAAAGTATTTGGTAGTGACCAGTAAACATAATAGATTCAGAACTGTCCGTGAATTACTGCTCAACTAATCACAACTAGGGATACACAAGTGAGTCAACAGTGTGATGGCGCTTCACAGAAAACAGCCTCCAGGGTTATGTAGCAGGAAGGAAACCATTGTTGTGCCCTGTTAAGAAGAAGAGCGAGCTTCAGTGGGCTATGACACACTGACATTGGAGAGCAGGAGGTTGGGAAAAAGTGTTACTCGCTGACAAGTCAAAGTTCAAAATATTTCGGAATAAATGTCATCAGTTTGTACAGCACTTACCCTGTGAAGCTTTATATGCGATTCCAATTGTGAAGCATCGAGAGGATTCTGTGGTGGTATGGGGATCTTTTGGAGGGAATAAAGTCAGTGATTTGATGGAAGTAGGTGGAAACATGAACCACAAGGATTGTCATGCCATTCTCCAGTGACATGCCAAGACATCTGGGATTCATTTAGTTGGGGAAGGGTTTGTTTCGCAGCATGACAATGACCTGAAACATATATCTTGCTTGTGTCAGAACTATGTGAAGTCTCTGGAGGTTCAGAAAATTTTGAAAAGTTGGAATGACCTTCCCAGTCCCAGGTAGTACCCCAATCGAGGTGCTGTGGGAGATAGATTGGAAAAGAGGATCTGAAAACAAGAAATCATGAATGGGACACTACTGTGGGAGGTCCTGCAGTGAGGATGGAGACTAATTCCAACTGTAACCCAGGCAAAACCGACCCTGTGCATGCAGAGAGTATGCAAGGCTCTGATTAAAGCAAAAGGTGCCTATTTGGAGGAATTTAAAATTTTGTAGTTATATTTACCAATGTATTGTTTCAGTTTAATAAACATTAGAAAACAATAAAATGCAATTTTATAATGTATTTCTTTATTGCCCATAATCACATGGTATTTCCAAACCTGTGTATTTGAAAAGTATCCACTTTTGCCGAGGTGGACTTCATGCCGTAACATACACAGTAAGGTCAGAACGGAATAGAGGACGTTGAATCGAGCAGAATTTTCTGTATAACCCTAAGCCAGAAATGCACAGTTAAGGCGCTATGATTGCATGGAAATTATTCCAGTAAGCGAATGTGTTAGGATGTGTGCAGCAGTGCAGTTTTTCAAGAGGGTAAGCCAGCTATTTCTTCGACAATGCCAACTTTATAATGATGTTGGAGGCTGGAATTAACTTGATTTGCTAATTTGAGAAAAATAAGAGTTTTTTAAATTTAATTTCAGTTTTCTTTTTCATCTTTGTCGTAGTTTACACTTGCTAATCTACTGCACTTGTTAGATTAAAAGTTTATTCATGTGTTTTGTTCAGTAGCAAAAATTAAAATGTGTGCCCTTTACATTTCATTTCAACTACTTTGCACCCTGCAGTATCACATGTCATCTATGTTATTGCTGCGCTGATTGTGCAGTACTGCCTTTTATCTTAACAAAATAATGGAACTAAGGTATTTCTAATGTAATTAATTTAGTATTTAATAATCCAGCTTTATCCAGTAAACATCAGAGTATTTATGTCTAGTGTAGCTGTTAGCATTTATATTCAATGTAACCATGAATATTTACACCTAATATAACCACCCCCTTGCTTTGATTGTTCAGCTGAAACCATTTGCTTCAATTAATTTAATAACTAACTGTGCTCTGCAGCATAACTATGTTAATAGGGACGAGTTAGTTTGAATAAATGTGCTTCCACTCGCCCATCAGTGACTGGCTGTAAGTTTATAGCCTAAGCTCCCAACAGCACATTTCTAATTTTGCCCAAATCGAGTTCCTGTAACCTCAGAGTGTGTTGTTGGGTTGTCTTTCTCCACTGTGTGTGTTTCACTGTTGTGTTGAGTAGTTTCCACCAAGTGCAGCAGTTAAGACATTGGACTCACATTTGGCAGAATGGCAGTTAAAGTCCCTGTCTACCGATTCAAATTTTGGTTTTCCACAATTTCCTTAAATCACTTAAGGCAAAGGACAATTTCCTTCCCCAGTCATAGAAGGAGGCAGACTTGATAGCATAATTTTCTGGCCAACAGACATTCTATGACTATTCTAGGTGAAAACCAAATTTTTTTCATGGAATATTTAGGAATGACATCACATGTCACTGTTGTGGTGGTTCATCCCAATTAATGAGAACATTAAGCTATTATAGAGATATTGGTTAAGTATTGTCACCTGGTTTGATTCTCCCCCTTCATTCTTTTCTGTACTCCACACTAATGGCACTCACCAGTCATTCACATGATGGAGATACACCCCTACAATTTGTAACAGACAAGATGGGGGCAACAGCAAACCACCACCTCAAGAACTGTATCCAAAATGGTAATGTGGGATTCCCACTTAAAGGCTGTGCATGCAGACATACCAATTTACTTTCATTGATGACCACGCACCTACTACTACTACTACTACTACTACTACTACACTAGTTCTGAATTTCCCAACTCATAGGAAATGACGATAGCCACTTGCCAAATAGCCAATAAATTAAGCAGTGGGTGGAAGAAAAAATGCAAAGTAGCTTAGGTTTTGAGTAAAGTTCCTTCCCATAGGTGACATAGATACTCACTTTCCAATCTAAGGGCAAATGAACGGTAACTAATGGCGTGGTGAGACCACATGGCAAAAAAGTAAATAAATGAAAAGAGCTGAGACATTGATAATTGAAGTATTGTTTCGGTTTGGAGAAATGTGTGAGAGTGGTAAATATGCTGACCGTAAATAGGAAAGGGATTGCGGATATAGTGGAAAGAGCATAGATGAAATGTCAAGAGGTTTGAGATGGGGCTGGCAAGAGCAAAGTACATCCAGACTGAATTTCACAGTGCAGCTGTCCGTATGCTGATTTGAAACTTCCTGGCAGACTAAAACTGTGTGCTGGAGTGGGGCTCTAATCTGGGACCTTGGCCTTTTGCAGGCGGCAAGTGCTCTACTGACTGAAGTTTTTGAACGTGGCTGACAAACCCCCCACCCTGCTCAAGAGCATTTCTGGCAAAAATAAAGCTCCGAGGGCGGGTCGAGAGTTATCATCAGATAGCTCAATTGGTAGAACACTTGCTCAGAAAAGGCAAAGATCCCAGGTTCAAGTCCCGGTCTGACACAGTTTCAGTACACCAGGAAGTAGCAAAGTACGTGTTGCAAAGCTAGTTTAAATATTGGAGGCTCAGAAGCACAGGTGCTGGGGTTGCATTGATATAAGTTACAAGTAAGCTGAAACAACTGCATACCATTCTGATGGTATGCTGTTGATAAAATATTGGGTAACAGTACGATGGTGTGCTGAAAAGTAAGTTTCAGTATCTTCTTATTCTTTTCCAAATATTGGTCGAGATATTTTATGTTACACATATTACTCGGTTGACTTTCCCTCTCCACTGACACAAGTCGCTGCTAGAGGGCTCTGGATTGTAGCATGTGACATGCCAGCATGTAACTTAATGATGTGGATGTATGAGAAACAACATGGTGTAATCAACTTTGGAATTTGAAGAGTTTGTCCGCACATGGAGCACCCTCTTCTTCAGCATGACAATGCAGACCCCATGCAAGCACTGCTACATCTGCAACAGTCTGATACCTTGGGTTCACTATCATCAGTCGTCCTTTTGTAAAGTCCTGACTTGGCCCTATCTGATTTTCATCCATTTGCATACTTAAACAAGATTTTTTAAAACTTTCCTCTGACAGTTATGAAACAGTGCAAGCAGAGGTGAAGCTGTGGCTTCACCAACAAAGTCAAACTTTCTACAATGACAGTGTCAACAAACTAGTGCCTTTTTGGAAGACATGCGTTTGTTGCCAGGTTGACTATGTTGAGAAATAAATTTGTAGACATTAAGAATAATGATATAGAAAGTTAAAAAGAATTAGTTTTTCACATTAAAAAATTCAGAGCCATTATTTTTCAGTACGCCCTCATTGTGTACACATTGTGTGTCTATTCACATTTACAAGTGCATTGGTACTAAGGAGTACATATTTTGCAGGGGGGAGGGGGGGGGGGGGGAATTAAGACACTGCAACTAACTATGTAAATGTGACACATTTTTTTGTGGAGATGCCATTGCAGGTAAAAGACAAGGCATGATGCAGCATGTTTGCCTGTCAATAAAAAATAAACCCTTGGTCTGAAAGCAATCAGGTAAACTGAAGAGAAACTAATGGTGAGGTTCTTGAGGTCTTCCTGTACTTTTCTTTCCTTGTCAACGTAATGAAGTGTGCGTGTGTGTGTGTGCGTGCGTGTGTGTGTGTGTGTTTATTGACAAATATGGGATCGTGCCTCCACATTTGAGAGAGAAATGATTACTTTCATATTTTAATTGTATCTAAAACAAAGCCTTTCTTATTGACTTCTTTCCTAAGCCTATTTTAGTTAGTACCCCAGTCTGATTAATGATTGTAAACTTTTGATGAAATCTTGTCTACAGGAAAGTACCAATTGCAATGATATTGTGCAACCGCAGGTGCAGCGAACTTCTCCAGAGAAACGACGCCGTTCGCTGAAAATGGTGTTGAAGCAGGGCTCGGCACCCAACGGCAGGCGTGAAGGTGGAGGACATGACTCTGGGGAGGAGAAGGTTGAATACAGGATTTGCAAGGAGGTGTGTTCATATCTAGATACTTGCATGGCCTTTAATTTAATAGGTATGCTTCCGGGTTGTAATTTGCAGCCATGATGTCTAAATAGAAGATTGTTTGTTGCTATTGCATTCTAGGCGTAAAAATATAACTATGAGGTATGGTTGTAAAGTTTTAATCATTGCCTTATAAAATAAAGTTATTTGTTTGTTCACAAGTCCATATCTTCAATGCTGGTACATATTGGAATTCCTCTGCCCCAGCACTGTCACACACCACTGCAGGACCCTAAACAAAAGAGTACAGTCATTTGATAAAGTGGACGGTAATTTGTTTTAGGTGGCAGCAGAAATGTGAATTTCTTAGCTGTCTGATTTAAACTGATACAGTGGCAACATTTTCACTGCTGCCAAAAATGAATTACAATGTTCACAAATGTGGCAATATGAGCTTGAGGAAATGTTGTAAGAATTACCACGCAGTACTCCACGTTATCAATGAACTGTGCCATTTTGTTTCATTATGTACCAGTACTTGTGAACATGTACTGGAAGACAAACTAGTAATTAATTACACTAGATAAGACCATGTAGACACAGTTCTAAAGTGCAGGGAAGAGTTAATGACCTCTTCAAAAAAAGATTAGTGTACAGTGTGGTTATAATGAAACTTCTCATACATAGACAGCAAACTATGTACAGTATGGGTACCAATTTTATAGAAATGATCAGACTGTGAGCTGCAGGATTGCGTTGTTAGTGGTGTTAGTGTCATGGCTTGGCATTAGACACTGGTACTGGTGTGACGATGTAGGATTGAAACATAACCATCAATGTGGATAGCTGATTGCGCCTCAAATTGTTGAAGTTACTGTTGCCATGACTGAGAATGCCGGATGCAATATGTGATCTACAAGCAGTGCAAGATCTGTATTACGACAGCTGAACATTCTTTCAAAAAATGCTGCTAACAGTGGTGAAATGTTACTTGTACAAACTTCACATTACTCGCCAACTCATATTTCTTTCGAGTGTTGAAGTTCACGACGTGTGGCCTTCGAACATTTTGTAGAGTGATGAAACACACTTTGTGCTCAGTGGGCAGTGAACACACACAATTGTCACATTTAGGAATTGCTGTCAACAACTGTTTGTGAAGTTCCCATGCACAGTGAATGCATCACTGTGTGGTGTGGCTTCACGGCACAGTTCATATTTTGTCCATTTTTCTGTGAGGAACTCGGATCCTGGGGACCAAGTTGTGGAGCTTCAATGGCGCATGTCACTGTGGTCGGCATCACCAACATGTGGTCCCTACACTGTCGGAGAGAGGTTCTTCAAACTGCACGGTGGAGCTCCACCTCACATTGCTCGTGAGGTCTTTCAGTTACTGTAACGCATTTGGAGAAAACCGAATCGTTGGCCAATAGTTCCAAACTGCATGGCCACCAGGATCACCAGATTTGAATCTGTGTGGTTGGGTCTCCTGAAAGGCAGGAGGTTTGATAGGAGCATATTGAGGGAGGCAGCCAACATCTCACCTGAGATTTTCCGGGCAACGGTAGAGCTACCTCTAGTGCAGTTCCAGGCTGTCGTGGGTGCAGGTGGTGTTCACATTGAGCAACATTTGTAACCTGGAAAGCACACATGATCTGCAAATATGCAGATGTTACCCTCTCATGAGGGAATTAAAATGTGCTTCTTTCAGTGTTTTATTTTTTATTTCTCTTTGTTATGTCCTTATAAATGTTTCCCAAAGTTTCGTTGTCCTACAGTCACTCATTTTTCATGGGAATCGTATCAAATAGTGAATGTTCAATTTTAATCATCTTGTAATATGTCCATAGGCTTTCACAGCTAAAGGCCATTTCCATAAAATTCTTCAGACTATCATCTGGTGAAATGGTCACTATGAAAAATCTTCTTCTTCTTCGTGAAATGTTTCTGCTTGTGCAGGTCATTCACAGAGCTACTTCCAAGCTTCTCTTTTCTTCCACGGTCTGCACTTTAGCATTTCCTCCCATTCCAATGGTCTTAAGTTCACACTGTCTGTCCATCTTATTTGTGGCGTTCCATTTGGTCTTTTCCAGATTCTGTCCATGCTAAAGCTCTTCTTGGAAGTCTTTCTTGTCCCATTCTTTTAACTTGGTCAACCGATTTCTCTCCGTAGTTTCATTTAGGGGATTCATCTGAAGGGTGCTTCATATTGTCACAGTCTTTATCTTGTCCCTTTCTGTCTTACCCAGTATCCTTTGTAGTAAGTGCATCTATTGCTAGTATTCTGCTCAGATGTTTCTTTGTCTAAGACAAACATTCTGCTCCTTAAGTCAAAATTGGCAGATAATGACTTGTGCTCCACACTCTTTGCTGTAGCAGGTATTTTCTAATTATTTTTGATACACAATGATAAAATTTTGAACAATTTCTATTATCTCCAAAATTTCATAATTGATGTTTCCTTTCTTGGTTAACGTATTTCCTAGAAATTTGAAAACATCTACTTCTTTAATGTTTGTACCATTAAAACTTACATCCTTCATTTTTCATTGTTCTTGCTTATTTTCATTACCTCTCTTTTTTTTAACTTATTTCCATGCTTGCTTCATCAATTACTCTGTCAGGTATTTAGTTGTTCTTCCAATTTCTGCTCTTTTCTTCCCAAACATCACATTGTCTGCATGTGTTATGATTTTTGTATCACTTTTTGTTGACCTTATTTCCATGTCTGCTTCTTCAATTACCCTCTGTCAGGTATTTAATTGTACTTCCAATTTCTGCTCATTTTCTTCCCAAATCATCACATCATCCACATGTGTTATTCTTTTCATATCATCTGCTGTTGGCCGTTTTTGAACTTTCATTATGTGTTGCATACTTGAATTATAGGACAATACATTAGTTCATCATTTTACATTATGGCATATCCAAAGAATTTTATTCAAAGAGAGCAGCGTTGGCGTAATCTATTGGGATAACACTTACTGATGAAGCTAAAATTGCCTGCTGATGGAATTGTAAAATTCACCCAAAGAAAGGTGGGAGAGCTATTAAAACAACACACTGTCGGTCACAATTGCCCCATTAGGGCAAAGACAACAAAGGCACGTGCAGATTTCCTAAAGATGTGTGCATAGTAGTGATGTAACTATGTTGAAAAAAAGTGTAACTACTTCTTCTTCTTCTTTTTTTTTTCCCCACGTCATGTAATTTCTGACAAGAAATTAAGTGTACCTAAAATTTTTAAAACTGTCATCATTTCACATAAAAGTAATGTTGTTTCAGTATATCATTTTCTTAGCGGTTCCTGTGAGAACATCGTATAACACCGAATTATTGTGTGTTACAGAATGAGTTGTTAACTGGGGACCCAAGCAACTTTGGTGTGAATAACAAGAAGCTGGTTAAGAATTCATCCCATAAGTCCTTTCATGGTAAGATTTCATTTGTTTAACTGTCATATTCTTTATTAAAAGCTGTGAATATTTACCAAATCATTGAAGCTATGGAAATAACGTAATTTTCATGAAAATATCTGTTTTTGTAAGTTATTTATGGAATATCAAAGAAGTGGTGAATTAACTCTCATACAAAGGTATGGGCAATAAATTGCAGAACACCATTTCAGAAGTTGCAATATTACAATCGTTTCTAACATGCACTGAAATGGCATTTAAAAGGCTGTTTTTTTTTTAAGGAAATATTCACACTGGTAATTAAAATGAACTGCATTCAGTGTAAATTTCCAAATTACATTATATGATCAATTCTTTTCAAGTGCCTGGATATCTCATTATCAACCAGTTAAGACAGAAAGGAATAATGTCTCATTCTTTTACAGTCATCCAATTCCCTCATGGTTCTCACACTGTACTGTGCACCACTCTGTAGCTCTATGTTTAGAAAATGTTACCACAGTCTGTGTACAATGGGAGGATAAACATTTGACTTGGCTGGCAGTTCCATCCGAGGTTGACCTAACTCCAGTCTGTCAATTGATTTCTGTTACAGCTCATTCAATTTTATAGTCTCTCAATCCCATTAAACAAATTGTCTTGTGTTTCATTCATTTATCATGTTCCGTAGATCCCCATTGACCCTTACAGTCATGAAATAAGTCGAGGTATACCTTAAAAATGAAATAGTTGTTAGAAAACTACATTAATAACTGGAAAGGCATTACTTTGGGGGAAAAAAGCTACTGTTTCCTGAATCAAATTGTATAACTGATGCTTATGTCCTGTTTTTAGTGCAATATTTAAATGACACACTGATATTTACTACGGAGGTCCAGCTATTTCAGAGTTTTATGAGTATTGGCTTGTTCGCATTGAGCATTGCTATTTTGTTGTGCTATTAACAGGAATCTTGAATTATTGAACATAAACAATTAGAAAAAGTTTGTCCTCCTCACATCAACTGCTATATTACTCTCAGGCATTGAATTAGGCTATTTACAGATAACTCAAGCAATTTGTACCACAAATTTTTATGAAGCACAACACTGAGTGCATTGCCATCACAGAGGTGATGTACTGAACCTGTATCACCTCTGTTATAGCAACCTATTCAACTTTGTTTTCTTAATTGGTAGTCATTTTTGTGGTGTTTACTTTGAAAATGTTCATAACATTTATTAAATGTTGATCGTCACACATACTATTTTTTTTCTCTTCCAGAACTGAGTACAAATTCACCATACGTCGCGTGTGGCAAGGATGAGGCCCCAGCAGCTGCACTGGGCACCAGTAGTATTGAAGGGGTCTCAAATGGAGCAGCCCCAGGAAAGGATGATGTTGCAAAGCCGCCAGTAGACCTCATCATACCTGAGAAGAGTGCATCATTTTCTATACATCCTGGCCGACTTTGTTCAGATGTCTGCTCATATTGTTTTGGGAAGTTTGGTTCTCTGGACACCCCATGCCACATAGCCCAGCTTAAAACTGCTGAACGACAGCGGAAGGTCCTAGAAAGTGAGTATTATCTACAGTGCTTTCATTTACTTTGTGATTTTTCTTTGTGTGTGTGTGTGTGTGTGTGTGTGTGTGTGTGTGTGTGTGTGTGTGTGTGTGTTGTACATGCCTGCTTGTTTGCACTGAAACTGTACTAAAATACATGAATTCATTATCACAAATTATGCAGTGACACTTCTATTGAAGCATACATTTTGCTGTGAATGTGCGTACACCCATTTATTCGTGTCTATTTTTTTCTTTGTTACTTGATCATGTGATTGTGGACAGTGGTTCAGTTACTCAACTGACAATTATATTTGATCACTCTAAAATTCTATAACTGCAACTAGTGCATGATAACAGTAGTTATTTTATACCAAATAAAATTTTAATTGTGCCATGGCAGTATCATCTTGCAGCAATTTTAGTAGATTATGAATGCCATGTTAAATATATTTGTAAAATATTTGGATCCCCCTTAGCGTCAAAGGTGTCAAAATTTTACATTTCTGGAATTGTTTGAAATAAAGACTGAGAGCTAATAATTGTGTTGTGCAAACTCTTGGAGTAAGGATTTCAAACTGACATTTATTCGTAATATGATACTGTGTATTCTGGGGCAAAAAGGAAAAAAAAAAAAAATCTGTCTACAGCCCACTGTTAATTTGAGATTATTACTATTCAGCAACCAATTATTCTGTTATAAAAACAGCCATCATACTTTCCATGGTGCAGATGTATCACTGGCTGTGTTGCATCTCCTCTGTACTTGAGTAACCTCTGGGTGACTTGAACGTTATGACCTTCCTTCTAGGAAGGCTTTGTATATGGACTACAGTGAAATGTGGCTTCTATGCTTTTCAGGGGACTTTAAAAAAATTATGTAAATAGTGAAAATTACTTTTCATGCACATACTTGATAGAGCACCAGTGAGCCCATTCATTCAATGCTCTTACCTTTAATTTGAGACCCATGGTTTTACATAGGTTAAACATTTCAGGAGCACATTTGTAGTTCCTGCTAGTCTATCAAAAACTTCAGAATTGCAGTCTGTTTCAATGCCTTCTGGTAGATCTTTTCTATCTGGTTATGTGGTTCAAAAGGTGTGATGCAGCAGAAGTACAGGGTGACATAGGAAAAACAGGATTGTTTCCACAATCAAATAAAGCTAGAAGTGATGAAGGAAAGAAATAACATTCATAGTAATCAAAGCCTTACAACTTTGCCATGCCATTTATGAAACATTGATGGCATTTATCATTTTTTTAAAATTACGTCCTTTAGATGGCGTCGTCATGTGTGATTAATTTTGTGAAATCTGCTGTTGAGATTCCTCATTGACAGCTGCAACATCTCAGCTGGGATACTGTGAATTGCATCCCGAATTCTCTGTTTTAACTCATTTAAGGTTCTTGGTCAAGTCATATAGACTTTGCTCTTGAGATAATCCCACAATAAAATATCACAAACTGATAAATCTGGCAATCTAGGGTGCCAGGGAATGTTACCGAGTTGTGAGATCACACAGTTGCCAAACAATTCTCGCACGTATGCCATTGATGCTGTGCAGTGTGTGATGTCACTCCATCCTGTTGAAACCAGGCTTCTTATATGTTTGGAAAGTTGTTCAATGCAGGTGTAACGAAAGTTTGTAACATCTCCATGTAACTATCTGCATTGACAGCTATTGTGTTTCTCAGTTCATTTGCAGAAAAATAAGGTCCGATAATCACATGTGACGAAACACCACACCATACTGTCACTTTACTAGTGTGTAAAGGGTGCTCATGAATGTCATTAAGAATTGTATTTGTCAGTAACGGTAGTTCTGTTTATTCACATAACCTGTGAGATGAAAATGTGCCTCATCTGACACCCGCAACTTGTTCAGATATTCATTGTCATTGTTTATTTTTGTTAGTGTTTGTTGACAAGAATCCTAACCTTGTCCTTCAGTAGTTGCACCATCTGTAATTTGTATGGATGAAATTTTAAATCAAGATGAACAATTGTGCGAACACTCTCCCGGGACATTCCAGCCGCTGCTACTTGCTTACAAATCTAACGCCGTGGGCTCTGTAAGACAGACTCTGGAGAATGCACACTTCTTGGTTGTCCTGTTGGTTTCTTCTTGAGGGCAGTCCAGTCTCTTCAAACTCCCAACACTTTCATCGCGTGTTTCAACAGAATGGTATCATGGCATCCTAAATTACAAAAACGTCGAAAACCCCTCTGCGGCGCTACCAAACTATCACTGTTTTTATAAAACAATTTTATGGCTAATGCACACTGTTATCCACCACTGATCCAGGATTACTGAAATGGCAGACTATTTACTCGCTGTCACGAACCCGCAGTGCTGCCATCTGCCCATGGCTGCCACTACTCATTTCAAACATTCCCGTTATTCTGTGTCACCCTGTGTGTTTCTTTATTGTATTCACTACTGCATTTGGTAAAATTTTAGGAGAATTCTCAAAGTGATTACAAGACCTGAACATTTGTTACAAATATATGCTACCAACATGTAGGCAAGGAGCATACCCATTACTTCAAACTATAACATCTGATACAGCTAAATCTAAAAAACTTCTGAGAAAAATGAGCAAGATGTGGAGTGACAAGTGACAATACCTGAAACTGACTTATTATGTAAGACAGCGGACTGAATGAGAAAATAGCTTTCCATGAACATAATCATTTTGTTACTTTTATGAAGAACAAAATATAATTCCTTTGAGCATGAAGTAGAGTAAAATGCACAGATACATTTTAATTGTGCTGTCATGTCCCAAAATAAACACCACCTCGAAATTGCCTGCATTCTGAATGAACCACTGAAATGGTGTGACAGTAATAACTAAATATCTGTGCAATTTGTGTAAGTATTTAAAAAAAAAAAAAAAAGAAAAAAAGAAAAAAGGTTCAAATGGCTCTAAGCACTATGGGACTTAACATCTGAGGTCATCAGTGCCCTAGACTTTGAACTACTTCAACCCAACTAACCTAAGGACATCACACACAGCCATGCCTGAGGCAGGATTCGAACCTGCAACCACAGCAGCAGCGCAGTTCTGGACTGAAGCGCCTAGAACCGCTTGGCCACAGCGGCTGACAGAAGTAGTAGCAATAAGCTGTGCTGTAGGTGCCAACCCAAACACCACCTTGTCAAATTTTACATATTCAAAAATATAAAAGATACACAATCCACAATTTGATAGCGCTCCACAAAAATTAAATGTAGTACATTTTTTAACAAAATAATATCCCAACAAATCCATTGTAGCTGATACATTTTCCAAACGGGGCTCCACATCTGCGGCAGTTCGAAACTAGTTCACGCGTTCTCGAGAAGAGATATCACCGTAGTAGCTCTTGTTAATTGTCACCAACTTTCTTTCTGTTCTGAGTTATACTGAAATTTAATGAAACACAACACTTAATTCACTAACATAACGGCTATGAACAGGACTACGCAGAACCTAGTTATTACTAGGGTGACAGTGTTATGAGACAAAGCATTAGCATCATGAAGTGTTTAGACTTGTAATGACCTCTAATGACTGGGCCTGTTCGCATGTTCTGCTCAGTTCCACATTGCACAAACACTGGGAAATGATATCGCATCTGCTTGTGTGATACACATTGAATACAGACAGGAGTAGTACATAGATTCCTGGGGTGTGGGAAGGAGTGGAGCTGGCAGTAGCTTTTAAAATGCCTTTGCAAATGGCGACCCCATCATAATAATGCCCTGTATGTGGGTATGGTTATCCACAAAATTGGAGAAGTACCATACCGATCCGGACCTGGCATTGGCTGCATATAGGGCACCTGCATTGCTGGTGGATGTTTATAAACACTATATGAACATCAGCACCAGGCCAGTGCCTAAAAGGTCAATTACACAGGGGTTTCTTTTGTTTCATAACCTTTTTTTCCCATTGTGCAGTTTATGATTATGTTAATGCTGAAGCTGGTGCAAATTAAGATAGTTAATGTAGGAAATTTGAAGGAGCCAATAAATGCGTGTTGTTAAACAGTGGGAACACATTAATTCAGGAAATGCAAAAATGGGTTTATACTGTATAGTTTTTACTTTTATGAAGCAAAGTGTGAAAATTTTGTATCCTAAGTGAACCTTGCTCATAACAGTCACATTTAAAATAAAAGTTAGTAGTTTGGTATCCCTTCTTGCACACATTGAATCTCATGAAATTTGCCTGCAAAAATCAGCACTAGCTATTGTACAAATTTGGGTCACTGTGTATCTCCTAATCATGCTAACAAGTATTTTAGGGCCCTGTTTCATCAGACCATCTATATCTTGGTCTTCAGAAATTTCCATGAATCACCACCACCAAATGCAGGCATTGTTACTTCAAAAATTTCTATCAATTTTGTGCCTCACATGAGGGTGGTTTGAAAAGTTATCAGAATCACCACGAGAGGTCAGCAATAGCACAACAAATTGTTCCTGTGATATTCATTGGACTGTTGTCTGTAAACATGTGCCACGTCAGTGGTCTTGGAAGAGAGCTGTGGCGGTGACATGGCTCTGTTGTTGTTCCCACTTAGTGATTTGCAAAGATGGAAAAAATTGAGATTCGCTCAGTGATTAAGTACTTCATAAAGAAAGGTATGAAAACAAAGGACATTCATGCTGATTTCCAGAGTACACTGGGGGGACTGTGCTCCTTCATATTCAACTGTTGCCAGGTGGACAAATGAATTTAAATTTGGTTGGAAGAGCTTAGATAATGATCTACTCAGTGGTCAGCCAAGATGTGTCACTGCTCGAGAAATCATTTCAAAAGTGCACAGAATGGTCATGGAGGATTGCCAATTGAAAGTGCATGGAATGTCTCACATTTGCCAGATGTCGTCTGAAAGGGTTTATGGTCACAAACCGGAGCAAAAAGATCTTGGGTGCACTCTTATATCCCAGAGACAAAACAACAGGCAAAGCAGTGGAAACATGCTGATTCTCCGCCACCAAAGAAAGCAAAGACAATTCCTTTGACAGGAAAGGCCATGGCATTAGTGTTTAGTGGGATGCGAAGGGGATTCTGTTTGTAGATTATCTCCCCACTGGGCAAGCAATTGCTGGAGAGTACTATGCTAACCTTCTGGACAAATTGAAACAAAAGATATGCAAAAAAAGGCCAGGCTTAGCAAGGAAGAAAGTCATCTTCCATCAAGACAATGTACGCCCGCACACGTGCCATCGCCGGGACCCCCTGCGTGGGAAACAAGAACACTACCGCAAGACCACGAGCTGTGGACATCTTTCAGAATACCTAGAGTTTAATAAAGTGGATCCAAAGAGTATCAGAAGAAGATAATTCTTGGTTCTGCTACTACACATGCCCCTAAAAGAATAAATGTGGCAAACCCATTCTAAAAAGTTAGATTTCTGCTACAACATGAGAGGAAAAATTGTTCATGTTCCTGTCTTTAAACTTGAACAAGACATTTTGCACTCCCCTTCATGTGACTATTCTTGCATTTGACAAATTGAGTGTTGCCCTTCAGACATCTTCCCCCCAAAGTTCACACTTCTAATGGATTTGCCAAAGCAATTGTTCACCAAGTTCGTTAAGCCCAAAATTGTCAAGAGCTCCTCATTGCTTGAAGTTGAGTGCAACTTGATTCAAAACCAAAGAATTGATGATAAGTTAGTTGTTGTCATTCAGACTTCAAACGTAGTGAATGATCTCCAAGATACAAATGAATGCCTTCTCTTTTCATTAGTGAGAATCTACTTTTGTACTGCCTGTGACTACATCATCAACAAAGTTTCACTGAAGAATGATGTGTTAAAGCATGCTCAAGTTTCTAGGTTAGATAAAATTGAAGCTGCACAGATTTCTTTTCATTTGTTTTTTCTCAGAAAAGTTTTCTGGCATGTTATACAAGGAAGAGGATGAAACTACAGATTAAGTAATGAATGAGCTTCAGAGCCTGTTCACAGCTCTTCAGGTAGATGACACTTTGGCTGTAAATCAAGTTGCTGCAAGTGATTCCAATTGGGCACAGATATCAAGAATTCATGGAGCTAATGGACTACTTAAGAATTACCAAATTTCTATAGTAATGTACTTAGAATCTCACCATACCCCATAGCAATGCAGAATGTGAACATGTTTTCAGCCTCGTAGAACAAAGTTCAGATCATCCATGTACAGTGAATTTCTAGTGTCTATTTCTGTTTTGAAGACCAGGATTTGTGGTCCCTGTTACGACAAAATGTTTTCTCAAGACTTTTTGCAGGAAACTAAAAAGGCCACTACTATGATTTTAAAGTCAAACTAGCATGTGATTTGCGGTGTGTTGTGTTATTTCTTGCCTGTGTTGTGTTAAACAAATTTTATTGCATAAAGTCTTTTTCAATTATCACATATCTGCTTAATATACCAAAGAAGTCTTGTTATTATGCTCCAAACCAATATTCACCAAGCCTGCTGCTGTTTAAAATGGATTTCTCCATGATTGTTATGTTCGTCCACAAATCTTTGGTTTATGATGTAAGTAGATGAAATTTCATAGAAACATCCTGTTCAAAGCATGAATTATTATATTTTGTAGCCCAGAAGTGATACGATTTTTGTCAAGTTGGAGTATGTCGAAAATAGTTTGATTTTGTTGTTGTGTGTGATTGTGATTGACAGCCCTTTTCAAAAGTTGGCAGGTATGAAATTAAAATCCATTGACTGATTCTGAGTCCTTTTCGGATGCTACCAACTACAGCTAGCAGATGGCACAGTGTTTAACATATGTGATATGTCATTAAAATAATAACAATAATAAAAAGTAAAAATTGATTGTGAAATGGTTGTTCTGAAAGTAGGAAATAAAATAAATTAAAGAAACATTTATCATGCCTTTTATGAAGCTTGAATTCATATACAACAGCTGTGATGCTCTTACATTAGTGATATTAAGGAGATGACAGAGTGAAATTCTGCCAAACAAAGCCCCTGTAGAACTCTTTAAAATTCTAGTTAAACATTGAGTTTAAATACACATACGGCAACTTGTCCGCCGTACATGGTTTCAGGCATCATTCAAAGACATATCAAATGTTTCTCGAATCTATTTTATTTCCTACTTTTAGACAAAACATTTGCCATTTTTCGACACTTAATTTTTCAGGTTTTGTTCAGAATGCATGAAATATTATGTATTTAAATATCAGTCGGTATTCTATTATTATTGAAGAGTATATAGAGCAAGAGAACACAGAGAAGTTTCAATCGATGCTGTGAGTTGATGTTTGTGGACACACCATTTACATAACTCCCAGCAGCTGTTCTTGAAATATTTCAATTTTTCCCTGAAATCACTAATTGGTTTTCTTAAGTGCTTTGTTTACTTTCAAGCAGTTAAACCTCATTTGTAAAACTAGACCTCATGCTGCTCAACTGGATGCCCCTTTGTTTGGCTATGAAAATTAAAACAAAAATGCATTGTGTAATTTCTAGAGAGTCTTGTTTTTGTCCTGTTAAAACTTTTGATTGGATAGATAGTTTCACACACTATAACTCGCAACTTTTCAGCAGTCATTAATTCCACATGTCATTTCCCATTCCACAGACGTAGATGCCCTAACAAGTGTTGTGCACTAACACTGTCAGTGACAACAAAGCAATCAGCATCAGTCAGTGTCCTTTAATTTCAATCAGTTCAGCTTCTCCCATCAAACACAGTGTCAGGAGTCCTCTTGGAATGAATAAATAATATGACAGTCAATGGCTCCTAATGGAGACCATATAAGTAACCATGTTAAGCTCAGTTTTTTACTCTAATTTTAGAAGGCAAGAACACCAGGGATATTTAATACAATAGAATATTTAATAAAATAGTTTGCTTATATTGAAGTTGTAATTCCTGTTTTCAAACTGGAAATGGAAAATGCATTGCAAGCTGTAACCCCAGTACATATTTTCTTTCCCTGCCTGCTTGCTCTGTCACATGGCAGAATTTGTTGTATTGAAGTGAAATCTACTTTGGTGTTGTCTTCCCTTTTGTTTATTATAAACAGAATTCAGAGTTGCATGGCTGTTGTCCTTTTGTAACATAAGATTATTCAGCTTTCCTGAAATTTCTTGAGAGCTGTCGATAATTTTTTTTCTTTTTTAATACTTATTATTGTTTTGTTAACCTTGGAGACTATAAAACTAGTAATGATTAAGTTGCACTACTTGTATTTTATTGAATCTACATTCAGCACATCTTCCTAAATTGTGCTGCTGTCTGTGGACACATTATGGATCTCAGGTGCTCAGTGGGGTAAGTTGTGTGGTTATCCTGTACTGTCAGATGTAATTCCTTTTACATGTGTATATAGGTTTTGGCTCTTGTATTTATGTGTACTTAGGTGAAATACTTTTCCAACTCTACTGTGTGCATGTTAATATTCTTGAAAAACAAAAATAATAATAATCTGCTGCTCATGCATTTCCAGTGGTGATGTACAGGTTCTTATAAGGAGACCTTTATAGGCTTGCCTCCTTCGATTCTTTCATGCTTATAGGATTTGAAAGCCAGTGTTTGAACACCAATGTTCCTAAAGCAGTATGACATAATTCTTTAAAAAAAAAAAAAATGCCTTTGAAGAGTAAAATATTTCTGGGCACTGTTAAGTACAAAACATTTCTAGTTTGTTAACAATGTCGTCAGTAGCTGCGTGCACTGAGGAAAAGTCTTGTAATCGTGAAGTCTCCGGTTCAGTACTTGTTATTAGCAACTTTTTTTACTTTTATTTGTATTCTATATTTATTATCAAATGGAATTGTCAATGAATAAATATTTAATTATAATTTCTTAATAAAAACTCTGCCTCTTTATTTTGAATTTCTGGTTAAATCAAAATAACAAAAATCTGATACAGGCCTACAGAGTACCTTATTGTTAAATAAAAAAGAATTGTATATGCCAATAATAACTGCTGAATCTTCATAAATAAAAAGTATTTTATTTCCTATTTAATGTTTCTCATTTTTGTCCAAATTTTGATGTGTTGTGACTACTTACATTTTCATGTAATCAATAATTAAAAACAATAGCATTTCTATTAAAAATTCAGATTTGATATTTGTTAATTAATATTTCCATAGTTAATAAATAAGGAAATTAAATAAAAATCTTAAAAATTGAGCGCCGGCCGTAGTGGCCGTGCGGTTAAAGGCGCTGCAGTCTGGAACCGCAAGACAGCTACGGTCGCAGGTTCGAATCCTGCCTCGGGCATGGATGTTTGTGATGTCCTTAGGTTAGTTAGGTTTAACTAGTTCTAAGTTCTAGGGGACTAATGACTTCAGCAGTTGAGTCCCATAGTGCTCAGAGCCATTTGAACCATCTTAAAAATTGATGCTAGTAAGATTCGAACCATTGTAAGCCTTTAACTCTAGGGATATAGCTGCCAACAACATAGCTAATAATCTCGAAATATTTTGTTCTTAATAATGCTCAGAAATATTCTAATCTCCAAAAATGATTTTCGTCATAGTGGCTTGCCATTAGGAAATGTTTTGGGCACTGAGCTTCAAATACTGTATTATGAAAAAAAATTGAAAAGGCAGTGTGTAAGGTCACCTTGTTAATGGCATTCTGTCCCTTCCTTATGCAAACAGCTTTATTTTCTCATTGGCACCAATCTTTCGTAATATTGTTAGTTTCTGTTATGGACGTCTATATATTGTAGCTTGTTGCACGAACATGGAAATAAAAAAGTAAGTGGAACAAAAATATTATATTATGCAGAACTTCGGAATTGACAGTATTTTCTTTCATTTTGTACATGTAAAACAGTACTTTTAAGTTCAGATTAGCCTGTGTACGTCAGAATGTTTGTTGTCAGTCAGCATCTCTTCACAAGAAGAATACCTACTGCTTTTTAGTTGTTCCGGCTGCAGTGTGCCTGTTTGTTGTTAATGCTGTGGCATTTAGTGTTGCCATTATCTGTTCAGAGCTTTGTGGTTATGTTTGCTATATTCGTTTACTTACATGTGTATCTGCAACAGAATGTTCTGTACTGCTTAGTTGTTAAAGATGGTCTCAAAGGAATAAATTATCATTGCATAAGAAGATCAGTTTTATTTTATTATTGTGAGGTTTCTAGAATGTTGTAAAAGAAAATATGAAATCCAACCTATGTGGAATTCAGTGCTGTCTTAAATGATGTCAAATATTCTTTTAACAGTTTTATTGTTGCCATATATGGCAAGTGTTGAGCATTGCTGAGACCAAATATAAAAGGAGTTACACAGGAGAGAAATGCGTTCTCACTACAACACCCCTCAGGAGCAGTAATAAACCTATTTCTCCTAACAAGAGAAATACTGCCATAATACTAGTGTTTACTGATATTTGTCTTGAATTATATGCCAGTGTAAAAGGGTGAATTCATTTTACCAGAAAGAATGAAAGTTCCACATCGGCAGTGCTGAGGATGAGATGACAGTAATGAAAATTTTATGTAGATTGTTGTTGATAATTCTCTTTTCACATTGAACAACTATCACTGCAGTTTATCACCATAGCATCATGCAAAAACTGCACAGGTAAATGCTCAAAACATGACCTTAGTTGTTCACATAACTTTTATAAATGCAGCCAATTAACACCCTCAATAACTACAGATATATTGACAGGTGAGTTGTATGCCAATTTAAACCCTTGGTGGGAAGGGCTGCACCTAAACAAAAAACCCAAAGAAGGGCATATGCAGAAATACGTTACATGTCATAAACAAGTAGCAACACTGCCCAATTAACATTATAGTCATACATTGTTGATAGTGAAATATTAATCTGAAACAGATAAGCGAGTAGCACTAACTCTATTCTTCTGTTTTTTGATGAGGGACAGGACAGAATTCCAAGTATAATTTAGAAACAAACCTCCAACTGTGTGTGCTGAGTTCACCAAATACACTTGGCGACTAAAATAAATGTGACAGGAAGAGAACACCTTACCACAGAAAGTAGTTGCTGTTATAGAGGTAACTTGCTAGAACACAGCAACTAAACAGCTCTGTTGCAGGGCCAGCTAGGCTTGGGCAGAAGTTGGGAACATCCATTAACTAAACTTAACAATAATTTTTGAAGAAATTACCGACTTTAGTATTAAGATGAGGTGTGGCAATGTGGTTAAAAGTTGACAGTTGACTCGGAGTTGTATAACTATGAACACTGGAATAGTCCTGACCCCAGTGAACAATAACTAATGTAACTAGTAGACTGTCCGCCTGGGCTGTCCCAGCAAGGACACTAGATAAGTCCTCGTGCTGTCTTCAGTTACAGTATACACACACACATACACACACACACACACACACACACACACACACACACTTATATCTGCACTTGGTGAGTGAATGTTCATTAGAAAACAGTTTGCATAATGTCAGGCAGAAGCATGATACAGCGTGTGTTTTGTGTGCCCATTCAGTGTCTGACCATAACTACAAGGCCTGGCTGAAAAGCAGTGCCTCCAAAGTTTTTTGAAAAAACTCTTAAAGCTTTGTAAATAAAACAAATGTTATTAATATATTACATCTTTGTTCTTTATGTCTCTACCTCTAGAGGCTATGAATTGTAATGTGTAACATGGTGATTTATAATGTAAATGTTGGTGCGTGAGAAAGTGTGTACTGTAAAGGAGTTTTGTGTTCAAAGAGTTCATCCTCCCACAGAGCATCCTCTCCTTCACGGTGACAATGCCAGACCACACACAAGTGCTGTGACATCTACAACAATCAGACATCTTTGATTCACTGTCGTCTGTCATCCTCCATGCAGTCCCAACATTCGATTTTCACTTATTTCCAAAAGGTCACATTTGAGGACGTCACTTTTGATAGTGATGAAGCAGTGCAAGCAGAGGTGGGGTTGTAGCTCTGTCAACTAAGTCAAATATTTTGTACAGTGATGGTACCAGCAGACTGGTATCTCGTTGGGAGAAATGTGTTAGTCACTTGGGTGACTAAGTTGAGAAATAAATATGTAAACTTGAAAAATGAAGATGTACAATATTAATAACATTTGTATTACGTAAAAAGCATGAAGAGTTTTCACATAAAAAATTCAGACACATTATTTTTCAGCAGGCCCTCATATATTGTGCTATGCTGGAGACTGGCCTTGCCGTGGTCCTGTGTGTGTGACCATGTACTCTCTCTCCTAGCAGACACAGCTTAAGGTCACTTGCTAGTTTGATCTCAGCCACTTCTTTAACAACACTCTTTCTGTGTTGCTACTGGTGAGCGCTTCCAGTTTGTAGTATAGTGTTATGAAGGAAACTAATGAGATTAAAATTAGCAAATGGCATAAAAATACGTACAGATATCTGTGTTTGACTTCTGCTTGGAATCCTGCTTTCTCCCTGTTCAAACAACAGAGGGATGGAGTTAGCACTATATGATCATTTGTTGTTCGTTAATATTCCAGTGTCACAGTGTCTGACATTTTCAGTTGCAAGGAGGCACTAACTTATAATTTCGGTTGTTTTTGTGCATATTTCATCTTTTAGTTTCCTGGTTGGCACAGCCCCACCCACTGAGGGTTTAATTTACCGTGCACAGCAATCTTTCATGTCATTTGTGCCTTGGAAATGACTGGTTGTTCACATGTGTAAATATTGGCAATTGTCAAGTTTGTTATCTGGCTGCATTCCTCTAAGTTATTTGATACACCAGGAGGTGCTAAAGTTTCATATGACGTCAGTTGCTTGAGGTTATATGTCATTTCCATGACAGTATTCACTTGCTCATCTGACATATTGTAACCAAAAATTCGTGAATACATTTGAAAAGTGATTCCCCATTCTGCCTACTTACAGACATGAGTCCTTGAGACTTTGGGAAGAATCAGATGGAATATCTTATGTATGGATATGTCCCCCCACCCCCCCACCCCACCCCCCCCCCTATAAGAACTCTGTTACTATGGCCAGAGATGGTAGCTATGTTGAAATAAAGTATCCCCAAATGTTGGAACTATGTCCCAAAGAAGCAAACATTTATATTGTTGTAGTTTAAAAAGATACTGTGTTGCTGGAATGCATTTTTTTATGAAGTTACAGTAGCAGTCGATATAACGTGGTTGTCGGGGGGAGGAATGCTTTACTCTCATGTTATAACATACCCATGGTATATCGAAAGTGACATGTAATGACAAATTATGCGTGGAAAGTTAGGAAGAACACAAAATGTAAAATTATACATTCTGCATTTAAATTGAAAGAGCATTAGGAGTACATTTCAGAAACGTACCAAATAGTGTAGAGCAATTTGTCAAACTACTCTGAAATGTCGCCCAAACCATAACACGAGCTTCAGTATGGTGTATAAAGTACACTTTCAAATACTCTGTGGTAATTTACAAAACTGCCTGCAAGCTATAGTACATCATTTTTCTACTGCTTTAATGAAGTATCTCAGATTCATGTGGCAGGTCATTTCACACAGTTTCTCTAGTGCGTATTGATTTATGCTCGTCAGTTGCAACAACTCAATTTCGTTTGCTTCACTTTGTCGCTCCATCTACATAATCACTTTCTTTGTATCATCCAGTCTTTTCACATGTATAAGGAACATCATCTTCATCCTCGATTGCTTGATTCCTCTCATTTCGAACAGAATCAATAATGTCATTGTCATCTGTAATCTCTGAAATTGGTTCTTCTTTGCCAACAACTACCTCAAGTCTGCAAGATCAATATTGCACTGTAGAACATCACATGCAGACTGAATGTCACTGCAGTTGAAATCTAAGTCAGTGAAGTGTCCATCTGTTATATTTTCTTCAACAGAACACGTGTTGCAGCAAATCCTAGTAGTGGTATGACCAGTGCTTTGCCTTGCCAGATGTACTGAATACACAACTCTTAAGATTTACACGTTACGAGAACATTTCCATTTCCTTATCTGAATTTGCCATTGAAGTGAGCCATCCATGGTAATAATTAGCTTCAAATGCTTGTATGATGCCCTGATCCAGCAGCTGAATTAATGCTGTCGTGTGGTGGTGGTTTTTTTTTTTTTTTTTTTTTTTTTTTTTTTTTTTGCAAAAACAAAGTTTTTATTTTTCCACATCCTGATTGCAACACGTCAGCAGGTGGATGAACTGGACAGTGATCAAGGATTAGTAGAACTGCTTCTCTCAGCTTAAATGATCATAGGTGCTGTCACACTGACAGAACAAACTCTTCTTGAAACCAATAGGTAGAGATGTCACATATCATCTAAGCATTCTTTGAATGCCTATAAGTGAATAGTAATGATATGTTTATATGCTTGAAACATCTGTCTTTTACTTTTCCCTATACGAAGAGGTTTCAGCTTCTGGCTGCCCGATTTATTTGTGGCAAAAAGGGGGATTATTATGTCTCCATTTATTTTCAGATCTGTCTCATTTCTTGACTTTATTATTATTTTAATAAAGAGTTCTGGTTGGGAGCAATTGATAAGAAAGCACAGTTTCATCACAATTATACACTTGATGCTCTTTTAAATTTTTATCTACCATTACTTTGTGTAGAAATTCAGGCTACTGAGGCAGATTCACTGTTACAAGCCCTTGCTTCCCCTTCAGTGGTGGCTTGGAAAATTCTGTGGTGGCATCTTGAAAACCATTCATTGGAAGTTATAAAATCTTTGTTGTCATGTAAATCAAAGCAAAATTTTTTAGCTTGTACTTAATAATTGACTCTGAAAGTGGCACGCCTCACTTCTCTTTATTAAAAATCGTCTTCTTCTCCTTTCTCCCATCCCCAGATTGTTCCTTCAGGTACACTGCACACATCATTCTTCACGTGATCAATAATTTTTAGTGTATCACTCACAGAATTTCTGTGACATTGTAACAAGCACACAAATCTAGACAACAAATAAATAATTTATGATCCACATGTTGGTTGTGCTCATTTTGATCAT
Organism: Schistocerca nitens; assembly: GCF_023898315.1. Lineage (NCBI taxonomy): Eukaryota > Metazoa > Arthropoda > Insecta > Orthoptera > Acrididae > Schistocerca > Schistocerca nitens. The sequence goes on along the minus strand of NC_064623.1, from coordinate 55,839,712 downwards.
TGTCAAGCATTATTGCACAGTCACTTTGTTGACTGCGTCACGATGTTAACAGTGAGATGGATGTATATGCGAAGCTTATGTTCAGTAACAGTCCTGGTTTGTTGATAAGACAAACCAGAGGTTGAGTTTAATTACGTCTAGCTATTTTAGTTGTTATTTAGAGAACTTGGAGGTTGCAGCATTAAATTATTCTGCAGAAAGGCTTCATGCAGGCTGTAATAAGGTTTTTTCCAATCTTATAAAATATACTGAAAGTATAAAAATCGTTCATAAATAATATTATATTTTGTGAGACAACCTTTACATCACATTATACCCGAATCTGCAGTATATCAGGCTGCTACTGTATTTGTAATTAAAAGCTGATTCTTGTTCCCCTTACACAGTTTGTTACCTTGCAGTAATTTGTGTGTTGGGTCCTGCTGGCTTTCTCTGCTTCTGCTCCTGTTAGTGTCACAAAGAATTTGATAAACAGTGTGGTGATATTTCAACCAGTTTCAAAAATATTTTTGAATCAGTAGAATATACCTGTAGTGCAGCCATCCTCAGTGATTATACCATACCTTCAGTGCTCCAGTGCTCAAAATGGTTTGTGGTTCATTATCTACATCCATACTCCGCAAGCCACCTGACGGTGTGTGGCGGAGGGTACCTTGAGTACCTCTATCGGTTCTCCCTTCTATTCCAGTCTCGTATTGTTCGTGGAAAGAAGGGTTGTCGGTATGCCTCTGTGTGGGCTCTAATCTCTCTGATTTTATCGTCATGGTCTCTTCGCGAGATATACGTAGGAGGGAGCAGTATACTGCTTGACTCCTCGGTGAAGGTATGTTCTCGAAGCTTCAACAAAAGCCCATACCGAGCTACTGAGCGTCTCTCCTGCAGAGTCTTCCACCGGAGTTTATGTATCATCTCCGTAACGCTTTCGCGATTACTAAATGATCCTGTAACGAAGCGCACTGCTCTCCGTTGAATCTTCTCTATCTCTTCTATCAACCCTATCTGGTACAGATCCCACACTGCTGAGCAATATTCAAGCAGTGGGCGAACAAGTGTACTGTAACCTACTTCCTTTGTTTTTGGATTGCATTTCCTTAGGATTCTTCCAATGAATCTGTCTGGCATCTGCTTTACCGACGATCAACTTTATATGATCATTCCATTTTAAATCACTCCTAATGCGTACTCCCAGATAATTTATGGAATTAACTGCTTCCAGTTGCTGACCTTCTATATTGTAGCTAAATGATAAGGGATCTTTCTTTCTATGTATTCGCAGCACATTACACTTAGAGAATGAGATTTTCACTCTGCAGCGGAGTGTGCGCTGATATGAAACTTCCTGGCAGATTAAAACTGTGTGCTGGACCGAGCCTCGAACTCGGGACCTTTGCCTTTCGCAGGAGAGCTTCTGTTAAGTTTGGAAGGTAGGAGACGAGGTACTGGCAGAAGTAAAGCTGTGAGGACGGGGCGTGAGTCGTGCTTGGGTAGCTCAGTTGGTAGAGCACTTGCCCGAGAAAGGCAAAGGTCCCGAGTTCGAGTCTCGGTCTGGCACACAGTTTTAATCTGCCAGGAAGTTTCACATTACACTTGTCTATATTGAGATTCAATTGCCATTCCCTGCACCATGCGTCAATTCGCTGCAATCCTCCTGCATTTCAGTACAATTTTCCATTGTTACAACCTCTCGATATACCACAGCATCATCCGCAAAAAGCCTCAGTGAACTTCTGATGTGATCCACAAGGTCATTTATGTATATTTTGAATAGAATTATTGTTAGAAGAGTTATGTGTACACTCTCTCTTCATACCTAAGTATATTGATTGCAGTGCCTAGAGACAATTTAGTTTGCACTGAAAGTATTGTGCATATTATGAAATAGTCTCTTCCTTACAACACTCAAAAATGGAAAGCTGTGTCATTCATCAACCTATGACTATAAAATTTGTTTCACTAAAAATATGTGCACACAATTTTTTTGGGGTTGTTTAATGTATTTTCTCTGTTTTTGTAATTTTCACTCCTTGCTCCATATTTGCATCCAGTAATGTAGGCAGTGTTAAGTATTTCTAGCACTACTCTCAATTATAAGCAGTGAATGCTGAGCAAGCCTCAGCCATAAAATTTTGAAGGTGCTTGTTTAACAATCTCGTTGTTTCACAGAACTTTTAGAGCATAATTAGAAGTCTTCCTTAAACATTTTTGTCTTCATTCTTTTAATGTGAAGGTTTTCACCTTTATCGTAATGGCTGTTATAGTGTGTTGCATAGCTGTTGTATTCGGTTAGTGCTTGCGGCACACTGTGTGTCTCGAATTTTCACTGACTGTTGTGCAGGTTTTATATGATCTTTATATGCCTTGAACAACTTGTTACGTTATATTGTCATGAATGTTGTTTCGAATGCAGTCCATTACTAGCATATTTTGGTTGACTTTTAAATGTTTTCGTGCACATATGGTATATGCCCTGCACTATCTCATATATTTTTCATTGGGTTATGTGACAGTGAGGAGAAGTTAATGTTACAGGGGGACGTTATGGACTGGCCCTCTTTGATTTTCTTCATACTTAACAAGATTTGAAATCTGACATTCACATATCAATTTTCTAAAGCAGTGAGATAAAATTCTTTAAAGTAGCTTGCCACCTTATTTCTGAACACTGTTAAGTGCAAATAATTTCCAGCAATTTAACGTGTATTTGTAGCTGAGTAAATAGGGTAAAAATTATGTAATCATAATGTCTGTGATACGAATCTTACTAATAGCAATTATTTTGGTGAGTTTTGTTTCTGTTTTGTATTTGTCATCAAATGGTAATGATGATCTGCCCTTCTGTATAAAGACAAGCTGTTACCAAAATTCTCAATGTTCTTGGCCGATTTACTTCACATTTTTACACAGTTCTCTTAGAAATGTTTTGAAGGACATTGCTACATATTTTTTGTAATTATATATGTGGTCTATAAATATGTCTGCTTGTGTCTGTATATGTGTGGATGGATATGTGTGTGTGTGCGCGAGTGTATACCCGTCCTTTTTTCCCCCTAAGGTAAGTCTTTCCGCTCCCAGGATTGGAATGACCCCTTACCCTCTCCCTTAAAACCCACATCCTTTCGTCTTTCCCTCTCCTTCCCTCTTTCCTGATGAGGCAACAATTTGTTGCGAAAGCTTGAATTTTGTGTGTATGTTTGTGTTTGTTTGTGTGTCTGTCGACCTGCCAGCACTTTCATTTGGTAAGTCACATCATCTTTGTTTTTAGATATATATCTGAGGAAAGTTTGTTAACAGAAATCTCGAAAAATTCGTGATCGATTTACTGCAAATTCTTATGTACGGTACTCAAATAAACAGTTGGATGGGCATAGACTATAATTTTTAATATATGTGGATTATAAGCATATATTTATAACTTACGGGGTAAACATTGTCAGCAAAAACCTCAAAAGTTCTATACCAATTTGCTGGAAGTTCTTACTCAATGCAGTTCTCGAAAAAAACTTGGCGGGGTGGGGGGGGGGGGGGGGGGGGAGGAATCATATTTGAAGATTACAAGTCGTCCATTGTTGTCAAGTTCAAAATGGTATCCTAATGAATGCAATTACTAGTAGCTTAATCCAAATTGTATGAGTCCCATAAACACAAAAAATCAGTGGTGAGAAACCCCCCTTCTTTTTTTTTTTTTTTTTTTTTCAAATGGAGTTGCTATTAAACAAATATTTTATCATGACTTTTTATTAAAAATACCATTTTTTATTACTAGTGTTATGAAAACAAAGATTGATAAGGACATGTTAAATGTCACATTGTTAAATGAAAAAAATTACAGGCATCAATAATACTGTTCCGTCTCTAAAAGTAATAAATATGTTTCATTTTCTAACTGGTGTTTCTCATTTTTTTTCACCAAGTTTTGATTTTATTGTGCACACTCAAATATTCATGTGGTTAGTAACTAAACATAGAATATTTCACTTTTATTAAAAAAAATTTGCAAATACATTCCCCCCCCCCCATCTCCTCCTCCACCTCCTGGATTGTGTAATTAGGAATTTGATGTCCAGGTGCTGAGCTTCAAAATAAAATATGAAGAAAATTAGAGAGGTTCTTTTCTTATTGATTACAAGGTGAAATTATATCTGTATATTTACAGAATTAAGTAATAAAGGAGAAGTTCCAATATTGTTTCGTTTTGGAGTACATATACGCAGTTGATAACATAGTAAAATGTGTGCCTGCACTTGAAAAGTATAAAACCAAAGTGTGCACTCATTTATAAATCCAGTAATTCTCTCTCTCTCCCTCTCTCTCTCTCTCTCTCTCTCTCTCTTTCTTTTAAAATGTTACCCATTGTCTTTTCGATCACAGTCGAGACGCACCTCACAGCCGAGTCCTGTCTCTGCGATGCCTGCTATCGTCATGTGGACCGCAAGGCGAACTGTCCGTCATACAAGGACAACCGTAAGCGTTACCACCGCACTGGCGGAGGGCTCGGAGGAGCGACTGCAGTGTGCGCGGCCCAGGGTTGTGACCAGACTGCATCGCACCATGTCCGTCGGAAGTGGCTCCTGAAGCTGAAGAGGAGCATCATGAACAAGGTACTGGCACACACAGAGGCAGACTTTTGCTTGTTCGATCCTTCCTCAACCACCTAGCCCGTTGTAATATGTACATCATTATAAGGTAAGAATGTGACCCCTCAGTGATGTTAAATGTGAAGTGTTGCATTTTCACTGCTGTCGAATGGGATTGCTAAACATGATTCAGCCATTCTGCAACCTGTTGCTTAAAACAGTCTTCACCACAGAACAAAAACCGTAGTACCTATTGATAAAACTGGAGCTCATCCGAGAACAGTATGTCTCGCCGTAATTGCTGGAAGTTTGCAACACTATTTTTGTTACACAGGGCAAACTCGGACTCCACTGAAACAGCGATATGTAGCTGTACGGATTTTTTTACTGACAAAGTGTTCGCCAATATCCATCTCGCATATTAGTTGAATGACTGCAGTGGAAGAATGATACTATGACACTGCCCAGCTGTTCACTCAGAGACAACAGTCACTTTACGGTTCTTGCATTAGCCTTTGTTTTGTGTTTTCCATCTTGGTGATTTTGTACTACTGGCTTTTCCACTGTTGTGAAGGTATTTTCACAGAAATATACACTATCTGATCAGGACTATCTGATCAGAACTATTATCTGATCAGAACTATTATCTGATCAGAACTATTATCTGATCAGAACTATTATCTGATCAGAACTATTATCTGATCAGAACTATTATCTGATCAGAACTATTATCTGATCAGAACTATTATCTGATCAGAACTATTATCTGATCAGAACTATTATCTGATCAGAACTACACTCCTGGAAATGGAAAAAAGAACACATTGACACCGGTGTGTCAGACCCACCATACTTGCTCCGGACACTGCGAGAGGGCTGTACAAGCAATGATCACACGCACGGCACAGCGGACACACCAGGAACCGCAGTGTTGGCCGTCGAATGGCGCTAGCTGCGCAGCATTTGTGCACCGCCGCCGTCAGTGTCAGCCAGTTTGCCGTGGCATACGGAGCTCCATCGCAGTCTTTAACACTGGTAGCATGCCGCAACAGCGTGGACATGAACCGTATGTGCAGTTGACGGACTTTGAGCGAGGGCGTATAGTGGGCATGCGGGAGGCCGGGTGGACGTACCGCCGAATTGCTCAACACGTGGGGCGTGAGGTCTCCACAGTACATCGATGTTGTCGCCAGTGGTCGGCGGAAGGTGCACGTGCCCGTCGACCTGGGACTGGACCGCAGCGACGCACGGATGCACGCCAAGACCGTAGGATCCTACGCAGTGCCGTAGGGGACCGCACCGCCACTTCCCAGCAAATTAGGGACACTGTTGCTCCTGGCGTATCGGCGAGGACCATTCGCAACCGTCTCCATGAAGCTGGGCTACGGTCCCGCACACCGTTAGGCCGTCTTCCGCTCACGCCCCAACATCGTGCAGCCCGCCTCCAGTGGTGTCGCGACAGGCGTGAATGGAGACGTGTCGTCTTCAGCGATGAGAGTCGCTTCTGCCTTGGTGCCAATGATGGTCGTATGCGTGTTTGGCGCCATGCAGGTGAGCGCCACAATCAGGACTGCATACGACCGAGGCACACAGGGCCAACACCCGGCATCATGGTGTGGGGAGCGATCTCCTACACTGGCCGTACACCACTGGTGATCATCGAGGGGACTCTGAATAGTGCACGGTACATCCAAACCGTCATCGAACCCATCGTTCTACCATTCGTAGACCGGCAAGGGAACTTGCTGTTCCAACAGGACAATGCACGTCCGCATGTATCCCGTGCCACCCAACGTGCTCTAGAAGGTGTAAGTCAACTACCCTGGCCAGCAAGATCTCCGGATCTGTCCCCCATTGAGCATGTTTGGGACTGGATGAAGCGTCGTCCCACGCGGTCTGCACGTCCAGTACGAACGCTGGTCCAACTGAGGCGCCAGGTGGAAATGGCATGGCAAGCCGTTCCACAGGACTACATCCAGCATCTCTACGATCGTTTCCATGGGAGAATAGCAGCCTGCATTGCTGCGAAAGGTGGATATACACTGTACTAGTGCCGACATTGTGCATGCTCTGTTGCCTGTGTCTATGTGCCTGTGGTTCTGTCAGTGTGATCATGTGATGTATCTGACCCCAGGAATGTGTCAATAAAGTTTCCCCTTCCTGGGACAATGAATTCACGGTGTTCTTATTTAAATTTGCAGGAGTGTATTATCTGATCAGAACTATTATCTGATCAGAACTATTAATTGATCAGAACTATTAATTGATCAGAACTATTATCTGATCAGAACTATTATCTGATCAGAACTATTATCTGATCAGAACTATTATCTGATCAGAACTATTATCTGATCAGAACTATTATCTGATCAGAACTATCTGAACACCCGTATATAAAGTGGAATTGACAATTAGATGTCACACGAAGCAGACTCACCAGTTTAAAAAGACAGAGTATTATGGTGTCAGTAGAGAAGCAGTAACACCAGAACAGTTTGCTCTGGAGCTCATCCAACCACAGCTAAACCAGGACCAAGCTGACTTGGTGTACTGGTAAACAGGGACCATTGAGCATTGCAAGGGTGGTTGCAAAAAATCGCACGAAATCAGCGGAAAGAATCACTTGAGAGTTCCAAAGTGCTACCAGCAGTTGAGGCAGCACAGTGAGTGTACATAGGGAATTGCAGAGATTGGGGTACAGTGGTGGAGCAGCCCCTCATAAGCCACGCCATTTACCTTTTCTATGCTAGTCGATGCTCGAGTTGGTGTAAAGAGTGATGTCAATGTACAGCGGATGACTGAAAACTAGTAATTTTGAGTGACGGCTCACATTATATCCTGTGCCATTCTGATGAAATGGTTTGGGTTCGGTGAATGCCCGAACAATGTTACCTGCCGTGTTACCTGCCGTCATGTTCAGTGCCGACACTGAAGTAAGTGGAGGTGATGTTAAGGTATGGGTATCCTTTTTGTGGTGAAGATGTGGTCCCTTTATAGTGCTTTAGAGAATGCTAAATGTAGAAATATAGGAACACATTTCAAAGCATTTTATACTGCGTGTGGTAAAGGAACAGTTTAGAGATGCTGGTTGTTCTTTTATCTGCTTGAAAGTGTACCCTATCACAAAGCAGCATCTGTGAGACAATGGTTTGTGGACAGTAATATTAGTGAAATGACTGGCCTGCTGAGCCCTCACCCAAATGCATTGAACACCATTGAGATGAGTTAGACCATCAACTTTGCTCCATGCCCCATCACTACCTTCTCTGCTTTCTGCTCTTCAAGAAGAATGGGCTGCAATTCCTCCACAAACATTCAGACAGCTCATTGAGAATGCCCCCAGCAGATTCCAAGCCATCATAAAGGCTCGGACCCACCGCATATAAATGTTCACTAATAGGTATGCAGGTACTTTTGAGCAGATAGTGTAAGTAATTAGGGCAACAAATCAAATAAACCATAATTACGTTTCTAATCCAAAATGAGCTACTGGAGACTTGAGGTTCCTCATACCGAAATACGCAGAAAATATTCCTGACAAACCTCTGAAATTCAGTTGAGAGTAGTTCAGGTTCTCCCCGTATATGACGCACTCGGACATCTGCTGGATGCTTGTGTTCTTCCTTATCATTTGGCACAACAGTTTTGTATTTATGTGTAAGAAAAAGTGAAATTTGGATATTATAGAGTATTTCTTGTTCCTGTTAAATGGTTTTTTGCTTAAAAGATAATCATGCAAGAACTGATGTTATCTGAGGAAATAGTGGAGAGTTTCTGGAGTGCCGGGGTTGAAATATCTGTTTGACTGTTTAGATTTAAGTTTCCTGTGCTTTTTTTCCGAATCACTTAAGGTAAATGCAAAGATGGTTCTTATGAGAAGGTCACCACCAATTTCCTATCCCCTTGTTCCATTGTTGTCCCTTAGCTTGTGCTCATGACTATATACCTATGGTATGTTAAATTCTTGATTTTCTTTCCTTCTTTAGTTTAGTGACCAAACGATTCTAGTCAGACCCAGAGCATACCAATTACAGCTTATCAAGTAAAAAATGTTTTTTGAGGAACATAACACACTATCATTCTTTAAAAAAATAAAAAAGGGCGGGGGGGGGGGGGGGGGGTGAAGTAAGCACAAATAATGTAGAGAGGTTCCAGAAACTCATTTTGATGGAATGGTTAAAAGTATAAATGTGTGCAAAACACTGTTGTCTGGGTTGTTTTTTCGTTAATGATGATATTATATGAGAGACTTCAAATTGAAGTTTCTCGTATCTTAAGGAAGGCTCTGTGCAGTGTTGATACACTTCATAGTATGTTCTCTCTATTTTCATTTGCTGTTGACCTGTGGTGTAATTTTTAAGCCTATAGAACACGAAGAAAACATTAAAGTTTCTCTCAGGTCACATCACTACATCCTCTTACTGTGTTTTGCTCAAAAGTCTTATCTTAAATTCACTTTAGTGAGGGCATCCTTGTGATTAGGAAAAGCATCAGTTGACATGTACAGTTGACCAAGTATTGCAGGAAAAAAGTTTGTATGTCAATCTTTCCATCCTTCATAGAGCCCTGAAGGAGGAAGCTACTGGTTGCACACTTTTACTCAGCTCCTACGTGATTTGTGTAAGTAGTCTAACTTCATACCATTCCAGAATGTTTAAGCTTGTTGCCAGCCTCAGCTATGTAACAGTATTGTGCAACATAGCAATAAGTAACCATTGTGGATACAGTGTTGATCCGTGTTTTGCGATGTTGTGATAGTTAATATTATTTACATGAAATGAGCAAAGAAGCCGTACTTGGTCCCTCTAGTGACTTTTGTGTCATTTCCATAACACATTAACCCATTACATGCTGTGGGAGGGGGAGGTAGGGCTTGTCTCAGCAGCCAATGTGCTACGAGCTGATCACAAGCTTCCGCTCCTGGCATCCTCTGGGCAGGGGCCAAGTAAAAGTGCACGATCAGTATGTGAGCATCTAGAACTCTACACACATTTAACAAGAAATCTGAATAACATGTTGAATGAGCAGAGAGAACTTAGAAATAAAAAATGTATTGAGCACTGAGACGAAATTCTTATTGGTGACAGATAATTCAGGACAAAAGGAGCACTTGAGAATGAGTTATTGATCGAAACTGATGGCAGTAAATAAAATATAAAAAAGCAGCTCTGGTGGATTAATATTTACAATACTATGCAATTCATACAATTTCTTAAGGCTGCAGAACAGCATACACAAGAAATAAACAAAAAGAGTATTTCCTTTTCTATATAACATTTCTCATCTTTGTCCCAATGGTAATTTAATGTAAATACTCTCATTTTCAAGTGACTGATAATGAAAATTATAAACATTATTTTTATTTAAAAAAGTGATTCAGTATTTAATCAACATTTCCATTTATTAATAAATATAGAAGTTTTTTAATGTATGTATTACAGCTTGTAGCTAATGTGTGTCAGTACAGATTTCATATAGTTAATTATAGGAAGGATATTTATTATTTTTATGGTTTTTCATATGTCACGACAGAGCTGTCTTTGTGTTTTTAAAAAAACATACTGTGGCTTGAGTTGTACCAACATTCATCTAGAAAATAGTACTGCGAGTGGTGGACAGCCAAACCTAGAATACTAACCAATCAGTATAGCTACTAATCCCTATCGAGAAGTATGAAACTTGGACACCTCAGTCTTTTACATGTACCTATCACTTTTCTCATGAATAGAAGCAGAATGTGAAAACTACTTTTTACGTATCATATACATTGTTCAAATAGTTTATGGGAATATAGCTGGGTTTAAATAGCAGAGCACAGTCAGGTCACACTACATTAAGCATTTTGAGAACCATAATGGAGGTTACCTGTTGAAATATCATCTGGTAAGAGTATTTTGTGTTGGCTGCATTCCCATGTGCTGTTTGGATATAAGTTGGATGTAAAATTTTCTGATATTGGAGATATGTACCATAGAGATTTGTTATAATTTATGTCTACAGGTCCCTGTTGACACGGACAAGCCCCAGGCCCACTTCGCACTTTGTTCGCAACATTTCTCATGGGTAGACTTCTACATGGTGTGTGGTATCTGCAATCGGAGGCTTGTACGTGCTCACATGTACGGTTTGGGCAATGCGGAAGCCAGAGAACTCAATGCGGCACTGACCCGAGACGGCATTCCTGCGCGTGTCAGCTCAGAGCGCTTTCTGTGCAAGCTGTGTCGGTACTATGCCAGTCTGCGAGCCAAATGTCGTAACCCAAGTAACCTCACTGGCAACCAAAAGATGTTTTTCGATAGCTATAGGAAAAGGTAATTGTGTGCTTTCTGTTGTTCTCTTTCTCATTGTGTATTCATGAAGTTATGATAAGAGCATTTCAGATTTTTTTTTAAGATGTATATGAAATTTCGTGATAGTGCAATTGCGTCTAATTCAGTTTCAGTATATGGTATATGCCTCTACCTCCTGTACGCTTGCTCTTCTTTGTTGCCCCTCTCCTTCCAATCTTACCCCAGTGGAATTTAGAAGCTACACAATTTTATGTTCTACTTAATGAGACTATTATGAATTTTAGAAGAAACAAAATCTGGCATATAAGATCTTTCTTTAATTCAGAGGGTAGTTTCTGTTCATGAAGGAGCAAGTTACCGCGCAATAAACAGCTCCATACATTCATTTCATTCATTCACTCATTATTTTCTGTAAGTCATGTCCTGAAGAGGACCTTTCAGGGATGTGAAATAACTCAATTTACACATTAACAGGCAGAAGCAGTAACTGCTGGCTGCTTCTGTAAAGTACACGAACAACTAATATGACTAGTGATAATCTACTCACACCTCTAGATCAGTACATTAGGAGAAAAAAAAATTACTTTGGAATGAGCTACTGCTCTTCCTCCTCCTCCTCTCATCTGTTGTTTTTCATCTCATACTTCAAATAACCTTTTTCTATTCACATAGACAACTGTCAGCTCTCTATATACTGGTAAAATCAGAATCTATCTGATATAAATATTAATTGGGTAGAATTTACATTCTGTTCAAATGTCGCCACCAGGTTTTCCTGAAGTGGTTTTGACATGTTTACACATTCCATTCCGCCAACAGTCTCACTGCAATGGATGAGATATTCTGTATCTCAGCGAATAAAAAAGTTTTGAATATTTATCATGCAACATACGTGCCTTTTTGAGTGCTACAATTTGCAAAAATCTCTTTTTATTATGTTGAACCGTTTATGAAATATGACAGTTGTTATGACCATATGATTCCCAATGCACAGCAATGGAATTGGGTGCACTGTGCTCGAACATCTGCTGGATATAAAAACTAGTAACTTGAGAATGAAATGTGTAGTTCTGGTCTCAATTTTAAATAAAATTTCTACATCTTATCTACATCTCATACACAGCAGTGTATAAGGTAGAATTAGTCATACACAATGCTACTGAAAATAAGTTTGTTCCTTATTGAGTGAAGGTATCGAACTGTACGATGCACAAAACACAAATCTTTTCACCAAATAGTTTTCTTAAAATCCAATGACAAGTATTTCATAGCAGCCAGAACGTCGTCATCTCAGCACAGGTAACAGCATTAGGCAGGCAGAACAATGACAAAAAAGCCGTGCTCATCACAGAATGTAGAGAGCACATCTGTAGCAGTCAAAGGGTTAATTAAAAAGTGGAGAAAAATTAAAATAATGGTTTTAATGTGTCATATGATCTACATAGCCTCCCACCACTTGAATGCAACACACAAATCATTCGTACAACAATGTTAAAATGTCAGAAAAGTCCTTTGTAATATTGTTCAACTCTCCTGTTGGTTATTTCATCAAAATGTTGATCCTTCATGTGCATTTCTGCACTTTGTCATTTTGTGGCTTTTGTGACTTTCCCAGGAAAGTATTGTACACATTTTGCATTTCAGTTGAGCTGCACAGGCATCCACGGTCATTGTCTTTGTTCAGGAGGTGATGTGTGTGCGACAAACATTCCACTCCACAGATTTTTACTTTCTTCAAAACATTCTGAAGAATGTCTTGAACACTTGATTTAGAGATGTGCTACGGCCACACATCACAACTTAACACTGCGTGGTCGAATACGCATTTCTTTTTCACACTTCTTAGTTCAAGCTGTCACTGTAGCAACTGTGCTTACGTCACTCATATGCCGGGAATAACATCAGTCTTCGAACTGTTTGGATGGATGGTATATATTGGAAGACTGGCTAATGAAGCATACATTTACTTTGTTTTTAAATATTTGGGGTTTTCAGTTTCGTGCTTGACTTCCACCAGCAACCTATTATAGACTTTTGCCCCGGAATATTAAAGACTCCATTCTGAACCCTAGACAGAGATGCTTACTAACTGTGAAGATGATTTTCACTTCTTGTATTGTGGTTGTGAATTGCTGAGTTCATCCTAAATTAACTCTTGTTATTAACCACAAATACCTTTAGGGAATATATGTACTGACATGAAAGTACAAGAGTCCCTAAGTCCCTGAAGAAGCTTCCGCAAGATGTTAGGTTATCAACTCTACACAGTAACGGAAGAGTTGTTACATAAAATACATGAAAAGTGTATTCACAGTTGTGAATATTGACAATGATCTGCTGTATAATGGGATGATGACAGTTAAAATTTGTGCCGGACCAGGGCTCAAACCCACAATAAGTGGGAAATCCAGACTCGTGTCACGATCCGACACACATTTTCATTGTTATCATCCCATTAGACGGCTGATGATTGTCCATATTCACAACTGCAAATATTTTTTTATCTGCAATGAAATCCCACTTTTACACCTTTCAAGAGACTCGAAAAAATGATGTAAATGTGGGAAATAATGTTTAAGCAGTAAAAGCTACGTATAGGATCTCCCCCCCCCTCCCCCCCTTGCAGTTTCGCACTTTATGTATGACATATGTACATAATAGGCATCAAAATACTTGTCAAGGTCTTGCTTATATTTTTTTTTTTCTCCCCATGCTTAGCACAACAAATTTCAAGAATTTATTCTTGTTGTCAAGTGCAAATATTTACACAAGTATTTTGTTTGGTGTTTGCATATGTGTTGTTCTGCATCATTTTGAGGCTATCGGGTACTGTGCTTCCTCAGTTATCTAGAAAACCATGCACACACAAACTATCATCACGTTGCTTGTTTGTCAAACATTGCAAAAAATACATGTGTGAATATTCACACTCAACAGCGAGAATAAAATCTCAAAACACATCATGCTGAGTACAAACAAATACATAACTGATGCTGTGTTTAAACCAAAAACTTGACAATGCAGTGTGAGCAAAGGTGTCAGCTAGCACTACAAGTGGCCAAACTACAAAACACACTAATATGATTCGAATAATACAGAAGTGTCATGACATTGACAACACTCATGAAAATGCATATGTGCTGTAGAGACAGTTTGGAAATGACTGTGGTGGGTCCTGATAACTTTATTCAAACAAACCTAATTACTACCACCAGCCACCAAGCCGAGTGGCAGTGGCAGTTAGTTGCGGCAAGAGATAAAGCGTGAATTGTTCAGACTTTTACCCAGTTACCGGTTCAGGTCTGTCATGTAGAACATGCTGGTGTCAAGAAACTTAACCACATAATGTTTGTAAACGCTGCTTTATGGCCAGTGCCGTCAGTTATGTCATTTCTTTTCTCCATGAACATTTTTTCATGAAGTATAAACTGCAGGAAAATTACAATCGGTTAACGTAAACTTGGGTGCAAGTTAATTTTGTCAACAGAGGAAATTTGATTGAACATAAGAAATGTCTTAAATGCCAGGGGAACATTAATTCTGAGAACATAAAAGAGGGGTCATACTATATTTCATAATGGCTGTAGTCATTGTAGTCCCAAAGGAACTTTGCGTCATAATTCTGAACAACCCAGGCACAGAAATATCATATAATTATGATGTAAAGGAGTCTCTACACCCCAGACACCACTTTTGTGCAGTTACTTCACCATTGGATGAATATTGACTGTTTTAGTTATAAAAGAATAAAATTGTGTTCCAAAAGATGCTACTTATTCATTGGCATTGTTAACCAAATAAATAATGAATTAGTAAATAATGTTTTTGTGATTTATCCAGCACATTTGCTCCTGCTTGTTTTGTTTTCAGTTGAGAAAGCAATGGTGAATAAGATACTTCTCAGCTCTGAATATAAGAAGGCTCATGCATCCCTTATTACTTTTCACCTCTGTACTTATTTCAGAGATTCCAATCCTCAGATTATATTGATTATCAAGCAACAATAATGAACTTTGAACTGCTTTTTGTAGGGAAATTCTTAAGTTCACAATTTTTATACCAAACTATGCTTTTGTTGCTTTACATAGTAACAGCTGAATTCTAGTATGTATTTATGAGGGTGCCATATTTGAGCGAGCTACACATCACTCATCTCTTACACAGGATACTGCAGTATCATGACATTGAGGTGCCGTCTGGCTCGGAAAATGAAGAGGGGCCTCAGCAATCTAAGGAATCTAGCGGGCAAAATGCGCAGCAACAGTCCTCGTCGACAGGCCAGCCAAAGCCAAAGCGCAGGCGCACCAAGGCAGACAGCTCGACAACGAAGGAGACCCAGGAAACTGCACCGAAGAGTGGAGATTCGACAGCTAACAACAGTACACGATTAGATGACAGTGATGGAATCACGGATGGTACAGCCCAGCAAGGCAGTGGGGCTGTGATGATGGATTACAGCAATCTGGCCACGTTTGGAAACAACCTCACTGTAAGTGGCGACACAAATTGCAGCTTCATGTTGTCCTGATACCAGTGAGTGCTTTCCATTATGCCACTTATGGTAGATAACTATCCTGCTGAAACACAAAGTAGCAGATTGGTGTAAAATATAGAGCTGTAATAAAAAGATACACACAGACTTGTGCACACGAGATGAAAATATGAGAGTCATTCTAAAATTAAATAAGGTTTGTTTCTCCTAATAATGAAATATAACTTGTTTTACAGCATACTGTTTTTCCCATGCAGTCATTGTTCAAATTTAAAAGTTTATCTTGGCTTCCTCAAGCTTTCCAATGCCCTCTGCCTCCAAAGTTGGTGCATAGTTATCAAATTACTCACCAACGTCCTCTGTCATATCGTTGTCATTTCCAGAGGGCTTTGTGCCCAAAAAATCCTCCAATTTCAGAAAAAGATCATAACAACTTGGGGCCAAATCCTGGCTATAAGGTAAATGTTCAAAAACTTCCCATTTAAACTGTGGAAGCAAATACTTTATCAACGCAGCAGAAAGTGAGTGAATGTTGTGAAAAAACTTTCTTTTTAATGGTACACGACAGTTGGTGAAGGGTCTGACAGTAGGCCTATTTCTCTGTCAGGCATAAAGTCGATGAGTAGGAGGCACTTTCAATCTCAAAGCACAGAGGCATAATCATTTTGTGACTGATGCCACTTCGTTTACTGGCTTTTTCTTTCTAAATTTTAAAGGGGAGCCCAGGTCTCATCACCAGTAACAGTGCAATTCAAAAATTCCTGGCCTTCCTTGTCGTTCTGAGTAAGTAAAGTCAAAGTGCAATGGTGTTTTGGTCACAAAACTAAATTATTTTCAAAAGATCATTACTATTAACAATACTTTTGTGAGATTGTAATGTTGAATATGTAAGTTACCAATAATTAGACACACAACCAGCAACCCCCCACCCCTTCTGCCCCACCTCCTCCCTGTGTGCCTCGCTGAAAAAGAAAGTAGCCTTAATGCATGACACAATGTAGTGGAGTTTGACAACCTGTGGGATGAAAGTGTGAACATCATCTTCCTCACTTTGTCACCCCACTACACACATACTTAATACCGTGCATCTTATGATAAGAAAATTGAGACACATCATGTGTTTACCCTATTATAAAATGAATTTTTTCCCAAATTCAGCATTTGAAAAATACATTGTCGTCTTGTATTCACAAATTAAACTACTGCTGCTGAAGTCCATATTCTTAATTGTTTAATAGACTGATAAATGGGGTCCATCTTAGATTAACAAATAAAGCTTTGGGGTTGGCGTAAATTTACAGATGTAGCTTTCTCTATTGAGATCACATGCAGATTTATTTTGAAAAATTCAGGAAGGTAGAGTTGGGCAAAGAGAAATTAGGAACTGTGGGAATCTTTGCCACATACTTCAGTTTTTTATGGACTTCTACCATGCTTAAACCGCAGTTTAACTGAATCCATTTGTAGTCAGAATTGAATTACTTTAAAATTGCACAAATACTCAACAATAGTGTACATTTCTGCAGGATATGGTAAAAGTCTAGATAGGGGCCTGTGCCAAACTTACCTGTTTTGTGCAGCAATGTTATCAACAATTGCCATGAGGTACAATGGGAACAAAAGGGGTTGTCAGCAGCTGGTTCTATGTGGCCAATGAGAGTGCAGCAGGCATACGATATGTTTGGAAGCGAGAGACATTGTTACATTCTTATGTCAGCATAGAAGTGAAATCTACTATGTATATGGGAGCTGGGGTGGTAGAGAAACAGTTGTGTTCTCAGGTCCCACCACAACCACAACTTTGAGAAGTTGCAGCATTTTCGAAAGAAACGGCCAAATATTTGTGGCAACAGAAATATAAATTTTGCAGCTGTGCTATTGGGATGATGGTGGTGGTGATTCAGAATAGTGATAAGACAGGCGACAGCCTTAGTAAGCAAAACGGTAATGAAGGTAAACAGTATTATAAACCTTTTCTTTTTATTTGTCCTTGTATTATCAGAATATAGACACTCAATAGATGGCATAAGTTTAGAAAATAAATATATATATATATATATGTGTGCTTCTGTCTGTATATGTGTGGATGGATATGTGTGTGTTTGTGTGTGCGCGCGAGTGTATACCTGTCCTTTTTTCCCCCTAAGGTAAGTCTTTCCGCTCTCGGGATTGGAATGACTCCTTACCCTCTCCCTTAAAACCCACATCCTTTCGTCTTTCCCTCTCCTTCCCTCTTTCCTGACGAAGCAACCATTGGTTGCGAAAGCTTGAAATTTTGTGTGTGTGTTTGTGTGTTTTTTTATTGTGTCTATCTACCAGCGCTTTCCCGTTTGGTAAGTCATGGAATCTTTGTTTAAGATGATGAGACTTACCAAACGAAAGCACTGGCAGGTCGATAGACACACAAACATACACACAAAATTCAAGCTTTCACAACCAGCGGTGCTTCATCAGGAAAGAGGGAAGGAGAGGGAAAGACGAAAGGATGTGGGTTTTAAGGGAGAGGGTAAGGAGTCATTCCAATCCCGGGAGCGGAAAGACTTACCTTAGAGGGAAAAAAGGACGGGTATACACTCGCACACACACCCATATCCAACCGCACGTACACAGACACAAGCAGACATTTGTCTGATGTACTATATATATAATAATGTTAACTTTTTAGGCAGATATTTTCTCATTAAGAGAGTTTGTAATTTTGATTAGTCTGAATACGTTAAAAAAATATTTTTGTCAAGGAGCCTCTTAAAAAACGGTGTTGCCGTCTTATACTCGCGTAAATATGATACATCACATATGCTTATATGTCTCATGAAAATGTCTTCTCTGGGTTGTAGGTTGTTCATGCTATAGATCAGAAACTGCTTCATTATTAACTTCACAATAATAAGTAAACTAATTGACATCGCACCATAACACAGCAGTAACTATGTAATGGCTAATACACTGCTGCAGGACCTTCAGTGTTGTTGTTGGTGGTGGTGGTGGTGGTGGTGGTGGTGGTGGCGGCGGTGGCGGCAGTGGCCAGAGATGGAGCATTGGCAGTGTGAAGTCTTTTCATTTCCTGCCAGTTCAGGAGCAAGGAGTCCAGCAATTATGTGATCTACAGACAATAAATATAGTGTGATGATGATGATGATGATGATGATGACCCCATACTCCTTTACAGAGCGTAGGGGAGCTACGCGGGAGTCCCCGCGCCGCCTTACTAGGCAAAGGTCCTAGTGGAGGTGGTTTGCCATTGCCTTCCTCCAACCATAATGGGGATGAATGATGATGATGAAGACGACACAACAACACCCAGTCATCTCGAGGCAGGAAAAATCCCTGACCCCGCCGGGAATCGAACCCGGGACCCCATGCTCGGGAAGCGAGAACACTACCGCGAGACCACGAGCTGCAGACACTTCTTAATTTGGTAGATTTTAATTGGGAGTGCAGGTTGTGGGTGAACAAAGTATCGCAATGGGGAAGGAGTAGTGCAGAGAAAGCGTATTTTGTAACAAGTGTGTATAGTTTGCTTTCTTTGCTGAGAAGGAGTGTAGGTAATACTCGTGATGCATTGAAAATTGTTTTATCATTCTATAAAGAAACTGGTTATAATAAGCCGTACCAATTGTGTCATTGACTCGTTAGTTTGTTGTTTAATAAACAAAAGCTAAATGTCATTTATATTTCACCATTTTAGAAACAAGTGTTTGAAGAAAATTCTTTTTCTATGATCAGGTAGACATCAGGTATTACCTAATATCTGGTAGTTCTTGGGGAACAGTGTTCTCAGAAAGATTGGGAACCTCTACTCTAGGTAGAATAATTTTTTTCTGAATGTTTCTTTGGCGGGTAGGTTCCATATAGATCTGTGCAAAGGAGAGGCTGAAAGTTGGAGAAAATCTCATAAACAAAACACTGATACATATTTAAAAAGGAAGAGAGATGCTAATGTCCTTTCCTCAGATCATATCATAGATTTTATTGTAGCTACACATCATCAAATAGAAATAGTTAACACTCGATCAGATGTATAGTTGTGTCCATAAATAGCTGTGAAGGTTGTGCAAGGGTTTTTTATTCTCCCATTTACCCATATTGTTAACAAAATTCTGTGAACATGTTGCTTCCTTTTCTTTCAGATTGAGACCTGAAAGCCCACTCACTTCGACATTATGTACCCTGTCCTCCTCCTCCTCTAATAAATACATTGCCAGAGTATTCAACTTCAGTCTTTCGGAATCAAATTACATTGTCTCCTTTGTGCTGTGGGTCTTTTGTGCATGTTTTTGTGGTCTTCAGTCTGAAGACTTGTTTGATGCAACTCTGGTGTATTCTGTGCAAGCCTCTTCATCTCTGCATGAGTACCGTGGTCCACACGACATAAGCTTGCTTACTGTATCTGGTCTGTCTTCCTCTATAATTTTTACCATCACACTTCCGTCCATTACCAAACCGACTTTCCTTTTTGCCTTCTCAACCAATACTTTCTTTCAGATGAAAAGGATAAATTGCTGCTCACCACACAGAGTAGATGTTGAGACACAGAAGGCACATTGAAGGAGGTTTTTAGACATCTAAGTTATTGGACAAAAAAGTCAGTGCCTGCCAGTAACCCAAGGCCTCCTCTTTGTGTTGAGTAGCAATCTATCCTTTTCACATTGTCATTATTTCATTGTGTATTGTTTGATACCTTCTTTTAGTTATTTTGTGACAAAAAGCTCTTGTCTCCACAATTCAGTGAAGCCCTTCCCCATTAGTTTCCCGATCTACTCATTCAGTTGACAGCATTCTTCTTCGCTACCATGTTTCAAAAGCTTTTGTTCGCTTCTCATCTGAATTCACTTGTGTATGAGGCTACACTACAAAAAAATACTTCGTGAAAAGATTTCCTAACAGCTAAATTTCTGTTGAATGTCATCAGATTTTTCTTATGTGGTAAAGCTTTTCTTGTTATTGTGAATGTGCATTTAATATCATGTTTACTTTTATTTACTTCTTACTGTCAATAAATTTAATGACGTTAACCCTTCAAACCAGTAGCTTTTGTGATAGCTCCTTGCTGACTGGTGGTTGTTTACACAGCATTCTGTTATAGGCATGCAGCGTGTTATTTAAATTACTCTAACACAAAAGGTAGTTGTTAAAAATTAATGTTTCTTCCAGAAATTGTTAACAATCATCAATTACTGCATTTAAAACACACACAATCACTTAAAATGAACTTGGTGTAGTATACTCTTAGAAACAGAATACTGAGTTGGTCTTCTCTTGTGATTTTTCCACAGTTCTGTTAAGAGCTGCAGCCTGGAATTTTGTAAGTGCATATTTCTTTGCCGCTCTGAAATATTTAGTAGCATTCTAAATATTTCCGTCTACCACTTTAAATGTGTTTGTTCTTTCAACGAGAACTATTTGTACTGCACAATTTCTTCTGTTTTGCTCACTTCCTGGCAAAGATTGCCCATCAGCACAGATACGCCTCACTTAACTAACAAAGTAGTGTTGCTCATGGCAGAGGACCAAATTTACCAGTGAGACAGCAGCTGGCAAGTACAGTAATGCGCTCTCTCTCTCTCTCTCTCTCTCTCTCTCTCTCTCTGTAACTGTCCCCAAGTAGTAGGTTCAGTGACAGTTTTATTTCCTTATAACAGGAAGCTAACTTGAAAAATAATTTAATTGTAGTTCGTTTTTCACAGCTATCATAAAATATAGTCAAGTTTTTCACTAGTTATAAATACATTTCCTTCTTCTATGTTACTGCTCAACAAAGTTAATTTACATATCCCTATACCCTACTAACAAAACTTCTCCCAATAAGACAAGAAAAAAAAAAAAACAATTGACAGTGTTGTTGTGGTTTTCAGTCCTGAGACTGCAAGCTGCTTCATCTCCCAGTACCTACTACAGCCTACATCCTTTTAATCTGCTTAGTGTATTCATCTCTTGGTCTCCCTCTTCGATTTTTACCCTCCACACTGCCCTCCAATACTAAATTGGTGATCCCTCGATGCCTCAGAACATGTCCTACCAACAGATCACTTCTTCTAGTCAAGTTGTGCCACAAACTCCTCTTCTCCCCAATCCTATTCAATACCTCCTCATTAATTATGTGATCTACCCATCTAATCTTCAGCATTCTTCTGTAGCACCACATTTAGAAAGCTTCTGTTCTCGTCTTGTCTACACTATTTATCGTCCATGTTTCACTTCCATACATGGCTACACTCCATACAAATACTTTCAGAAACGTCTTCCTGACATTTAAATCTATACTCGATGTTAACAAATTTCTCTTCTTCAGAAACGCTTTCCTTGCCATTGCCAGTCTACATTTTATATCCTCTCTACTTCAACCATCATCAGTTATTTTGCTCCCCAAATAGCAAAACTCTTATACTACTTTAAGTGTCTCACTTCCTAATCTAATTCCCTCAGCGTCATGCGACTTAATTCGACTACATTCCATTATCCTTGTTTTGCTTTTGTTGATGTCGGAACACGTGAGGCAATACCGACCATACGACTTATCTTTGAAAATAGATTAAGGAAAGGCAAACCTACGTTTCTAGCATTTGTAGACTTAGAGAAAGCTTTTGACAATGTTGGCTTGAATGCTCTCTTTCAGATTCTGAAGGTGGCAGGGGTAACATACAGGGAGCGAAAGGCTATTTACAATTTGTACAGAAAGCAGTTATATGAGTTGAGGGGCACGAAAGGGGAGCAGTGGTTGGGAAGGGAGTGAGACAGGGTTGTAGCCTCTCCCCGATGTTATTCAGTCTGTATATTGAGCAAGCAGTAAAGGAACAAAAGAACAGTTCGGAGTAGGTATTAAAATCCACGGAGGTGAAATAAAAACTTTGAGGTTCGCCGATGACATTGTAATTCAGTCAGAGACAGCAAAGGACTTGGAAGAACAGTTGAACGGAATGGACAGTGTCTTGAAAGGAGGGTATAAATTATTGTTAAAAAAAGAAAGGTGTCCATGCAGTGCCATGGAATTCATCCTCTCAGTGTCTTTGGCCTGCACTGCAGGCACGACAGTAGTGCTGACTCACCTCAGATAAAATAAGTAAATAATAAGTAAGAACTAAATCTCTGTGAAGGAAAAATTAAACACATTAAATAAAAATTCCATGAAGACACTGTATCTATAAACTTTACGGTAAACTTACAAATCATAGCTAAATGTAACATTACAAGTGATAGGACCAGTGATAGGGGTATAAATGTCCGTGTCAATTTTGTGACAATATACGAGTACTTCACCAGATTATCACCAGGCACTCGCAGCTGTTGAGTACATACTGACGTTCCCGGCTTGAAGCATTAATAGTAGGCCACTGTCCCGGTTCGCCGGGACAGTCTCTATAATCACTTTCGTTTTTGTGCTATTAGGTAACACCACTGAATGCTTGAAACTAAAATGTGACTGTGCTTAACCATGTGACAAAGTTAGTTCCTACATCAGTCAGGACCACAGTTTGTATTGCCAAGTAATGCTGCATTTCTCATTTAAAAAATATTCAAGGGAGACAAATATTTTTTTAGGTCACCCCCATACCTGCGTCTACCGGGCCAGTCGGTGGGAGACGACAGTCCTCCGGTGCGAGTAGCAGCCACCACACCGGCGATGAGGACCAGCCGCCACCTGTCCAGGCCAGCTTCGAGTTCCACGGTGCGGGCGGTGCACCACGGGGAGGTGGGGAGTGGGAGCAGTGCACTGCATCCCTGCAGTTCACGGCTGACACCAAGCGCCTTTTCCAGACGCTCCAGCGGCCCTACGGCTCGCACTCCAGTTTCATGCGCCACCTGCTACTCTTGGAGAAATACTGGCGACAAGGTGACCGTCGACAATTGCTATATTTGTTTTTATTCCTCTCAGGCGTCCAAACGGATGCAGTTGATATTTTGACAGTGCACCCGCCATCTTCAGGTAATACCTATAGATTGAGCGAGCGTCTGTGCCAAAGCACTACTCCTTTATACTCTATTCAGTCATCGTCCCTTTATTCACTACCTGGTCACATGTTGTGTTGGGTGGAGTGATAGGGGGACAAGACCACAGAATGCCTTGCATGAAACGCAGTCGCTTAGTGCTTCTACCGTCTTTGCTACATCACACTTCCTTCATATAAAATCATTTATACAAAATCAAACAGCGAAAAATCCAGTATCGAATAATGACAATATTATGAAAAGGATAGATAGCTTCTCACCATACAGTGGAGATGTTGAGTCACAGGTAGACCACTAAATTAGTAAGTAGGCCGAAAGCTTACTGATTTAGCAGTCTCTTTGTTGTGCCTATCTGTGACTCAGTGTCGCCACTGTATGGCGAGAAGCACCTGCTTCAAACTTCTCTTTCTCTCCTTCCCCCTGCCCTGCCCTCCCCCAATCCCTTCACTGTCCAGCCACCTGCATGCCAGATAGAGTGGTGGTGGGAAGAGATGTGGTTGCTGAGTGCCGAGTGTGAACCCATCTCTCAGTGCTTCTGCTGCCCTCTTTGTGCACAGCAGTCACTCTGTCAATGCTGAGTGTTGGGTCCCACAATTTACTGAGAGAGAAGCTACTGTATCTGTTGATCTTGCTGTCAGCCTGTTGTATGAGGTCTGTTCAAAAAATTACAGAACATTCATAACTTCCTGCCAATGACATGTTGGAGCAAAATATGGTTGGCATTCCTGCACACACCTGTGTTTAATGTGTAACTGCTGAAAATTTAATTGTTGGTGTCTGTTAGTTATTGTTCAATGCTGTATTGAGTAGAATGCTGAGTCATGCAGTTCGTGTATTTCGAGATGGAAGAGTTAGAAGAACAGTGTGTCAGCATTAAATATTTTGTGAAACTCAAGAAAATGTTTATAGGGGCACACCAAATGACACAGGAAACGTGTGGTGACGAGTGTTACGAATGGTTCACACAGTTTAAAAATGATTAGACGGACATAAAAGATGACCCTCGTTCAGGACGGCCTTTGACATCTACCGAAGATGCTCATTTCAGGAACGTCAGTGAAATTTTGCGTGCAAATTGAAGACTGACTGTCAGAGAGATTACAGAAGAACGTAGTATTTCAGTTGGATCACGTCATGAAATCCTGACACAGCATCTTGGAATACATTGTGTTGCCGCCAAGTTCATCCCACGATTCGTGAGTCAAGAGAAGAAAGACCTTCAACTAGCAGTCTATGAAGAACTTCCGGGTTGCACAGATGAGAATGTAATGTTCCTTAAGAGATTCGTCCAGTGATGAAATGTGGGTCTACGGTTAAGATGTTGAGACCAAGGTTCAGTCTTCACAGTGGGTCGGGAAAGGGTCTCCAAGACCAAAAAAAGCTCATCCGGTTAGGTCAGATTTCAAAGCCATACTGATAGTTTTCTTTGACTTTGAGGAACATGTTGTGACCCCTGCGAGAAAATGTGAGAAGGAAACAGCCTGAAATGTGGCAAGACAATTCATGGCTCTTGCATCACAATTATGCACCTGCATATTCATCCCTGTTGGTGCGTGACTATTGAACAAAAAACAAAATCACTGTGCTGCCTCATCCTCTGTACTTTCCAGACCTTACCCCTATGGGCTCTTCCACAGGCTGTGTTCTCAGTTCCATCTCTAACCAGACAAATATTTGTGACAACACAAGGTAAGTTTCGCAGCTGCCTTCTGAGGATGGTGGTGATGATGATTACAAATAGTGACGCCACCAACATACACATAGACTAAGATCAGTGAGGATACTTATTGTCCACTATATAGTTTGCTGTACCTTTTGGCACCAGCTTGTATGAATAATTGTGGTTAATAGCAAGGTGTGTGTTTTGAGAATGGGCTTGTCAGCGTGAAACTGCTAACCACTACAGCTGAATCAGTGCAATTGAGACAGACGAAATTAAAAAATTATCCAGTTTCCTCAGTTGTGGCCCTACCATTCCGTGGCAGCATGCCTCGAATAAGCAAGTGATACCACAGACGGCAGGATAAGTAAACAAACAAAGGCAATGAAGATAAAAAATTAATGTTAACAATTATTTTTGTTTATTTTATTTCTCCATGTATTATCAGAATGGGAGACAGCCAATAAATGGCATAAGTTTAGAATAGGTGTAATATTTTTAGGCAGTTCTCTTACATCAATAAAAGTTCATAATTTTGATTAGAAAGAATATGTTAAAAAATAATTTTTTTGTGAGGGAGTGTCTTGAAAAAGATGGTTGTCTTATTTTCAGGGTGATCTTACTCTCTGACAAATACAGTATATTCATACACACCTGTGAAATATCTTGCTGATCACAGTGTTGTTTTTTGCAGGTGATCTGGTTCTGTCGCCGCGCGCTTCTCATCGAGCAGCTACATACGTGTCCAGCGTCCAACATCGTCTCCGTGCCTTCGACTACAATCCTCTTCAGAATAACAGTCGTCCCCAGCAAAAGCCCTTGACATCGTCGCCTAGTGCTTCCGATGCGGCTCGCAGAGGGATGGTAACGGAAACCAACTCAGTCTCGGTTATACCAGTGGGAGTGTCCGGTGAACCAGAGCCCCACGTCTTAGAGTTACCACTCCGTTCACCACCTGCCACAGCCAGTCCATTAGCTGTCCAGGGACAGCACATAGTCAGTCGATCCCCCGGCACCAACGGCGGTATGCGCAAGGTAATTGCTTCTTCTTTGATCGTATTATGACATGTAGTTTTGTTGTACAGTAGTTATAGACCTTAGTCTGTACATTGAGCTAGCAACAAAGGGTGCCAGGAAGAAATTTGGGAAGGCAGTTAAAGCTTAGGGAGAAGAAATAAAACTTTGAGGTTTTCCAACAGCACAGTAATTCTGTCAGAATGCAGAGGATTTGGAACAGCATATGATTTCAACAAGTAGAGTCTTGAAAAGAGATAATACGATGGAAAAAAATGTAAAATTGGGGTAATGGAATGTACTCAAAACAAATTAAGCAGTGCTGGGGGGAGGGGGGGGGGGGAGATTAGAGACACGGTACACGAGTTTTGCTATGCAGACTATCGGTAGCAAAAATAATTTCTGAAAAAAGACACACTTATTCATATCAATTTGAATTTAAGTGATAAGAAGTTTATTGTGAAAAATTTGTTTGGAGTTGCGCCTCATATGGAAGTTTAATGTGAATGATAAGCAATTCAGACAAGAACAAAATAGAAGATTTTGAACTATTGTCCAGACTACAACCCAAAAGTCTCAGCTTCGATTCACAGTCAAGACTAGTGTTTTTTATTTGTCACTTAGCCTTTCCTTTATCTCTGGCAGTGTTTATCAGTGTTAAATATGTCAAGTTGCTCTTTGCTTCAGAGTTCTCATTTACTGTAGTTCCCTTTAAATAGCTTGGTAAGTCAGATAATGGAAAGGGCATATCAGCTACAAAAGGACAGCGTCTAATAAAGCACTATTGTGCTAAATAAGTGTTTGGGTTAATGGCAGCTTTACCTTAAAAATGACTTTTCAGATGTTTAGGCCGATAGTAGATGTATACTAGGTAAAATTATCTGTCAGGATGCTGCCTCCTCTTTTCTCTAAACTTCATGTTAAACTCAACAAACTGCTGTTGTATAGATAATTTATTACAGCTCATCAGTCTGTATGGAAAAAAAACTATAATTGTTTGGATCGGCATTAATCATGTGTTAGAATTGGCTGTGAAAGGTTAGCACTGAGCATCAGTTGCAGCAATATCTTCATGGCAGACCAATAATTTGCACTGAAAATTCTAGGCAGTGGGGTTAAAGAATTCAGTTGAGACAGAACTCAGAAGGAACAACCTGTGCTTTCTACATGGAGAGCTGGTGATGCTGAGAGAACCAGAAACATAAGTTTCTCACTACAAACAACACTAATTTCTTCTCACTTAAGTAGTGACTTCCTTTATTGCAGCATTTAGCAAATTCATGACAAAAGGCAACAGAGTTAATTTCAATATAAATGGAACAGAAGTAGTTAACCAGTATGGTGAAGTTACACCTACGGTGAAAAATGGAAAGGGGAATGTTCAAGTTCGATGCTGCCAAATACGTAGATGATGAGATAGTACAGTTGTCATGTAAAAGCACAAAAAGAAGTAATAATTTTGACTTTCAGTTTTAGTGGTGGTTGTAAATATTTCCCCTGAATTTTTTTTCTCTAAGGCCCTCAAAGAATATTCTTGTGTGGAATATCCCCCGTGAAATCTGGAATACAATTTCAAATTTCTCAGGTTTCACCGTGATAAGCATTCTGTTGATTTTTTTAAAATTAAGATTAAATCTTGAGGAGGAAAGGATGGTAGTCCCTTTTGCATGTAATGATTTCCAGGAATCTTGTACAGCTGAATCCAAACATTATTTCTTTTTCGTCCTTGATTAGCATTCCATGAATTTGTGGAAGATGGCTGACAGCTGTTCAGAACTATACAACCTGTGGATAGTGTCAGACCAAGTATGGCAATGTATGCAGCACACTTACTGTCAGACAAAGGAAAAGCGGGAGAATTTAACACCATAACTGTTGAATTGCTCGTAACTTCACAAAAACAAAGAAACACCTTTGTCTCCGTCAAACAGCTGTTCATACAGTTTTGACAGCAATGTTTCATTCTTTTCCCATTTTATACCAGGTCCTTGTTGGATACTGTATTCCTGGTATATGTTGAAGTATATCATCATTACGTACTAGTTGCAACTACTTTTCCTGGCAACCAATACAGTTACCATTTCCTGAAAATTTTTGATTAATGTTCTAACCCCTTGCCGATTTGAAATGGGGGTGTCTGGAAGTCTGACAACAAGCTGACCTTTTACTTTCTTTTCTTGTTCACCATGCCACAGAGTGTACGTTCAGTGAGGAGTATTCATTGTTCTAAAGTTACCAACATTGGTAGAATGTTCTAAAAAATTCAGCAATATACAATTAATACAGGTGAGGTATATGTTTCTTCTTCTCTGAAGAAAACCACACACTGCATGTTGTACCACCATACATGAGACCTTCAGCGGTGGTGATCCAGATTGCTGTACACACCAGTACCTCTAATACCCAGTGGCATGTCCTCTTGCATTGATGCGTGCCTGTATTCGTCGTGGCATACTATACACAAATTCATCGGGCACTGTTGGTCCAGATTGTCCCACTCCTCAGCAGTGATTCGGCGTAGATCCCTCAGAGTTGTTGGTGGGTCACGTGGGCCATAAACAGCCCTTTTCAATCTGTCCCAGGCATGTTTGATAAGTTTCATGTCTGGAGAACATGCTGGCCACTTGAGTCGAGCGATGTCGTTATCCTGAAGGAAGTCGTTCACAAGATGTTCACGGTGGGGGTGTGACTTGTCATCCATGAAGACCAATACCTCTCCCATATGGTTGCACTATTGGTCGGAGGATGGCATTCACGTATCGTGCAGATATTACGGCACCTTCCATGACCACCAGCGGTGTATGTCGTCGCCACATCATGCCACCCCAAAACAGCAGGGAACATCCACCTTGCTGCACTCGCTGGACAGCATGTGAAGGCGTTCAGCCTGACCTGGTTGCCTCCTAACACGTCTATGACGATTGTCTGGTTGGAGGCATATGCGACACTCATTGGTGAAGAGAACATGATGCCCATCTGTACTGCACTGCATGGTGTTGTGGTTGCAAAGATAGATCTCGCCATGGACATCGGAAGTAAAGTTGTGCATCAGCGTCATGCAGCCTATTGTGCACAGTTTGAGTCATAACAAGACGTCCTGTGGCTGCACGAAAAGCATTACTCAACATGGTGGCGTTGCTGTCAGGGTTCCTCCGAGCAATAATCCATAGGTAGCGGTCATCCATTGCAGTAGTAGCCTTTAGGCGGCCTGAGCGAGGCATGTCATCAACAGTTCCTGTCTCTCTGTATCTCCTCCATGTCTGAACAACATGGCTTTGCTTCACTCTGAGACGCCTGGACACTTCCCTTGGTGAGAGCCCTTCCTGGCACAAAGTAATAATGCGAATGCAATCGAACAACGATATTGACCATCTAGGCATGGTTGAACTTACAGACAACATGAGCCATGTACCTCTTTCCTGGTGAAATGATGAACTGATCAGCTGTTGGACCCTCTCCATCTAATAGGCGCTGCTCGTGCATGGTTGTTTAGATCTCTGAATAATCAAAGGATCTGTGTCTGTGATACAATATCCACGTCTATCTTCAGGAGTTCTGGGAACTGGGATGATGCAAAACTTTTTTTTAAATGTGTGTTGTATTAACATCACATATTGCCTATTTGTGTGCATTTCATGATCTGCATATTTTAGGAAGAGAATTTAGTTTGTGGGTCATTAAGTGAGAATGGAGGGATGGCCAAGAATTCTGCACATCTGTGCACTCTTCCCCCACTATCACACCATGCTGTCTGATGGGGAGGGGTGCAACTGTGAACGGCTTGAAGTGGCTTGGTTTCATATTTCAATGCTCAACACCACAAAACTATAAAGAAAACGAATTTTCGGTATTATTTAATTAGTTGTGGTGTACTGGAGATATAATAAAGTTTTCATCTGGTACCAACTGTCACCATATGGGCAGATACAGACAGTTTTGCACATTTTCATTACTAAGGTAATCATGACTTATTTAATTTAATAATAAAAATAACCTTCCACACAAACATGTGGATGGAAATAAAGTATCACATTTTCAACCTCATTATGGGGAGGTGGAAACTCTTATCAAGGAAAACTGTCCTAGACAGTTTCCAGGTAAAAGAATTTGCAGATTGATCAGTTTCATTTGCACATGTGCAGGAGCACTTTCAAATGAAACAGCAAATGGTCTCGAAAACAGCTGAAAAACAGATGGAAAAGTTGTCAGTGACTGCAAAAGTTTAGAAAATTCTTTCAGTGCCACAATTAATTCTTTAAAATTCACATTTTATTTAAGACTGATGTTCTTTGTCCCCCCCCCCCTTCTCTCTCTCTCTCTCTCTCTCTCTCTCTCTCTCTCTCTCTCTATCGTTTCATTTTTTCCCTGACAATCCCATTTTCTTTTTAAATTTCAAATCAGAAATTAATTTTTCCTTACTTTGCATTGTCTTACTGCACACAGTGTGCAGTGAAGTCCACTTAAAATGCAAGGTCTACGGTCTGTTCCCTATATTGTAATTTCCATTCCTGCTTCGCTTCTTCCTACATAAATTCAGCTGGTTTTAAATCGAAAAATCAATCCAGGTGTTCCCCTGTACTTGACCAATGTACTCTGCAGTAATATGCAGGGTGAATCACTTAAAACATGCACTGCATATGTTGTAGAAATGGAAATTGCTACTAATGTGCAGCTTTCAGACTGTAATGGTAGTCAGGGGCTCGTGTTGTTAGGAAATAAACAGACTGTAATAATAATAATAATAATAATAATAATAATAATAATAATAAGTGTGTTTTTTGTGCAAACATATACTTTTTAATGGAGCATCTTGTAACTGGAATCCAACACTACCAGGCAGTGCAGGCCAGTTGCTCGATGGCATTGATGGTGAGTCATCAAAAACTACAGAAGGATAACAATGAAGATGACAACAGCAGCTATGGATGGATACGGCAGAATTTGCAAGTCCAAGGAACCAAACAATGATGGATTCGATGTAGGATATAGAATGCAGTCAGAACACAACTGACTTCTGAGCAGCCCCTGTGCTGCTGGCTTTATAGGCCCCCGTGAGTGCCGAGAGGCTGGCGTGGCGTGCGTGGCCCACGCACAGCACTGTGGCAGTGACAGCAGCATTCACAGATTATAGGGGTGCCACCTAGTGGCTATCATCTACATCCATGCCTTCTTCCGGGTTGTTCAAATTGTCAGACCGGGTCAACAGAGAATGATGCCTGTTGACATTAACAAACTAAAAGTAGGATACATTAGAATGTTAGCAGTGTTTCTTGCAGAATTCTTGTGCACGTTGTTTACGAGGTGTTGTATTTTGAAAACGTTTCACACCAGCACTTGTGTGCACCATTCAACCTGTGTAGTTGCTGGCTATGATGTTGTTACATTTGCTTACAGTGTCCCTGTGTGTCCCTTGAGTGCATTGTGACTTGCTACTCAGTTAGTGTGTTACATTCCGAGCAGTAGGTCGTGAGTGGACGATGGGAATTACCATCACAGAAAAAGCCAACCTGCTCATGGTCTATGGAGAGTTTAGGAAGAATGCAGTTTGTTCATGTACAGTGTATGCAGCAAGATATCCCAATAGACATCAACATTAAATTATGAGAATCGTGTAAACTTGTGTACATGGGCATTAAGACAGTATACTCCAGATGTATCGCGTACCTTGTTTAATGATGAAGCCACATTTACCAATCACAGCCAGGTAAACTACGAAAACATGCATTATTGGTCTGCTGACAATCCCCATTGCCTTCGTCAAGTGGAATGTCTGTGCCCATGGCGTGTGGGATTGTGAACAACAAGCACATAGGCCCGTGTTTCATAGATGGAACACTGAACGCCCACAAAAGTATCACAGCCTCCTAACAGATCACCTTCCATGGACACTAGAAGACGTTCCTCTGCAGACTTGGAGGAATGTGTGGTACCAACATGATGGCTGCCCAGCCTATAGTGCACAAAGTACTACAGCATGTCTTCACAAAATGTTTCCAAATTGTTGGATTCAATGCAAAGGACCTGTATCTTGGACAGTTCAGTCCCCGGATTTGACATCTGTAAACTAGGGAAAGCTGAAACACACTGTCTAAAAGGACATAACCAACTACACCCAATGATATGCAACAGTATGTTACTGCAGCATGCTTGGATATCATCGCTGAAATGCTAGCACATGTGCAGCAGTTGTTCCATACCAGACAGGAAGCATGATTGCTTCCACTGCTGGCAGTCATTTTGAACACAACCCGTGATGGTCAGCTGTCCTGTTACTTGTCAGAATCCACATAACTAGTGTCTGCACTTTTGCTGTTCTTTATTGTGTGCTGTCATTGGTTCTGTACAAGTGTGGGAACTTATAAAATATATCTCATAAAAAATGACACACTACAGTCCTGCAACAAATGCCAGTGACATTCTAATTTACCCTACTTTTACTTTGTTAACATCAATAGGCATTGTTCCATTTAAAAAAGTATGTTTTCACAACATACACACTTCCTAAGTATTATTAGAATCTGTTGATTGGTTAACAATAGAGCCCTTGACCACCAATCTATTCTGTGAAAACTGCACATAAGTAGCACTTTCCATTTCCACAGCATTTGCGGTGCAAGTTTTAGGTGTTTCACTCTGTGTATAGTCTACATACTCTCCATTCAGTTCCATCAGAAATTTTGCAAATGGCGGTGTAATAATGTGTCCAACTTAAGAAAATTTACTACTCCTACGCCCAGTTTCATCATGTGCTCCATGCCTGCAAATTTAGCACAAAGTGCTTGTCGATGTACAGAACAACGAACCCCATACAAATTGTCTGTCAATTATTGTAATTTTTTGTTCTTTCATCACCAAAAAAATTTTTAGAATCTTTCTGCACAGGTTTGTAATATCCTTCCATAGCAATTATGTGGTACATATGAGTTACGCAATAGCGTAATAGAGATTGAGAATTCCGATTGTTCTCTTCTGTCATTCTCATTCATTGTTAAAGGCATGTGCAATTGTGCAATTTTTGTGCAAAGAGCAGCTGGACCTGTGAACTTGCTTTTGTAGGGTAAAGAGCAATGACACCACAATTCTGCCAACTGAAGAATGTTGTGCTGACTGAAAAATGCCACAAAAGTCTGCTAAATGAAATGTCATGCTGAACTAAGTACTTCAGAGGAGGGCTGAGCAAAGCCGAGATGTACAGAGTAGTACCAGGACAGGCCAAGCTTCGTACCACACGCACACAACACACTGTGCACACACTCAGTTCTGCACACTGTGAACAATGCTTTGATAAAGTATATATGTATTTGTGACTAGTTCCGGGGGCACAGTCCCATTCCTTAACCTCTCATTCTTGTAATTAGACAAGCTGGTAGTGGCACTGGCCATACTTACAGCAGGACTTTATGGACAGGCACTCCTCAATTTTCTCCATACTTCTGGGGTGTGGAGGTCCGTGTCCAGATGTCAAGTTTCTAAAGCAGTACAGTTCAGTTCTCAGAAAATACCCAAAAAATCACATTCATATATGATCCTGGAGCTGTTAAGTGCAACATCAACATTTAGACTACTTCACCAAAGTTACTGGCAGACAAGTGCATACTGCATAAGTCGCGTAACCACGAGGTCCCTGGTTCGAATCTAGCTAGGGCAATTTTTTTACTTTTATATAGATTCTATTTATGTTGTCAAATAGAAATGTTAGTTACAAATATTGACTCATCATTTAAAAATAAAAAAAAGTAGCAGAAATTTTGTTTTCATATGATTAATAATCAAAAATAAAAATATTTTTGTTATAAAATTATTATTCAGTATATGTCAATTGAAATTTCCTTCTGATACAAAATGTAGAATTTAAATAAAAATAAAAAAGTGTAACAAGAACCGAACCAGCCAACTTGTATTTATAAGACTTACATGCAATGTGCTCAGGTCCCAGTGAATCTTGTAAAACGAGAGCAATGTTTTGTGCTTAAGGGGGGGGATGTAACGGAAAATATAAACATTTATTTAAAGAATCATTACAGCCATATTTATTAATGTGCAAATCTAAAATTTTACATGTGTAAAGCAAAAGAGCTGTGTTTTAACAGAAAAAATATAATAAAATATGCAGGATTAATATTTTGCCAGAAATTTGAATTTTTTTTTAAATTGTCTTTTTTATAAGAAGCCATAACTCAAATTCTAGTCATGCAGTTAATCTGAAAATGTTATTGTAGTGTCCTGAGAAGATTATAAGACCACTGAACTACAGTTATTAATTTGTGGTACGAATTGTATCATTAACAGAGTTTTTAATTTTGCACATCCAGAATTAACTTTTTGTTTCCTACATTCTATCATATAAAAATCAGAATGTAAGTGCAGAATCTCATATTTTTTAGTTCCAGGGAGATAGCAACACTCTGCGAACAGTTCATGAAAATTTCATAGCATTAGTGCATATACTTCATGAGAAAAGTGTACTAATAACATAAAAAATGTAGAACCGGAAAAATGAGGTTCAAAGATTTGCTTCTCATAGTCCTACATGTACTAAGCTTACCTCAATTTTAAAATCCTCCATACTGGCACCCCTCATCCTCCAGGTTTCTCTTCTCTCCTCTTTGAATCTGCCTGGCCAGTATTTGCAGGTAAGACATTGATCTGTTAGCTTTCTTGACCCTGCTCTTGTTGATGGTGTAAAATGCTTTTGTTGTACACACACCAGGATCTATACCAACTCTCTTCAGCACTTCAATTCTGCCATTATTTCCGTTATTGTAACATAAAACTGCATCATAGACACCTATTTTGAGTACTTAAAAGTCCACAGAATGTCCTTTTTGAGCATCTAATCCAAATTAAATTATAGAGGCTTTCATTTGCATTTTGTGTCTTTCCATGAAGACACTTTATCAATAAATCAGAGTTTGTAAGAAACCTGAATGTGGGCTTCATCGCATTCATAACAGTTTCTGGTAATGGGTGTTTATGTGATTACGTCTCATTTCCGTTGTTGAACTTACACCAACCGTCTTTCGGGCACAGATTGTGCATTGGTGTTTGATCAGTGGATAGTTCGTGGAAAAACAGCATGCCTCATTGCCTCTAAATTGTGTGTGTTTTTCCTGATAGCTCTCCCATAAAATAACTGAAGAAAATCAGTTTCTTTCAGAGTAAACCTGCCTTTTTGTCCTAGTGGTTTTCCATCCTCAGGTACTTCATCTTTCTTCTCCTTCAGCAAGCGATAAAGCCTACCACCAAGCCTCTTTTGGATGTGGCCAACACATTCCAACTTTTCTATTGTTGTATTGTACAGATCTTTATCTTTGAACGAAGAGGAATCCCCATCACCAACGTATTTAGTATATCTAACACCATACTGGTTCTTGGATCTGGAGAACATCCTCACAACTGCAGCAGCCTCCATGCCTCCACTTGAGCCACTAATAATTTTTAGAGCATGCTACGGCATGCTTTTCTTGCCACAGTTTCTCACTGTCTTCATTGTTGGACATTTTCCTTGTTGCACACTGGTGGCAGTATTTAGACATAATTTCTACGTCTAAAACTTTACCTGAGTCAACACCAATAACAGATGCAATTCCATACAGAGATGTGTGACCCCTTTTCATTAAGGTCCTATCTACACACACACACACACACACACACACACACACACACACGCGTCAGTAACATTTGTAGGAGATTCACTGTCATGAATATCTACCCCAGGATCTATTTCTTTTTGGTTTGTTTCCACCAATTCCTCCACTGCTTTCTTCATAGAAACTTTGACAGTATCGCGAAGAGCATCAGACATTTCTTTATTTATTTTTTCAAACCTTATACAAGGTGGAGGCATGTTCAGGAAACCATACAATAAATTACCTCCTTCCCTGCCCTATGCAAGGCATATCAGAACATATGTTAGCCTAAAATTGCTTTCATAGGCTACCATAGTCAATTTTTTTTTTTTTAGGAGGAAAGTGAAAATTCATAGCCGCACAAATTACAAATTAATTTAAGACCGCAAGCTGTTCCCACTCTTCTTTCTTCAACAACAATCACGCATTCCGTAGTCTAACAACTAACACGTGAACATGAAAACTTTATAGCCTGGCAGAGAAGCTCTAAATCAATAAGTCTGAATTCAGTGGAATCTATATCAACAGCATTCAAGCACCTGTACAATTCTCCTGTCCCACGTTTCGATGCTTATGTTCTTCATGTCAAGCTACTTCCTCCTTTTTGTTGGCAAACTGATTTTCATGAAACCCTGTTTCCTAAACACTGTTTTTCCACCGCCCATTATGCATAAATCTTGACTTCCACATAAAGGTTTGCGAATTCAACCCTCAACCTACTAATATGAAAGTATTCTTGAAACGTAAATAAACCACTGCAATAAAGTTTTCAGGCAAAGACATAGATGTCGGCCAAAGATATCGAAAGAAGATAGCCTTCACACTGACAAAAATTCCGCTGTAGCAAGCAGTTTCCCAAATGTCGGAAAAGGTGGGATTGGCCGCCAGTGCAGAGTTAATAAGTTTAACAATTTAAAGGCATTTCTAAAGCTGCTATCACAATAAGATTCACATACAACTTTGATTAAAGTGTGTAGATAAAAAATCATATTTTTAAAAATTGATTTTTTGAACTCTCTCTCTCTCTCTCTCTCTCTCTCTCTCTCTCTCTCTCTCTCTCTCTCTGCCCCACCCTCTGTGTGGCTGGCCACTGACTTTCAAATTTTGCATGTATGAAAAATACTGATGAGGGCCACTGCAGAAGGACCATTCATTAGACAGAAATCAGTTGTGTAGTTTGCATGTACAACAAGCATTTTAGAATGGACTGGAACCATTAAGCAACTCTAGAAGCAAAAAAGAAAAACTGTGAAATGTAGGTGTGCAACACCTACTCCCAGAAAACATATTTGTGTTTATATTTATGTCAACTTGAAACGCGCGCGCGCACACACACACACACACACACACACACACACACACACACAGTGAGCCTGTGTAGTTTCTAAGTAGAGTACAAGTAATTAAGGTTGCTGTCCTAACTCTTTCCAGGTTATCTTGGATGGTAAGGTTACGAGTCCCACAGGTGGTTACATGCTGTCAATGGGCCGCGGTGGCGTGCTCGTACCGACTAATGTCATGCAAGTGGGTGGGAGGACATACTTGTACACGCCCCCGTCTGCGAGCAACGCACGGCGGGTAGCAGTCACTGCCTCCGCTCCAGCGACAGCAGCTTCTACTGGTCGGCTGGTTACATCTCCGAGCGTCCCTGCCAGCAGTCCAATTGTCCCGCGTATAAGCAGTGTGCGGTCACTAGCTCCACGGGCCTGGGACAGGGCGGCTGGTTCAAGCAGTAGCAGCAGTAGTGCCACCACGACTGTAACGACAAAGTCTTCGCAGCCCAGGTAATTCTGTCCACTGTACCAAAATGTCTCTGAGAGTCATCTTGGTTTCTTTTTGTATCTGCTTCTTAGCACTCGTGAATATTGTTTTATTTGTAAATGTAGACAAGCTAGTTGTTCTTCTTTTCATATTTCACACAATAGATTTTTTTGCTGTTATGTAGTTAATTTAAGTGCACAAATATAATGTTGTATAATTGGAGAACTTTGATAGGTTTCATTGCATGAAACTTGTTTTGTTTGAATGGTAGTATTCAAATGTGACCCATCAAAAGAAAACTGTTGGTCCTTGACATTTTTCTATTAAGCGCATACTGAAGAAGCAAAAGTAATGTTACAGTAGAGCATCAACTATCCGAAACAACTGCAGTGGGGCTGCTCATTCAGGTAAATGGTTTTTCACGTAACTGATCATTTCCGAAAATGTATTGTACCAGTGGTCCTAGGAATATTGTTGTTTTTGTTGTTTGTTGTTGCGGTGGTCTTCATTCAAAAGAATGATTTGGTGCATGTTAGTCTTCTCATTGCTAGCCCCTTCATCACTGCATAACTAGTGCAACCTAATACAGTTGAGTCTGCTTACACTACTGAAGCTTTGGTCAGTCTCTACAGCTGTTACCCTAAACCAAACTGACTGACCATTGATGCAGCAGGATGTTTCATATCAACTGATCCAGTGTTTTACTCAAGCTGTGCCATAAATTTCTTGTTTCACATTTCAGTCCAGCACTTCATCATTAGTTACTCATTGCACCCATCCAATTTTCACTGTTCTTCTGGAGCACCACATTTAAAATTCTTCTATTCTGTGTTATTTATTGTTGGTGTTTCAGTTATGTGTAAGTCTTCACTCCATAGAAATACCTTCAGAAAATTCTTCCTGACATTTAAATTTTTATTTATGTTTTTCAGAAATGCTTTTCTTGCATTGCCAGCCTGCATTTTATTTTCTATCTAGTTAGGCAGTCATCACTTATTCTTCTGCCCAAATGGCAGAATACACCTACTAGCTTAAGTGTCTTATTCCCTAGTCTAATTCTGTCTGCATCGCCTAATTTAATCCATTTCATTTCCTTACCCTTGGTTTACTTTTGTTGATGTTCCTCTCATAACAGCTTGAAGACATTATCCAATTCATTCAACTGTTCTTCCAAATCCATTACAGAGCGAGGTGGCACAGTGGCTAGCACAGTGGACTCGTATTCGGGAGGACGACTGTTCAAACCCACGTCCAGCTGCCCTGTTATAGGTTTTCCATGATTTCCCTGAAATGCTTCAGGCAAATGCCAGGATGGTTCCTTTGAAAGGGCATGGCAGACTTCCTTCCTCATCTTTCCCTAATCTGATGGGACTGATGATCTCACTGTTTGGTCACCTCCTCCCAACCAATCCAAATCCTTTGCTGTCTCACAGAGAGTAACTATGTCATCAGCAAACCTCAAGATTGTATGTCTTCCCTCTCAACTGTTCATAAGAATATGACACAAATAAACACTAAATTAAACAAAAAACTGTAAGTTCATATTTTGTACCACATTTCTTATAAAGAAAAAAAAAAACTGACTACATATCCTTGTTTGAAGAGTTCAAAATGGCCATTAAAGTAGGCCAAAATTTCTTTTTGATTGAGAGCTGAGATATGTTTTTTTTTCTTTTAGTTAGATTTTGCAAGCATTTTAAAGACATCAGTTGGATGCCACATTTTTCTTGTTGTTGCAAGCACTTCATTGTCATCTCTAGTTAGTGAAAGGCTTCCTCACTGGCTCATCATTGACAATGGCAACTGTTTCGTCATTTGTCAGTTATTGATAGTTATTGTCATCACCACATTCCACCCAGTCTTGAATATTTTCCCATTCACAGTCTTCAAATCCTCAAGATTTTAGAATCATACTGGTCAGTTCAAATAAAAATTGATTCATTGATAGTTCTTCAGATGCAAAAATAGACCCAACTAAAGTAAGGAAAGTATTCGAAGATATATACTGTGCTTAAATCCCATTTCCTGCCATTTTCTTATTTTTCTGTGCAAATTTCCATCTTATTGTCAACTACAATCACAAATTTTGCAATATTATCAGTGCTCTTTGTAAGGCATGTGGTTGCTTCTTTTCCAACTCCATATTCTCGAGCTGAGCTTCATCCACAAACACCTTTCTTCAACTGGTCTGTTGCTTTATCAGAATCTCAAATAATAACACATTCATGTTTTGTTGGCATTGTGAACAGCATGACAACAGGAGGGTCTGTCACAAGCAAGGATTCAGAGGTTAACATACAACAGAAACAATGACAGTTGGCAGGGCAGGGGAAATTATCGAACTGGCCAGCAGCAGAACTTCTACGTGGTACGCATGCAAATTTGATTTTGCCATCTGGAACACTTTCGGTTAACTGATGCTACTTGTGGTCAGTATTTGGATAATTGATGCTTTACTGGCTGCTGTAGATCTTGTTAACACAGCATACAGGAAGTTGTTGTAAATGAGCAAAGAAGCCAGATGCAGAGTAGCTCGTTCTCCATTCTAAGAGTGCTTTCTCTATCCAGCTTTAATCCAGTCCTACAGCCTGCAGTCGTCACCTTTTTAGAAAACTACAAGCAGATGTCACTGATATGTATGTGGCAGTAATTTTCACCCAAGACTTATCAGATTTTTTTGTGTTGGTGATGTGCACGATTTCTCTTACTCTTGTTCTTTGCCACATTAGTGAAAGAATTGTTACAATCAACTTCGGTTCTAT
Source organism: Schistocerca nitens (assembly GCF_023898315.1). NCBI lineage: Eukaryota > Metazoa > Arthropoda > Insecta > Orthoptera > Acrididae > Schistocerca > Schistocerca nitens. The sequence continues at coordinate 55,799,583 of NC_064623.1, read as the reverse complement.
TAAAGTAATATTCCTTCCACATGACTCATCCAAGAATCTCAGGCAAGTTCATTGCAGAGTGTAAATCAGTAGAATGAACTTGACATTGTCTTACAGATTTTTCAAATTGTGGCAAGTTTTCCTGAAAACTTCCATCAAAATGGCAGTGTGCTCCATATTCCATATCCCATGTTTGAGGTATCACTTCATCAACAAGTGTATTTGCTATGGCCTTTGGAAACAGCTCCAGTTTATTTTCATGTGTATATCGTATGTTCTGTGGATAAAACATGTTTATCCCTGTGCTCTTCTTCTCTATAGTATGCAACTGAACAAGTAAAATGTGCCGAGTCATTAAGAATCATCCAACATTTCCTTAAAGTCCTAGTTTCCTTGATGTTGCATACATTCATTCATCTACAACAATATCAAAGAGAGAAGTCTGAGGTGCTTATGTCACTTTTTGATTGCATTCACCATCTAGTGGAAAAAGTGGCTCATGTTGTTGTTGTTGTTGTTGTTGTTGTTGTTGTTGTCGTTGTTATTGTTATTGAAAAACTAAATGGAAATATTATTGACTGATTGTAGGTGGTATATACTTACAAATAGACAGTTATGCAGTTTAACAGGTGTTTTGATGACACTTTAGATTTTGCAAAAGAGGATGCACATGTCATCAAGGAAAAGTGAGGAAGGTCTGAAGGAGTGATTCTAGTAAATCACATTCAGATTGCAACTGAAACATAAAGGGTATCCTAATGAGGAGGTTCTGAGAAATCTATGGACACTATTGAATATGAGTGAAAAAGATACAGTGCACTTATGTAGAAAATTTGACAGCTACAGTGCCCAGATACAGTTATTTGGGAAGCAGCACAATGCGATTGAAATTGGAACCTGACAGTACAAAAGTAAATGTGTTAAGCACCCCCCCCCCCTCCCCAAAGAAGTATCACAGACCACGTCCTTGTGGTGGTATAGGGGGAAATGATGAACATTACACAAATTAAGGCTAAACCGCATTGGAAAATAAAATCCAGAAGTTCTTACATCAACATCTCCCAGTTGAGTGAACTACTTCTGCCAAGGACTATCCCACCTACTGGGTGTGACCAATTTTTTGATTGGCTTTTGTGAAGGTAGAACTATATGCCATTATACATTGAAAAGAAAGAAGTACTAATTACTGGGAAAGTGTTAAAACCACTTGAAGACAGTGACGAGATATGCAGAAAAATAGAGAAACAAACAGTGAAAAATCCAAGTAGATTGCTACTCACCATATAGAGGTGGCAGAAGGGCACATTGAAAGTAGACAATTAGGTATTATAAACTACTGCACATTCTTCAGAGGTAGACACATTCATACATGTACAACTTCTGCAGTGTGTGTGTGTGTGTGTGTGTGTGTGTGTGTGTGTGTTTTTTTCTATATCTCTGAAGAAAGACTGTCCACTCCACTTACAGTGTACACGTTTGCCATGACCATTGCGTCTGTGTGATGAGTAGCAACCCATCCTATTTCAGAATAAACAGAAGAGGAGAGCAGAAATGGCCTGGAGTGTTCTTGGTCAACTGAAAACACTCCAGGCCATTTCTGCTCTCTTCTTCTGTTGATTCTGAAATAAGATGGGTTGCTACTCATCACACAGATGCGATGGTGATGGCAAACGTGTACACCGTAAGTGGAGTGGACAGTCTTTCTTCAGAGATATAGAAAACACACACACACACACACCGGAAGTTGTACATGTATGAATGTGTTTCTTAAATTGAGTTTCATATTTGTCTGGAATGGAAAGCTTGCAATCAGTGTGCACTACCAGTCATGAATTATAACAGTGAGACATGGCCTTTCAGTGCAGAAAGCATACAAAGAAGATGGTTGTTCGATGGGTAATGGTGTAATGTGTGCTGGGAATTACTCTGAAAGGTAGGGAAACAGACAAATGAACATTGAAACAAAACAGAGTGGAATATGTGCTTTTGACTGTGGATAGAGCTTGGATCAGTGAATTTCTTTTCAGATTCCAAGAGATAAGATTGGACAAAATAGGTGACCTTAATGGAAGATGAGTGACTGACATCAGAAAACATGGCGAGGCAACATGCATAAAACATGGTGAGGCAACGTGCATTTATGTAACTTAAGACTGCAACTCATTGAGAATTCTGCAGGCAGCTTATAAATACTGCTGTGTATTTGGATGAGGCAGTGGTTGCAGTGTCAATTTTTGTGATATTACTGAAGCCTCTGAGGAAAAAAAAAACACTAAAGCTATGTGATAGGGTTCCGTGAAAATGGCATTTCCTTCGGAATGTCTTGACATTTTATGCAAAAGGCTCACATCAGTGTGAGAAATTAAAAGTTCTGTCTTTAAGATGGCGGTAAGATCACGTATTTATGTTCAGTCTTAGTGAAAATATACAGTCTTCTCTTTTTCCAGTAATTTGTAGTCACCTTACAGCGTGTTGGTCGTTATCCTTCAGACTGATACTGGAATAGTTCCTACCGCAAGATTCCTTTAATCCATCTGTATTCAGTTAAACTAGTGTACCACGTCTTATGAGATTGTCATAAGAGGCAGTGAAACCCCACGAAAAAATAAATATGGTAATGTGGCCCAATAAGAATGCACAATTTAAATTACAAACCATTTTTTTCTGATCAATTGGCAGTGCTTGATATTGCTCACTTGTCAGCTAGAAACATTGCAGATGATGAAAATGAACTGAATTGCTCTCAAACGACACACGGTCACTGTCAAAATGTATTATAAACATGGGGAAAGTTCTTCTGTGACTCTCTGCAAATTGCGTTCTCAGTTTCTTGACAGGTTGACTAGTAATTGAAAAGTTCAAAGAAATTGTTTAGTTCCTGATGATAAGCTACAAAAATGATGAACTAACAAATATGCTGAAAATGTTACCTCAGCAAATCAGAGTGTAACTCAGTCATCGAATCACGATTCTCCATTGATCACAAGAATTGAACATTTCAAGGAGACTTGTGCAGTCAATTCTAAATAATTATATTCATCTACACAGCTACAAGGACCAACTGATGCACTTACTACTGCCAGCTGATCATTTGCATCAGAGTGAATTTGCCAATTGGGTGTTGGAATACCAAAATGTGGATCACAATTTGGGAAGGAATGTCATCATTATGGCACATTCCCAACAGGCATAAATATCACATTTGAGATGTCAATAATCCTAGACTAACACTTCGACAACTGGTATATGCGCAATGAGCCACAGTCTGGTGCTGATTTTGAGCAAATGAAATGCTGCAGGTTATGCTGTGATGGTGTATTTTGGCTCAACATGAGTTTCTTGGCCCCCAGTTTAGGGGGGCGGGGGCAGTCCGCAAAAACTCGTGGCTCCAGCAAGATGGCATCACCTGTTACACTGCATGTGAATTGTGGACATTGTTGCAAGAGAAATTTTTTGTGTTAACTCACCCAACAGAGACCGAAACTGGCCACCGAGAGCTTGCGACACGTTGCGTGGTTTTATGTGTAGTTATCTTTGTGAGGAATGTCGGCGTGAACAGTTACGCACATTTCCAACTGGATGGCTACATCACTGAAGTGAAGTGTTACATTTATGATAACGAGAATACTTGAGATTTTTGAACAAAGTTTCTGCAGACGTTTGTGTGATGCCATTTTCCACATGTAAGTGCCTTATACACTAATGAACTTAAAATAAAAACATTCCAAGTAGCTATTGTGCTTCATTCAAAAATTAAATTTTGCATTCTTATTGGGGGCACCCTTTTTCACAAGTTGTGCAGGGTGTAAAAGTTGTTCAGCCAGATACTTATTACAGTAATATGAACTTGGAGATTAAAATTTTGTGTAATTTTGCGTTGTGGTTGTCAGTGTTCCAGAATGTGAGCATTAGATTGTACTGTAGTGACTTTGCCCACAGGCTATCGGTGACAGTTGTGCCCAAGAGTGGTACAACAAGCACCTCTTTGCCAAAAGGTTCTGTCCCTGGTCCAAAACCAAGCACCATAGTGACACCCACTGGCATCGTGCTGAGCCGTAACTTAGATGTCACCATGTCACCTGTGTCCCCGCAGTAAAAAAAAAGTGTGTTTATACTTTCAGGTAATTGTCAGTGATAGAATAGAGATTGTGTAACAGCATGTGTGTATAACTCTCTTGTCGCTCTTCTTGTCTGACGCTGGCTGTGGACTGTGGGTGAACCTGAAAATCTGTACATCAGAGTCTTTGTTCATCAGAACTCTATTCTAACTGCAGGATGTTTCTGATATTTGGCTTTCTATTTTCCCACCATAACTGTTGGCTGCTTCAAAATTTTAACAGATAGTGCATTTAAAATAGCTTGTGTATTCTCTTATATTTCCTATTCAGTCTATTTCTCTATTAACACTGTGCCTATAAGCACATCCCACTTCCTGTTTTCTCACTCATTAGCGCATGCCTTAATTAAACTTAAAAGCACATCTGTCTCATTTGTGCTCCCTTCTCTCTTCAGTAATTTTTATATGTGAAAGACTAACAAGGCAAGTCTGTAAATTGGACCTCATGTATCAAAGTGTGCAAGAAAACCACATGTAGTTGACTACGACTGGCAAGAGTATAATGGTGTGTTTACAAAACATATTTAATGGTTTACATTTAAAATTTGCCATAGACACACATGTTTTTGTTGGCAGTGTTCACCAAGAGGAACAAAGAAGTGCAATAATGTTTTTGTCTAGGATTGATAGTTAGTTTACCAAATTAAGTTGTGTAATTTGTCACCACATTGTGTTAGCAATGGACACACCTAATGGCCACTATTTGGTTGTATTATTTGTACATAGAACAGTTTCATTATGGTAATATTGCCAACATTTGCTTTAAGAATCATGAAATGAGGTTGTATACACGAGAGAGAACTGGAGAGAAAGAAGGGTTTCAGACAGGTTATATAACGCTAAGACAGATTTTAAAACCAAATCTTAAACTGCAAAACATTTCCTGGGGCAGATGAGAATTTATGGATTATGAACTGAGTATTAAAACTGAAAAAAATTAAAGGCACAGGATTTGGGTAAACTGTAGGGTTATATTATTTTTACACAAAACAATTGCATTATAATAGTATTACTAACTCGTGGTTTAAGAGTCATGAAAGGGGGTTGTATATGTGGAAGAGATGTGAAGACAGAATGTGATTTCCCATAGATTGTTATGTTGAGAGAGAGAGATCTCAAAACTAAATTTTAAAGGAGGGTGTACATGTGGAAGAGACCTAGAGACATAAATAGTTTATGGTGAGACAGAGACTTCAAAACTAAATTTTAAAACTGCAAAACATTTCTAGGGTCGGAAGTGGACTATGACTATAACTTACTGGTGGTTCTGCTTATTGAAACGAGTTAAGGACACAGTACTTGATTAAATTAAAAGAATCAGACATTGTTGAGAGTTACACAGGGAGCATTAGGCAAAGACTGTTTGAAACGGGGGAAAGGAATACAACAGAAGGCAAATTAGTAGCCGTGAGAGATGTTACTGAGAAGCCAATATAGGATCAAGTATGTAAACAGACAAGGCCTATTAGAAATCCTTGGACAAGATGCAGGATATAGAACTTAACTGATGTAAGGAGAAAATATAGAATTGCAGCAGGTAAAAGGGCATTACTGGTGGCTAAAAAATGAGACTTACATATTGTGCAAAATGTGCTAGAGGACAAATGCAAGTCTGTAGAAGAATGCATGGCCAAGGAAAAGACAGGTGTCACTTATAGCAAAATTAGAGATGGAAGAAAGAGGTGATATTCCAAGCCTATGTTAATTCTTTCACTGCTGTGGATGTGTGTACAAATCCTGCTGCGCCATTCCGCAGCTGCTGTGGATGTGTATATGTACACCGCTTAGGTTTTCCTGCAGTGCTATGAGATGTCTGTATGCGTCCTGAGTTGCCGACCTCTCATTCCTGTGGACAAGCTACTTTCATATCTCGGTGAATAAAAAAGTTCGTCATTTAGTATACAACAGATGTGCCTCACTGTGTGCTCTAATTGGGGGGTGGGCGGTCAGGCCTCATTTCGGTAGCTTGAATCATTTGAGATATGAGGATTGTTATGACCACATAATCCATGATGTTTAATGACATGAATGGGCACGTCGCACATGACTGTGTGTCATATACAAACCCAATAACCCGAGAACGAAATCAGATATCGTCCTGCTCTCAATTTCAAATAAAGTTTGATATATTACCTACATTTCATTTACTGCAATGTATGAACTGAAATCAACTATATGTAAAGCTTATGCAGTGTGTTTTTACCTCTACAAAACCTTCAAATTTTCACACTTTGTTTTACTTACCATGATGCAGCACAGTAACAGTCCCATATAACAAAAAGAAATCCAGTCCTACATCAAGTGACAATATCAGACTGTAAGATGTGCAAAAATAAAGTTTTTCCACTTAATAGTTTTGGAAAAACAGTTAATAAGTATTTCATATTAGCCAGAACGCTCTCTCTCTCTGCTCAGTAACCAGTATTTGATGAGCAATATGGCCGTAACAGAAGCCTCCCTCAGCACAGAATGGAGGGAGCACGTCTATAGCAGTGAAAAAGTGCAAACAAATGGAGAAAGCTGATAGATAGAATTTACATATTGAAGTGCTGTAAAAGGGAAACGAGCTTGAGGACACAGTTGTAGAAAAAAAGAGCAAGTAGGTGAAGATGAGGACAGTACTGCCAGAAAAATTTGGCAGAGTATTGAAAAACCAAAACTGGATCAAGACCCTTGGATTAAATGGCATTCCCTCTGAATTATTGAGATTGTTGGCAGCGCCAGCCATGACAAAACTATTCCATCTGGTGTGGTTGAGAGAGAGAAAACAACATAATTGTAATTCCAGCAATGGCAGATGCTGACAGGTGAGAGCACTACCAAACTATTGGTTTAATAAGTCATTTTTGCAAGACACTGACTCAAATTATTTACAGAAGAAAGAGAAAACTAGTAGAAGTTGATATTGGGGAAGATCAATTTGGGTTCTAGAGAAAAGTAGGAACGCATGAGGCAATACTGACCATAGGACCTGTGTTTATAACATTTGGAGAGTTAGGGAAAGCTTTTGACATTGCTGACTAGCATTCAGTCTTTGTAATTCTGAAGGTACAAAGGGTAAAATATAGATATCTAAAGTTTATGTACAACTCGTACAGAAAATGAGATTTTCACTTTGCCTGGAGTATGTGTGCTGCTATAAAACTTCTTTAGAGAGTAGGAGATGAGGTACTGTCAGAAGTAAAGGTGTGAGGACAGGTCATGAACCTTGCTTGGGTAGCTCAGTCGGTAGACAAGTTGCCCGCGAAAGGCAGCTGTCCCGAGTTAGAGTCCTGGTCCAGCACACAGCTTTAATCCGCAAGGAAGTTTTAACTTGTACAGAAATCAGACTGCAATTGTAAAAGTCAAAGCACATGAAAAAGAGTCAGTAGTTGAGAAGGAAATGAGACAGGGTTGTAGCCTCTCCCCGATGTTATTCAAACTGTACATTGCACAAGCTTTGAAGGAAACAAAGTAGAAATTTAGAAAGAGAATTAAAGTTTGTGGAACAAAAATAAATCGTTTTAGGGTTGGTGGTGACATTGTAATTAGGTAGATTTACTCAATAACTACTGAGCAAGGGCTGAATTGAGTTTGGGGAAAAAAGGAAATTTATGGCACACCCTGAGTAAAAGAAGTAATTGACTGATAGATCCCATCCTCAGGAAAAAAAAAGGATCATGAGTTTTATTATGGAAGGAAGTGTATTTTTCTTTGGGGTGAGGGTGGGGGGATAAAATTATACAGGGAGACAGATTCAAATTTTGCAAGCATGTTGAATTGGGTGGAGAGGCTCACACAGGAGAGACCAGTGTGGAGAGCTGCAGCAAACAAGACCACATCTACCTAATAATAATAATAATAATAATACAGAAGAAAACAGGAGAAAAAATTGAAAAATACACCCAACTGGCTGAGGAAGTCGAGGACATGTGGCATCAGGATAAAGTTGACATTATACCAATTACACTATCAACTACAGGAGTCATACCACACAGTATCCACCAGTACATCAACGCAATACAGCTACATCCAAACTTATATATTCAACTACAGAAATCTATAATTATTGATACATGTTCAATTACCCGAAAGTTCCTAAATGCAAAGTAACATATACCGTACAGTTAAAAGGAAGTCACGCTTGATCAAGGTCCGCGTCGCTTTCCACTTTTGACCAGACATGACGTCTGAGAAAACAAAGAATAATAATAATAATAGTAATGTCATCAATATGTATTATATGTTTTCTTTATTTTATAATCATCATATTAGCTTGTTTTAGTCACTGTGCTACTTTCCATTAGGAAAGGGGGGAAGCGGAGCAGAGCAGTCACTCCCTGTGTGGCTCCCATATCTTATCGATAAGTTAACACCGGTGACACAGCAGTTGCAAAAGACGCAGTTTGTTAAATAAACTACAGATCCTATGGAAAAAAATATTTTTACACTTTCTTGTTCACCTAAATGACCACTTAAAAGTTCAATAAACAGCTGGCGAGAAATGCCCTTTTTTCCACACACTTTGAAACACCGATATTTGTCATAGACTTCCCTTGTAAGTCATAACCTCTCTTGTAAGCTTAAGAATTCCTTAATTCAGTAATTTATTACATTTTTTCTCGGGTTTTCAGTCAAATAATAATGGTAAAAGTGTGCAATATTTCATCAAAAAATCAATTCAGTATTCAGACGCTGTGAAAAGAAAATGAAGCCCTTGAGATGTAACACACAGAAAAAGTGCTATAAGCAGTCACAGTTTAAAAAAAGATTTATTGTTTCGTTATTAATTTGGGCTAAGTGTTTCTCAGATGATAGCATTTTACTAGTTTCATCTATAATGTCAAAGAATGAAAGATCTTAAGAGTGTATAAAGCAGTCTCGCATTTATGGCAAAGGGACAGTAATGTACTGACATGCAAGGAATTAACATAAATTTGTACATGGTGGATGGATGGAATTCTGCTACTGCATTTTTATCTACAGTAACAGAGAAGTCCTAGCTGCACTTTTAGCAACATTATTCAGCTGTAAACTCAAGAACAATATGTATGTATGTTAGTATCTTGAAATACGGTATCTATACAAACAATATTCATTTTCAGTTGCATAGTTTTATAACTTCAGTTTGCATGTGCTTCTTCATGTTCATTCTACTTTTATCCATAAATATTTTTAAGCATCAAGTGTATTAAGAATGTTGCAGAGTATGTGATTTCAGGCTTTCTGAGCATATTCCAAAATTTTATCACGTGATCAGCCGAGTGGTGATGTCGTCTTATCACAATGTTTCAATTAGTTTCATACCCATCATTGTCAGGTGAAGTATCGGGATGCTGTGTACAGCGTATCTGTATAGCCGGTGGACTGCTGACCTCTTCAGTGGGCATGCCATTCGTGCACCTAAAGAAGAGGGTGATGCAATGGTGGTCAGGGGACACGGCCCTGGTGCAGGCATCACGTCCTGGTGTTTCTCCAGTCTATCTGCAGATGCCACTGCCATGGTGCAGCCATGTTTGTATCACCTCTTTGACAATAGTGTCCCAGAACCCTCTTGGCATTGCGTAGTCCATCACTTCACGCACAGATGAATGGTACAAAACTCGCTGAAGCATTGTGACAAGATGTCACCACAATTTGGGTGATCACTCGAGAAGATTTTGTCGTTGTTACAGAATATTATGTCATTTGTAGCTTTAATTTTGTCACATCTAAAAATGTTTTACATGTGTTATGAATGAAACCATTGTTTTACACTTTGATTTTTACCCTGATTTGAATACAAATTCACATCTTGCTTCCCTAAATGGCATACAATGACATTTTTTACTAATGAGTTAGAGATTATGTACTCTTAATTTTATTTTTCATTCTTGCTGGGACATGGTGAGACTGAACCAAGATAGAATGTACTGCTTAATTATTGGACACTTTGAATTAATAACATTAATTTGAGATTTTGGAAACCAATGTAATTGGATAGGTAAAACAATCTGCTCACCAAGCAATGGTAGGAGGACACACTTATAAAAGGTATTATGTATGCAAGCATTTGGATCCATTGGCTCCTTCTTCTGGCAGAAGATTCAATATACCCTGTTAGTCCTATTTGGCAAGGGACCCACACACATGCAATAACCTAGAGCCATTTGCGTGAGTGGTTTAAATGAATTTTCGACCAGCAAAAGTGCAGATTACAATTAGAAAGTCAGCAACTGAATACAGTATAACCCCACTTTTATGTTCCTGGAATTAAAGTTTTCCCGCCATTTACAACATTTTTTATCACTCCCATCAACTTTCCTACATCCACAATCTTAATTCGCACCCAATTTTGCATCAGCATATTTATATAATTTTCCCGCAATTTATGCTTTATAAAAAAAATGTTTGTGAAGAATAAAGTGACACTGGTATGATGTTGGACATCAAGCAGTGTTTACATATGGTATGTGGTTAAGTTTCTTGGCACCAAGGTGCTGGAGTTCAACCAGTAAACGTGTAAAAGTTGGAACAATTCGTGTCATACCTCCCACCACTGCCAAGCTCTACTTGGTGTGGTGGCTGACGGGGATATCATGACCAATCACAACCATTCCAAACACCATACTGCACGTGCATAATTTCATGATTGTTGTGATCGTCTTCACACCTTTGTCAATTCACATTTCACACGTTTCATCATTTGGCTACTTGTAGCGCTAGTTGACACCTTCACTCCCTCTGTGTTGCTCAAATGTTTTTGGTCTATACACGGTGCCAATTACCTATTTTTTCATGCTGAGCAAAACATATTTCAAGAATTTATTCTCGTTGTCAAATGTAGTATTTATGTGTGGTTGTTTTTTATTTAATGATGATACACAGAGACAGACAATGTGAAAGACGGGTCCAGTTCAAGAGACGCAGAACAACAAGAGCGACAGAACAACATGTATGTAAACACCACACAAAATACTTGCACTTGACAACAAGAAAAAATACATAAATGGTACAGTGTTTCATTATTTAAAAAATGAATGACAGCTGCAGGCTTTCCGAAAACATCGGTTATGATGTATGAAATTGAGTCAGATGTTTCTACTGCCCAGACAGTTATCTGTTACCATTACATTAGCAGTTTTTATTAGATAATAAACAAGTCCATGACAAGTATTTTGACACCTATTATGTACTTCTACAAATAGCGCGAAAAAGCGGGGATATCCTATATTTAACTTCTACAGCTTAAAACATTATTTTCCACATTTTACATTTTCCTGTATTCCACCCCATATTTTTGAGGTCCCTTGAAAAGTGGAAAAGCGGGGGTTCACTATATTTTTGTTTCAAATTCTGTATGCATATGTTTAGAAGCTCTACTCTTACCTTCTGTGTGGATTCAGAATGATGATCTGATGTGACAGGTTTCTAAACCTTCTGGCAAATACTGAGGCATATAATTTTTTATGTCAGTTTTGGTTTATTTTCCTCTACTGTAACAACCAGTGTTACGGCTTAATCATACAGTGAAGGCTTTTGTGGCCCGTGTTCTCTCCACTCAAAACTTCCAGGCTGAGACTGCCTCATGACATTTCGTCTCCAACTGCGGGAGACATCTTCCAAGGTGAAACGGCTGCTGCCACTAAGGCTTCAGGGGCTCTCACATTTAGAGAGCATATGGAGGGCTCCATCATATATCATATGGTGCTGACTGTATGACTATCTCTGCATGACATCATGATCCTCAGTTGAAAGTGATTGACTGTCATTCTATTGGCGCAAACTCAACATCAGTATTTTATCTAACTTCAAACATTCTTCTTTTCTGTTAAAAGTATTTTGGTGTTTATGAATTACTACTGCTTCTCTATACAAGCATACATGATAATGCAGTGTCCTTACCAAAACACTCATCTCACTGAATTTTATTTTGTGGTTCCCATCTCCAAAAACATGTTCTGCTACAACCAATTTATGTTATATCCCAAACAACAGATCCTTTTTTGTGCGTCTGTGCAGGATAAAATCATTTACAGTTGGTCTTCAATAAAAATGGATATGCTAGCAAGGAGATTGATTGAGCATTCCATCTAAGAAGAGAAGAAGCCAGGAGTACCAGCCACCTGGAAAAGTTTTTCTCCTGTCCATTAACAGAATTATGGATCATATCATGAAAGTTTTGGCCAAGCATGGGACTGAAATGATCTGTAGACCCACCAGGAAGATTAGTGAATATTTAAGAACGGCAAAAGGTGCACAGCACCCCCAGCAACATCTGGATATATAAAATTCCGTGCAGTTGTGAACAAATGTACATTGGAACCACGAAAAGCACCTTTGTAGCCAAATACAAAAGAACTGTCATTTGGGACATAACAAAAAGTGACTGTTAATAATTTTAATATAAAAGATGGTGGTTTGAAGTTAGATAAAATATGGACATAAACTTTGCGCTAATACAGTAGATTATTTTTAATAGAGAATGATGATGCCGAGCAGAGACAGTCGCACAGTTGGCATCACATGACATATGGCAGAGCTCTCTGTGTGCTCCATAAATGCAAGAGCCCCTCAAACCCTAGTGGGAGTAGCCTTTTTACCTTAGAAGATGGCTCATAAAATTGGAGACAAGTCAGGAAGCAGTTTTGTACATCAATCATGGCCTCTCAGCCCGGAAGTTTTAACTGAAGAGAGTGTAACACTTCATTCAATTGTCCGTCCCTTGGTTACAAATTCTATGAGCTGCACCGATTCAAGTAATTGTTTAGCATGAAACTCTGGGAATGTTCCCCCTCCCACCCTACTCCCCCCATGTGAGAGTTTATGGTGCACATTATAGGCTTTGACTGTATCGGAGGAAAGTTCAGTTGAGAAAACTGATTATTTTTGAGACAGAATTACTGTTCACTACCTATCTTAAGTAAGCGAAATGTGTAGTACTGCCAGTAGGTACACGCAAAAATGAAAGTTACATCTCGTCCTAGTTTTTGAAACTAATAGTTCCTTCCTCAGGAAGGAGACAGATAAAAGTTGTGAAGGATTAAAAAGGAAGGCAAGTCACTCAGACCCCAGGATGAGAGAGGCCCAGCTGTAGTTAGTTTGTGGGTACACAACGATGAAGAGGGTGGTGTCAGAGAGGGCTCTGTGGTGGAGCACATGACAAAATTGTGAATGAAGTTGTTCAATTTGTTGGTGTATCATCACGGGCTTTTCTTTGAAGTTTTGCCGATATTTTTCTTACTGCGGCTCAGGCCTGCCTCCCTGATATTTCTGCCAGGATTCCCACTGACCAAGTATTGCCATTTCTTCCACACCCTCATGAGGAGTGCAGTGCGCACTGCTGTCTTCAAAGACGACAGCAGCTGTGACCGTAGGGCCACACGTGTATACATTCCTTGATTGACAGACACCAGTGCATCCTGTCACACATTGACTGGCCTGCTAAATCATCCTATCTTAAACCCCCATAAAAAAATGTCTGTAACTGAATGAGCAGCAGGTGAAACGTAGCAGTCAACACCCCCACAGTTTGGTACAGTTCTTCGGTAAACTGACATGGGAGCGAGTCAGTCCCCACTCTCTGTACCCAGCTAAGTCACAAAAATAATGAAAAAAATTACAGGCCGATTTCTAATGTTACGCTGGACTTTCCACAGTGTGGAAGTGAATGACAACAAAATCCTTATGCATACATAGGAATGTTTATTTTCCACTAAATATTTGGGATACCGAAATTAGCAACTGATACAACTAAAGCAAGAAACACTCATCATCAGTATCTGTGTAAATCACCACTGTTGCACTGTACTGCTAGCAGGAAACTGATTGTTAGCCATCCTGTACGCGTGGGTAAAGCATTCTTCTGGGAAAGGCTACTTCCCCCACCAAGTGTTGCTCACTCGTTGGTTTACAGACTGTAGCTCTACAGAGTGAAATCATTAGCTGATTATGGTAGACTGAAGAAACTTACGGCTATTCTTGAAGCTAAATGCTGTTATACACAGTATTAGCACAATATCTCCTGTAGAGGACTAAATTTTTTGCCGACTGCTAACACCAAGGCTACAGGTTTCATAAGACTTCTTTGGGATAGTGAGAAATTCAAAATTGAAAAAGGAGCTGGACAGGGAGATTTCAGATCACAAAAATTACTCCCTGCAGACCAAGAGAAATGTTTCAAAACATTAATCTGTAAAAACTAAGATCTAGTACAGATTAATAACAGATAGTTGAGCCACTTTCAATTTGCTGATAACATTGTACTCCTAGATGAGACAGTACAATAACAGCGACGAATCACAAGTCGGCACACACAGCAAACCCATAAGCGATCGCCGGCCAAATACACGTCGTCCTACAAGATGACCAACTGACGACCAACCAAAATCGTCCCCACTCAAATGATGTGTGTCGGCAACTGTCGGGCGAGTCAGTGCAGTCCGGACCTCACTGCTGCCATGCCCAAACTAACTGCTGGCACGTTCCAACTGATTGGTTGACACACGACGGTCGGGAAGTAATAGCAGTCCAACAAAGATAATACGGCAGGGCTTATATGAATAAGCGCTACTGCTGCCGCTCATTTACAGGTAAGGCAGCAACTCAGTGACAGAAGTAACTGAAACTAACATAACAAAGTGGCAGTACAGCAAAAACAGGATGTTAAATAAGAGATGACATGAACACGAGCCACGCACAGCTCACCCACCTTTGACCCTTTTTTTTATGACATTCTTGACTGCCAATACGACACGTACGTTTCTTCTCTGCAGCCTTCTGGCGTCCGCTTTCGTCACCTGCTTCTTTCTGAATAGGTGAGAGCCCTTCACCATCTTAGCTTCAGGCACAGGTTTTTGTTCATTTTGACCTCAGCTCGTTCCCGAAGGATTCAATTCTCAAGCTGACCTATCGCTGCAAATTTCTCGAACTTCGCTCACAACTTGCGAATAGCATATTTTTGTACACTGATGGTTCCAAGTCCTTGAGCTCAATATAAAAGTTTAACTACAAATGGAAGAACTCCATAAAATGAGTTTGAAAATAGGCTTGTTAATCAGTTATTATATGACTAAAATAATGTGTTATCAGTACATTGAAAAGAATCTAGTACGAATTAACAACTAAGTACTGGGACCTGTTGACGAGTTTTTGTCTGTAGGGCAGTTAGCCAAGGACTTGGGAGGCAGGGGGGCATAAATAATAAGCAGGCCTGGAGTGCTTTTGGTAAACAAATTTGGATTTTCAAAACTTGAGTTTCTGATCTGTGCAAAAAGGAAAGTTTCCAGGCAGTGTGTCAGTTTAAAGCAGTTTGACACAGATTTTTAATCCAAAAAAGAACATTACAAAGCTGTGGGCTGCCCAGCAAGCGGTAGAGATGTGCGTGTTGGGATTTACTGGGAGAGACAGGAAAACAGACAGACAGGACTTCAGTGGAATACATAATTATGGCCATAATGAAAATTAAATGGAGGTGGTTGGATCTGGAGACAACTGCCTAATGGGAAGTGGGCACTTAACAGCAGAAAATATGCATGACCATGTATATCTGAAGACTGTAGTATTTGGAATGGTCTAGCAAGGGGACTGTGAAGACTTGGTCTTGTTGATTTTCTTCATGGCCAAAGTACACTTACAGTGTTTGTAGCTTTTCCATTGCATGCTGCTGTTGGTGATTCAGTATCATTGTTCGCAGCTGAGTGGATGACAGTATACGGTAGCCTGTGAGAATCGTTTAGTCTTAAAATGCAATTTGTCACAAATATTTTGCTGTTATTTTACAAGTATATCACAATTTCCAATGTTATGGTTAGGCTGGAAGCTAATACTTGAGTTTGAATTGCTGGGAGTGAAGCACAGTACCAGCTAACTTCATTTACAAATCATAAGAAATTACAAATGAGCAGTGTGGTTGGCTATCCACATCCAATTCATGATACGTTACGTTAACACAACGAATCATGAATTGGATGTGGATAGCCAACCACTCTGCTCGTGTGTGTGTGTGTGTGTTTTTTTTTTTTTTATTTTATTTTTTTTTATTTGTAAATGAAGTTAGCTGTTGTGAAAAATAAACAAGCTGGAGGTCATAAAATGAAAAACACTAAGTGAAGTGTAATTCTGTTGCCTACAGAAAAATGTGTCATCTCTATAAGAGCACTGAGGCCTCAAACTTGCCACTAGAGGGATATGGCCACACCCATTCGACGATTAACGACCACGTGCACGCATTGACCCACTGGACTCGGTAGTGCTGAAAACAGATAAATGGAACCTTCTGTTAAGAGCAAAGGGATGTAATGTGTTTCCTTACTCTGGAAGAAGTTCATGGAACAGAAATTCACTGAAGAAAGACACAGATATAGAGAGAGCATTATGTGTCCATTGCAATTTCAAAACTCAGTCTGACCCCTGGGGCAACGGCTGCCACTGTGACTCACTGTTTGTAGCTGAAGTGTTTTCACTAGACGCTCGACATTCATTGGAAGTATGACACTGTTTTGCAAAGAAATGTTTGTTGTCTTTGTTAGTTGATCACATAACTGTTTACAACATTTAAGAGAATGTTTTGAGTTCGATGTGACAGGAGATGGTCAGCTGAAGAAAATTGTGATGAGTGATGAGATATCGGTATCTGACCCAAAAATGAGGACAGAATAGCAGGCAATGCTGTGGCATTAGATCACCTTGCTCAACAAATCAAAAGAAGCATGCCACAAAGATCTTGGCTATCATTTTTGGAAGAGGCTAAAGGACAAATGCAAGCCCCTAGAAGCATGCATAGCTAGAGGAAAAGCAGATCCTACATATAGGGAAATTAAGGAGGCCTATGTAGATAAGAAACCAACTGCCTTGCACCGGTGGTTAGAGTGGTTTCCATCAGATCACCGAAGTTGAATACTGTTGGGCTTGGCTAGCACTCGGACAGGACTGTCCGGGTCTGCTGAACTCTGTTGACAAGCAGGGTCTACTCAGCCCTTCTAAGACCAGCTGAGGAGCTACTTGATTGAGAAGTAGTGGCTCCAGTCATGAAAGCTGACAACAGCAAGGAGAGCGTCCTGAACACACGCCCCTCCATATCCACATCCAATGACACCAATAGGTTGACGACGACACTGTAATTGATTTGTATTATTGGGCCTTCCAAGGCCTGTTCCAGTGGAATTTAGTTTGGTTTATTGTAGTGTAGTTAGAGATAAAAGAAGAAGCTGTTTGAGTATTAGGAGCTCAGATGGAAAGGTGGAAGAAATATATAGAGCATCTATATAAAGGGAACAAACTTGAGGACAGTGTTATAGAAAGAGAGAGTAGGTGAAGATGAGATGGGTGAAATGATACTGCATCAATAATTTGATAGAGCACAGAAAGACCTAAGTGGAAACAAGATCCCTCAAGATGGGCAAAATACCTCAAACTTTGGGAAAATGTAGCAATTCTATTTCCTAAGCAGGGAAGTGCTGCAGGTACGAAAACTGTTGAATCATCAGTTTAATAAGTCAGGGTTGCAAAATAATGACACACATTGTGCATAGGAGAATGGAAAAACTGGTATAATATGACCTTGGGGATGATCAGTTTGGATTCCGAACAAATGTAACTAGAGGTGAGGCAATACCAAGCCTTAGACTTACCTTAGAAAATAGGTTGAAGAAATGCAGAACTACACTCATAACATTTAGAGATGTAGAGAAACCTTATGACACTGTCTGAAATTTTGAAGATAGCAGGGATTAAATACTTATACCTAAAGGTTATGTAAATTTGCACAGAAACCAGACTGCAGTTTTAAGAGTCAAAGGAAGTGAAAGGAAAGCAGAAGTTGAGAAGGGAGTGATACCGGGCTGTAGCCTATCACCAATGTTATTCAGTCTGCACATTGAACCACCTGTGAAGGAAACCAGGGGAAATTTGAGATTTCAGGGAGCATAAGTACAAACTTTCTTTTTTAGTGATAACATTTTAATTCTGTCAAAGATGGCAAAGGGCTTGTAAGAGTAGTAGAATGTAATGGATGATGTGTTGAAAGGAGATTATGAGATGACCATAAATAAAACTAAGTTAATGGAATGTAAGTGAATTAACCAGTCAGTGCCGAAGGAGTTTAGATTAGGAAAGGAGACACTAAAAGAAGTAGTTGCATTATGCTATTTGGGCAACAAAATAACTGATGGTGGCCAAAGTAAGGAAGATATAAAATGCAGACTGGCAATAACAATTAAACCATTTCTGAAAAAAATGAATTTCTTAACATCTCGTATAAGTTCAGCTGTAGTCTTTTCGGAAGTTATTTTTCTCAAGTGCAGCCTTGTATGGAGGTGAAATGTGGTCAGTAGGCAGTTAAGACAAGAAGAGACTAAAAGCATTTGACATACGGTGATATAGAAGAATGCTGAAGATCAGATGGGTAGATTAAGTAACAAATGAGAAGGTACTGAATCGAATGGGAGAGAAGAGAAATTTATGGCATACCTTGACCAAAAGAAGGGATTGGTTAATAGGACACGTGGTGAGCATTAAGGCATTGTCAATTTGTTGTTTGAAAGGGATAAAAAATATAATGGGGAACTAAAGCCTGAATACAGTAAGCAGGTTCAAATGGATATAGGTTGTGGTAGTTACACAGAGATAAGACTTGCATAGCATAGACTAATGTGGAGAGCTGCATCAAACCAGTCTCCTGGCGGAAGACAACACAATAAAGAATCTTGTTTGTGGATTTTGTACAGTGTTATAGGACAGTCATTTCTGAAGCATACTGAGAGGCATTTAGAAAACTGAGAAGAGCCATTCACAGCAAATGATGGAGGTTCTCGACTACTGGTATTGTGTTTTTGCATAACAGTGCCTGCCCTCACATTGCCTGACAAATACAGGAATTGTTGCAACTCTGTGAATGCGACATTTTTTTAACATCCACCTTACGGCCCAGACCTTTATATTCCAACGCCTTTCAGACATACATTGGAACAGCAATATTTCTTCTGATGTTTTGGCTGATAACCATTACAGCCAGTTCCAAGGTGAGTCGGAGACTGAATTAAAACCATCTGATGCAGTGATGTAGTGTGGAGCATAGGCGTGCATGTCAGAAATGACAGTAGTCAGAAGAGTATCAATCACAGGTAAAAGTTTGAGTCTAAGAATAATAACAAGCACTGAGTCAGTGAATCTGCATGGCTTACACATTGTGTGGTTATTTATTAAAATGGATGACGCATATATGGGAAACATTTCTCCAAAAATTGCCTGAATAATGAAGCAGCTTAAAGTGGGTGTGATCTTCCCGCTCAGCAGCCAAGATGGCAGCCCCTCTGGGGTCTTTGAAAAATGATACACTTTTTTGTGAAAGGCAGGTATATATCAAATTCTTTATCAGTGTGGTACTCTTACCAATTTTCTTGTACAGTGTGTACTGTTTGCCATAAGTAACTCTTTGCATATGGCAAATAGTACACACTATACAAGAGAAGTGCATTTGAACACCACTGACACACCTACTTTCTGCAGCCCTATAAATGTGCAGTGGGATTATGAGATAGTGAAGGTACTGTCATTGTCATATTGGCATTCAGTGGTCAAGAAGGCTCTAGAAATAAGAGTAGCAGACATCCTGCTCAACCGAGACAAGTGTTTCCAGCTCGACAAGCCATGGTAACCATTCACTTCATATCTGTGCTCTCAGAGGAATTGCTGTTCTGACTCTTCGCTGCTCAGCATTGCTACATGTGCCATCCATTTTAATAATTTATCCCAGAATTAGTAAGCACTGTGGGTTTGCTGACTTGGTGCTTGATATGTTTTATTCTTGGCCGCATGAAGTATAATCTGTAGCAGCCACTCTTGTGAAGGCTGTCTCTTGTCGCACATACATTTATTCCACACTACATCATTGTGTCGAGTGGTTTTAATTCAGTCATTGGCTTACCTTGATAATATCTGTATGGTTATCGGCTGCAATGTCAGAAGAAGAAACATTGGTGTCCATGGTACATGACTGAAAGAAGATGGAATATTTTATCTGCCAGAAACACTTCAAGAAACAGCTCAGACTTGGTTCCAGATGGTACCTACCCCTTCATGCACATGAGAAGTGGCTTGGTTCCCATCACTTTAACTTTGATATGTTGTCATGGAATCATTGCAATCTAAGATGGCAGTATTTTAAATAGAGGGAATTTCTCATCTTCTTACAAAGATGATAAATGTCAAAATATGAACAGTGATCTTAGCTTTAACTCTTCCAGTATTTTATATGTAGGCTAATGAAGATATATTTCTGAATAGCTCACAGAGTTGCTTTAACCAGGGGAAACAGAGCTTTCAATTAAAAGTTGTTGGAATATCTGTTCAATTCAACAGATTTGGAAAGTACGTAGATCAAAACATGGCTGTGCTGACAAATTTAAGTTCACATTTCACTTGCAAATACATCACATTCAGTGAGGATAAGAATATGCACTGTTCTTCATCATCATCTCATCCCCATCGACATGCAAGTCGCTGAAATGGCATCAACCAAAAAGACTTACATCAGCAACCGGTCTACCGACAAGAGGCCCAAGCCACACAACATTTCATTTCATTCAAGTAATTCTACTATGTTTCCTTTATTGAAATTGTTTTCTGGCTAAGTTTATTCTCTGTGAATCATTGTAAAGTGCCTGTAGATGTGTATCTTGTTGTACCAGTTACTAAGGTTTTTTTTTTCTGTTCCAGTCACATATGGGACACAGGAAGCGTGATCATTTAGATACCTCCGTATGATTGTAATTAGTTGAATCTTGTCCTCACAATCCCTTTGCAAGCAGTACTGGGGGGTGATATATTCCTAGAGTTGTTATTTAAATTTGGTTCTTGAAACTTTGTGAATAGGTTTTCTTGGAATAATTTACATCTGTCTTAAAGAGTCTGCCAGATCAGTTTCTTCACCATCTGTATGACACTCTCCCATGGTCAAACTAACTTTTGACCAATCGTGCTGCCCTTACATGTATACATTCCGTATCTCCTGTTAGTCCTATTTGGTACAGGTCCTACACACTTGAGTAATGTTCTAGGATGAGTCTCAAGAGTGTTTGGCATGCAATCTCCTTTTCAGACTGCCTTCCCTTCCCTAGTATTGTGCCAGTGAACCACAGTCTGCCACCTACTTTACCAGCAACCGAGGCTTTCTGACCATACCATTTCATATTCCTACTAATTGTTACAGATAGGTATGTATATGAATTGACCAATTCCACCTGTGAATCATCGATATTGTAGTCCTAGAATGTTTTCTCATTTTCTGAAGTGCACAGTTTTAAATTTCTGAATATTTAAAACAAGTCAACAATCTTTGTTCAACATTGAAATCTTATCACAATCCAATTGAATATTTGTGTTGCTTCTTTCTATCAGTATTTGACTACAGATCAATACATCATCTCTGAAAAGTCTGAAGTTACTATTAATATTGCCCATATAGTCATTAATATACAATATAAACAGTATGGGTTCCAAAATACTTCCCAGAGGCACACCCGAAATTACTTCTACACCTGTCAATGACTCCCCATCCCAGGTGACATGTTGTGCTCTCCCTAGACACAAATTTTGCTTGGTACCCTATATGATCATACTTTTGATAATAAGCGTAGATGTTGTACCAGGTCAAATGTTTTACAGAAATTGAGGAATACTGCATCTAACTGCTGCATTGATCCATGGCTTTCAGTATGTTATGTGAGAAAAGTGTGAGTTGGGTTTCATACAATTGATGTTTCCAGAATCCATGCTGGTTGCCATGGAGGAGGTCAGTCTGCTCGAGATACCTAATTATGTGAGAGTTCAGAAGAGACAGCCATATCAGTGAAACTGACTTTTCTTTTTAAATCATCTGTATGGTGATGTAGGTTAGGGTCCAAGGTATCATGCCCTGCACCCGTTCACCCTTGTGAGCCCTCATTTGCTTTTAATCCGTGGGAAGAAGAAAAAATTCAGAATTTTGTGTGATGCGCTACAGCTTTAAAAATAAGAACATTAAACAGACTGGTTGTGGGTTCACATCTCTTCAGGCACTTGTAAATTTTGTGTTTTAAAAACTTTATTGAAATGACTGATCATTATTTTTATTCAATTAATTGGTTTAAATGTAATTTTTTATTTCTATTCCTTTGTCACATCATTTTAATCATTGTATTAACTTTTTAATTTGGTCTCATTTTTTCTCCCTGTTATTCTTTTAACTTGTGATATTTGTGCCTGCAAATTTAATTATTTTTGTGTATCTTTCATAACATTTGAACATTTGAAAATGTTGATCTAGCTGTTAAAAACAGAAGATGAAATAATGTATTCACATTGATCTTGCAATGGTGCCAAATTTGTATTTCTCATCACAAGATATACATTTTTATGGTAATCTTCACACAGACATTTAAAACATAAATTCTCATTGTACCATGGACAAAATAATGTAGAAGGGTTAAATGAAAGAAAGGAATTTCCAGTAAAATGAGGAAAAACATCATGAATGCAGTAACATGGACAAAAATATAAGATGATGAAATGGAGTAAATTGAAGCGAAGTTATTACATAACAGTAATTCAAATCATGTGACCAAAGATTCCAAGTAGGAAATAAACGAAAGGAAGAAAAATAACAGCTGACAAACAAATAGAAACAAAAAAAATACATTAACATCAATTAACTGAATAAAAATAACGATCAGCCTCATTTTGTTAAAGATTTAGAGATAACAAATTTCAAAGCATGTGAAGAGATACAAACCACAACATTTAGCATGTGAGGAATTTACCTTTAACTGTTATGCTACCAGTCTGTTTAATGTTTCTATTTTTTTAAAGCTACAGAGCATCATGCAGAATTCTAAAAAAAATTTTTTGTTGATTACTCACAAATGAGGGCCCATCAGAATGAATGGCTACAGGGTGTGAACCTTGGACCATAACCTACATAACTGTATAGATGATTTCAAAAGGTGATTCCACTACTGGGGACCTCTCCTTGTAAGATTCTGCAACAAACAGATGTCAAGGTTATTAGAATGTAGTTTTGTGGATCACTTTGCTACCCTTCTTGTAGACAGGTGTGACCTTTGCTTTCTTGCAACCATGGGGCATGTCTTTTTGTTTGAGGTATCTACAGTAGATTATAGTTACACAACTGTGCAGGAACAGTTTAATACATCAAACTCTGATCAGGGTGTATAAGTGGACAATGAAAGAAAATTGCCAATTTCCCGGTTAAAAATACACTTTTTCCATGTTAAGCGACTGTATACTTTTCCTCAGAAATGTAAAACTTGTCAATCTTTTGAATGGTAATGGTTGAAACTCTTGGAAAGATCTTTGATGTGCAGCAACATGTCCGCTGCATATTTTCGTATTACAAAAGTATAAATTTGGATTCCACCAAACATGCTGTTACTTTCCGAAGCATTTAAATAGAGATTGCGATGTGCTTTTGTAAGCCAGTCATACCTCAAGTCACATGATCTCGCCAGCCGATACAGCAGATATTCAGAGCATAGGACACGTGATGTAGTCAGCCAATAGCATTGTCACTGTTAAGTAGTGCATACACTCAAATAGGAAAAGTGAATGGTTTAAATTAATATACATAGTGATGCTACAAGAAAAGCAAAGCTTTCACATATAATATTGTTATTGACGATTGATAAGCTGCAAGAGAAGCTAAACTTTCACGTGTAATATTGATCTTTTTTGCGCGTGTTACACTTTAAGATACATCACACAGATGTGCCAGTGAAATTTTGAATAACAACATAAATGTCTGATTTTCTGGGTTCGAAATTTTTCTAAATGGTCATCCTCGAAGAGTTGATTTTTAAATGAGAGACAAATGCTCTGAGAGTTTAGAAATTCATTGCACACAGTTCATCTTGTGTAAAAGGAAATTTACTTTGAAAGTAATGCTTTTCAATCAATCATTCGCAATATTTTTCCGCGACCAGTTAGAAAGAGGTTCCTTTCAGCAGTTGCCAGAGAGCACCAGATAACAGGCATCACCGCCCTTGTGCCGCTACGATAACACAGGAAGCCCTTAGGTTCGCTGCTACGGTCGCAGGTTCGAATCCTGCCTCGGGTATGGGT
Source organism: Schistocerca nitens (assembly GCF_023898315.1). Taxonomy (NCBI): domain Eukaryota; kingdom Metazoa; phylum Arthropoda; class Insecta; order Orthoptera; family Acrididae; genus Schistocerca; species Schistocerca nitens. The sequence continues at coordinate 55,775,414 of NC_064623.1, read as the reverse complement.
GTGTGTGGTGTCCTTAGGTTAGTTAGGTTTAAGTAGTTCTAAGTTCTAGGGGACTTATGACCTAAGATGTTGAGTCCCATAGTGCTCAGAGCCATTTGAACCCTTAGGTTCGTACGAGTAAAACATTATTAGATCTTACATTATGTCATAAAGAAACAAGACATCAGAGGATATTCCAAGAGCATCGGAATTTCGTGAACCATACTAAAATGCATAATTCAGCTTAAAGTGCACATTCGTATTTCCAGATTTGGTTGTAAATTTTCTTGGAGTACCATACAGTATTATCTAATATTTGGTTCTTTACTATGGTATAATGCCGTACTTGCTAGAAGATGAAAACATGATCTTTTGAAATGCAGCGAACAGTTGAAACTAGCCAGTAGTGTTGAATTAAACACTTCGTTTCAAATAAATTGACAGCCTTATCGGAAAAGATTAATAAAAACCATATCACTTTAGCAAATCGACAAAAATAACTTCATTATTCTGCAAGAAGATTAATGCTTGACTGAAATTGCCGCCTGGTGCAGATACCTCGGTTTGCTCCCAGTGGATATGGCAGCTTGTGCGTGCCAGTAAAATTTTTCTGGGAAGCATCTTGCTGCTTGCTGCTACTGCTTATACAGCTAACCACCACATTCACTAGCCCAAAGCAGGAGAAGATACTATACATGCATGATCAACAGCGCATGTGCATGGGCCCGCTCGCAACTGCACACACAAATTTAATGTAAAAAGTTGTGATGTCATGCTCATCGGAGGCAATTTGTTGTTATGAAGTATTGCATAGTCTTCCTGCATAGTCTTCCTAAAGGCTTTGACACATTTTGCTGCTGGCATATGAGTACTGTTTCTTTGTTGTTGTATCTGGCACATTTCCTTTGCAACTTAATTTTTTTTTATTGCTGCAGTATTATTCTGCAGTAACGGGACACAGTAATATCCTTTGTTAGAGTATTATTTCTTACCACTCAAAATTACGAAAATTTAACTGAAAACTAAAACAAAAAAAATCCTGGGACTCTAAAAAATTCCCGGTTTTCTCCCGAATGAAAAAATTTCCGGGTTTTTCCCAAGTCTCCCAGTTGTCCCAGATCGTATATACCCTGTCTGATACTGAGTTGAATGTTTTTCACAATGTAAGAACACCCATTAAATATTAACTGTCAGCAAGGAAGCTGCATGTAACCATTTCTTCTACACTGGCTGTTGGGAAGCCCTCAGAATCAGTGAAGGCGATGGCCACATTCACAGTTGTGTGCCCCACAATTATAGTAAGTTTGCCACCAGCTTCACACTACATGTCATTGCCCCTCACAATTTGGAAGCCTCTGCAAATATTTATAGCGAGCAATTATGAGCTCAGAAAAGAGCACCACCTTACGAAAATATTTCGCACATCCTTATAAAAGTTTGCAGTATGCCGTGTCTTGGAGCCCTCATGTTGAAGAAAATATATTTTTTGTATTGTTTGCACATAATTTTCTATTTAAATATTGGCTGACTGGTTTCTGGCTTTGACCATTTTCACAAGCATTTGCCAAATTTGTTACACCATGACACACATTGAACTCCAATAAGATCAAATTCTCCGTTACATATTACACATAGTTGTATAGTTGTCACATGAAGCTGATCATACTGGATAATGAAGATCTGAGCTACACCTGAAGTGTGATGACATAAATAGAACTGCCAACACCATGTATACCCCAAATACAAAATATGTGACGTACAGAAATGGGCAGAGCCTGAAATTAGTCAATATTCAACATCCATCCTTGTTTGTATTGTGTAGGGGTCACTTTTTTTTTACAAAAATTTGTTTATTCACAAGGGTGTTTATGATCAAAATGCAACACATCTGCTCACAACAAATATTTCAACTCACTAGTAACAGTTATTGTTGTCAGGTAATTTGCCCTATTTGTGTCATTAATCTCTCTCTCTCTCTCTCTCTCTCTCTCTCTCTCACTCACTCACACACACACACACACACACACACACACACACACACACACACACACACACATACAAATATATATAAACATTTAGTGTTAAGCATTAACTTATGACATGCACATGATGTATAGAATGTGTAACTAACTCGTCTCCAAATTTGCTTTTTATCCTAGGTGACCAATGACATCAAAGTGCTATTACGTTACAGCAGTCTTGGTTCCAACGTACACATCAGATGGAAGCTGATTGTCAACAACATAGGCACTGGCGTGAAATGGTTTTATGAAAATTGTGCAAAGCATTGCTCACTTTGCCTCCAATTTTAATCCACTGGTATTTAGTAAACTGTCGTTCTGTCAGAGCTTAAATGCTTCATACACTTTTCACCTGTCATGGGCACATTTGTGCCTTTATTTCCTGTCATGTATTTGACAATATCTGTAAAGACTTGTTATTGAAATTTTGCCCTGTAGTGGTGTGGAGTAAGATTATTTTTATGAATTATTACCAGTTCGTAAGCACTGAAGTAACTGCAGGTAGATAACAAGATACCATTGTTATATGTGATATTTCTGATAGAGACAATTCATTTTAGCTTTTTAAAACTGTCATAGGAGGTTTATCACAGAACTTGTTCACTCACTTATATCTGTGGAATGGACTGATGTTAATATTTGGTTCAGTTTTAGGAAATTTGTGTGTATAGAGAATGTCTCTTCATGTACAGTGAATGCCCATGATTCTCATGGGCATTGCAGAAAGTGATGTACTTAAGTGTGTGCACATGTGCAAAATCTCGCATAGGTATTGATATAGTCAAAAAGTGATAAACAAACTAGGATATGTTAAATTGTGACATTGTTTGAACTGTGGTATCAGTTTTAGTGAATGTTTCCTTCGAATTTGCTTCAATTTCGTGATTCTTGAAGGTGTCTGGAAAGTTACAGCCCGTCTTTTTGGATCTGCTGCTACTGGTGAAGATATTTGTCAGTAATGTGAATTGTCATATGTTTAAAATCCTTTTCTCGTCATATATGGATACAAAGGTTCCAGCTGTGAATTGGGGTTGCAACAGATTTAATTGATGTTGGTGCATTTTGTTGCTGTGATTCCTAAAAGATATTTTTTACATTTGTTGATATCTTGTATATGTTTGTTTGTTGTCAAAGCAGAGACTGTTTTAAAATGAGAGGAAAGTAATTTTAGACTGAAATATGTGTCATTTGTTTGGTTTTCAACCAATGTCGGATACAAGAAGCTGATATTAATCAGGAAAGATTCCATGAGTTTTTTTTAATGCTGTTTTGTTTGTGTACTAGACAGTTTTGGTGTAATCAAAAAGAAAACATTTTAAGCATTATTTGTAGCTTGCTTGTAATAAAGTTTCATATTCATTTTCCTTGTAATCTGAAAATTATTGACAACATGGCTACAGTTATTTATGCGTACAGTTGGTGACATTTTAGCACTGTCACACACAAATCATTTAAAAGTTTTTTCCTTCTGGGCAGACTCCTTGAGCAGTTAACTTTTTCAGTGAGTAATACAATTTCTGAGAAATCTTGTTTTAGTGCTCATTTCAGATGGCTAGGGAAAAAAATCTTGAGTCAGGTCTTTTTGGAAGAACACTTTGTCTTCATTGTGCCTGAAAATATTTTTGTCAAACGTGAGAGCTGTAGTTATAAACGTAGCTTGCTCAAATGTTACATTTGTCCTGTCTGAATAATACAAAGCTTTTCATAAAAGTGGCAGATGTAATTACATTGTAAAACTAATGAATAAGTATTTTCTTGGCTTACAAAGATTGTTCTTAACAGTTTTTCAAGAATCTGTATTTTGTTAGCATCAGATGTGTGTACTGTTTCCTTGTAAAAAGAAAAAAGTTGTTTAGTAAGTAAGCTCATAGTGTCACTCCTAATCTATTGATTCTTTTCAGTGTCTTGTTTCTCAGTGAAGTAGTGCTACATTTGAGATTTCCTCCCATATCTTTGGGAATCTATGAGACTCAGTAAGGCAAGAAAAGATTAATTCATCAGTTTTTGTAATTTTTATCAATAAGGAGGAGTAATATGTGTAGAAACAAACAAGCAATAGTTAAAAATCATCCTGAGTTATGTAAATACAGTATAAGAATTAGAATGGTAATGTTAATAGCTCTTTACTTTTTTTAAAGAGCAGTATCAAATACATTTCAATGAAAATGATTTGTAAATATATAAATATGTACGTATACACCAACCGCATTTGCGGTCGAGTAGTAGCACCATTATTTTTGACCTGTGGGAAATGGTATTCATTGAAATCTTGTCTTAACTAGGTCGGCATTTTGGGCTGTAAAGCTGCTGGAATGTGGTAGAATTTTGAAATGTTACAAGCAATTAAAAAGCTTCATATTTATTTATCTCTCTAATATTTCATAATTCCACTTTGTAAAACCTCTTTGTTAGTGAAAGTCATTTTCAGTTAAGTGTTTCTCCCCACTTCAGTTCTCTTCCTTTAAATTTTGTTTGGCAGTCTGTATATGTAGTTTCCCCCCTTTTACAGTGATGCCCTTCAGCTAATAATACCAGTACTTCTTCGCTTTACTGTGTAAAATATATTGTGTTAATCTAAATTTGTATTATCAGTCATTTTAGAATATTATGAGCAAATGTGTGCACATAGAACTTTTGAGTCCTTACTTGTGTGAGTACTCACCATCTCACTTGTACATCTTTACAGGCAGCAGAAGCCTTCCATTGGAAGCGCTGTTAACTGAAATTGTCCTCTCACTGAATACAGTCCAAAACTTGTATTATTAAGCTGGCTTCCAGTGTGGATTTGCCAATGAAATTATTCAGTATAGATGATGTCAGCACAAACATCTAAGACTTTTGTTTATCTGGCAGCTTTAAAGACCAGGACAGCCTGAAATGCCATTTGGCTCCAAACACTGATAGTTCTGGAAATTCTGTATTTATATTTTTGTGACAACTTACCATGATATGTGTGTAATCTCCAAAGTATCTTCCTTAAGGCAAGTGCCTTGTGAATTTTGTTTGCACACAAGTGTGTTAAAGCCTTCTAAAGCACTTATTGTGTCCATATTTAAAACAGATTTATGAAGGCTTAGGAAGATTTCATATAAAATTTCTTTGAAGTTAAAAATAAGTACCTAACAGTAAACCAATATGATGAAGCATGCAATTCCTAATATATGGCAAGTCAATACATTACTTGTAATCCGCAGTATTTGGAGTCAGAAAGTGGTAATTAATTATCCATAGCAACTAGAACAACCAGTAACTTATGTATTTAATAAAATAATATTTTAAAAACTATGGAACAGAGTTGTGCTAACACATATCTCAGTCTGCATTGATGTACCTGGTTTGTTACGTTAATACAGACGTGGTACAACTCAATCTACCTATGAGAAGGAAACTGTTTCTAATTACAACTGTGGGCATTAAATGCCCTTTCCATTCAGTCATGGAAATAAGAAGTGCAGCGAAGTGCTATGATCTCTACAGGGTGAGCTTCAGGAACAATATTTCAGTTTTTTCAGAGAAAAGATAATTTTATGGAATATTTTATCTATATAATGAAATTTGTTCAGAAAATTGGGTTACAAGCTAAGTAATCTTAATTTTAGATACTAGCTGACTGTTGATAGATTGGGTTGTAAATGTGTGTTTCATTATATTTTTTTTTACTGTTGGTTACCATTTCCATAATGCCGGTAGTTAAAATAATGTTTCTTTTTTTTTACCATTGTTATTTGTACCATGTACCAGGACTGCATAATCACTTATTAATGTTTGCACGTGTTGTTCCATTGCTATTGCAGGCAGATGTTAAATGAACCGAAAATACCTATTTTATTTTTAAAGTTTTTTGACCATCTTAATAATTATGTTCAATGAAAAGTGCACTTGTTTCGAAATGCCTGTAAAAAGAATTATATTTTTGCATGTAGTGTTAATTATGTCAGGTTCATCATAATAGTGCCTATTTATCACATACTGTACCTTATTTTATGATCTACCTTTACCATTTTTCAAAAGAAATTAAAGTTTATAATAAATACTATTTAAGTTATAGACAGAAAAGTGTCTCAATTTATTTGTGTGTGTGTGTGTGTGTGTGTGTGTGTGTGTGTGTTTCACTTGTGGCATGCTGTTGGCTCTAAAAAATAGACCCGCACCTGAATCCACAAAAACTCTTGGAACTTACAGTAGTTTCAGACATCATATGGATCAATTCCCTGTTTTATTAGAGCAGAGAATTCATTATATAGTCTGTCATTATAAACATTACATTTGAAGTAGCAGAGATAGATTGTTACAAAGTGTTTGGTGTACGTCTGTGGCTATAACCATTTCTTGTCATATAAAAATTACTAATTTTGGTTAAGGTAAATCCTCTTGAAGAAAGGCAAACCCACATTTGTAGATTCAGAAAAAGATTTTCACAGTACTGGCTAGGATACACTCTTCATAATTCTGAAAGTTATCAACGATAAAATACAGGGCAAAACATTGTCTGTACAGTAACTAGATTGTGTTTCTAAAAGTCCCAGGACATGGAAGGGAAGCATTCATTCAGAAAGGGGTGAAGTAGGGTTGTAGCATACCCTCTTGTTATTCAAACAGTAATAGAGCAAACAGTAGTAAACACTGGGGAGAAATGTGGAAATGGAATTAAAGTTCCGGGAGGAGAAACAAAAACTACGAGTTTTGGTATTGACATTTTAATTCAGTCTGAGATGACAAAGGACATGGAAGACAGGTTGAATGGAATGGATAGTATCTTGAGAACAGGTTGTAAGATGAACGTCAACAAAAGTAAAACAAGGACAATGGAAGTAAATCAAGTGATGCTGAGGGAATTAGATTAGATATGAAATGCTGAAAATAGAAGAGATATTTGGATAGAAAAACAAAGCAGCAACAGGAATAAAAAGGATGTGAAAGGTAGACTGGCAATGTAGAAAAATATAACATCAGATAAAAGTCTTAGGAAAACATTTTCTGAAAGTTACAGGACTATATAAAAGTGAATGTGGATGCTAAAAAGTACAGATAGAGTAAAAGTAATTAATGGCATAATTTGATTAAAAAGGAATGGGATGCATCCTAAGCCATCATGGAATAGTTAATTTGGTGTTGGAGCGTTACAGGCTGGAATACAGTAAGCATATTTCAATGGATCCAGGATGCAGTAGTGACATAGATGTGAGAAGACGTGCACAAGGTAGACTAGTGTGAGGAGCTGCATCAAATGGGTCTTCACACATTATGACAACAGCAACAACTTGTCATTTTCATACATATTTTGTCTCTTCATGCTGTTCTGACTGACATAATTAAGATTAATATCCAAAGTGAAAAGTACTAACATATTAAAAGGTCGGTTCAGAAAATTCCAGAACATTTATAATTTCATGCCAATGGTGTGTTGGAGAGAAATGTGGTTGCCATCTTTGCACAAGCCTGTGTTTAATGTGTAATTGATGAAAGTTTGTTATGTGTCTGTTAGTTATTGTCCAGTACTGTACTGAGTAGAATGTTGAGTCATACAGTTTGCAAATTTCAAGATAGCATCGTCAAGAAGAGCAATGGGTCTCCATTAAATTTTGTGTGAAACTCAAGAAAACCTTTACAGAGACACGCCAAATGATGCAGAAAGCCTACGGTGATGAGTGATTAAGCTATACTCTGTATTACGAATGATTCACATGGTTTAAAAGTGGCCGGACGGAAGTTAAAGATGATCCTTATTCAGGATGCCCTTCGACGTATACCGACGTCACTCACGTCCGGAATGTCAACGAAATTGTGCGTGCGAATAGAAGACAGGCTGTCTGAGAGGTTGCAGAAGAATGTAACATTTCAGCTGGACCATATCATGAAATAATGAGACAGCATCGTGGAATGCATTTTTCTGCCAGGTGACTGCCTGAACTGCTACCTTCCCAAATTGCCAATCGGTCCCTCTGTCAGGTGTTTGGGAGGTGTGAACAGTTACCTAAGGCGAGTGTGCCCCCCTCGTGAAGGGGGACCCCAGTTGGAAGGATTGTGCCATCGGAGACACTGGCAATCGTGGGAGTTTTTCTCGCAATGAACCAATCATTTCACAATCGACGTCTACGAAACATAAACAATTCCTTCTGGTTTCACATACTGAAGACGGCCAGTCCTTGGCAATGGTAAATATGTTTATTATTTAGAAAGGTGTTGCTGCAGTTGCCGGCCCTATGAGAAATCCTGCTCTTGTTTACGGAATGGCTCTTTGCTTTTGGAGTCTACTTCTGGTTCTTAAGCACAAAAACTGCTTGCCGCATCACTTCTCCACGGCTGTACTGTTTGTGTTAAGGCCCATCAAACACTCTTTGTTTGGTGTTATTTACACTAGGCTGCTCGTTGGTCTGACCGAGGCCAAAATCCAAACATACCTCTCTGATCAGAGTGTCATTACCATCCTTCGGGTGACGAAATAGTAGATGCACTCTTCTTCTCACCTTTGATAGAGTGGTTCATCCGTCCAAGATCAAAGCAGGCTATGAGGTCCTCACAGTCTAATGGTACTTTCCAAATCTGATGTGCTATTACCAGTGTCAACATTTCAACCACACTCAAATGTCTTGTCAACACCTGGCCAAATATGTAATCTGTGCTAGGGATGCGCACGAGGGTGATTGTCCACCTCCTCCTCCTCCTCCTCCCTACTGTATCAACTGCAATGGTGACCATGCCACTTCCTCTCGAGATTGTCCTGTGTATCTCGATGAGTGAGCTGTCCAGGAGATCTATATAAAGGAAAAAGTTCCTTACCCGGTTACTCACAAGTTATTGGCTAGTTGCTAACCCTGTGTTCTACTGTCTGGCACTTTTAGTACTGTTCTTGCTACATCTCACTCCACAAAGGGCATAACGACACAGACATGCAACCTCAAATTCAGCTCTGAGGTCGTGAAATCGCCCAGTGTCATGGTAGCATTGCAGTCCCCTCGTCCAGCTGTGCAACAAGCTATCAAACTCTCGCCTCGTGGGGCGAAGTCACCAGCTACACAACTGGCAGGCCAGAAGGGACAAAACGAATGCTCCTGTGAAGACTTCCTATGTCCCTCCAGCCAACCAACGCCTAAGTCTTCCTCTGCTAACCGGAAAGGCTCGAAGAAGTCCAACAACGGCAAATGATCTTCGCCAACTCGAAGATCCTCTTTGACGGTGTTACCATGTGATACCTCGCCCGTCCGGCCACCGTATTGCTGGTGCACACCACCAACCGTTTTTCTGCATTGGACTTTGCAGGCCAACAGCGGAAGAAAGCCGACACTTCTGTTGACCTCATGGAGCAGGATCCTCCTGCCTCGGTGCCCTGTAGCAGCTAGTCTTCGCAGGCTGACACTCGGCAGCTGCCAAGGTGACACCACTTCATTTTTTCCTCATCATGACACTCTTCCAATGGAATGTTCACGGCCTTCAATCCAACAAAGAGGATTTATGACTGCTTTTAGAATTGCAGCGTCCACTTGTACTCTGCCTTCGGGAAACAAAATTGCGTACTCACGATTGCTTTGAGCTTTTGCATTTCTTCCTGGTTCATTTTGACCTTCCACCTGAGGTCTGCACTCCATCTCATGGGGGAAGCTTGCTGCTCATGTTGGATGACGTTCAGAGTCAACCCATCTTCCTGACTGACTGCCTTCAAGCTGTTGCAGTTTGCCTTTTCCTTCCTCACTTAACCTTTTCCCTTTGTACCATTTACATCCCTCCGTCATTCAGTGTCACAAGGGCCAACTTCCTCTAGCTTATTGGGCAGCTACCTCGCCCATTTCTGCTGCCCACCATCCCACTTGGGGTTGTCCCAGAACCTGTCCGAGAGGTGCCCTATTGGCTGTCCTTCTTAATCAACTTAACCTTTTCTGCCTTAAGACAGGAGCACCTATGTTCCTCTCAGATTCCTCGCACACCTATTCCCATTTGGACCTATCTTTCTGCACTGCCCATCTTGCCCATCATGTTGAGTGGTCCTTTCTGTCACCTGCTCAAGTGGTCATTTCCCGTGTGCTATCCGTTTGCTGACTCCTACCACATCTGTGTGCACTTGTAAATGGCAGCTTCCTAAGGCTGACTAGCAGCTTTACTCCTCCCTGGCAACCTTCAAAGAACAAGATTTCCCCAGTTGTGATGACCAGGTGGAATATCTCACAAACATTATCCTTATTGCTGCAGAACGTTCCATTCCCTGCACTTCCTCTTTACCATGTCGTGTCCCAGTGCCTTGGTGGACTGAGGCATGCTGCGATGCAATTTGCACATGGAGACATGCCCTCCGCCTTTTTAACCACCATCCTACGATGGTAAACTGTATTCATTATAAACAGATGCGTGCAAAGTGTTGTCGCGTTCTTCAGGATAGCAAAAGAGCTTGCTGGATTTCGTTCACTACAGTCTATTCACCAAGAGCTGGGACGAAACATAAACAGTGTCACATGAGTGACTACGCTCGTTTCCAGAGAAAGCATTCGGTGTTCACGTGATACGTAGGGGTGTGGAAAATCCTTGGCGCACGCTTTGCAGCTGGCGGCATTCGGCTGGCTGCCGAGCTGTCACAGCGGACCGTGAGAAACATGAGCAACAATGTACGAAATAAATTTAACAATAATGTTAAACTGAGTTCATTATGTCGAAGCAGATTTATTGTCATTCAGGTTGCTAACAAAACGCTCCAGTCAAACACAATTAATTGTTAATTTTAATAACAATACCAGTAATAATAATGATAAAGGACGAAACAAGGTTCACTCTGTCGAACTGTTTTCATTGAGGTTTATAACAAACCGCTCCTCTCCTCTATAATGCAGTCTAATTTCCACATTTGAGTTTCCACTTTTTCTACAACATGGAGGACACACTTGCTCCAGTCCTGTGCAGTCACTGTTCTTACTGCTTCTTCTAGCAGTACTTTAACTCCCGGCATTTTGCATGTTTCGTTTTTCGCTGCAACATAGCCTTTGATTCTGTCCACACTAACTCGATGGCGTTTAATTCACAGTGGTACGGAGGAATTCTGAGAACAGTTTTCCCTGCATTCTTCGCCATTTCATCTATTGCATATTCGTTGTGCGCTGTTCTGTGATTTTTAACTATACCTAAAAGTTCTTTCTTCAACATACCGTCTTCGAAATCGATGTTTTTAGATTTTAGCCACTCTGATATTTCGTGGTTATTGGAATTCGCATTGGTATTTTTTCTTTTCTCCGAGAATGGTACGGCGCGTTATCAAGAGCAATAACCGCATTTTACCTGAAGCCGAGGAAGAACATCTTGAAACCACTTCTCGAAGGTTTCAGCGCACATCTCCTCATGATAATCTTCACTTTTCTTGGATTCGAAAGTCCACACACATCCTTCAACGAACCCTGCTTTGCTGCCAATGTGTGCGATAATCAGACGTTTCCCTTTACCTAATGGGCCCTTGCTTCCGCTGGATAATGCGGACAGAAACGCTTGTTTTGAGGAAGTTATAGTGTCATTTACCCAGACGTAACTTCGGGTATGTCTTGCGTTCACCCACGTCTCGTCCAAATAGTAAATGGGTCTGCCTTCATCTCTCAACCTTTTAATGGTTCGAAGATAACGCCGCCTCCATAAAATCATGTCATCCCTGTCTATAAGCATGCTATCGCGCCCACGCCGGACATATTTGAAATTCATTTCTCTCAATAACTTATAAAATCTAGTTCTCCGAAAATTGCCCAGATCTGCATCTATGTTCACGACTGTAAGCACTTTGTCAATTGTTGGCAATTCCTTACGAAAAAAAAAAATCGTGTACTTTCCTTCGTGTCGCATTTCTATCGAAGTCATCAACACTTTCAGAAAGTTTCTGTCGTAATTTTCCTTTCTTGGGAGACTTCAAAGAGTGTGTGGCCTTGTACTCACTCATCACACGATACATTGAAGAATGTCCAACACCTGTAGCTGCAGCTGTTTTCGAAACAATGTCACTCATCGACTGCTCTGGATGTAACAGTTCCATTTTATACACGTTAAGCACCAGCTTCTCAGAAGAACTTAATGATTTCTTCTTTGCTTGCTTCTTTGGTGGACTCAGAACTGACACGTCGACCTCGCTCGCTGAATCCGTGGATGACATAATGAGGACAGCCATATGTGATGCTAATGAAATAAGTGAATATATAAAATAAGAAACCATGCGATGCTATTGGATACGCTCATAAACAGTGAATGCTCAGCGTGGCTAAAAACACATATACATACTCTAATAATCAACAACTAGTCTTTCAAGCATCTTTACAGATGAACTTAAGATATCCTGAAATCGCCGCTGTACAACACCCACTAACGAGCTCACACCTGCAACTGAGACGGCCACACTGACTGAACGCCGCGCCTGCGAAGCGCACAATGCATCGCTCATAAAGGACAAACGGTTCCACCCATCCCATTCGAACAAACTACAAAATTAAATTCAAACCTTTATGAAACTTTTCTCGCTTACACCCCCACAAAAAAATTCAAAGGGGAAAAGTTTGTCGCTTACTATATTTCGGATGATGATTTGGTAAAAGTTCTGCATGAGACGTGACATTTTAATTTATTACTTCACTATTACTGACTCTATTGGGCAGAAAATTTGCAGACGTCATCAACATATAGTACTGAAGGCAATTATAAAATTATTTTGCTGTGCGATGCACAGTTTAGGAGATATGGCGTTATAAATATAGAGACGCGAGAAAACAACTTTCCCTGAAAGCTTCAATATTTCTCTTTTTCAGTGACAATAAATTTTAATGTAATGTAAAAAAAAGGTGTCGGAAGGTAGTTCTCGGATCACTTTATCATGTTCAGGTGCTAAATTATAAAAAACACGACTTTCATTTTTTAATTTCTGACGCCCCTGCCATGTACACCCCTCCACGGCAGCGCTGTGGTTACGCGCCTTGCCGTGTTTACAGTACGTCTCTTGTTTCGGTGAATGGAGTATAGTTCCACCCCTTCCTCTGTTGTGTGGACCAACCTCCGACAGCTCCCTGGGACCAAGATCCATTCTCCAGTTTCCAGCCTGTCAGAAGCAGATGATGTCATCATGGACCCTATTGCTATCTCCAATGCCTTGGGCCCCCATTTTGCAGAAGTTTCGAGCTCCTCCCACTATCACCTTGCCTTCCTCCTAGAATTGTGTGTGTTAGAATGCCAACTTTACTATGAGGGAGCTAGATCATGCACTCACTTCATCCAGATCCTCCACCCCAGAGCCAGAGGCTGTTCACATTCAAATGTTGCATCACCTTTCTCTTGCGGGAAAGCACTTTCTGCGAAATACATACAACAGCATCTGGGCAGAGGGCAAGTTTCCCAGGCACTGGCATGAAGTCACTGTCATACTCATACCCAAGCCCAGTAAGGACAAACACCTTCCTAACAGCTACTGCTCCATCTCTCTGACCAGATCTTTTTGCAAGGTGATGGAACATATGATTCATACCAGGCTCGAGTCTCACAATTTACTAACCACTGCACAGTGTGGATTTTGAGCTTGCCTTTTTGCAGTTGACCATCTTGTCATTTTGTCCACCCATGTCGTGAATGGTTTTCTGGAGAAATCCCAGACTGTGACCATGTTTTTTGATTTGGAGAAAACCCACAACACCTGCTGGAGAGTTGGTATCCTCTGTACACTCTACACACAGGGCTTCCATGACCACATCCCCATTTCCTTGAAGAATTTTTAAAAGACCGAGGTTGGAAACTGTGTGGGTTCTGCCTTGTCAGACACCTTTATCCAGGGAGACGGTGTGCCTCAGGGTTCCATCCTGAGGGTCGTCTTCTTTGCTATAGCCATTAACCCTATAATGGCCTGTTTCTGGCCAGTCGTCACTGGCTCTCTTTTTTGTTGATGATTTTGCCCACTATTGCAGTCCGTCATAGACCTGTCTGATTGAGTGGCATCTTCAGCAATGTTTCAATTGTCTTTACTCATGGTGCATCAACAGTGGATTTCATTTTTCCACTGACAAAACCATTTGTATGAACTTCTGGTGGCACAATTGATTTCTCCCGCCATCTTTACATCCTGTGCCTGTTGCTCATCCATTCGTTGAAACTACAAAATTCCTGGGGCTCCTGCTCGGCAGGAAACACTCTTGGTCCTCCCACATGTCTTACCTGGCAGCCCGCTGTATGCAGTTCCTCAGTGTCCTATGTGTCCCCAATGGTACTCCCTGGAGTGCAGATCGAACCACCCTCCACCTCTTATACCAGTCCCTTGTCCGTTCAAAACTAGACTATGGGTGCTTTTCAGAATGAGATTTTCGCTCTGCAGTGGAGTGTGCGCTGATGTAAAGAGTGCGCAGAAGAGCTTCTCTGAAGTTTGGAAGATAGGAGACGAGGTACTGGCAGAACTGAAGCTGTGAGGGTGGGTCGTGAGTCGTGCTTGGGTAGCTCAGATGGTAGAGCACTTGCCTGCGGAAGGCAAAGGTCCCAAGTTGGAGTCTCAGTCCAGCACACACTTTTAATCTGCCAGGAAGTTTCATATTATGAATGCTTTGTTTATGCATCTGCACATCCATCCCTCCTATGCCATCTCAATACTGTCCATCATTATGACATCCGTTTGGCCTCTTGCACCTTTTACACTAGCTCGGTTGAGATTCTGTATGCAGAATCTGCCGAACTACTACTGTCCTACCACCGTGACTTCCTCCTCAACAGGTATGCATGCTGTTTGTCTACCATGCAGAACCACCCATCCTATGCCTCACTCTTCAATGACTCCTTTGATCGCCAGTATGGGGTGCATCCCTCTTCTCTGTTACTTCCTGGAGTTCGCTTTTGGCTCTTGCTCTGGCAGGTTAACTTCATGCTCCCTGCAACTTTCCTGGTGGGTATGGACCCATCACCACCTTGGCTTCGTACAGCAGCCCGTGTTGTCATTGGCCTTCATTCACTTCCTAAGGACACTACACCAGCCTTGCTCTATCGCCTTCAGTTTCACAACCTTCACGTGGAATTTCATAATAGTATCTTTGTGTACACTGATGGTTCTCAGACTGATCGTGGTGTCAGGTGTGCCTTCGTCATTGGCGCCAACGTTGTGTGATATCGGCTACCAGCACACTGCTCAGTATTTACACCAGAGCTCTTTGCCCTATCTCAGTCCACAGACTACATCCAGTGACACAGGCTTTTCAATTTTGTCATCTGCTCAGACTCTCAGCACCCTTCAAAGCCTCTGTGCACTGTACACCACCCATCTCTTAGTGGAGTGGGTCCAGGAAAGCTTGCACTTGCTCATTGTTAATAGGGCCACCGTGATGTTTGTGGCTTCCTGGTCTTGTCGGTCTGACAGGAAACGAGGCTGCTCATGCTGCTGCCAAGGCTGCAGTCCTCATACCTCAGCTCACCAGTTCTTACATTCCCTTTGATGATCTCTGTTTTGCTGTCTGTCAGGAGGTGGTGCGTCATTGGCGACGCCACTGGTCCTGCCTTCATGGGAATAATCTCCGTGTTATCAAGCCTCTCCCAGTGGCTTATATGACCTCCTCTCGTGCCTCTTGCTATGAGGACTTCATTTTAACTAGGTTGCGAATTGGGCACTGCCTTTTTAGCCATCACCTCTTGTTAAATGGCGCTCCCCCACCACTTTTTGCACATTGCACCCATCTTTTAACAGTCTGCCATTTCCTGACGGAATGCCTTTTTTTGGCCAGAGTTTGCCATCTGAGTTATCATCCATGTTAGTGAATGATGCACAGGCTGTCAACTGCATTTTACTTTTTATCCATTGTATCAATATGGCGAAGACCACTTAATTTTTAGTTCTGGACCTCCATTTCTCTATTGTGCGTTTTATAGAGCTTTCTCCACACACATTTCATAAAAGATAAGACACTCTTTTGAAAGACAAGAGTAAGGGCTTTCAAATAATGTATTCCAATTCCAGAATGAACCATTATTAGCAGGGCTTATGTTGAAGTGCACATTGTTTTAGTTAAAAGTAAACATTGAATATGGTACTTCTTGAAGTAAAATGTTTCCTCATGAACTAAACTATTCATACTGTTGTCAACAGCAGACTGTAAACTATACACTGAACAGTAAGGTTTTGAAAAATATAGCTTTGACAAGAATTTAGAGCTTTCATATATGGACATAACTGTTATTAAAAGGAGTGGGAAATTGGAAAAATTTAATATTGTTAGGAGAAATTTTTTAAATAAATTTATTTATGTTATTTAAAAGTCAAAAAACATGCAGTTTAAGAATACAGAAACTAAATTTATTTCCTGAAAATGGCATCTTGCAAATGAGCTCCATTTTTGTGCAAACATTCAAGTAGTCTCTTAACCCTCAAGCAGACACGCTTCTGTATAAAGTGTGCCAATCACAGATAACATTGTTTTGTCCCACTCTATTGTTTTACAAGTGTGATCCCATACCTATTCCTTCATTATTGCTTCAGCGAACACAGTACTAAGTTGTATTGTCTTAAGTCCAAATGAGCAGCAGTAATATACAATAAACAGCAACCTAGGTGGGAAAAATTTACAATCTGTGCAAGAAAATGCCCAGATTCCTAGCTCGTGGCACAATCCCACAATCGGGCAGTTATCTACAAGATAATTAGTAATCAAATATGCGGTTGGCAGGGATCAGACACAAGTGCACTGTTGAATGCTTGAGTGGGTCATTACTATGGGATAACACTTCTATAAAGTAGAACAATGATATAATGAAAGGTTTATTTTATTAGTGTTTAATTAAACAGTGGTTTAGGTCATATAATGTAAGTTTACTTTATCATTTTTTAATTGAACTGTGATTTTACTCATACATGTTTACCTTGGTAACATGAAGACATCCTTCCCAACACCAGCGTTTCTGAATTGTGCAGGTGGGAAATTTCTTTGCAATACATCCTATGTTCCCATAACCCTCCTGGTCTCAACCTTGATTAGTCACTGTCCTCACCCATCCAGCCCCTTCACTGTTTCCGCTCCAGCACTACACAACCGTCATTCCACCATCACACCCAACCATTTTACTTCTCTCCTTTTCCACTATTTCCTGCCCCACCCTCCCCACCTCCTCCCTGACCTCTGTGTAACCTGCAGCATTTCACTGTCCACCACCCCCACCATACTATCCCTCCCCTCCCCGCCACAGCCTCCTCCTTACCTCCACCCAGTCACCACTCCCATCATGCACTCGGGCTGCTGCTCTTAGTGTGGTTTCAGTTGCCTGAAACTGCAGTCGTGTGTGTGAGTTGCATTTGCATGAGTGTGTGTGCACATGGGAGTCTATTGTTGATGAAGGCCTTGGCCAAAAGGTTTAATTGTGAGAGTCTTTGTGTTGTTCCTATCTGCGACTCAGAATCTCTACTATATGGTGAGTAGCAACTTTCCTTTTCAATATTGTAACATAAAGACAATTATTCTTTACACATGTACAAAATGCAACCCGCGCCCACTTGTGTTATAAAACATGGAGTGCCCACTTGAGGATTAAATAAAAATGCGCATGGTTTGAGGCAAAATTTCTACAGGAATTTTGGGAAATTTTTCTTGGATATTAGTTTTCAATTCTTCTATTATAGCATGTACATAGTGATAAACACTGTTTTTAACATGACCCCATATGAAGAAGTCATACACTGACAGATGAAGAGTCTGGGAGGCCATTGACTGTCACGGTTTCTTGAAATTAAACAGTTTCCAAACACTTGGTGTACAGCAGCCATCGAAACAGGTGCTGTGGATGACATTAATGTGTCTAGGTAAAACCAGCCATCACTAGTAATTTTTGAAAATGTCTTTAGTTGTTGTTCAACAGAGGTTTCGAGCATGGCGATGTACCAATCCAATGTGACTGCTCTCACCTTCAGGAGGGAAGAGAAAAAATAAATAAATAAAATGGCCAAGAAGGCCATATACTGACACAGCACATCATACAGTAATTGCATTGGTGTGCAGTGGGCTTGGATGTAGCTTAGTAAGATGTTCTCGTGCCCAATAACGAAAATTTTGTTTATTAATGAATCCATTAAGACAGAAATTGGCTTTTGCCAACCAGGCAGAGATCCAATGGAGGGAAGGGGCACAGATCCAATGGAGGGAGGGGAGGGTGAAGGCCCCCCCCCCCCCCCCCTCAGAGAACAGGTAACCCAAAACATTTATATTTTTACACACACAAATCTCCACTTTTTTCAGCCAACTTTCAGAGAATACAAGTAGCATGAAAACTGTGGGCCTGAAAGACAAAGGGTACTACAGGCTTACAAGTTAACACAGCATACCTCTCTGTCCATTGCCTTAGGGCTAGCTGACATGGATGGGCTTCCAGCCTGACTTGCTTCAGAAAACATTCCCACTTGGTACCTGTTCCCATTTGAGGGCAGAAGGCTAGTCTAACTACCAACAACAACAACCCGTCACAATTCGTAAGTCCACAGGTAGAACTCGCTGATCACAAGGAATAGGGCTAGACAGAGAGAGAAAACCATTCACTAAAAAGGATACTGTGTGAACTTCCCCTCACCGTTTTGATTCATATTGACAGCGAGTGTAAAATGTGACTTTCAACATATCTAAACAGGAAGATGCAACTCTCAACCGTTTTTGAGAAAATTGAATTTGAAAAATGTAAGCATGTTACAGACTTTGTACGGTGACTAATGTTTAAGGAGTCAGTGACCAAGTGAGTAAGTCTTCAGTGCCAGGGCACCTGTATGCTGAGGCAACAAAAGTCACACGGTACCTCCTTTTGCCCGGCATAGTGCAACTACATGATGTGGTATGGACTCCAAAAGGCGTTGGAAGCCCCCTGCAGGAGTATTGGGTCATGCTGCCTCTATAACCATCGATAATTGTGGAAGGGCTGTTGGTGAAGGATTTTGTGCACAAACTGACCTCTCGATTATGTCCCATAAATTTTCAATGGGATTCACGTTTGGTGATCTGGTTGGCCAAATTGTCCACTGTAATTCAGAATGTTCTTCAAACTATCTCGTACAATTGTGGTCCGGTTACATGGAGCTTCATCATCCACAAAAATTCCATTGTTTGGGAAAAATGAAGTGGTCTCCAGGTAGACAAACATAACCACTTCCACTCAACAATCGATTCAGTCCTACCAGAGGACGCAATCCGTTCCATGTAAATACACACCACACCATTATGGAGGCACCACTAGCTCACACAGTGCCTTGTCAACAATTTGAGTCCGTGGCCTCGTGGGGTCTGCACCTCACCTGAAAGCTACCATCAGCTCGTGGCAGCTGAAACTGGGACCCCTCTGACTAGGCCACAGTTTTCCAGTCCTCTAGGGTCCAACCGATATGGTGACAAGCCAGGGAGGGGCATTACAGGTGATGTCACACTGTTAGCAAAGGAACTCATATTGGTCATCTGCTGGTATAGGCCATTAATGCCAAATTCCAATGCTCTGACCTAACGGGTACATATGTCATATGTCCCACATTGATTTCTCCAGTCATTTTATGCAGTGTTGCTTGTTTATTAACATTGACAACTCTACACAAACGCCACTGTGCTCGGTCATGAACTGAATGCCATCAGCCACTGCGTTGTCTCTGGAGGGAGGCAATGCCTGAAATTTGATGTTCTCAGCAGACTCTTGACACTGTGGATCTTGAAATATTGAATTCCCTAACAATTTCCAAAATGGAATGTCTCTTACATCAACCTCCACACTGAAAGTCTGTTAATTCCCATCTTGTGACCATAATCGTGTCTGAAACCTTATCACATGGATCACCTGAGTACGAATGATCTCTCTGTCAATGTGCTGCCCTTTTATACCTTATGCACGATACTACCACCATCTGTATATGTGTATATCACTGTCACATGATTTTTGTCACCTCAGTGTGCGATAGTTTGTAGGGGATGGGAGCTGAACATGAGGGTATAAAGTATTTTTTTTATTGTGGAAGATGAATGGTGACTTGTAAGTAACAATAAAAAGGTTACATTTCTGATAATGTTAAAGCTCTATGTAGAACTGATTTTGAAATCATTTTCTTGAAAGAAAAACACCTGACTAAACTAATTTTTTTTTCCTTTCCCTGAAAACTAGGGGAGAGGAGAGGCATAGTCCCCCTCTCTTGTCCTGTGTATGGACACCCATGCTATAATGTTATAAGCACAAGATCTTAGGATCAAATCTCGTTGCTGGTGCCACTTTTTTGTGATCTATCTGCATCAATATCCCGTGACATGCTTTGATACGTTTGGTATGCCACAAAATTGTTTGATGACAGAGAACCTGTTTGTTTTGCAACAGACACACACGAAAAACCAAGCACATGCAAAAATTGGACATTCATTATGTTTGCTGTATGTGGCAATAACTATTGTTTTACATGTTTCTGCAATCAGTGTCATCCAGATTTATGCAGTGTTCCATAGGTTACACATTATACTTGTCATAAGTGTATATACAATACTACAAATGAAATGACTATATTTATTTGGTTGAATAGAAAAATAATAATTTGCACGGTCATAAATCTGTTGTTAGAATTACATGGGAATAAAAAAAGAAGCTGCAAGACTCAATCCACAGACCTTGCGCTTAATAAACTAAGTGCATACCTGCTCGGCTCTCGACTCTTTAAATACTAGCCACCTTACATAGTTTTATACTCTGAGGTGACAAAAGCCATGGCAGAGTGATATGCACGTATACAGGTGGCAGCAATATCGCATACACGAGGTATGAAAGGGCAGAGCATTGGTGGAGCTGTCATTTGTATTCAGGTGATCCATGTGAGAAAGTTTCTGACACGATAAGGCTGCATGACGGGAATTGACAAACTTTGAATGCAGAATAATTGTTGGAGCTAGACGCATTGGACATTCCATTTCTGAAACTGTTATGGAATCAATATTCCAAGATCAACTTTGTCAAGAGTGTGCCGAGAGTACCAAATTTCAGGCATTACCTGTCGCCATAGACAATACAGCACCCAATGGCCTTGTAACGACTGAGAGCAGCAGTATTCACATAGAATTGTCACTGCTAACAGACAAGCAACACTGTGTTGGGGATGTTGTTTGGGGGGAAGAGTCCAAACAGCGAGGTCATCGGTCTCATCGATTTAGGGAAGGACGGGGACGGAAGTTGGCCATGCCCTTTCAAAGGAACCATCCTGGCATATGCCTGGAGCGATTTAGGGAAATCATGGAAAACCTAAATCAGCATGGCTGGATGTGGGAATGAACCATCATCCTCCGAATGCGAGTCTAGTGTGCTAACCACTGCGCCACATCGCTCGGTGCAACCCTGTGTGATATAATCATAGAACTCAATGAGGCACATGTGACGAGTGCATCTGTTAGGACAGTGCGGCAAAATTTGGTGTTAATGGGTTATAGCAGGCAGCACATGACTGATGTGAGTGCCTTTGCTAACAGCACATCACCTGCAGCACCTCTCCTAGGCTCATGACCATATTGGTTGGATTGTAGATGACTGGAAAACTGTGTCTTGGTCAGATGAATCTTGATTTCAGTTGGTAAGAACTGACAGTAGGATTCGGGTGTGGCGCAGGCTGCACGAGGCCTTGTCAACAATGCACTTGCAAGCTGGTGGTGGCTCCATAACGGTGTGAGCTTGCCTGATGTGAATCCCACTGAGCATTTATGGGACATAATTGAGAGGTCAGTTCATGCACAAAATCCTGCAGCAGTAACTCTTTCGCAATTATGAACAGGTATGGCTGCAGCATGGCTCAATATTTGTGCAAGGGACTTCCAACAACTTGGTGAGTGCATGCCACATCTTGCTGCTACACTGTGCTGGGCAAAAGGATGTCTGAAATGACATTAGGAGGAACTCCTTGACTTTAGGGACCCCAGTATAAGCACGCCTACAATCTCTTGAAAACAGTTGAGAGTTGTGTCTTCGTGTTTAGTCAGGCCCTACACACCTTTTCCCCAAACATTGATGGAAATGACCAATAGAAGCAGAATTTCCCCAGTTACAGGCTCATATAGCTGTAGTCTGAAGACTTGTGTTCACAATTGTAATGTGGAATGAAATACTGTTAATTGTGAGTGCACACCTCAGTTTTATGTTGAGTAGATTATGATGATGTCAATGTTTATGAGAATTTGTTCCTATTATAGCCAAAAATTAATTGTATGACGCATGTACATAT
The DNA here is from genome assembly GCF_023898315.1 of Schistocerca nitens. Taxonomy (NCBI): domain Eukaryota; kingdom Metazoa; phylum Arthropoda; class Insecta; order Orthoptera; family Acrididae; genus Schistocerca; species Schistocerca nitens. Next base: position 55,753,250 of record NC_064623.1, on the reverse strand, counting down.
CAAATTTTCAAATGACAGCTTTTCAAGTGATATAGCAGGTGCTGCAGTGAAACAGATGATTCTGAAACCTGGATCAGTGATACGAACTTATTCACAGTGATATAAAATAAATACAAATGAATTTAAAATGCTCATCACTTGAAAATAACATCACATAGGTGACCAACGTTTTCGTTCACACACATTTCAAGTCTTTTCTGGAAGTTAGACATTACTTCTTTCAGGACTAGCATTAGATTTTGATTAACATCCGCCAGAATTTGGTCCTTCAGTTCCTGGGTTGTTTGTGGTGGGTCACACCTGATGATCAGAGATTTCAAATAAACTCAAAGGAAGAAATAACACACTGAAAGGTCAGGGGTTCTTGAAGGGCAGGAAATGTCAACATTCTTAAAAATGAGAAAACCAGAAAAGATGTTCTCTAGCACATTAATGGAATGCCATGAGGTTTGGTATATGGTCCTGTCTCATTGGAAGAATGCTTTTGCAGTTGGAGGAAGACTGTCTTGCTAGGAAGTGGTTCAATGTGTGAACGTAACATTCTGTGTTCACAGTAACAGCATTGCCACAATCATCTTCAAAAAAGTATGGCCCTGTGATTCCAAACGATGATGCACCACACCACATTACCAGTCTCTGACTGTGAAATGGTATTTCATGAAGCATTTCTGGATTTTCACATGACTAGAACCTAAAGCTTTCCTTATCAACAAAGCCTGGCACGTAAAAATTGGCCCTTTCGCTTATGATCATATTGTCACAGTTTTTGCACATATGAATTTTGTATGGGTGGTATTGCAGTTCCTTGTGCAATATTCACCATACACTGTGATCTGATATATCAGGTTGCAGCCCATGCTTGCATGTTGGACATCTGAGACTTCAGCTGAAGGCTTCTTCTACTCTTGCAACATTGTCTGGTGTGCACACGTGTTTTGCACTTCCATCCCTCTTTCGCACCATATTACATGTTTTCGCAAAGTTCTGTACCCATACTTTGACAGCATGGGCCAACAGGACTGGGGAATGACATGTGAGATTGGAATGAGGTTGAAATACATGCTGCATGGTCACATAGCTGTTATTGCTTTTGTAAAACATCTTCACAGCAACAGTGCATCGTTCACTGGTCCATAACATCGTACTGATTGAACATCGATATCAGAGTCAATGGCAAAGTTTTGTTGTCCAGATAGCACCACTCCTGTGTCCTGATTCCTAACATAACATGCTACTTCCAGGATTGTCAAATTGCCCATTTCACTGCCACACCTGTTATTTCCCTGAACAGAAACTTCTTGGAATCTGTGCTAAAGGGATGTACTAAGTACTCATGCAAACAATGTCTGTGAAAATATATATTTTACTAGTGAACCTGGCATTGCTTCACAATTGCTAAGTAATTAAGGGAACTGGATATAAGTCCTAATCTCTTTCTCTCTTCTCTCTTTGTCCTTCTCCCCTTACCTCTCTCTCCATCCATCTTCTCTATCTTGCTGTCTCTCTCCATTTCTTCTTTCTCCTCTCTCTCTCTTTGTCCATCTCCTCTTCTCATCTCTCTCTTAGCTTTAGCCTCATTTATTGTTATTGCAATCAAAACCTGGATTTGCTTAAAATGATTGGGTAAATAGCTAGGGATAATTGATATGCGGGGTATAGAGAGACCTTTCCAGTTGCTGGACCTATGAGGGTAGTAGCTTCAAGGACCATAGTTTCCATCATTTTAATCTGAGAACAGGAAGGATTAAAAGTGACTGACAATTCAGATTACATAGTAGTATTCTATTCATAAGTCATAAATACAACTTTCTTGTTTTCTGTTAAAACCAACTGTAAGGAGGAAGACAAAACAGATAGTCAGACCTGTGCAACATGGGGTGCTTACCAAATAGGATTAACACAGTACATCAAAAAAGTTCAGCAAAGTGTAGCACGTTTTGTATTATCACAAAACAGGGAGAGATTGTCACTGACATGATACAGTATTTGGGGTGGACATAATTAAAACAAAGGCATTTTTCGTTGTGGTGAAATCTTCTCACAAAATTTCAATCACCAACTTTTTCCTCAAAATGCAAAAATATTCTGTTGATGCTGACCTACATAGGGAGACATGATCATAATAAAATAAGGCAAATCAGAGCTTGCACGGATATAGGTGTTCGCTTTTTCCATGTGTTGTTTGAGATGGAATAATAGAGAATTATCGTGAAGGTGGTTCAGTGAACCCTCTGCCAGGTGCTTAAATGTGATTTGCAAAGTATCCATGTAGATGTAGATGATAATGTCCATAAAGCTGAAACTGGTTATCTGTAGAAATAAAAGGTGGTAAAGACTGTAAATTTTGCAATGTACTGGAGTAACATTTACTAGATTGTTACGTAACTCCTAATCATCCAGGTGGCAATATTATGTCCTCCTGAGTTAATCCTTCTATTTCCTATGAACTGTTCCAGGAAAAGTGTATTTTGTGAGCTTAAGTGGTCAATTGTGACATTTCCAAATGGATTTCTTTTTATGTGCAACATGTCATTTCACTATGGTCTGAAATTACTGAAAATTGTTCCTGCTTCTTGGGTCTTTGTACTTTACTGCACAGCATCCCCTCATTATTCAATTAATTATCAATAGATTTCTGTATAGTAGAATGACCCTTGCAGTAAGCAGTCTGATTTCTCTGTAATCTTTCATTACCTTGTCAGTTTTTTGGTCAAATTACATTCTGCAATAGCTGCCTTCCTGTTGCCATTGATGTGACATCCTGTGTGTCACAGCAGTCTCTCAACACTCAGATAAGGGTCAGGCACTTATTGAATAAACTAAATACAATGAACAAGGCACTATGCTCCTTTTCTTTTTTAGTTATCGATATTGTGCTGCAGTTGTGTGAGATGTTATCTTTCTTCCCCTTCTTTTTCTAAAAAGTCATTATATGGGCCATAAAATGATATTATGTGCAATAAGGAAAAATAACTTGACTTGCAGTGGCTTAGTTATTGGTCATACTGACTCTGTGATGACAGTTTTCCATAATGTCGTCATAGAATGCTTCCACTGTCCTACTCAGCCAGTTCCTTATGGCGGTGCAGCCAATTTCTTCCTGTGCATTACATATTGTTCTCTTATAACCGAAAGTCATCATCACATGGGCTGTGCATTCGAACGTAAATATTGAGCATACCAATTTTCTGATGTCATAGAATGGGAAGAGCATTCTGCAGAGTCTGTTTGAATGTACAGACCAATTTCAGGCATGTGAGATATTCTGAACATGCACTTCAAAATAGACCAATGAAATGGAAGGATGCCACTATGTCACATGCAGGTCATCTCTCTTTTCAGTACAGAGTTGACAGACGCCATATTGATTTCAGTTGAAGCCCATATTTGGTGGGCTTACATCATAACTTACATTGTATGAATATATACCATTTCAAAGCATGAACACATTTATTGGTAAGATTTATTCTAATAATATGACAGGAAACATCATATTGGTGACTAAAGAATTTTCAAATTATAACTTGATTGTTATTAAAGTATGCCATTTCAAGGCATCAGATCCATCAAAAACATGTTGTTCATGGTATGATTTATTATAATTAAATGTCATTTAATAACATATCAGTGATTTAAAGCCTTCAGGAGATGGTAACACAGAAGGCATGACCATATGTTGTGAAAGTACAGCATAATGTTATGAACCGAGGTACAAAGTTATGAAGCAGTCTGTTACTGGTTCGAGTCTCACTAAATCAAACAAATCTTTTATGTACCTCATGTTTGCTAAAAGGCTCTGGAAATTTCTTATTAATTTAATAGAAGTATGTTCTGTAATATTCAAAATTACATAAATATAACTCTGCTCTCTCTCAGGAGTTAGTTTGTTCGATTGACTTTACAGGAGAGCTTGCGCTGCTTGCAGTAAGATATTTTGCACTTTGTTATTCCAAGTCTTGTATTTCACATGTTCTAAAGAATCTTTTACCAAATAGAAACCGTGATCGAGTAAGAAGCATATGGACAAGGGAGTAACTAAATGTGTGTTTTAATAGAGCTAACAACTGTGTGATTCTAAACAAGCTGTGTAATTGGATTGAAAAAAAAAACTCTACTCACCAAGTAGCAGCTGGAGAACACACACACAGAAAGGTTTAACTCGTGCAAGCTTTTGGAGACAGCAGCTCCTTCTGTGTGCATCACCTGTAGCTGCAAATCGTTGCTGGAGCAAGCTGTGTTTTCTTATATCACATTGAGGCACACCTAACATACGTGCAAACCAAGTCATTTCTGAGTGTTAAATAATATGGCAGAGATCAAGTTGGCACATTACCCATTGAAAGGTACAGCCCGTGTAATCACAGATTAAGCTCAATGCAATGTTATCATTATGGCATTGTCATTATCTGTGGCAATACTTGCCATCCCATTCCAGTGGTGGTTCCATCTCAGTTTCAGAAGAAATATGTTGGATCATACATCTGTTTTGGGAGATAAATGAGACAAAAGGATGAGACATTCTCCACACCACCATAACAAAGTGGCTGAATAAACTGGGATGGCAGGATTCTTTGGTGGCCGTGGTTTGAATTTTATAGCATTCTTGGAAAGATCTTCCACTAATATGTCACAACGAAAGTTGTAATCTTTCAGGTTTTCTCAGTGTAACTGATTAATGGTGAGCTTCCTGGTCTTCAGCCAAGCTGTTTCCATTTTCTGTACAATATTTCAGTGACTGACCCAGCTGTCTTCTTCAGGTGCTGCGAGTTTTTCTGTTACATGTATTCACTGTCTGGACTGCAACCAGACTGTGAACTATTGTTGTCTTTCTGCTGCTGTTTGTAGTCAAGTTTGAATACCTGATATCGACTGTAGCCTTTGATTGTCTTTTTTTCACAGAACACACACTGATACTCTGTGAAATGCAAATTCCCTAGTGTTTTCCATTTCTGACAGATGCAATGGTTGGTGAGATTTGAATAAATTGAGTACCAGACCCTCAGCATTATTTAAGTTGAAACCTTCATCCCCATTTATTAGGTTTTCTGACTTCTTTATTTCAGTAGACACCTTAATTGTGCTATCCCAAAAACTTGTCATTTGCACCACTAAACTGGTCCCATTGTATTTTGTTTCACGATTATATACGAGAGAGTGAATGAAATGGTTGGTGTGATGTGAAATACAATCAGATCAGAATCATGGAGCAAATGCAAAGTTTCTGGGACAGCATGACCAAGGAGTGTATCGAAATAAAGATGTCAGAAAACCTAATAAATGGGGATGGAGGTTTCAATTTAAGTAACACTTGGACTCAAGCACTCATTTTATTAAAATCTAACCGAGCATCACATCCACCAGCATTGGAAAAAGCTGAGCGAATTTGCATTTGACAGAGTATAAGTGCATCCTCTCTACAGCAAAAGGGCATCAAGTATCATCGATTATCAAACTCGGCTATAACTAGCTGTGAGAGACCAACAATAGTTCACAGCCTGCTTGGAGTCTAGGCAATGAGTACACATAACTGCAAAATATGTAGGACCCGAAGAAGACAGCTAGGCCAGTCATCAAAATATTGTGCAGAAAATGGAAACAGCTTGGCTGAACACCAAGTAGCTCACCATTAACTGTGGAATCTCTCCTTACAGGTGTATCAACTGTTACTGACTTTACTAGTGGACTGCATCTAGGCAAAGGACTGAGGTGTACCTGATTGCACCAAATAATTTTTTCTGTACATTAAAACTGCATCACTGTACATTTTACAAGTAAAAACTGAAAAAAGAGTTAAATGTGTCTGAAGAAAGAAACAATTACAAAATATAAAATAAGTTCTATGAAAATACACTGTTGTTGTTGTGGTCTTCAGTCCTGAGACTGGTTTGATGTAGCTCTCCATGCTACTCTATCCTGTGCAAGCTTCTTCATCTCCCAGTACCTACTGCAACCTACATCCTTCAGAATCTGCTTAGTTTATTCATTTCTTGGTGTCCCTCTACGATTTTTAACCTCCATGCTGCCCTCCAATACTAAATTGGTGATCCCTTCATGCCTCAGAACATGTCCTACCAACCAATCCCATCTTCTAGTCAAGTTGTGCCACAAGCTCCTCTTCTCCACAATTCTATTCAATACCTCCTCATTAGTTATGTGATCTACCCATCTAATCTTCAGCATTCTTCTGTAGCACCACATTTCGAAAGCTTCTATTCTCTTCTTGTCTAAACTATTTATCGTTTCACTTCCATACATGGCTACACTTCATACAAATACTTTCAGAAACGACTTCCTGACACTTAAATCTATACTCGATGTTAACAAAGTTCTCTTCTTCAGAAACGCTTTCCTTGTCATTGCCAGTCTACATTTTATATCCTCTCTACTTTGACCATCATAAGTTATTTTGCTCCCCAAATAGCAAAACTCCTTTACTAGTTTAAGTGTCTCATTTCCTAATCTGATTTCCTCAGCATCACCCGACTTAATTTGACTACATTCCATTATCCTCATTTTGCTTTTGTCGATGTTCATCTTATATGCTCCTTTCAAGACACTGTCCATTCCATTCAAGTGCTCTTCCAAGTCCTTTGCTGTCTCTGACAGAATTACAATGTCATCGGCTAACGTCAAAGTTTTTATTTCTTCTCTTTGGATTTTAATTCCTACTCCAAATTTTTCTTTTGTTTCCTTTACTGCTTGCTCAATATACAGATTGAATAACATCGGGGAGAGGCTACAACGCTGTCTCACTCTCTTCCTAACCACTGCTTCCCTTTCATGCCCCTCGACTCTTATAAATACACTTACAAATACACTATGTTATCAAAGGTATCCAGACACCTGACTGAAAATGACTTACAAGTTCGTGGCACCCTCCACTGGTAATGTTGGAATTCAGTATGGCATTGGTCCACCCTTAGCCTTGATGATAGCTTCCACGCTCACAAGCAAACATTCACTCAAGTGCCGGAAGGTTTCTTGGGGAATGGCAGCCCATTCTTCACAGATGCTGCACTGAGGAGAGGTTTTGATGTCGATCGATGAGGCCTGGCATGAAGTTGGCGTTCCAAAACATCCCAAAGGTATTCTATAGGATTCAGGTCAGGACACTGTGCAGGCCAGTCCATCAGAGGGGTGTTATTGTAGTGTAACCACTTTGCCACTGGCCGTGCATTATGAACAGATGCTCCATCGTGTTGAAAGATGCAATTGCCAACCCCGAATTGATCTTCAACAGAGGGAAGCAAGAAGGTGCTTAAAACATCAATGTAGGCCTGTGCTGTGATAGCGCCACGTAAAACACAAGCGCCATGAAAAACACGACCACAAGATAACACCACTGCCACCTCCTAATTTTACTGTTGGCACTACATACACTGGCAGATGACATTCACCGGGCATTCACCGTACTCTCACCCTGCCATCAGATTGCCACATTGTGTACTGTGATTCATCACTCCACACATTTTTCCACTGTTCAATTGTCCAATGTTTACACTCCTTACACCGAGTGAGGTGTTGTTTGCATTTACCAGGGTGATGTGTGGCTTATGAGCAGCCGCCCAACCATGAAATCTAAGTTTCCTCACCTCCCACCTAACTGTCATGGTACTTGCAGTGGATAGTGATGCAGTCTGGAATTCCTGTGTGATGATCTGGAGAGGTGTCTGCCTATTACACATTATGACCCTCCTCAACTGTCGGCGGTCTCTGTCAGTCAGCGGTCAAGGTCGGCCTGTACGCTTTTGTGCTGTATGTGTCCTTCATGTTTCCACTTCAGTATCACATCAGAAACAGTGGACCTAGGGATGTTTAGGAGTGTGGAAATCTCGCGTACAGACATATGACGCAAGTGACATCCGATCACCTGACCATGTTCGAAGTCTGTGAGTTCCGCGAACTGACCCATTCTGCTCTCTCACGATGTCTAATGACTACTGAGATTGCTGATAAGGAGTCCCTGGCAGTACGTGGCAGCACAATGCGCCTAATATAAAAAACGTGTGTTTTTGCGGGTGTCCGGATACTTTTGATCACATAGTGTTTTTCACATGTACTTGGAAATATAAACAGTTGGAGGTCGGATATATTTTCTTTGCAGCTCAGCAGTGCTTGGTTCACTACATTAATGAGTCAACATAACACATTATTTTCTTCTTAGATTAATTATTACTTTGAAGAAAGTCAAAGAGTTGATGTGCCATGCATGGAAGATGGACTGTTTGTTTTTTTAATAAGAAGTTCAAGTTGGAAAATGAGACAGCAGGAGAATCATTGTCTGCACTACATGCACTGTCTTTCAGTCATAATTATTATGATTATTGTTATGCTGTTGCAGTTACCAAACCTGAACACACGTCAACTAGCTTTCTTTCTGTGAGTAACAATGGAAATGCACCGCAACAGTAGTTTCCCCTGCCAGTATCATCTGATATTAGGTGTTACTTGTTTCAGTGTGATATAAATGATTTCACTAAGACTATGCAGCTAGAGTGACACTGGTCACTTCCTTCCAATTATGACCTTGCTTAGAGTACCATTATCAAAAAAGGAGAAAAGTCAACAAAATGTGCTCAGCACTGCACTGGCTCACAATGCCATATGAGCAGCAATGACTTTGCTGCAGATACTATACTCTTTTTACCACAGGCTCTGGTGGTACTTTTCAGACAAATATTCCCCTGAAGAGATTTGTTAGAAAACCTTTGATGTCCTTCATTGGTTTGCTCCGGAATAAGAAACCTTTATTTTTTATCAGTGGAAGAAAGACCATCTAGGAGCTGTTGAGACTGCAAGAAATTTCACCTTAGTGTTCATGGTCCTGAACTTTGTATCACTAACTGGGTATACACTGAGAGGTGGTTGAACTCAAAGAGAACTGAGAATAGTTGCATCCTATTACCAGCAGCATAAACTTCTGTGGCCATCAACATATTTCTTTGTGTGGCCACACAGATGAAAAGATTTCTACCAAAGGACTCGCACAGGAACTGATACTCCTGACCATTGGGCAGATAATGTTATGACTAGCAATATCAGGAATCTTTGAGCTGTCGTGTGCTTCATAGTTGATTTGAGTGATTCCAATTTACATCATCATTTAGAAAACATCTCTTCAGATGCCACATGTATATGCAAAACTACACAAAATCTGTTCACTGACATATGCAAAGAAGAAATGCAAGACAATATTCGTGTAGTTAGAGAAGAAATGTTTTTTCCCATTATGTCTGATGAAACCACCAATATCTCTCACACTGAACTGCTCAGTTTATTTGTCTATTATCTTCACAAAGGAATTTGTAGGGAATATTTTATTATATTTTGTAATGCTTATTAGAAGATTTGTGCTGAAGATGCACATGTAGAGCATTGTCTTAAGTGTATTCGCTCTTTCTCATACTGTCAAACATCTTTGTAAGAAATATAATAATGATCTAAACATGTGTGTTGAAATTGGTACTGACTGCTGTTCAGTTACAGTTTCTAGGTCAAAGAATGCCGTTGAGGAGATTACCAAGACAGCCATTAGAGCAAAACATTGCTCTTGTAGCAAACATTAACTGAACAATTGTCTTGTAAATTCTTCCAAAGTCACTATTGTCACAAAACATCGGAAAAATGAAAAATATCATGACATTTGCTACTTCCTCTACTAAAAGTCTTTAAAGAAGTGTTTGACGTAGTAGCAATGCAGGGAATCCGTGAGACATATTGGGTGGAGAGACTTGACTGTCATCTGCAGATTCAAGTTGGCAGTTTGGTGGAGATATGTGATGCCCTCTATAAGATTTAACTGTGGCGTGACAGTATAATGCCATATGAAGCAAACTGCTTTTCAAAAACTTTACATGACCCTGAATTCATTCTCTTGGCTGTCTGCTTAGGTGATGTTATGCTGCTCACCATATGGAGGAGATGTAGAGTCACAGACAAGCACAACAAAAAGACTGCTCAACAAATTAGCTTTCAGCCAAAAGACCTTCTTCTGAAGTAGATAACACAGACACATGACCACGGTCTTTGCCAAGGCCAGACTCCGAGTACCTGCGATTGAAGGGAGAATCAGTCTGGTTAGTGGGGGTAAGAAGGAGACTGGGGCGATTGGGGAGAGGGACAGCAGGGTAAGGTATGGGATGATAAAATGCTGCTTGTGGAAGCATACAGAGATGTGGTAGGGAGAGGGTAGGGCAGCTGGGTGCTGTCAGGAGGTTGGCCAGAGTGTGCGGGCGGGCAAAGGACAGAAGTAAAAAGTATTTGATACATTGGTGGAATAGAAGGCTGTGTAGTGCTGAAGTGGGAACAGGGAAGGGGATAGGTGGCTAAAGGACAGTGATTAACGTAAGCTAAGGCTGGGGAGTTACAGGAATGTAGGATATATTGCAATAGAATTCCCACCTGTGCAATTCATAAAAGCTGATGTTGGCAGCAAAGAGCCAAATGGCACAGGCTGAGAGCAGTCATTTAGGTGAAGAATGTTGTGTTGGGCAGCCTGCTCAACAATTGGGTAGTTCAGCTGTTTCTCGGACACAGTTTATCAGTAGCCATTCGTGCTGGTGGACAGCTTGTTAGCTGTCATGTCCACATAGAATGCATCACAGTGGTTGCAGCTTAGCTTGTAGATCATATTACTGCTTTCACAGATAGTCCTGCCTTTGATGGGATAGGTGACGCTTGTGACCAGACTGGAGTAGGTTGTGATGGGAGGATGTGTGGACCAGGTCTTGAATCTAGGTCTATTATAGGGATATGAGCCATGAGGCAAAGGACTGATAGCAGGGATTGGTAGGGATGGTCGAGTATAGTGTGTGGGTTTGGTGGGCGGCAGAATACCACTATGGAAGAAGTGGAAAAGATAGTTGGTAGGACATTCCTCATTTCAGGGCATGACAAGGGGTAGTCTAAACCTTGAAGGACAATGTGTTTCATTTGGTCCAAACCTGGGTGGTACTCAGTCATAAGAGGAATGCTCCTTTTGCGGCTGGATGGTGGGGCTTTGGGAGGTGGTGAGTGACTAGAGAGGTAAGACATGGGAAATCTGTTTCTGTACAAAGTTGGTGGGGCAATTTCAGTCTGTGAAGGCCTCAATGAGACCCTCGGTGTATTTTGAGAGGGACTGCTCACCACTACATATGTGACGCCCACAGGTGTCTAGGCTGTGTGCATAGGACTTCTTGGTATGAAATAGGTGGCAGCTGTCAAAGTGGAGGTATTGCTGGTGGTTGGTGGGTCTGAAATGGATGGATGTACTGATGTAGCCATCTTTGAGGAGGTCAGTACTGGGGATTGTAGCTTATTGGGTTGAGGAGGACCTGGTGGAGTGAATGGGGGAGAAGGTGTTAAGGTTCTGGAGGAATGTGGATAGGGTGCACTTACCCTCAATCCAGACCATGAAGATGTTAATCAAGGAATCTGAACCAGGTGAGGGTTTTGGGATTCTGGGTGGTAGGAAGACTTCTTCTAGATGGCACATAATAAGTTGGTGTAGGATGGTGCCATGCAGGTACCCATCGCCATACCACAGATTTATTTGTAAATGTTGCCTTCAAAAGTGAAGTAATTGTGAGTGAGGATATAGTTAATCATGGTGACCAGGAAGGAGGTTGCAGGTTTGGAATCCGTCGGGAATTGGTGAAGTTAGCATTAAATAGCGGCAAGGCCATGGGTATTAGGTATGTTAGTGTAAAGGTAAGTGGTATTAATAGTGATGAACAAGGACCATGACCAACTATATTCTCACCCACAGTTACTTCACCTTTGAAGGCACCTACAATCAAATTTGTGGTATGGCAATGGACACCATCTTATGCCAACCTATTCACAGGTTATTTACAGAAATCCTTCCTAAACATCCAAAGACTCAAACTTCTCACCTGTTTCAGATTCATTGACATCTTCATAATCTAGACTAAGTATGAGGACACCCAATCCACATTCCTCCAGAACCTCAACACCTTTCTCCCATTCATGTCACCTGGTACCCCTCCACTCAATAAGATACCTTCCTCAATGTTGACCTTAACATCAAAGGTGTCTACTTCAGTGCCTCTGTCCATATCAAATCTATCAGCCACCAATAATATCACTACTTTGACAGGTGCCACCCATTCTGTACCTAGAAGTACACTCCACACAACCTAGCCACCCATGGCTGTCACATCTGTAGTGACAAGCAGTCCCTCTCAAAATACACCAGAAGTCTCACTGAGACTTCCACAGACCAAAATTACTCTCCCTTCTTTGTACAGAAACACATCTCCTGTGTCCTATCTCTCCAGTCACCCATCACATCCTAGAATGCCACTATCCAGCTGCAAAGGAGCATTCCCCTCATGACTCAGTACCACCCAGGACTGGAGCAACTGCATCACATTCTCCTCCATGATTTTGACTACCTCTCATCATTCCCTGAAATGAGGAATGCCCTACCCACTATCCTTCCCGTCCCTCCCACAGCGGCATTCCACCATCCACTGAACCTGCACAATATCCTTATCCATCCCTATGCCATCTCTGCTCCCAACCTCTAGCCTCATGGTTCCTATACCTATAATAGACCTAGATGCAAGACCTGTCCCATACATCCTCCCATCACCACCTACTACAGTCTGGTTATAAGCACCACCTTCCCCATCAAAGGCAGGGCTATTTGTGAAAGCTGTTATGTGATCTACAAGCTATGCTGCAACCAAGTTTCATATCAGTGCACACTCCACTGCAGAGTGAAAATCTCATTCTGGAAACAACCCCCAGGCTGTGGCTAAGCCATGTCTCTGCAATATCCTTTCTTCCAGGAGTGCTAGTTTTCCAGGTTCGCAGGAGAGCTTCTGTGAAGTTTGGAAAGTAGGAGACGAGGTACTGGCGGTAGTAAAGCTGTGAGGACGGGGCGTGAGTCATGCTTGGGTAGCTCAGTGGTAGAGCACTTTCCTGTGAAAGGCAAAGGTCCCGAGTTCGAGTCTCGGTCTGACACACAGTTTTAATCTGCCAGGAAGTTTCATATCGGCGCACACTCTGCTGTAGAGAGAAAATTTCATTCTCAGAAACAACCCCCAGGCTGTGGCTAAGCCATGTCTCTGCAATACCCTTTCTTCCAGGAGTGCTAGTTCTCCAGGTTTGCAGGAGAGCTTCTATGAAGTTTGGAAAGTAGGAGACGAGGTACTGGTGGTAGTAAAGCTGTGAGGACGGGGTGTGAGTCATGCTTGGGTAGCTCAGTGGTAGAGCACTTGCCTGTGAAAGGCAAAGGTCCCGAGTTCGAGTCTCGGTCGGGCACACAGTTTTAATCTGCCAGGAAGTTTCATATCCGCTGCAGAGTGAAAATCTCATTCTGGAAATATTTCCTCAATTTGCTCTTGAATTTTGGGGTTTTGTGAGCCAGGCTTTTGACGTCATTTGGTACAGCATAAAACACTTTTGTGCCCAATTAATGTTCTCTTTTCTGCACTTGGATGATGTTAGTTCATTTTCAGTGTAAGGCATGTTTGACTTTGTGTTTTGGTACTAAAGATGGAGTGGATTTTACTAATAAAACATGCATGGGAGAATATATACTATGATGTCACAAAGAAAATCCATAGTTTCTGGAACTGGTTTCTGCTAGGTGCTCACCAGTTGTTCCTCACTAAATTGCTAAATGATTTGTTCACTGTGGCCCACCTAACCCATAGTTAATGCCAATACTTTTGTTTCCTCCCAAGGATGTAGAGTCTGATGAGTGGTGGTGGGTTTCCTCAAATCAAGGTAATCACATTTATGGGGTCACACATAATGCACCAAGAGCCTTCATCACCTCAGAGACAATATGTTCCTGACATGGGATGCACATAATCTGACCACGACTAAATGTGATGATTTTGTGCATCTTGTCCATCCTAAATGTGATTGCCACACTAACAGCCAGTGCAGTACACACAAAATAACTTGACCCATATGTGCAAGGATGGTGCAGTAGCGGAGGGGATGGCAGTAGTGGTGGAGGCTCTAAGAGTGCACTCACTCAGTCCAAACAACAAGAATTTATTATAATGATGTGAACAAGGTATTTGCATTTCTGAATCAGAACTATCTGATTTGTAAATTCTAAGCAGAATGTGATGGGAAACAGCACTGTAGAATTTCAGTTTCACTAATGGTTGTTGCATTAACCAAGAAGACTTTTAATACTCTTGTCAATTTTTCAAAGTAACTGCTGCTCACCTCATCATCTCCAGGGTATTAATTCACAGTGTAATGCCAACATGGTTTATTTTCAAATCTAACATTTCAAACAATCAACTTCACATTTTCATTTTTATGAACTTTGATAAAGAGAGCGGCCCCTCCTGCCAGAGGTGCGAGTCTTCCCTCGGGCATGGGTGTATGTGTCGTACTTAGCATAAGTCAGTTTAAGTTAGTTTAAGTAGTGTGTAAGACTAGGGACCGATGACCCCAGCAGTTTGGTCCCTTAGGAATTCACACACATTTGAATATTGATAAAGAGAGTTACAGTCAAATAAGCATTGATTCCAAATTGATGGGATTGCATTGTATTTCAGTTCCATGATTCATTAGTAGTTGAAGAATTATAATTCTCTTCTCCTTCTGCCATGCCTTTCCCCAAGTAATCAGCCTTGGGAAGTACTTCTACCTACACTTTCTCTCTCCTTTTTTATTCTGTGTAGTGAGCAAACAGAATAGCTAGTGGTTTCTGCAACCTTCTCAAGCATAGATTTTAAGTGGAGACCTCAGGAGGTAAGTTACACTTTTTATCCCATGCTAAGACCGCTGCACAACAAGACTGGTTTATTTTCAAAAGAGTGTGCATGATCCAGGTTTCCTGCAGATACAGCTCTGTATGGTATGGACAGCAGGTGCATCACAGTGTACAAAATGGTGTAACATCTGAAAATGTACTAGGAAGTTGACGTATGTGAGACAGTATGGTTCTGGTGGTCAAAAAGTCTACACTGCACAGAGTTTCACCATGATATTCTGGTGGTATGTGGACCAAATGCAAAGCTACATCCAGCCGTAGTGAAATACTGCCAACAATCTGACCAAGGCCACACAGACATGGATGAAACTGATTGGGAAGTGCGGATCATGCACCTTCCAGTTTCCATCCATATGGTGAGGTCGGAGAACATGTGGGGAAAGAGGTTTTTCAAAAATGAGGACATTCACACAGTGGTTCTCAAATGGCTCTGTGACTGGGGTGCAGATTTCTTTCTTTGAGGAACTGAACAACTGCTAGAACATTTCTACTATTGTTTACAGTGCCTTGATGAACATGTTGAAAAATAAATGATGGTTACAATGTCTGTGTTTGTACAGTGTCTGTATCTTCACATTACAATATTCTTCAGACATGCGTGCATGCTTGAAGAAACAGACAATTACTGCTTTGGTAAATGTTATGAAATAGATTCACATTTTGGAACTCTGGATTGACATCAGCTGTTTGCGATGCACAAAAATTTGAGCCAGATCGGGACTAAAACCGGATTTCTCACTTATAATATGTGATTTCCTTAACCACTTTGGCTATCCAAGCACACCTCCAGGACCAATCCAAACTTCCATATGTCAGTGAGTCCACAAACCTTACACTTGCACATTTTGTGATTGCCACACAGGAAGAGACAAATATTTTATCATCATGTGTCACTAACAGTTGACGTCAGTTCCAGAATTCTCTAGCATCCTCAATAGTATTTACCTATTTACTCAATTAAAAGATTTATGTATAATATAAAAGCTGTATGTGTTTCTGAATTAAATTTGTGCCTTGTCTCTATTAAATGTCTTATAATGAATACACTAGCTGTTCCCAACCTCCCTTCCTGAAAACATTCTGGTATTCTAAAAGGAGGGTTTCACTTGTAGCTTGTACTCTCTTGTCAGTTATTCTAACATTATTTATTTATTTATTTGTCCAAGAATCTTAGTAGTACACTATTTGTACATGTGATATTTTCCTTTTTCAAAGAGAAGGATGACAACTTCACTCCTCCATGCACTTGGTATATGTCCATTTTTCTGTCACATTTAAACATATGGAGCATTGTTAATTTTATCAGAGTTCTGCCATATTTTACAAACTCAGCATTAATTCTGTCCATCTCAATCACCTTTCTATTTTTTATTCTTGACAGAGCTTCATCAAGATCTTCATATGTCAAAAGATCACCCAGGTTAGATTCATCTGCGATGTTCTCTACTGATGCTTTCTGTTCTTCACCAAAAGTACTTATAATCTCTTTTCCCATTTTCTTCTGATACTGTGTTCACATTGGCTGTCTCATCTTCTGTCTCATTAAGATGTTTCATTACTTTATAAGCTATTGCTTGCCTGCCATGTAGGCCAGCCTTGATATTACTAACAAATCTATTCCGTGCTTGATTGTTTAAATTTTCTTACAACTGTTTTTCTCTTTCTATTATATTCACCTTTATTAATATCCATTTTTGTCTGTAAATATACCTTATAAGCTTTGTTGTTTCCCTTAATAGCTGTTACATTCTGTGGTATTCTGTAAATAGCACTAAAGAGATCTACAACTTAGATTCTATTAAAGAAAAGTAAAGTATTTAAATATGATTACAATAATAAATAAACATGCACATGAATAAGAATCTGGGAATGTATATACCTGCTACAAGTCATGTATACAGGACATTATTATGGTTCAGGAACGCTTCTATATTGTAAAATGAACCTTGCAATAGGAACTGCCTTAAGTAATTTTTAAAGAAGAGTTCACCGTTCACTAGAAGGTGCTAAAAATCTAATGACCACTGAAACAATTCCCCTTCTGTACCACACCCAGGTTTGTATTCTTACAGAAGATGTGGTGTGAGAGCTGTTTAAAAAGTATCCAACTTTTATTTATAAAATCAGTCTTTATCCAGATACCATTGTTTGACCATTGTCACCTTCATCTTCTTCCTGCTTCACTTTGTAAGTGATCAACTGTCATATAAAAGCCTTTCACACTATTTTCGTAACACATAACTGATGCAAATCTGTCTGCACCCTATACAGACTGTGATATATATAGTCAACCACAAAGAAGAAAACCAGCAGAAGACATCACTGATTTCAATTTATAGCCATACACTGCCCCCCTCCTTCCCCCCAAATGCCACACCAGCAGCTACAGTAAAAAACAATCTCGATGTATGTATGTGTGTATAAATGCCTGAAGATGAACAGAACATGTTCAAAACACATTGCATTATGTTAGATTAAGCATAAAATAAAAAGTGACTGGTAGCAGAAACTTGAAATAAATAAAAATATTATTAATTTTAAATGTTTGTCAGGCAGTCATTGTTTTTTGGGGTGCAATATCAAGAGTGAAAGATTTAACTGTTCTATCTGGATTACTACAAAGAAATGCCATAACTAATTGCATTAATAGTTCTTCAAGAAATCATTATGAAAATAAATTTAAAGATCATCACTGGAAGAGTCAATGATTGATGTACTAGTAATGATTTGCATTTATGATCATTTGAATCTCAGTTCTCTTCTTCGTGGTTAAAGGACTTGCAACCAGATAAGATTTTATTAGAACATTTGAAAGTCAGTCATAATATCCATCAAGAGAAATGGTAAAAAAGATAATACTATGATGTATGTGGTGTTGCTAAATGTGACACAGTTGTGGCAAGATAGTAACAAAAATCAAGCCTTGTTCTACCAATCTGAAGAAGATAATTTCATAATTTTGTAGCAACACTTTAAAATCCTTCCTCAATTCAACAGTTCTGTAATGGAAGCTGTGCTGTCTAGAAGAATTGGATCCAGAATAGAAAATCTTAAGGAGAAATGAAAAATATAAAAAGGTGATTAACTTCTATGGACTTACATTGAGACTGACAATTAGGATGGCATGCATGGACACATCAAAAAATTTACTCTCCACAAATTAAATCTGTTACAGTTTTGTGGAGTAACTGTTCTCCAAGATAAAGAACAGGACTATCATGGAAAGAGAGTAGTTTGATGGCAGAGTGGCCTTTGTGTGACAAAGCACTATGTTGGATGGACATATTGAGTTTCAAATCTTTCTTAGTGGTCAAAGGGTTAACATTCAGGGATGCAAAGATAAGGCAAAGATGCAACAGAGCCATATTTAGGATCCATAGCACCTAGGTTGAACCCTTTCTGTGGAAGCTATCAGGGCAAATATTGTCGTGACTAACTTGCAAAGATACAGTGATAGCCAAGCTTTGCTGTTACATCTACATCTACATGCATACTACACAAGCTAATGCACGGTGCATGGTGCAGGGTATCAGTTACCTCTACTAATCATTTCCTTTCCTGTTTCACTGGCAAATTGAGTGAGGGAAAAACAACTACCTGCATGCTTCCTATACAAACCCTAATTTCTCGTATCTTATATTTGTGGTCCTTACGTGAAACTTACATTGGCAGCTATCGAATCATTCTGCAGTCAACTTCAAGTGCCAGTTCTCAAAATTTTCTTAATAGTGTTGCTGTGTTGCTCAAAAAAAGAATGTCATCTTCATTCCAGGGATTCCAAACTGCATTCACAAAGCTTCTTTGTAACACTTACATGTGTTCAATCCTACTGGTAACAATTCTAGTAGCCAGCCTCTGAACTGCTTTGTTGTCTTCCTTTAATCTGGCAAGGTGTGGATTCCAAACACTCGAGTAGTACTCAAGAATGGGTCATAATAATGTACTATACGTGGTCTCCTTTACATCTGAACCACACTTTCCCAAAATTTTTCCAGTGAACCAAAGTCAACCATTTGCTTTCCCTTCTACAGTCCTTACATGCTTGTGTCATATCATACCACTTTGAGAGGTTATACCCAGATATTTAAAATTTGACTGTGTCAAGCAGGACACTACTAATGCTATATTCAAACATTATGGGTTTATTTTTACTACTCATCTACATTAACTTACATTTTTCTACATTTAGAGTTGTTGCTAATCATCACACCAACTAGAAATGTTGTCCAAGTCATCTTGTATCCTCTTCCAGTCACTCAATGATGACACCTTCCTGTACATCACTTCCTCATCAGCAAACAGCTGCAGATTGCTGCTCACCCTATCCACCAGATCATTTATATCTATAGAAAATAACAGTGGTCCTATCACACTTACCTGAGGAACTCCTCATTATATTCTTGCCTCTGACAAATGCTCCCCATCAAGGACAATATACAGGGTTCTGTTAATTAAGAAGTCTTTGAGCCACTCACACATCTGGGAACCTATTCCGTATGCTCATAACTTTGTAAACAGTCTACAAAGGGCACAGGGACTACAGACATCACAGAGCTATAATATGGATGTTGAAAAATTTGTGGAGTTGTTTTCCATTGGAAGTAGTATTAATTTTTACAACAAATATATTTTTTTAATAAAAGTATGAGTGTCAGTCTGAAAGTAATGCCTCCTATTTTTTCTTCTTTGTTAAGGTTGTAACATAGTAATGATGAATTTGACACACTTCTACAACCATTTTTCTACAGTCCACTCCAGTAACAGCATCCTACATCAACAGGAGGCAACACTGTATAAGTGTAGAAACTGGCTGACATTCACATATGTATAAGACAGCATTCTGTGATTGAATTCCTTACTGCAGAAGGTGAAATGCTACGGTGGACATCAGAACTTTTAGTTGCAGATTTATCACTCTATAGAAGCTCAGTGATTTCACCCAACATTCAGTGCACTGACCAAATCATCCTTGACGACTGTTGGATAGTAACAGTTGAATTGTGTCACCAGTTATCCATCAGTAAAGTCAGTGTGAGCCGTTATTGAAAAATTGAGCTACTGGGTACCAAAACTGCTGACCTACCCAAAAAAAGATTCAAGGAAAATGATTACATCCAATAAGACTTGCATCTGTTTGACCCACTCAAAGAACCACATTGCAGGCATCACTTTGAAGATGTGGAGACCTTGAAAAATCTTGTGCATCAGTGGCTCAGGAAGCAGGACCATGGATTTTAACACATAAGTACACATGCTCTTGTTTCAAAGTGAAAAAAGAAACTATGGACAACGATGGTGATTATATTGAGAATTTAAAAAATTAATAATGAATGTTGTAGCTGTTATTCTGTGTATGTAGCATTTACAGTTCTTGTAAAATAAAAAAAATTGGAGGCATTACTTTCTGACTGACTATTGTTAATTCTTATTTTATTTGGAAATAAATTTCTTCATTTTACTAGAATTTTCTCCTAAAATATTCACATATATAGTGTGATCTGGCAGTGACATCAAGAGTCAGTAAGCTATCTTGCAGATTTATACTTCTGTAGACTTCAGCTATGTTCAGTGCAATACCTTATTATCCCATTTTTCTTCAAATGGGTTCCGGTATCCAAATAAAATGGATGAAAACACGATTTGTTACACTCTCTCTATGATAACCAGAAACCAGCGTCAAGTTTTGAAATGGCATCAGCTGTGCTACAGTCGACTCAGAGAAGGGATGCAGCTGTCTGTTTTCGACTAGGCATGCTCTGATGTATAATTATCTCTGCTGGCACTACAAGTGCTACATTTTTCACAGCATTAGGTCAGTATTTTCTTTGAGATGATGTGTGTAGTATACTGCGCAAGCATAGAGTATTAGAATTTTTCAAAGAACCTTTGTCATGTCAGAGAGTGGTCACAAGCATAGACTGGTAATTTGTGAATGTGGTTTGAAACCCACTGATAATAATATTTTTTTTATTTTATTTTATTCCTTATAGTGTTTAATTAATAATTATAAAATTTAAAGACAGTGGACTCCAGATTATTCATGTGTGGATTGCCCAGTTTGCGGATTATTCATTCATCTAAAACAATAGAAAAATAAATGGGTGAGGGGAGAACTGGCAGTGTTGGCTGCCAGCTGCTAGGGGCAGCAGTAGACACTAAGCCAGACCGGCAGTGGAAGACGACTTTGCCAAGGCATGCCTGAGCGTGCGCAGACATTGGCCGCTGACGCTACTGCTACTATCTGTCCACTAGACATCATCCCAAATACATACTTGAAAATATCTTGATTATTTGTGTTTTTGAATTATTCGTGCATCTTCTTCCCCAAATTAACCTCAATAATTGTCAGTATGCACTCCATCTTCAGGCCACAAGTGGCCCATCACGACATCCGACCGCCATATCATACTCAGTAGAGGATGCGGATAGGAGGGGTGTGTGGTCAGCACACCGCTCTCCCGGTCGTTATGATGGTTTTCTTTGACTGGAGCCACTACTATTCGGTCGAGTAGCTCCTCAATTAGAATCACAAGGCTGAGTGCACCCCAAAAAATGGCAACAGTGCATGGTGGCTGGATGGATGGTCACCCATCCAAGTGCCGACCACACCTGACAGCGCTTAACTTTGGTGATCTCATGGGAACCGGTGTATCCACTGCGGCAAGGCCGTTGCCCAATTGTCAGTATACTGTATACTTAAACAGTTCAGTTCATATACTGTAGTGATACATTTCATTCCTTGAATGAGAGGCATCACTTCCTTAAATACATATTTCAGAGGAAAGATGTTTGTGACTGAGAGTAGTTGATAAGTTGTTAGCACCCCATCCCTAGCAGAAAATTCTTACAACATGCTTGAGACAGAGTTAATTACGAGAACTGTTGCCTCGCAGGAGGACAGAACTTGTCAAGTACTGACGCAAGAGGACATAGGTGACCGTGAGCAATTATAGTACCTTCGACACCTAATAAGAAAGACAGATGCCAGTACTGTGCCAGATAATTTGCTGTGCACAATTTGGTGCAGTTGTTTACCACTACAGGTTGACATGAATGGCGACACAAACAGGAAAGCCATTAGACACTGTTGCAGAGTTCGCCTACTGAATACGGGAAGCCATCGCCCCTCAGGTCAGCACAGTAACAGAACCATGCGGCAGTACAATGGTGACAGCAGTGTTTGTGCACACTGAGTACAACTCTTTAGCAGTAAAAGTGGATTTACTGTGCACACAAACTAGCCAGTCATTAATGCAAAATGATGCCCATAAAAATAGAGAATGGTACTGTAAGAGATCTAGGAGCTGTTTGTCGACCCTGCACCCTCTAATGCAGACCAGTCAACATGCCAGTACCATTGCAAGTTTGAGGAGCAGGTGTGGAAGAGTACTGCACTGTGTGCTTTCCCAAAATGCACCAAACGCAGCCAAAACCTCTCAGCCAAACAGAAGCTAAACAATGTCAAAGTTAGCATAAGGAGGGCTATGCGTGAAGCGTTCAGTGAATTTGAAAGTAAAATTCTATGTACCGACTTGACAGAAAATCCTAGGAAGTTCTGGTCTTACGTTAAATCAGTAAGTGGCTCGAAACAGCATATCCAGACACTCCGGGATGATGATGGCATTGAAACAGAGCTGAAATACTAAACACCTTTCTCCAAAGCTGTTTCACAGAGGAAGACCGCACTGCAGTTCCTCCTCTAAATCCTCGTACAAATGAAAAAATGGCTGACATCGAAATAAGTGTCCAAGGAATAGAAATGCAACTGAAATCACTCAACAGAGGAAAGTCCACTGGACCTGATGGAATA
The DNA here is from genome assembly GCF_023898315.1 of Schistocerca nitens. NCBI lineage: Eukaryota > Metazoa > Arthropoda > Insecta > Orthoptera > Acrididae > Schistocerca > Schistocerca nitens. The sequence goes on along the minus strand of NC_064623.1, from coordinate 55,730,688 downwards.
CCAATTCGTTTCTACACAGAGTATGCAAAAGAACTTGCTCCCCTTCTAACAGCTGTGTACCGCAAGTCTCTAGAGGAAAGGAAGGTTCCAAATGATTGGAAAAGAGCACAGGTAGTCCCAGTCTTCAAGAAGCGTCGTCGAGCAGATGCGCAAAACTATAGACCTATATCTCTGACATTGATCTGTTGTAGAATTTTAGAACATGTTTTTTGCTCATGTATCATGTTGTTTCTGGAAACCCAGAATCTACTCTGTAGGAATCAAAATGGATTCCGGAAACAGCGATCGTGTGAGACCCAACTCACTTTATTTGTTCATGAGACCCAGAAAATATTAGATATAGGCTCCCAGGTAGATGCCATTTCCCTTGACTTCCAGAAGGCGTTAGATACAGTTCTGCACTGTCGCCTGTTAGACAAAGTAAGAGCCTATGTAATATCAGACCAGCTGTGTGGGTGGATTGAAGAGTTTTTACCAAACATAACACAGCATGGTGTTCTCAATGGAGAGACGTATGCAGAAGTTAAAGTAACCTCTGGTGTGCCACAGGGGAGTGTTATGGGACCATTGCTTTTCACAATATATATTAATGACCTAGTAGATAGCATCGGAAGTTCCATGCGGCTTTTCGTGGATGATGCTGTAGTATACAGAGAAGTTGCAGCATTAGAAAATTGCAGCAAAATGCAGGAAGATCTGCATTGGATAGGCACTTGGTGCAGGGAGTGGCAACTGACCCTTAACATAGACAAATGTAATGAATTGTGAATACATAGAAAGAAGGATCCTTCATTGTATGATTATATGATAGCGGAACAAACACTGGTAGCAGTCACTTCTGTAAAATATCTGGGAGTGTGTGTGCGGAACGATTTGAAGTGGAATTGTCATATAAAATTAATTTTTGGTAAGGCGGGTACCAGGTATGAGATTCATTGGGAGACTGCTTAGAAAATGTAGTCCATCAACAAAGGAGGTGGCTTACAAAACACTCGTTTGACCTACACTTGAGTATTGCTCATCAGTGTGGGATCCGTACCAGGTCAGGTTGACAGAGGAGATAGAGAAGATCCAAAGAAGAGTGGCGCGTTTCGTCACAGGATTATTTGGTAAGCATGACAGTGATAAGGAGATGTTTAGCAAACTCAAGTGGCAGACTCTGCAAGAGAGGCGCTATGCATCGCAGTGTAGCTTGCTGTCCAGGTTTCGAGAGGGTGCATTTTTGGATGAGGTATCGAATATATTGCTTCCCCCTACTTATACCTCCCGAGGAGATCACGAATGTAAAATTAGAGAGATTCGAGCGCGCACGGAGGCTTTCCGGCAGTCGTTCTTCCCGCGAACCGTACGTGACTGGAACAGGAAAGGGAGGTAATGACAGTGGCACGTAAAGTGCCCTCCGCCACACACCGTTGGGTGGCTTGTGGAGTATAAATGTAGCTGTAGATGAAATGCCAATGGCAGCTGGTCTTAGGTGCAGCAGTTTGCCTGTCAGCATCACAATGCCTGTTTAAGAGTGGCAGAAAATCAGATAAAAAATATCTGGAGGAAGGTGTTGTGTTTGACATTGGCAAACAATTCCTCCATATCAACTTATAGAACCTGGAGAACGGAATTAGATCTGGGATTACATCACTCTTTCATATGGGATTTCACCATCAGTTGTAGAAGCTGACTTTCTAGCTTATTAGTATCTGTTATCGGATATAGTAATTGCTCGGCTAGTGGATAACATCACTGGCATGATTTATTGCGTGGTGCTGCTACAGCTCAGCACCTCACAGCACCAAGCTGATGAAAGGGAATATCCAACCTCAATAATTAGATCTCCACACAATATAGTGGACCATATTAAGACTACTGATGAGCCACATGAATAATGCAGCACTATTTGCTTGCCACCCTGATGCTATGGCTAAAGCCGATTTTGACACTATGCTGAAAGAAGGTATTATCTGACCATCAAGTAGCCCGTGGTCATCTCCTCTACATCTAGTACCTAAAAGGTGTGGAGCATGGCATCCAGGTGGGGATTATTGCACACTTAATGCCAAAACTGTGTCAAACGACTACTCAGTACCATTGTTGTTGGAATATATTGCACCTTTCATGGAGCCACTATACTCAGTGTCCTGTATTATGCTGAAGTTTAAACTCAGATCCCTATAGCAGAGGAGGACATACCCAGAATCACTATCATCACTCTGTTTAGGTTGTTTGGAAGCATTTACACAACCTTGGGCTTATGGAATGCTGCTCAGACATGGCAGCAGTTTTTCAATTCAGTTCTACAAGATCTGCCATTTCATTTACCATACCTGGATGACATTCTCATCTTTTCTGCCACCAAGGAGTATCAACAACACCTAATTGAAGTACACAAGTGGACCATATTAGTGTTTAGAGCATTACAGTGTGGTTTAGAGCATGGTTAGTGTGTTTTCGGTCAATCTGAGATCACCTTCCTCGGCCATCAAATTTCTTCTTGGGGTTCGTTACAATACCAGAAAAGTTCAAAGCCATCCTGCACTTATCAAAATTGAACACCATTAAGGAATTGCACCTGTTTCTGGGGCAGTCGAATTTTTATCACCGGCATCTACTACACCCAGTGGAATTACAGCAACCATTAACCACAACACTGTTTGGCCTGAAAGTTGGGGACAATACCCACTTTGGTGAACTGATGCAATGAGAGCTCTACGTTTGAAGCCACAAAACAGAGTATGGCTAACACTGCACATCTTGTGCACCACAGGCTGGATAACACCACTGGCATGTGAGTCTTCGTGATAGAGGTGGACGCAGTGTTCCAACATTTGCCAGATGACGCATGGCAAGTACTTGCATACTATTCACACACGCTGTTACCATCGCAGGAAAAGTGGAGTGCCTACAACTGTGTGCCTCTTGTTGTGTTCAAAGAAGTTAAATGCTTTCAACCACAGTTAGAAGCAGGAGAAGTCACCATCCGGACCTATCATGCCTTCTAACGGATAGAATAATTGCTCATCTTCCCTGTATAACCACCTAGAATTCATAGCCCAATTCACCACAGTCATCAAACACATCTCGGGTATTGACAATGTAGTTGCTGACATTTTGAAAAACGGTACTTCTGCCGGATGTTTGCGTCGTTTCGGGTAGCACCTAAGAAGAAAGCGAGTTATGCCATCGACATATCGTGCGATAACGACGCGAACATCCGGCATAAGTCCCGTTTTTCAAAATGTCTACAGATCGCCGGGAAAGCCTGAAGAATTACAGTGCAGTTGCTGATTACCTCTTGCATGTCAACAGTATCTCATTACCTTCTAGGTCAAAATGGTGTCTCTTCTTTTTTGACATTTTAATTCAGCAGCCATTATGAATTACGACACGAAGGAATTGCTGACATTGATTGTGAGTGGGCATTAACTGAAATCAATTGTTGAAAGTTGAAAATTTGTGCTGGACTAGGATTCAAACTCCGGTTCGAATACCTGTCTGGCACAATGTTTCATCTGTCCCCACTTACTTCAATCAATGCCCGCTGACAGCCAATGTATGTGGTTCCATTGTGTCTTAATTTCTGTGATTATTTAATCTGATACTTTCAGAATGAAGTTTTCACTCTACAGCGCATATAGTTTCTATTAGTGCGCGTCTGAGGAAGTTGACTGTTAATCTTTATCAAGCAGGTGAAGAGGGCATTCATTGTTAAAAAGGAATGGACTTTAAATGAAAACTATATATCTATACTCTGCAAACCACTGGTAGCGGGTACGTCCCATTGTAGTAGTTATTAGCATTTCTTCATGTTCCATTCACGTATGGAGAGCGATTTTTTGAATGCCTCTGTGCGTGGAGTAATTATTCTAATTAGCTGTCTCTTAGTTGTTTTTTAGTTGTTTCTTAGCCAATCCGCTTGCGTGTCAAATTGCCGCAGATACTAAGAATCGCTGATTACACGACATATGGTGACAATGTGGATTCGGGTTACAGACGTAAATGTACGTGAATGAGGTCAGCGTCGAGTAATTCTACTGAATTACCTGTTACAATTTATTCTTACATCAAAACTGATACATTGTGAAACTAGCAATTAACTCCACCGTACTTAGTCTTATGAGAGATCGACATTGACAGTGAGGTTTCAACGTTCTTAAAAACATTGAAGTTACGTTTGACGGTGGTACCCATTCTTTTATTCATTTGAAATAAACGAATATGATGCCGTCTTACACATTTCCAAATCGTGAAAGCCTTACGATGAAGTTCTCTGTATCGGCATATCTATCCTTGTTAGTAGGAGGAGAGGACCACAGCCGATATGAATATTATGAGTTTCAACGCTGCTGTCAGCTGTAATTTCATTATAAATTTATTGGCAACCGGTTTCGATGATACGCTTCACTATCATCAGGCCCTCTAAATACACAGTGGCTGAATTTTCCCGAAAGCCATCAGTCAGAAAGTCCAGCGTGAAAATGACCGCTTTCTGAATCAGCTCTTGCAGTAACCACACAAGTGACACCACTAACAGTAGTCCATGCGCTATTGTTTACTACAAGAGCTGATGCAGGTACACGTAATTTTCAAGCGGGTCTTTCTGACTGATATCTTTCGAAAAAAATGTAGCTATTATATATTTAGAGCGCCTGATGATGAAATGTAACGTCGAAACCGGTTGCCGATTACTTGATAAATTACATTTGACAGTAGTGTTGAAAATTGTAGCAAATTCTCTGTCATTTGCTCCACGGACAAGGGCACACATGGAGTGAAAGCATATAAAATCGCATTTCATTTTCGTGGAAGTAAATACATTTGAGGTGTTGGAAAAACATTTTCTTGAGCGAATCATTCGAATGAATGAATGACTACGACTTCTATTGCTTCGCTTGTTTAGTAACCTCTTTGACTCTTCCTTAACTCATCTTTGTGTTTAGTGTTTACGTATTTCGAAAATAAAAGCGTGCTTAGTTTTTCAAATGCTTCTAACCAGACAGTGAATAAGCTGGATGCACAAGTATGGAGTGTGAAACTCGTGACAGGTATGTAATACCTGTTATGATCGTATGATTATGTGCTGCAGTTGATTTACATGTTAACAATGTGTATATTCCGTAAGAACCTTTGATTTACAGCAGTAGCTCCGATGAACTGGAACACTCAGAGGATGAAACAGAAATACAAAAGGAGCTGATGGAAATGCTTGACACAGCTGAACTTTTAGACGACGAGAGATATTCCCCCTTAATGATTGAGGTATGTGCTTTTATATCAAAATTAATGTAAATTATTCGAAGTGTTTGCAAATTAATAACGAAACTAGTGTTGCCTACGAGACTCTAATATTTTGTTATGTAGGCACAACACCGTAGCGTTAGAAAGTTATACCTGAACAATCTGGTCATAATTACATTCATTTTTAAATCCAAAAATGGATACCATTGTATTTTCATTGTCACCATTTACTGTATAATGCAGAATCCTCAATTGGGAAGCGTACGATACATTATAGAGAACCATGGACATAGTTACAGTCATGTGACATCACATTGTCTGTTAGTCTGATTTCTTGCCTTAATTGAGGGAGTAACATCTGGCTGGAGTGTTTGTTGATGATTCCCACCAAAGTCTTGGTCATACTGACAGATCTGAGACAGATGAATTAATGTATGCAATATCAAAGCGCAAATATAGTTGTGATAATTCCGGGAGATTAATCTCATCTGTACAGAAAGCGTATAATCTGATCAGATAGTGTAACCTATGGGGAACTTGCTTCCGACACCACGTCGAATCGATCTGCCAAAATAATTACAAAACTTACTGACATCGGATGTTTGCTTTGTCCCTGTAACTTAATGATGTGGTGACATGTGATTCCATGAAAGTTTTAAAGAGAACTGAACACAGATATTTCTTTTGTGTTTCTTAGTTTTTGGAATGTGTGTTGTGACGGGCTGATCTGTAAGGTAACTTGAACTGTAGGATAAGGCCCTGGACTGGTTTGCAGCCAATAAGTTCATGTGCAATCCCGATAAAACCCAACAACCTTTACTGGGAATTTCAAAGTAGGCAATAAGTCAGTAAAACTGTAAGGTATTTAGATTGACTCATATGTCAATCACGTATGTGAAAAAATATCCCACGTGGCATACCTTATCGTGAAACTAAGGGAGGTAGTGAGCTTGGAGTACCTTAGGCTGACATACTTTGGGCTGTTCCAGTCACATATTTCATATGGTCAGATTATCTGGGCGCGCCCCCTCGCATCAAGAACATTTTGAAATTACGAAAAAAAGTCTTGTGCATAATATGTAAAAGAGGTCATAGGGAACACTACAGTCCTCTTTTTTCCAGACTTGGAGTACTGACAATTATAAATTTATACATTTGTTTGTCTGTACTCTGCCGGACAGAGTGGCAGAGCGGTTCTAGGCGCTACAGTCTGGAACTGCGCGACCGCTACGGTCGCGGGTTCGAATCCTGCCCCGGGCATGGACGTGTGTGATGTCCTTAGGTTAGTTAGGTTTAAGTAGTTCTAAGTTCTAGGGGACTGATGACCTCAGAAGTTAAGTCCCATAGTGCTCAGAGCCATTTTTTGTCTGTACTCTATATTAAAAATAGTATTTCAGAATTTATTATGAGAGGGGAAATGCATGAACACAACACCAGAGCTAAGGGTAATTTAGACATACGACGCCACAGATTACTTAGAACAGGATATTCTCACAAAGTAAACCCACTCAGAATGTTTAGTAAACTGCCAATTCAAGTTCATTCTATGGATACTTTTTTTAAATAAAGTGGTACAGCTAGCTGTCAGATCAGCATATTTTATGACACAAAAGAATTCTTTGAGATGCCTGGGGAGGATATTACCATTTAAAATTTTTCTGTAGTTAAACATATTATTGTGTGCTGTGGTTAAGTCGTGTGTAAGTACTTAGTGTATACAACTCACTATGTACAGAATATACTATGCAATACCATATAATATTATATTATAGTATAGTTTATTGCATTAACTTTAGAAACTGTCCTGGCGTAATTTGGTACACTGCCATGTGTAAAATGTATACTACAAAGTACTGACATTAGTTTATTATTATGTATGTACTACTACATCCTATATGACAAAGCCAGTATCATTGTAAACTGATCTACGGTGAATAAAATTCTTGATTCTAGGGTAGGTAAGAAAGTGAGTTTCAGTCTTAATTAGCAAAGCAAACAAATGTGACAATGAAATCATAGATGTGGTGACACATTGATCCGAAGCATAGCTTGAAGTCTAGGTCAGATTGATAAGTGACAGTCGGGTTATCAGCTGTTGAAATGCTATTGAAGGCTTCAGTTAGCTTAAGCCTTTTTTTTATATATATACAGCTGGTACATGACAGTAGTGGCATGTAAAAAAGGTAAATGCCAAACATATGGAAAATCTATTATAGTTTATTAATATGGGCCAAAACATAAACCTGTGCTTAATAGCTTGTTTGTCTTTGGAACAAAGTACATCAATAATTCTTCATATCAGGAATCCGACAGTTGATAGGTTGTGGAGGTATGTGGTGTTAGATGCCTATTCACAGGTATTGTAATCTGTGTAAGTAAAAGCCTGCTGATTGCTTATGTAGTGATGGCGCCCAGATTTGTTCCATAGAATTTACATCAGGTGAATTTGTTCGCCGAGACATCTTGAGTTCACGACAATGCTCCTCAAACCACTGTAGCATGGTTATGGCAGCATTTTAGGAGATGAGCAGTGATCTAGTGCAGCAAAACTGTGACTCATCTGAAGGGCCGGCACATTTCCGTTGATTGACAGTCAAATCCTGATGGTCCCGTGCTCACTACAGTCATAATTGACGATGTTGTTGGGTCGATATGTGAAAGCATAGGGGGTGGTGTGCTGCAGAGCTCCATGTTCAACAATGTGTAATGAACAGTATGCTCTGAAATACTTGTGCATGCACCAGCATTGTGCTCTTTTGGCAGAGATGCCACAGACCACCCTGTATCCTACTTTACAGAGCAGACAGCCTTGGAGCCCAATGTTCCGTGAATAGTCGAGAATGTCCGACCATTTAGCACCTAGTTTGTTTCACTGTCCTTCTACCTCCTTCTGTAGATGCTCACAACATTAGCATGTGAACTTGCAATCAGCTTTGTCATTTTCGAGATACTTGTTCACAGGCTCTGCATAATAATAATCTTCCCTTTGTCAAAGTCGCTTATCTCCATGGATTTCCCCATTTGCAGCCCGTATCTTCACTAGGATTATCCCCCGTACATGTCTGCTCAACTTACATACTTTCGCTACCACTTCACGTGGCCGTAATGCCACCAGGCGACATCAAACATCGCTGTGGGCTGTGGTCATGTTTTGGCTCATCAGTGTATATGCTGGCCCCTGTCCTTGTGCCTCCCATGTCACTCATTCTACACTCACACCATCCTCTCCTTACTCTCCATCTTCCTGTGTCCTACCTCCCCCTCCCAATCCAGTCTTCCACATCACTGTGCACCATACACAACTTCTCCCCTGCCTGCAGCAGGGTTAGCTTGCTTGGGCTGCAGTCCTATATCATCCACTTGTACCCCATCTCAATGAGTTGTCAGTCATCCTTCCCTCCCACCCTTCCTGCCTCCTTTCTCTCCCTGCGGACTCTGTCCACCAGTATCCCTTCTTTCCGCCCAAGCTACTGTGTAGTAGACCGGAACAGTATAGCTATACAGTTCTTTCAACTCTGAAGATGGATAGACGGATCTCATCTAAAAGTTAGCAACATTTATACATTGTAAAATACCGTAGCTCCAGTGAATATGGTAGCATTTTGTCAAGCAGTGACAGGCTATGCTGTTACATTGATTATGAATCATTGTAAGACGTGTTGCTATTACGTCTACATAAATGTGCCACAACCTACTGTGCATGACAAAGGGCACATTTTACCAATTTTATCATTTTCTTTTCTTGTTCCACTAGTGTACTGAGTTATGGAAAAAATGACTGTCCGTATGCCTCTGTACGTGTCCTAATCTTTCTTATCTTTTTATCACAATCCCTATCTGAGATATATGGTGGTGATATGCAGATAAAGTAGGAAGTAGCATTTGTTCAGAAGTAGTGTGTGGAAAGAATATTGGGGTCAATGAAAGTGTCCAGTTCCACCCATCTGCTGTGACCCATGATGTAATGGTGTTGTGGTGTGTGAGGTCACTGCAGCACAGAGTTTTTGGTTGTTTGTTTGCAGATGTTGTTTTGTTCGGTGGGTCTCTCTGGTGGTGTATTTGTGTATACTTAGTGTAATGTGTTGTATTGGGTTCATTTGAAGTTTGGTGTTAACAGTTGCAACATCACTGTGAGTGTACATAGTTTGTGGTGTTACATGGTTTGGAAGTGTTTTCAGTGAGTTATTAACAGTTTTTTGTTAGGCCATGCCGGCCGCTGTGGTCAAGCGGTTCTAGGCACTTCAGTCCGGAAACCGTGCGCCTGCTACGGCCGCAGGTTCGAATCTTGCCTCGGGCATGGATGTGTGTGATGTCCTTAGGTTAGTTAGGTTTAAGTAGTTCTAATTCTAGGGGACTGATGACCTCAGATGTTAAATCCTGTAGTGATTAGAGCCATTTGAACCATTTGTTAGGCCATATTGGTTTGGTGTTTGTTGTGCGGGAAGAAGTTTAATTTGTTGTATGGTTTCTGTTGGGTATGGACATGACAGTGAAATTTAATGGTGCATCATTGCGTGCCAAGATGGGTGATGACATGATGTCTATTATTAAATTTCTGCATTTATTTGTGCTGGTTGCAGTGCGTTAGGTGCAGCATTTGTGGTAATAATGAGGCTAATGGGAGTTCTATGTCTCGGACCAGGGACGCGTATATGTGGCAGTGTCACTGGGATAACATCTGGCAGTTGATTAGATGTGATACCTGGTTCAAGAAATGTAGGTTGGCCATGAGGGAGATTGTTTTGTTGACCTTTATAAAAACAAAGATGATGTGACTTACCAAACGAAAGTGCTGACAGGTTGATAGACACACAAATATACACAAAATTCAAGCTTTCGCAACCAATGGTTGCTTCATAAGGAAAGAGGGAAGGAGAGGGAAAGACGAAAGGATGTGGGTTTTAAGGGAGAGGGTAAGGAGTCATTCCAATCCCGGGAGCGGAAAGACTTACCTTAGGGGGGGGGGGGGGGAGGAGGGAAAGGACAGGTATACACTCGCACACACACCCATATCCAACCGCACATACACAGACACAAGCAGACATGAAGGGGAGAGGGGGGGGGGGAGGCTAAATCGGTCATAGGGATGAGGAAGAGGCACTCTTCCAACCTGCAGTCTCATTTAGATGAGTTTTGCTGACTGAAAAGTGTCGTTGGGGATTATTGTATTTTTCACGATTTTTTGAGGATTGTGAGTAAGATGTATAGGACGAGGGTGGTGAGTTTTTGGGGTTACGTTTGTGTGGCATTTGGGGGAGGGAGGTTGTGGGTATTGGTTGTGGAGTTAACGGGGCAGATTGTGGATGGGGTCGGGGAGAGGGGGGTGTTTTATAATTATATTCTAGAGGACCAGTTTGGTGGCAGTTTTTGTTGATTTGTAAGGTGTGCTTGATTTTGGTTTATTGTGTGTTTTATTTTTTATTTTTTTTATTATTATTATTATTTTTTTTTTGTTTGAAGGGGGGGTTGATGTGGGTGGTTTAGGGTTGGTTTGTGGGTGGTAGGTTGTGGGTGGTTTAGGAGGTTTTTGTTGTGTTTAGGGTGGCCAACCTAGATTGTATCGCCGGATTCTGTTGTCACTAAGCAATTTTTGTTTTGGCTTTACGTAATTATTATGTTTTGTGTATTAAGGTAGGTTGATTGCGTTTTAATTGATGTAGTAATGTCTGATTTTTGGTTTGTTGAGGTACTGGGCTTCTCGTTCTATTTTTCGTAGTTGTAAATGTTGGTTTTTTGGTATCAACAGTTGTGGTTCAGCTACATAGACCAAGGGAAATGTCAGATTCCTGCGGTTTTTGTTGGTGTTGTGGAATGCTGTAATTTTTTTTCCCTCGTGATATTGTTTTGGGATTGTGCTGCGTTTTTTCTTGTTGCTGTATATTTAGCTTGTCCTCGCCCGAAACCCCCAATTTCCCGCGATTGTCATGTTAGTTTCATTTTATTTTTGGAGTGAGGCGATATTGTATTACTTATGTGCTTTCGCATTATTTTGTGTGTGTACATAGTGACGTCATAGTTGCCATATTGGATATGCTGAAAGTAGGAGTTTCTACTGTATTGATGATCATGGGTCAAAGTAGATGGGTGGAATCGGATGCTTCTGTAATGCCAAATATTGTGTTAAGTAGTTTACTGTTCATCATTTAAATCCTCCTAACTGTTTTTTGTTGCTAATGATAATCAGTTTAACCTAAACTGTGATTTACATAGTCACAATCATAAGAGATGGAAAAGAGCCACCGTGGTACAACAATAGAGTTAGAAAACTGCTGCGGAAGCAAAAGGAACTTCACAGCAAACATAAACATAGCCATCGCCTTGCAGACAAACAAAAATTACGCGAAGCGAAATGTAATGTGAGGAGGGCCTTGCGAGAGGCGTTCAATGAATTCGAAAGTAAAGTTCTATGAACTGACTTGGCAGAAAATCCTAAGAAATTTTGGTCTTATGTCAAAGCGGTAGGTGGATCAAAACAAAATGTCCAGATACTCTGTGACCAAAATGGTACTGAAACAGAGGATGACAGACTAAAGGCCGAAATACTAAATGTCTTTTTCCAAAGCTGTTTCACAGAGGAAGACTGCACTGTAGTTCCTTCTCTAGATTGTCGCACAGATGACAAAATGATAGATATTGAAATACACGACAGACGGATAGAGAAACAATTAAAATTGCTCAAAAGAGGAAAGGCCGCTGGACTTGGTGGGATACCAGTTCGATTTTACACAGAGTAGGCAAAGGAACTTGCCCCCCTTCTTGCAGCGGTGTACCGTAGGTCTCTAGAAAAGCGTAGCGTTCCAAAGGATTGGAAAAGGGCACAGGTCACCCCCGCTTTCAGGAAGGGACGTCGAACAGATGTGCAGAACTATAGACCTATATCTCTAACGTCGATCAGTTGTAGAATTTTGGAACACGTATTATGTTAGAGTATAATGATTTTTCTGGAGAATAGAAATCTACTCTATAAAAATCAGCATGGGTTTCGAAAAAGACGATCGTGTGAAACCCAGCTCGCGATATTCGTCCACGAGACTCGGAGGGCCATAGACACGGGTAGATGCCGCGTTTCTTGACTTCTGCAAGGCGTTCAATACAGTTCCCCACAGTCATTTAATGAACAAAGTAAGAGCATATGGACTATCAGACCAATTGTGTGATTGGATTGAAGAGTTCCTAGATAACAGAACACAGCATGTCATTCTCAATGGAGAGAAGTCTTCCGAAGTAAGAGTGATTTCATGTGTGCTGCAGGGGAGTGTCGTAGGACCGTTGCTATTCACAATATACATAAATGACGTTGTGGATGACATCGTAAGTTCACTGAGGCTTTTTGCGGATGATGCTGTGGTATATCAAGAGGTTGTAACAGTGGAAAATTGTACTGAAATGCAGGAGGATCTGCAGCAAATTGACGCATGGTGCAGGGACTAGCACATTAAATCTCAATGTAGGCAAGTGTAATGTGCTGCGAATACATAGAATGAAAGATCCTTTATCGTCGGTAAAGGAGATGCCAGACTGAGATTTATTGGAATAATCCTAAGGAAATGCAATCCGAAAACAAAGGAAGTAGATTACAGTACGCTTGTTCACCCACTGCTTGAATACTGCTCAACAGTGTGGGATCCGTGCCAGATAGGGTTGATAGAAGATATAGAGAAGATCCAACAGAGAGCAGCGCACTGCGTTACAGGATCATTTAGTAATTGCGAAAGCGTTACGGAGATGATAGATAAACTCCAGTGGAAGACTCTGCAGGAGAGACGCTCAGTAGCTTGGTACAGGTTTTGTTGAAGTTTCGAGAACATACCTTCACTGAGGAGTCAAGCAGTATATTGCTCCCTCCTATGTATATCGCGCGAAGAGACCATGAGGGTAAAATCAGAGAGATTAGAACCCACACAGAGGCATACCTACAATCCTCCTTTCCACGAACAATACGAGACTGGAATAGAAGGGAGAACAGATAGAGGTACTCAAGGTACCCTCCGCCACACACCGTCAGGTGGCTTGCAGAGTATGGATGTAGATGTAGATGTAGATGTAGACAATAGGGGAGAGAGAGAGAGAGACAAATCATTTTCATGTAGACTTTGTCTTCTTTTCCAGGATTCAGAATGGACTTAAGAGGTCAATTCTAGTGTGCTGATTCCAATTCTTCACTTTGAGTCAGGATGTAATATGACGTGATGAGTTACAATGCAAAGCATGTAAGCGGCCTGTTATTAAATCTTATCTGTGATTGTCTTAGTAAATGGCATAAACTATACTGTTTATTCAGAGTATGTCCTGGCTTTCGAGGGTTAGGTTAGGCAGTAATCTAAAAGCACAACTTAAACTGCTGCAAATGAAATTGGTAGAAATCATTTTTATAAGTTCTATTTTCACAAATATTTGCCTGTTTTTTTTTCCCCAAATGTGGCACTATTTCTTTTAAGATTTATTTACTTATATTTTGCATTGCTGTGTCTACTTGACCTAAATAGCTCAATTTTAGTTGTCAATTCCATGTTTCATTATTTTTTATGATTTTTTTAGCCATACCTTGTTCCTGTGTCAGTTGGTTTGCTATATTGGGCCATTTCATATGAAATCAACCAACAACAAAATAAACTTGAACCTTGATATTTTATAATTTAGTAATTTTTTGTCATTTTGTTGTATTAAAATAAGACAGTCCAAAATTAGATTTTTTGGAAATTTTGTTTTGTGTTATTAATTTTTGTTATTAATTTTTAAAGTTTCCCGAAATTGTGTAATTTTTGCAGTGTTTGGAAACCTAAAAATGGCTAGTCTCGAAGTATTTGACATACAGACCTGCAACTTCGACAGTTTTATTTTGTTCATTAATGTCTCTAAGAATATGTGCTGCTTGACCAAATTCATGAAGATGCAAAATGTTCCCAAACAAATTGATAAGTTCTACAAATTTCAAAAACATGATTTTTAGTTTTTTAAAAAACACAATGTGTTATACACTATTTGTTAATCTGTGTGCCAAACGTCATGATGCTATTCCAAAGGGAACATGTGGAAATAATTTTATTTTACTGCTGTATGCAGTACCAAGTGTACCTTAAGTGCACTTGGGTTTGCAAGTTGGCCTATAAAAATATAGTTAAAGTGAAATGATTGAATATTAATTAAGCATACTTTGCTTTTTCATTTTAAAGTTTTACTAAACCATGCTGTCCAACAATTAACATAAGTAATTTAAGGGACGCAATGCCTTTTGCCATTTTATGTAACATTTAATATACAGTAATTGTGGTTTATAGTTGTGGATCAACAAAAAGGGAATAGAAATTTTCAATATGCGAGGGTAATCCCAAAAGTAAGGTCTCCTATTTTTTTTATAAGTACAGAACTCTGTTTGTGTGGCAGTTGGTCACACTGTTATGAAGAGTGCTTCACGCACTGTGTGTAAACATGCGCACGCCGCGCTGAGGCGCTCAGTCTTGGCATGGCAGCCGTTGAGAATGGAGCTCCCGTTGGATGTTACCGCCAAGTGCGAATTGCACGCAGTTATTCGGTTTTTGACCGCAAAGGGCACTGTGCTGATTGAAATCCATTGTCAGTTGACGGAAGTGTATGGTGAGTCGCGCATGAATGTAAAAATGTTGGTAAGTGGTGTAGAGCGTTTTCAGTCTGCCGGTAAAGTCATGACAACCATTTTTTGGGATCAGAAAGGGGTGTTGTTGGTCGACTTTATGCCCACTGGGACCACAATTAACGCTGACAGGTACTGTGAGACTCTGAAAAAACTCAAACGGGCAATTCAGAACCGGAGAAGAGGAATGTTGAGCAAGGACGTACACATTCTCCATGACAACACTCGCCCACACATCGCTCGGCAAACCGTTGCTCTCCTGCAACAGTTTCAGTGGAACATAATCACCCACCCACCGTATATTCCTGACTTGGCACCCAGTGACTCTCACCTGTTCCCCAGGTTAAAAGAACATTTGGCCGGAAAGCGATTCAGCTCCGACGATGAGGTGAAAGAAGAGGTTCGTAACTTTTTGAACAGCATGGCGGTGAGCTCGTATGACATAGTCATACAAAAACTGCCACAGTGTCTACAAAAATGCGTCGACAAAAAAGGTGATTATGTCGAAAAATAGCTAAATGTTCAATGTGTAAACTGATGTAAACCATTGTAGAAAAAACAGGTCTATGTACTTATAAAAAAATAGGAGACCTTACTTTTGGGATTACCCTCGTATAATGAAACAGAAACAATCACTTGTATTGACAGTAATTCACTCCAATAGAGCTTAGTTGTTGAGATAAAATTAGCAAAGCACTGGTGAAGGAAAGAGGACCAGGTTGCTGCATGCATGTGTAACTCATTAATTCCTTGGGCTCAGGTGATAAGGTGACAGAAAAATGCCAGTGTAATGATTTAAAATACTTAATCTTGAAAGGCACCTGTTGGAATATGGCAAGTACCAAGCACAGCCAACACAGTGGAATGAATATTGTACATGTTGTATCCCAACATGGTGTGCAGTTCAATGTTTTATTGGAAAAATCAAGCATTTTAAATAATCACACTGGCACATTTGTGCCAATGATCACCTGAGGATGTTCATATAGAAATATAGAATCAAACTGGTGGTGCAATAAATGTAACACACATAATTTTGATAGTTTTATACATTAGTAATTCAGAAATGAAAGTCCCAACAGAATTTTTAATTTAGGGTTTTTTATGAAAACTACTACAGTACTATAAATATTTAAAAAAAAATTATAAAAATCTGAGGTGTCAAGAACCTGGTCATTGGTAGATTTCACATGGACTTATTTTATTTTACTATTACTGTGTTTGTAAGATTCTTATGTTACACCTTAGTTTTCCCCACCCAGAACAGAGTTTTCCCATGGTTGTCATGTTTGTTTCTATAATAATAATAATAATAATAATAATAATAATAATAATATTGCATTTAGGAACTTTCGGGTAATTGAACATGTATCAATAATTACGGATTTCTGTAGTTGTATATATGTGTTTGGATGTAACTGTATTGCATTGATGTACTGGTGGATATTGTGTGGTATGACTCCTGTAGTTGATACTATAATTGGTATGATGTCAACTTTATCCTGATGCCACATGTCTTTGACTTCCTCAGCCAGTTGGATGTATTTTTCAATTTTTTCTCCTGTTTTCTTTTGTATATTATTATTATAATATATATTATTATATTATTATTATTATTATTATTATTATTATTTCTTTACTTTCTCAGACGTTAAGTCTGGTTGAGAATGGAAAGTGACGCGGACCTTGATCAAGCGTCACTTCCTATTAACTGTACGGTATGTGTTATATTGCATTTAGGAACTTTCGGGTAATTGAACATGTATCAATAATTACGGATTTCTGTAGTTGTATATATGTGTTTGGATGTAACTGTATTGCATTGATGTACTGGTGGATATTGTGTGGTATGACTCCTGTAGTTGATACTATAATTGGTATGATGTCAACTTTATCCTGATGCCACATGTCTTTGACTTCCTCAGCCAGTTGGATGTATTTTTCAATTTTTTCTCCTGTTTTCTTTTGTATATTTGTTGTATTGGGTATGGATATTTCGATTAGTTGTGTTAATTTCTTCTTTTTATTGGTGAGTATGATGTCAGGTTTGTTATGTGGCGTTGTTTTATCTGTTATAATGGTTCTGTTCCAGTATAATTTGTATTCATCATTCTCCAGTACATTTTGTGGTGCATACTTGTATGTAGGAACTTGTTTTAAAAGTTTGTTGTAAGGCAAGCTGTTGATGTATTATTTTTGCGACATTGTCATGTCTTCTGGGGTATTCTGTATTTGCTAGTATTGTACATCCGCTTGTGATGTGATCTACTGTTTCTATTTGTTGTTTACAAAGTCTGCATTTATCTGTTGTGGTATTGGGATCTTCAATAATATGCTTGCTGTAATACCTGGTGTTTATTGTTTGATCCTGTATTGCAATCATGAATCCTTCTGTCTCACTGTATATATTGCCTTTTCTTAGCCATGTGTTGGATGCGTCTTGATCGATGTGTGGCTGTGTTAGATGATACGGGTGCTTGCCATGAAGTGTTTTCTTTTTCCAATTTACTTTCTTCGTATCTGTTGATGTTATGTGGTCTAAAGGGTTGTAGAGGTGGTTATGAAATTGTAGTGGTGTAGCCGATGTATTTATATGAGTGATTGCTTTGTGTATTTTGCTAGTTTCTGCTCGTTCTATAAAGAATTTTCTTAAATTGTCTACCTGTCCATAATGTAGGTTTTTTATATCGATAAATCCCCTTCCTCCTTCCTTTCTGCTTAATGTGAATCTTTCTGTTGCTGAATGTATGTGATGTATTCTATATTTGTGGCATTGTGATCGTGTAAGTGTATTGAGTGCTTCTAGGTCTGTGTTACTCCATTTCACTACTCCAAATGAGTAGGTCAATATTGGTATGGCATAAGTATTTATAGCTTTGGTCTTGTTTCTTGCTGTCAATTCTGTTTTCAGTATTTTTGTTAGTCTTTGTCTATATTTTTCTTTTAGTTCTTCTTTAATATTTGTATTATCTATTCCTATTTTTTGTCTGTATCCTAGATATTTATAGGCATCCGTTTTTTCCATCGCTTCTATGCAGTCGCTGTGGTTATCCAATATGTAATCTTCTTGTTTAGTGTGTTTTCCCTTGACTATGCTATTTTTCTTACATTTGTCTGTTCCAAAAGCCATACTTATATCATTGCTGAATACTTCTGTTATCTTTAGTAATTGGTTGAGTTGTTGATTTGTTGCTGCGAGTAGTTTTAGATCATCCATGTATAGCAAATGTGTGATTTTGTGTGGGTATGTTCCAGTAATATTGTATCCATAATTTGTATTATTTAGCATGTTGGATAGTGGGTTCAGAGCAAGGCAGAACCAGAAAGGACTTAATGAGTCTCCTTGGTATATTCCACGCTTAATCTGTATTGGCTGTGATGTGATATTATTTGAATTTGTTTGGATATTAAGTGTGGTTTTCCAATTTTTCATTACTATGTTTAGGAACTGTATCAATTTAGGATCTACTTCGTATATTTCCAATATTTGTAGTAACCATGAGTGGGGTACACTATCAAAAGCTTTTTGGTAATCAATGTATGCGTAGTGTAGCGACCTTTGTTTAGTTTTAGCTTGATATGTCACCTCTGCATCTATTATCAGTTGCTCTTTACATCCTCGTGCTCCTTTGCAACAGCCTTTTTGTTCTTCATTTATAATTTTGTTGTGTGTTGTATGTGTCATTAATTTCTGTTTAATGATTGAAGTTAATATTTTGTATATTGTTGGTAGGCATGTTATGGGGCGATATTTAGCTGGGTTCGCTGTGTCTGCTTGATCTTTAGGTTTCAGATAAGTTATTCCATGTGTAAGTGTATCAGGGAATGTGTATGGGTCTGCAATGTAACTGTTAAATAATGTATATTCTGTCTGCTTGTCTGCTTGTGTCTGTGTATATGCGGATGGATATGTGTGTGTGTGCGAGTGTAACCCGTCCTTTTTTCCTCCTTTTTTCCCCCTAAGGTAAGTCTTTCCGCTCCCGGGATTGGAATGACTCCTTACCCTCTCCCTTAAAACCCACTTCCTTTCATCTTTCCCTCTCCTTCCCTCTTTCCTGACGAAGCAACCGTTTGTTGCGAAATCTAGAATTTTGTGTGTATGTTTGTGTTTGTTTGTGTGTCTATCTACCTGCCAGCGCTTTTGTTTGGTAAGTCTCATCACTTTCTTTCTTTTTAGATATGTTACATAATGTAGTTAGATGTGAATGTGTTGAGGTGAACTTCTTTAACCAGAAATTTGCTATTTTATCATTTCCAGCGGCTTTCCAATTGTGAGTAGAATTAATTGCTTGGGTGACTTCATGTTGCAAAATTATCACTTCAGGCATTTGTGGTATCATCTTGTATGTGTCTGTTTCTGCTTGTATCCACCGTGCATGCCTGTTATGTTGTACCGGGTTAGACCATATGTTGCTCCAGAAGTGTTCCATGTCTGTTATGTTTGGTGGATTGTTTATTTTAATGTGTGTGTTATCTATTGTCTGGTAAAATTTCTTTTGGTTTGTGTTGAATGTTTGGTTTTGTTTCCTTCTATTTTCACTTTTTTTTGTATCTTCTGAGTCGTTTGGCTAATGCTTGTAATTTCTGCTTCTTTTCGTCTAATTGCTCTGTCGCTTCTTGTTGTGAGATTTTACCTAACCTTTTTCGTTTTTTTTCCGAGATTTCATTTCTTATAAATTGTGTTAGCTGTCCGATGTCTTTTCTCAGTTTTTCTATTCTGATCTGTAGCCTGTGTTGCCATGCTGGTTTTGTGGGTTTCTTCTGTGTGTTGGTTGGTTCTGATCTCTGTCTAGTGTGTATATTTAGTGTAGTGAGTGCTCCTATATAAACCAGTAGTTGTAACTCTTCCATAGTTGTGTTTTCATTTATTTTGTTGTGTATGATTGTGTTGATAGTTTTTATTGTTGTTTCGACTTGTGGGTTATTTGGTGGTCTATGCAAGAATGGTCTTATGTCTGTATTTGTGTCTTTGTGTTCTATATATGTCAGCTGAAATTTTTCTTCTATATCTAACATGTGTGTCACTTCGTGTTCTATTTGTGCTTGTTCTGGTGGCTGTCTTAAGATTTCGTTTTTCTCTGATTGTTTAATTGGTGCGTGTTGTTCTTTGTTTGTTTGCTCTGGGATGTTTGAGTCCATTACTGTATTTTCTTCTTCTTCTGATTGCACATTATTTTGTTCCAGTATTTGTTGTACTTGTTGTTTGATGTTTTCTAATGCTGACTGGGGTATTCTGTTATTTTTGATTATTACACGGATCTGATCAGCTAGTCGTTGTTCTGTTAAAAATTTTAATTCTGGGTATCTGGTAATAAATGTTGTGTATACTTGTGATCTGTATCCAGTTGTGTTGGTTCCTAGGTTTGTTGCTTGGTAATAACAGAACATGAGGTGTCGATTAACTCCATCTGACCATCTCATCCTCTGTCTTTGTTTTCCTTCTAGGGTGGTTGCAGGAAGCATATCCTGCAAAACACCTCTATTTGGATTTAAATCATTTTCCAGTTGGCTAGCAGTGTCGTTACCATTGTGGGCGGGCATAGGGTTCAAGCGTCGTCCCCGACCATGACGGCGCTTATTATTATTATTATTATTATTATTATTATTATTATTATTATTATTATTATTATTAACAATTCCTGCAGTTCTATAATTCATCATTACATTTTGGAACCATGAAAACATTTACGAGTATTGGTTGGCATTTTGAAATGTTGTACATGCTGCATCTTTCCAATATGATATTAGTATTAGAGGTCAAAGCTTATGAGTCGAATTGCATACTGGAGTTTATCAGAGTTGTGTACTTTGGCAGTAAGATTAAGATACTCAGTTAGCTCCCGTCCAAAAAAAAAAAAAAAAAAAAAAAAAAAAAAAAAAAAAAAAAAAAAAAAAAAACACAAGGAATCCTTAATGATTCAAAACAAAATTAAAATGTTAACAGAATCTTCTGTCGGTTCTTGGTAGAACAACATTATAATAAGTAAAAAGCACCAGTTTTCTTTTGTTCTACAGTATTACTTTTATTGTGTTAACTGGTTTTCGGCTTACAAGGCCATCTTCACACATTTACTAGTATTGTCGCGAAAGAAGTGAATGACATTGGAAGAGAAGTTTATTTATTTATCGTATGGCAATACAGACACATAACAAAGAATCAGACAAATCACTAACATAACAAACGTTGATAATTGTAAACAAACATTACTAATATAACAAAGTTTAAGGATTACAAACAAACATAGTCTATTATATAGAGAAGTAACACATCTAGACTGAAGCAGAAACATACAGTAAGTAACATGTTTGACAGTGTGGTGGTAATGCAATGAAAAAGTAAAAAATTGAACAGTAAATAAATAAAAATGGAGTCGACAGGAAAAACTTAAACCCAAAATAGGAACAGCATGCCTACATAAGTTTCTATTAATAAACAAAACTAATAAAATAAAATAAGACAAGACTACATCAGGAGGTATAAAACGTCGAGAGTGATACACAAACCAATTAAAGTAAGATAAACAGAAATAAATAAATAAATGCAGGACAATGGAGGAGTTTGAGAGAACTTAGGGTAAATACAGTCTTTGAGAGTGTGGTGGTGCTGCGTTTTACCATTAACATTATATTCAAAACTGTGGCTATGTAACAGTCTGCATTAAATAAATGAACCAAGGAAAATATAAACAATATTTGATGAGACAACTACAAAAGGTGTTAAACATGGACAGTAATACAAGTACCAGATAAAAGAAAGCCTTAACAATTGAAACTACAGTCTATATGGAATACATAGACAACTTCAATAAAACAGAAGAACTTGATGAATACAGGAAAATGGGAATATGTAGGAAAAGACAGTTTGGGAAGTAATGAAAAACAGAGCTGATCACATGAAGCTTAGGAGAGGGGAAGTGTTGAGCTGTGTCTGGTCATTTAGGAATTGATCTGGACTGTGAGCTAGATGTTTGTTAATTTCCTGGGCTTCCAGCAGGTTGAGTTTATGACCTTTTTTTGCTAAGTGAAGTAAATGGGACACTGGCTGCTAGTTGTGACCCTCACTCAGTACATGCTCAGCAAAAGTGGAGTCAGAATTCTGCAACGTCCAGCTGCATTCATGTTCAGCCAGCCTAGTTGCTATGTCTCTACCTGACTGACCGATGTAAATTTTGTCACAATCAGGACAGGTGATTTTGTATACCCCACTGTTAGCTAATAACTGGATCTTATCTTTACTATTAAAAATACACTGGGCTGTTGTGCTCTTAACATAGTAGGAAAGCCTACACTTGCAGGCTTTCAGTGCTTTGGCTACAATCTGTGATACCTGACCTAGATATGGTAGTGTGCACCATTTCTTGCAGACAGTGGATGGGGAAGCAGGTGGGTTATGGAGGAGGGGTATAATTTTCCCATTTTTGTTTCCTGTGCAAGATATGGTCAATAAGCCATTGGCTTTATTGTATCTAACTTCTTTAAAATCATCTCTGAATATGGGGACCAGATATGAGGTGGTGTACCACTGAGTGGAAAGCTGCACGTTTGTGAGCTATGGGGTGTTTTGAGAAAGAAGGTATTACTGTCTCTCTAGTTGTAGTTTTTCTATAAATTTTTAAATAATGTGTGTGTGTGTGTACTGATGTCAATTGTTAGATCTAAGAAGTTCATCGATTTGTTGCCAATCTTCTTTGTGAACTGAATATTTTTATGTTGACTGTTCAGGTTTTTCAAAAATATGTTGAGTTGTCTTGTATTACCAGTCCACATACACAGGACATCATCTACATATCTAAACCAGTATTTGATATTTGCAGTCAAAGGTTTTGTTTTTAGAAAATTTGGTTCCAAATGGTCCATAAATATTTCAGCCAACAGTCGACTGAGAGGGGAACCCATAGCTAAGCCATCTAATTGTTTATAAAGAGTCCCTTGAAACTGGAAATAGTTCTGTGCCAAGCATGTCGGAGTGGCCAGTCTGAAGTTGTTCAGTTCCACAGGATTGACATTAGACTTGTGCATCAGCTCTGTCAGACTATCGATGAATTCCACCACTGGTATGTTGGAAAACGAACTGCAGACATCAAAGGATACTAATTTATCACTGTGTGAGACAGATATACCTTTTATTTACTAGGCCCACAGAATTTGAAATACCATGCTTTGGTTTGAATTTAGTCTTGCTCTTAATTAGGACATCCAGTTTACTTGATAGTTTGTAAGATGGAGCAGTGAATGATGATACAACTGAACGAATAGGAACATCTTGTTTATAGAGTTTAGGAAGCCCATACATTCTAGGAGACAATGGGTTCATATTAGTCAAGTTTTGCTTCAAACTCATGCTTTTGCATGAATTGATTGCGATTTAACATCCTCTTTGCATTACCACCACACTGTCAAAGATGTTACTTACTGTATGTTTCTGCTTCAGTCTAGATGTGTTACTTCTCTTTCAATGTTGTTTGCAAACATTGTAACTTCTTTGGTGACAATACTCAGTAAATGTCTGAAGATGGCCTTGTGAGCTGAAAACCAGTTAACACAATAAAAGTAATACTGTAGAATAAAAGCAAACTGGTGCTCTTCACTTATTATAAAATTAAAAGCAGATTATTAGCTGCTATTTTAACAAATTGTCTGAATATGTAGATTCAGGGATTGAAAAGTTGTTAGCTACTTGGCAAGTACCGGTGTAATAATCCATACACACTTTTTGTTCTAATATTATAAATGCAAAATTAAATCTTTGTAGTGTTTTCATGGCTAAGCTGCTGAATAGATGTTGATGAAATTTGGTATGGAGATTGCATGAACCCTGAGAAAGAACATAAGCTGTTTTACGAAGGATAAAAATAATTGACTACTGAGAGGGTGAAGCAGGGAATGGAACAGCTTGTTCACATCAGTGAACATCAACCATGTTAGAAATTACTAATTTTGTTGTATGATGTATAGCACTAAGTTGTACCATGCAGAATATTAATAGTGATCTAAGTTTCATAGGTGGAAAGGTCATATTATTGGCTTGCAGTTGTATGCACTTTTTTGTAGTAACTAATGGGACATACGTAGATGAAATAATTTCGTATTAAAAGGTATCAGTCGTATTGTAGTAAAACTGTCATCATTCTGAAGATTGTTTTTAACACAACATTGTTCTGAGGTGTGGTCCTGTTGGAGGTAGCAACACTTGAACTGAGATACTGAACCAGTTCTAGTGGAAACTCAGCTTGACGTGAATCCTGAACTACGGTGTAACTCAGAATTTTGAACATCAACAATATTTATGTATATGTGGTGTCTTTTGGACACATCCAAAAGAACAGACACCACTTATATATAGTTAAGACAAGACAGCCAATGGTGTGTGTGTGTGTGTGTGTGTGTGTGTGTGTGTGTGTGTGTGTGTGTGTGTGTGTGTGTGTGTGCACCCTGACACATGTTAAAAGAAACGAATGTGGACAAGTTTAATAAAATGGAAGCATACACACAAAGAAAGCAGGAAAAGATGAAACATGCTGTATAAGAAAATAAAACGTAAGGAAAACGAGAAAGGAGTGTCAAGGATGCCACAGGAAATTGTTACTGGCTGGGCACTTACGTAAAATATGGGCAAGCCAGTCACCCTGTGAACAATTAAGACCCTCTCCCTAAAATATTGGTAAAAACATTGGTCAAGTCACAGAACTTTAACACTTCAACCACATTCGTTTGAGTATTTCCTAAAAGAGAGTGCAGATGCACACCAGGCTCGAACTCTTACAGGAATTGGTAAAATGCCATGAGTAATGTGAAGATAATGGGCAAGGGCCACTACATTAGTACTGTGTGGATAAGTTGAGCATTTGGGTCTGACAGGAGGCGTACTATGGTAGTCCCTGCAGTTATGGAGAGCACTGTCTCTGGATGGCTTATCGTCAGAGGAGCAGAGTACCACTTGCAGCCAAATTCTGTAATTCCTTTGTGAGTTAATCAACAAACATTGCCAGAGGTGAAAGAAAATCTTATGGGAGAATGTTAAAATATTTAGTTTAACAACAAATATGGGTGTACGATTGCATGACATGGTATCAGGACAATATGTGGACGCTTTTCTGAAAATTGGTGAAGATCGTATTGATACAGGTGCTAATGGCATTGTTATACTAGAGCTGAATTCTGTAATATTTTTCACGATACAGAACAACTGGTGAGCAAAGTTGCTGACTAATGAGTTTGTAGGATTGATAATTGAAGAAACAGTGAAGAGTAGAAGATAATGTAGAATATCTACCTGTCAAAAACGTGAGCAAGTCACCACATAAACTGAGGTTAGAAGTTGGTGCTCTGCTCCCTTTAAAGTGAAATCTTGATGCGACCAGATTGTGTAGCACACAGAGATACACACCTACAAATTACATGTATATGTCCGAAACATTGTCAAGAGTGTAACAGTTAGTGGTGCAGCTAAAGGAGAAAGCATTTTGATTCCACAAATCCTAATGATACTGACATATTTGTATTTTCAGTTCAGAAGATTTCAATTTCCACTAAAATTTGTTTTTAGAATGACTTTAAATGATAAACAAGAACAAGGAAACTTGCCAGTATGCATTTAGAAAAAACATACCCTTCTCGTGGGCAACTCTGTGGCATGCTCACGTGTATTCAACTCGGAAAATTTCTACGACCTTGCAAAAGAAGCAACAATGAGCCATAAATAATTAATAAGAAAGAAACACTTTTGTACTTTAAAATATTTTAAGCTACAGTTTGACATAAGGTAAAATAATAAACATACTCATTATGTACATGTATATCGGTACAACACATATTTATTCTTAAAGACATACATAATGTCTACATAAATATATACCTATAGCTTGTGTGTGTGTGGGGGGGGGGGGGGGCTTTTTTCTATTTTGCAACAAGTCATTTTGATCGAAAGCTGAATGTATAGTAGCCATTTTGTTGCTGCACCTGTCTGCGGCCCAGTCTTCTCTTTATGATGAATAGCAATCTGTTCTTTTCATAATTTTGCGGCTACGTACCCAGATATTTATAAATTACTAGCTTGCTTAATCATCATTGCTCAGTATGCATGCACAGCCACAGGTAACAGCTAGCATACTGTAAATAGGTCTCAGTACCTACAGATGTAAAAAAAAAAAAAAAAAAAAAAAAAAAACCAGTTTCTTTGAAAAATACCAGTGTATCAAGTCAGTATTAAGCTACTAATAGCAATAGACAGCACTATATAGTAAAACTGTGTAAGCAGCTGTTTTTTTTTTCTCCAAAATAGCCTTCGTACTAATTTACTCAATTAAATTTAGGTAGTGTATGTGTGAATAGCATTAAGCAGTAGATAATGATGATTTATTGTTAGTCCCATATGCAGTTTATTTCTATTATGTCCTCATCTGTTAGTGTATATCTTCACTCTTCCCATGTCCTTGAAGGTTCTCCTTAATGAGATATTTGGTACACGATGGATGAATGAATACAGATTCTGTAAATTTTCCAACACGATTTTGTCAGAACTATGCTGTTGTTCTTCCAAGGATTCCCATTTAGGTTCTATGAGCATTTCTATTGCAATTTTGTATGAGCTTTGCTGACCTTCTATGATCCTAGCAGTGTATCTCTGAATTATTTTGCTGGCAGTTCTCACACCTACTCAATGAGAGTTTGACACAGGAACAAATGGTCATACTAGGTCGTTATAAAGTAAGTGCAGCTACTCAAAGAGATCCAGTGAGGGCTGTAATTGTTGTATGCAGCAAAACTTGATAGATATTCTAATGTGTTAATTAGTTCCTATTTAGGCCACCAGGCGCAAATCTGGCACTATGAAGTCAAGACGACGTATAGAAATGTTTCCCTATATAATGGATGAGGAACAAGATGTGGACAGAAGAGGTCAAACTAGTGAGAAAGGCATAATGTTGATTTTATTACTAACTGCTGCTTACACAATTTGTTTAATATGAGCACTGGAGACAGTGACAAGATGCTGCATCCATAAGACAGCGTGATTGACAGCAGAAAAGTTACACGGGTTCATATCAAGTGAT
Organism: Schistocerca nitens; assembly: GCF_023898315.1. Classification (NCBI taxonomy): domain Eukaryota; kingdom Metazoa; phylum Arthropoda; class Insecta; order Orthoptera; family Acrididae; genus Schistocerca; species Schistocerca nitens. The sequence continues at coordinate 55,703,796 of NC_064623.1, read as the reverse complement.
CTTGCAGACTATGCATCTGGAAAAGTCTGGAAATAACATGTTTGTGGAGGGTTGCATTAATTAGATCTTTCACAGGGTGAACGACATGAGTTGTTGCTGCATTTTGTGTGAAAACAGTGGTTTTCATGCAGTTCATGCAGTTCATGCTGTTCCCTAGCAGGAATCACGTGCTGCACTAGGTGGTCTCGATAATGTGCAAATGTCACGGAACACCTGACAGGCCTCTGGGTATATTTTCTTGAAAGAAGAATGGACCGAGACCAAAGGTGCTCGTGAATCTGCACCACAGAGTCACATACGGTGAGTATAGTGGCTCTTTGTGCATAACACGTGGTTCAACAGTCTCCCAAATTCGGCAGGTCTATGTATTCACTGCACCCTGTAATGTCAAATGTGCATTGTCACTCCATGGAATATTGCCCGGGCATGTCATCAACTTTGAACCATGCCAGAATCTGAAGAGCGAATTCAGAATGTTGCTGCAGTTAATGAGGTTTCAGTTGCTTCAGCGTCTGAATTGTGTACGGGTACCAGTGTAAAATAAATGACAAAACTTTCCATACTGTTAACCATTGGATGTAAAATTCTACTGACACTGCATGAACACTAGCACTACCTGGGACACTTGTTTCACGATCATTTATAGCAACAGCAACATCATTAACTTCACACACCTTCCTCATCCATGTGCCACACAGGCTCATTCGTGTTTTCAAATTTCAGCATCTTCTTTAATCCTTTCACAGGTCATGAGGGATATACTTCCCACTAAATGTATTACTTTACAGCATTCTGTACAATATTGGCAACTAGTGGCAGTCCATTTCATCAGCAGTAGTTTCTGTTTGTTATGAAATACAGCCTTCAAGACTGTGGGAAATGGATATCCTACCAAACAATGGTGTTTTAATGCTTCTTGGGAAGTACTGTTACCACCAAAGTAGTTTCTGGAAGGTGTTTGTGAGGTATACTTACCACAGAATTAATCTGTCCTTCGTGATCCTTGGAAGCATATTTACCACAAACTTAGGGATATCCCAAAGCATTTGAGAATACGTCTTACCACCTCTGCCTATGAAATGAAATGATCGTATGGCATTTTTGGCCAGGAGGTGCCATTCGGGGGAGCTCGGTCGCCATATTGAAAGTCCTTTTTAGGTGACTCCACGTTGGTGACTTGTGAGCCAATGATGATGAAAATGATGATATCAGGTGCATGAATACTGCTACAGCAGTCAGTTTCTGTTTGTAGTGGGATCACTACAGTTGTCCTGTTCACTTCAGCAATATACATTGTGTGATAGTTTCTAGAATTGTTTTCACACTGTGGTAAGTAAATTTCAATATCAACTTTTTTTTAATAAAGTGAAAAAACATAAACTAAAAATGGAAAATGATGTTCATTAATTTTTTACATTTAATGGCAACACAGCTCGCAAAAGGGAAGAGGAAATCTATTTTCACCATATCTTTAATACCTCACAAAGGTGCTGTGGTATATGTATCACCACTGTTTTTGGTCCTAAATCACAAAAATAAAATTATAAAAAAATAAATGTAGTCAGTTGATCACAATTACAATAGGATAGCAAAAAAATTTTTCTTAGCTCAGTTGCTACAAAAAATGTGCCTGCAAAAGGGTTAAATCATGTAATTACATCAAGCCTCTCCCACAGACCTTTCAGTCAGTGATAGTCTCTCAATGCAGCACTGTAATTACTGCCATTCACATAAAACATTCACTAACAGTGCACAATCTCTTCTTGTTGGCCACACTATTCACTCACATTATTGCTTGTCAAATTACAGTATGAATGCCATGCAGTGTACAGTGCCAGATTTGCATCTGGTGGCCACATTTGGAACTAATTTGTTTTCCAGTGTAAATAGGTTCCAGATTAACACATTAGCATACCTGAAAAGTTTGGTGCCATTTGATAATTACGACCCATACTGGACCTCTATGAGTAGTTGGACTTTAATTATAACCATCTGGTACTAGTGTGTTGTGCATGCTTTCTTTCATGGCTTTGCTGTGTTTTGGTAGAACCCTTCTGGCATATCTAACTCTTCCATTTGCCTCCCCTAATGCTGATTTTGTGTGATTGTCCATTTCATATACCTTCTTAGTATTACCCTTAAATGCGTGTATGATATGACGTGCTCAAGTTGTTCGCCATTAATCTCATAGCCAGATACTATCAGGTTGTTCGTTTTTGTTATAGGTATTATTTTGCTTTTGTCCAGATTTAGTGTCCCTATTCAGTGCGGCAGATGGATATTTTATCAATCTTCCTGCAATTCCTTACAGTTGAAGGACAATACTTCCCTGTGTACATCATTGCCAGTGAATGATCTTAATTGCTGCTGATCCTTTCTGATAAATCTTGTTTATGTGTAGTGGAAACATTAGAGGTCATATTAGGTGCACTTCACACAGGCGATGTGATACACGATGTGACACAGAAGCAAACCCGCTTTGGTGGAATGCATAAAAATATACTGGAAGGGACTTAATGGACTCATACTGGGACAACAGTGATAAAGCACTGATAAGTGTCCATCGCATCGCCCGGTGAAACAGGCTATGCTGGTCGGGCCAAGCAAGTTGTATCATTCAGTACACAGGAAGGGAAATCTCAGGTCATCCAATGCACCTAAGAAAAGATGTTTTGTCTAGATGAAAAGCTACATCCATTTCTGTAATTAGTTTCTCACTAAAACCTTTACTTTTTGCATAAAAAATTAAAAACCTCTGTCTTTGGTTTAGAGGGTGTTCTTCACAGTGTAATCTTCATTAAATTGTGAGGAAACTATTCAGTAAAAAAAAATAAAAATTTACAGCTTAGAGGCAGATATCACAGCTTTATAATGAATTGGTTTTATTTATGCTATTGCCCATAGTCAATGTGATACGTAGAGGTTAAAGAACACCGTGAATATTTTGAAAAGTTCGATGAAAAATATAGTCACTGGGTACTTTGTTTGGTGCATGTTACAGCACATATTGCTGGGTAAGAAATGCAGCTAAGATATTGAAATTGTTTTTAATGCTGGAAAGCCTCTTTCGGGTATCGAGTAAATACGTGATACATTTTGACATTTGGCCACGACGAGCTAAGACATCCCACACTCGACACTACTAAGGCCACGTGTAGTGCCATGCGGAGCTACCTTGTGTTTCTCTTTTTCATGTGCTGCCAATACAAGCCGAAGTATTCACTCGCATATATGCTTTCAAGTGGGAAACACGTCTTGACCTGTGCGTTTCTTCCTGTGGGGATGTGTAGTCAAATGTCATTCACACAAGAGGACTGTTTGAAGATCTTTTTTGTCCAGCTTGTTGAAACAAGCCCTTGTCAGTGGAATTACGCAATTACTTTGTACTTGAAGGCAGATGATGGCCAGCTTGTTGTGGAGGGAGATAGCAAGAGAAATAAGAGAAATTGATTTAAAACTGCTGTGAAATCTGTACCATCATTTTTAACTCATTATTTTCATTGTGGCAGTTTCTTATGCAGATAGCAAACCTACAACTTTGCTCTCAGGAATTTATTTCATTCAACACAGAAGTGGAGCAGCTGCAATTGAAGGTTATGCTGGACCACCAGCACACACCCCCCCCCCCCCCCCCCCCACTCCTCCTCCAAGTCTCATTTCTTTACCCATACGTAAAGGGGTCTTGCTCTTCTGGGCATGTACTGCCACTTACGTAAAATGAAGACACTATGGTAGTTTTATTACAACACTGTTTGCCACGGGCCCTCAGGAAGTGGAAAGTTGTCAAACATCAGAAGAGACAAGTAATGTGGTTGAATGTGATGTTGTACAACCACCTCCCCCAAAACAGAGGATGAAACCAGCAAGGGTGGTGCTGAGAAAGCATTTGCCAGCTGGCTGGAAATTAAAAAACATAATTAGATGAAAGGACACCTGGATGTTTTCTCAGTCCATGCTCCTGAATTTCAAGAAACTTGGTGACAGGTGTAGAAGAGCTCTAAAGGCAAAATTCCTGTTACTTTTGAATGAGCAGCTGGACAAAAGTGAGGTGTAGATGTTGGATTTTTCCTCTTCATCATGGTCTACTTTCATTTCACATACATTGTTTACCCCTGCACAGAATTCCCAGCCACTGTCAGCGACGGCAACTGATCTTAGTGAGGCAACATTTCTCGCGAAGACATCTGAAACTTAATCACATTCTACATTAAGATTGAATGGTTGTAGCTTTTTAACTTTAACCATTATTTTATATGTACTTCACTGAACAAATTACCACACCTGGTGGCCTTACTAAAAATGAACTTTTGATGGTGGCATTTTTAATGTCATTCTCATACTTTCACCAACTTCTCTTCTCAGCAGGAGAAATAGTAAGTTGAAAATTTGTGTTCTGTTTTTTTTTTTTTTTTTTTTTTTTTTTTTTTTTTTTTTTTTTTTTTTTTTTTTTTCCCCCTCAGAACAGCTGATAGTAGTGGTTCCAGAAAGTGGGAGCTAGACTCATTCTGTAGAATTCTTGGAGTTCGTGGTTGTGTTGAGATGTAACAAAACACCTCAGCTGAACTATGTTTGATATTAATAGTACTGTATGGATGCATCCAGTCCTTCCTTTTTTTATTCAGTTGTTTGTTCTTTAAATAATAAGTTACAGTAATGTCCTGTTCAGAAGTGCTAATGATTTGCAACTGAGCCAGAAACATGGTTCATACTGCCTTGTTGCTTGTTGTAACACAGGTCGCGTCATGTATTGTGTAGCATATTGTATCTCCTTGGTGTGATCTCAGTCTTAGCACTTGGGGTTTGCCCTACGTCACTTTCATTCCTGAGGACGTTCACCATCCTGTATAAAGTACTGTGTTCTACTTGTCAAATATTCCTCAAACCAATTATATTTACAAATACTCTGTGCAATCGTATGTCTTTATTATTTAATTTTTAATGCCTGAGACACATTGTTTCTTTGTGTACAACCAAATTATATTGTCATGCTCTTGGGCAAGGTATTTCAGAAGTTTATAAATTGTGTGTCATCTGGTTTGTTGTACATTGTGGTTGCATTTTGCAGAGGCTGAAACATCTGGAGATTCTGTTGACCTTTGACATCCCAGAAACACACTGCATTGAGCATAGGTTCGACAGACCACCCAACGAAAGTGAGGACGAGCGTTTCGAGAGGCTGGAAGTCGAAATAAAACGTGGGTACTTTGACCCGAGTGAAGATGAAATAATAAAAAGAAACTGGGAGTCATTTTCTAAGGTAGGACTTTTTATAAGTTTATAGCATGCCTGTGTATTGTACTTCTGTCAGTTAGTTGATATAGCTACAAAAATAGTAGTCTGACCCAATTTGAAAATCTATTGAATTACTTATTTAGAACTGCACGGTGTTGGGCAGTCCTAGTAACCCCAAACTTGAGAAGCTGTAGATTCCAGTTTACAGGATTAATTAAATGCAATATCAAGCAGATAGGCAGTAACAAAATAATGCTGTAAATTACATGTATATGAAAACAGTTGTTGTGACGTTTGTTGGCTTCCCCATCTCTTTCAAGCTATCACCTTCCAATATGACACAGACTTTGTGCAATGCTCTGGTGCAATCTGTGACTGCACTCTGTGTAAAAAATCTAGCATACAACAAAATCCCAAATATTGTTCCCATAAAGGTTGACTATCTTTGACAATTGTATAGACCTGATCATATAGTATAAGCTTTCATGGCTGGTAATGACATCACTTAAAACTTTTGGCCTAATAGGCCATGGTTGATCTATAAAACTGTAATAGTTTCAACAGAAAAGAGGAAGGTGTTAAATTAGATAAAATTTGGATGTAAACATTGCAACATAAGAATGATGGTCTATTATTTTCAGCCAAGAATGTTGGTAGTAGCAGAGATAATCTCATAGCCAACGTCACATGTGGACTGTGGTGCCCTCTACACTGCTCATTTATATTTGGTGCTCCCTTGAATCCTGGGTGCAGTTTGCCACTTTACCTCTGAAGATGGGACCCACAGTCAAAGAGGAAATGTTAGGAGCAAGTTTTATACATCAACCACAGCCTATTAGCCTGAAAATTTAGAGTGATATAAGTACCAGCCATGAAAGCTCACATTGTATGATCAAACGCCTCTACAGGGAGGATATCTCAGTGTCGATTTGGTGATTTGAGGAAATGCTCAAAAAGAAAGCCCGACTACTCAGTATGCTCACCTTCCTGTTATGCTGCAGGGACACTGCGACTGTTCAGAAATTTCTGAAGGTGAAGAGGGTGTTTTGCTCGGCATAGACTCAGTGTTCTTACAACTGTATGGTATTGGCAATGCTACGAGAGAGGAATCACCAGATGTTGAAACCAGCAGTAAGCTTTTACAGCTCCACTTATTTATTAGTAATACTCAGCAGTGTTTTGTCTGGAATAAGGTTGACGGTCTAATGTTCAGGACTGTGGAAATTAATGCAGAGATATCAGTTAATAAACAAATAGTAGTTCGTTAGTCTACAGAACAACTTGTCGGTATCTTCATTTGAGGATAATTCTCAAACTGTAATTAACATGTCTGATAAAGATTTGACTCAAGTTGAAATTTCTGTTCTAGCCAAAGGAGACAATTTCGCTTTGATGCCTTTAAAAGTACCCAGGGAGGCTATTATAGCAAAGATTGAGGCAGGGGTCTGTCATCTTCCAAAGCAGTTGGTTGTTATAATTAGGATGGAAACAGCTAGAATTTTACGTACATACAAACCACCTAACGGTAATTTGTCTCGGGCACAAAGAAAGGTGCTGAGGGATATCAGTACAGATAAGAACCTTATCATTCTTTTTGCAGATAAAGGCAGTACCATGGTCCTGATGAGTGAGGACTATCATGAAAAGATCAATATTTTGGATCCCACCATTACAAAACACTTCAGAAGGATCTGACTAGGATGATGTTAAAAATCACTAATTGATGGTGAGAGTGTCTCCTCTCCTTTTGATGATACAATGCTACTCTGTAAAACGGAACTGTAGCTGTCTAGGCTCTGTGGGTTACCCAAGAAGCACGAAACACAGTTTCCTTCGAAGCCTATTATGGGTACTATAGGGCGTTCCACCCATGAATAGCTAGACAACTTGTCTCACTGCTGCAACTTTATGTTGGTGGAACAGTCAGTCATTATAAATTCAAATAATTTCATTGACAAATTAAAAGAAATGTGTGTGGGTCAAAGTGATATCCTTTTTAGCTTTGATGTTGTCATTCCTTAGTGTGATTAGAGTGGACAAAACTCTGTCACATAGTGGATATTGTGCAGTTATTCTGACACTGCCCCATGATAGCATATTTTCAATCCAATAATGATTTTTATGAACAGATCTACAGGGTGGATATGAGCAGTCCTCTTAGTCCGGCTGTGACCAAGTTTTTATGGAGAACTTTGAGCAATGGTCATTGCAGACTGCCAGCAAAAGACCAGCCAGGTGGTACCACTACGTTAATGACACATTCGTAGTATGGACATACGGCGCAGAGGAATTGGATGCCTTCCTGATACAATTAAACTGCATCAATCAAAAAATACGATTTACTATGGAGATGGAGAATGATGGTAAAAGTTGAGTCCCATAGTGCTCAGAGCCATGGAGAATGATGGTAAACTGAATTTCTGGATGTGTCTGTTATCAAGGGAGAGGACAGGACATTCGGCCACAGGGTATATAGAAAAGCCACACATACTGACCGTTGCCTGCACAAAGGTTCCAACCACCACCCCAGACAAGAAAGAGGTGTTAATAAAACCTTGGTAGACAGGGCGCACAAAATTTGTGACCTGACTTATACTTAAGATGAGGTTGATAATGTAGGGCTGACATTCAAGAAGAATGGTTATTCGAACTAGGAGATAGATTGAGCACTTCGTCCTTGGGAGAGAATCAGGATTGACAAGGAACAACATCCGCCCAATAGGGAAGTTTTCGTTCTGTTCATCAGCATGATTACACATTGCATTGGGAATGTGTTGAGCAAGTATGGTGTTGAAACTACCTTCACACTCACCAGGAAGATAAAAGAACATTTAAGATTTTTAAATGATATGATACCCTTTGGTCACACTGGATGTATATAAAATAACTTGTAGTTATGGTCCGGCTTGTCAAGATACCGCAAAATGTTTTAACACTCATCTGGTTGAACACGAGGAATTGCTGCCTGGGACATGCAGATAAATTGACTGTAGCGGAACATATTTACCAAGAGGGTAATAATGAAATAAAATTCACTGAGATAAGTGTCATATCAAAACATCGCTTTATCATGTCTCTTTGTATAGAGAAGCTATTGAGATTTATTAACACCATAATCACTTTAATAGAAAAGGGGAAGGTGTTAAATTAGATAAAATTTGGATGTTAGCATTGCAGTGTAAGAAAGATGATAGATTACTTTTCAGTCGAGTATGTTGGCACTACCAGAGATACTCTTGTAGCTGACATCACGTGATGGACTGTGGTGCCCTCTACACTGACCATATATTTGGCACTCCCTCAAGTTCTGGTTGGAGTACGCCACTTTACATCTGCAGACGTCTACCACAGTTGGAGAGGAAATGTTACAAGAAAATTTTATACATCACCCATGACCTATTAACTTGGATGGTTTAAGTTATGATCTATGTAGGTGTACTAAATAACACAATCTAATCCACCAGTCTCAAGAAACATTGCAATCAGAACATACAACCAACATCTGCAACTGAAACACACAAACAGAAACCCTCTAGACCCCATCCGTGAAACGTATTATGACATCACACTTAAAAGAATGTGCCAATGGCTCACTATGTTCACTAGGCACCAGATGTGCTCCCAAATGGAGGGAAGTATTGAAATACTGTATCGAGGAACAGGTTTTCTTGTTTCATATTGTGAATTGGATTCTGTTGACAGTACTCAAGACCAAAGTGAAGACAGTTTTTAGTCATAGCATGATAAAGATTTTACAACAAAGGTGACTTGTTAATCCAAAAACAAGAGTTTTTAATTATTATGCAAAAATTAAAAAGCTATACTGAAAATCAGTGACTCGCAAACCATCGATTACGAGCCCATCTGTGCTGCATGTTTATCTTAATGTTCTTTTTTCCTTCCCATGGGGAAAATGTCTGGGCTGTTTTTGGCAATGTATTCAGCATTTTTTGTAGTCGGTGTCAGAATACTCCCTACTGTTTCTCATTCTTTTTATGTTTCTTTGTTCACCTTCTCCTATCCTTCTTCTGCTTTGGTGTTTGAGGTTTTTCTTCTTCCTCCGTGTGTGGTCCTGAAGACTGGTCTACATGTCCCATGTCCGACACCCAACAGGTAACTGAGTGCCGCGTAATTCCCAGCTCCGGAATGACAGGTAGGATTCCCACATACTCCCCTTGTACAGGTCAAGCCAAGGAGGGGTGATTGCCTGAGCTGCTCACCTTCCCAAATTGCCAATTCGTCCCTCTCTCAGGTGTTCGGGAGGTGTGACCTGAGGTGTGAACAATCACCTTCTGAAGGGGGTCCCCAGTTAGAAGGAGCGCACTGTCAGAGACTCTGGCAATCATGGCGATTTTCTCACAATGAGCCGATCATCTTCACAGTCAACAGCTATGAAACGTAAATGGAATGAGGCTAACAATTCAAAGACCCTCCCAGCTGCACCACAGTTCCTTGTGATTTCACGTACTGAAGAGTCAGTCTTTTGATACGGTAAATCTGTTTATTATTCACAAAGATCTTGATGCCATTGCTGGCCATGTGAAATCCAGCTCTCGTTTATACAATGACACTTTGCTTTTGGAGACTACTTCTGATTCTCAAGTACAACAACTGCTTGCAGCTTCACCCCTCCATGGCTGTCCTGTTCATGTTTAGGCCCATCGGATGCTGAATTCTTCCCGTGGTGTTATTTACACTAGGCTGCTTGGTGGTCTGACCAAGGCAGAAATCCAAATGTACCTCTCTGGTCAGGGTGTCATTGCAGTCCATTGGGTGATGAAAAGAGTAGATGCCTTCTTAGTGGCCACACACACTCTATTTCTCTCTTTTGATAGAGTGGTTCTTCCATCAAAGATCAAAGCAGGGTATGAAGTTATCACAGTCAGATCATATATTCCGAACCTGATGCGCTGCTACCAGTGTCATTGTTACAACCACACTCGAGAGTTCTGTCGATACCCAGCCAAATGTGTAACCTGTGGTAGGGATGCTCAAGAGGGCGATTGTCTGCCTCTTACTCCCTGCTGCATCAACTGCAATGGCAACCATACTGCCTATTCCCACAATTGTCCCATGTATCTTGATGAGCTGGCTGTCCAGGAGATCTATATAAAGGACAAAGAGCCTTACCCGGTCGCTTGCAGGTTTCTGGCTAGTCGGAAACCCCGCGTTCTACCATCTGGCACCTACAATAATGTTTTTGATACATCTCGCTCCACGAAAGACACGATCGTGCAGGCAAGCAACCTCAAATTTAGTACTGCAGTTGTGAAATCGCCCAGCATATTGGTAGTGTCCCCATCTCCTACTTCACCTGTGCAGCATGCCACCAAACTTTCGTCTCACGGGGCGAAGTCACCAGCTCCACAACTGCACGCTGGAAAGGACAGAAGGAATAGTCCCATGAACACTTCCTATGTCCCTCAAAGTAACCAACATCTGAGTCTGGAAAGGCTCTAAGAAGTCAAACAAAGGCAAACAGTCATCTCCTTCGCCAGCTCGAAGATCCTCTTCGACAGTGTCGCCATGTGCTGCTCTCGACTGGCTGACCTACGTGTTGCCGGTACTCACCACCATCCGTTTTTCTGCCCTGGACTCTGCAGGCTGACACAAGAATGGTAGTGCTTCTGTGGACATCATGGAGCAGGATCCTCCTGCCTCTGTGCCCTGTAGCAGGGAGTCTTCAAAGGCAGGCACTCAGTAGGCACAGAGGTGACACCCCTTCATTCTTTCCTAGTCATGACTCTCCTCCAATGGAATGTTTGCGGTCTTAGATCCAACAAAGAGGATTTATGGGGATTTATGACTGTTCTTAGAATTGTAGTGTCCACTTGTTCTCTGCCTTCAGGAAACAAAAGTGTGTCCTCACGAATGCTTTAAACACTCGCTTTCCTTTCTAGCCCATTCTGACCTCCCCCCACCCCTCCGAGGACGACATTCCATTTCATGTGGAAGTCGTGCTGCTCATACGGGATGATGAGCATAGTCAACTCATCTCCCTGACTACCTGCCTTCAAGCTGTTGCTGTTCACCTTTACCTTCCTCACTTGAACTTTTCCCTTTGTACTGTTTACGTCCCCCTGCCATTATATGTCACTAGGACAGACTTCTCCCAGCTCATTGGGCAGCTACTTCACCCTTTTCTGCTGCTCGATGCGCACCATCCTCTTTGGGATTCTCCCAGAATCTGTCTGAGAGGTGCCCTCTTGGCTGACCTTTCTCAGTCAACTTAATCTCCTCTGCCTTAACACAGGAGCACCCACATTCCTTTCAGACTGCACACACACCTATCCCCATTTGTACCTATCCTTTTGCACTGCCCAGCTTTCCCATCATCTCTCCGTGCCAATCCATGCACTGAAAAGGCCCACTTTCACCAAGAAAGAAAAAAAAGTTGACTGAGCAAATTTAAGATTCAAACTGATGACTGTTTTTCTCAGTGTTCTTGTAATTGTGCTTCTTCACTGGGTTTCTGAAAGTCAAACTATTAAAAAACATTACTGCCTTGAGACTGTTGCTCAAGTCTGCGGGGAAAACACGAAAGGAAGACCCAGATTGTGGAAGAAAGAGTCATGTGTTCTTCATCAAGACAACACACTGTCTCATATAGCATTGTCTTGTTTAGAGGCTTCTAGTGAAGTATGGTATCCCAGTGCTACACCACCCATATTATTTGCCTGACTTAGTACCACATGATTTATCCGTTTGCCAAGGTCAAATCTGCGTTAATAGGAACAAGATTTCAGTCCATTGAAGCAGTGAAAGAAAAAGTGGCACGCGTCATCAAGGATCTCGCATAGGAAGACTTCCTGCACCTTTTTCATCAGTGTGAAGTTGGCTTGGGGTGTTACAGGGATAGGGGAGGGGAGTGTATTTAGGGTGACAGCAACAAAATATATGAATTTGAAATAAAATTATGTTTTATAGCCACACCTAATACTGGCACATGAGATTATGTTCAGAGCAGTTTAAGCTGAAGTGAGTACATAACTCTGTAGAGGTGTGAAGGTAGTTGACGGTCTCAGATATATCAGAAGAATCCTAAGTAAGAGTAATTTGTCTACATTTTAGGTCACTTAAAACACAGCCTTTTGCCCGGTTCTTGAATATTGTTTGTTTTTCTAGAATCCTACGCAAGTTAAATTAAGATTCAAGGAGGAGTTGCACCATTCATCATCATTTTTCTAGTTGCCACAAAACTCGGAAGTGCTTGACAAATTCCAGTGAGACACACTACAAGGAAGTCATTGTACATTACGGAGAACTTTGCTGTAAAAAAATTCCTAGGAGCTACTTTCTGGATTGTTTGTCTAAAAGTAAGAAATAAAATATATTAGACAAACATTTAACCTACATGTGAATGATACACAAAATCATGAAGTGCATTACATTTAGAGCAAGTGAAGTGTCAGTTGAGAATTTAAAGTTAAATATTCAACTTAGAAGAGAATTTGTCAGATGGGATTTCACTCAGTGGTGTCACTAGTGTATCTCAGCTGCTGTACATGATTTTGAGTAAGATTCATAGGTGTGTCAAATGTTTCTCTAGTCTGTTTTATTTCTTGCTTTTAGACAAATAATTCTACAAAATATTTGACTGTTTTCAAATTTCATTTTATTCCAATGTGTCTCTTGCGTAACGATCAGAACAGTAAAATTAGAAAGGCGTAAACCTGATTGACAGGAGATGTCTATAGAATGTAGTGGCACCGTGAAGTGAACTTCGCTCACACTAGACAGAATGTCAACATAATGTCTCTTTGCTCTGTCAAACAGTGAACATTGGAAGTCAGGTTATGTGGGCCAATCTGTCTAACAAAAAATACAGAATGTAGTGTCAGTATCAGAGCAGTATTTAGGATCTAAAGACTTCTGAAGTAAACCTGTGATGCGGGTCCTAGCAGGGATAACCAATCTCCAAAAATAGAATTATAAAACAATTTTCAAACTAAAAGCCTATAATGTAGCATTTGAGGTTTATTCTATAAAAACTGTACTGTACAGTTTATTACGTTATTACTGTTGAGGCCAATGTGACTTCACAAGTAATGGATTTTTCAATTGGAACAGGTCTTTGCCTCAGAAAGCCATCAGAAGCCCAGAAAGCCGTGGTTTTAGAAATTTCAGCATCATATTGTATTGTATCTAGATGTAAAATAGGTGACAGTATTTATTTTTTTTCATTGTAAAATAGATGTGAAAATGTGTGGCACTATTCATAATGTATTTAAACAAGACCAGACAAGAAATGGTAAAATTTTGTAAAACTGTGGCTCTTCCAGTATTTTTTCATGGGAGTGAGTGCTGGCTACAAAAAGAGACTAGATTAAGTGTGAAGTCTAGAAATGAGATTTTTCAGAAGAAAAAGACTACATAAGAACAGACCACATAAAAATGAAACAGTGTGGCAAAAACTAAAAGTAGAGCCAATCACCAAATGCTGCAATGCCTGGTACAAGCATGTAAAAGAATGAGCAGTAAAAGACTTTCCAAATTAGCCTTAACTTATAAACTGACAGGAAGACCTAAGAAGAGATGGACGGACAATTTGTCAAGACAGAACAATCTCTATGCTTAATCCATGAAATGATGATGATGATGATGATGAATAAGAAGAAAGTGATGAGATTAAAAAGAAATGAATTTTTGTTTGCTACTTCCACTTTTAAATTTCTCTGTCTTCCTATATCCATTAGTTGCTATTTTATTGTGCTCCATTATTATACAGAAAAAATGTAAGTCGTATTCTAGTAACATCTCTATTTTGTTCTTGCATTCTCATCTGCTTTCAGTGACTGGTACAGCTGCAACAGTAGTTCTGGTTACTGCAGTGCAATGACAGGTGCAGCTATTGTAACGTTATAATTTGGATGTTGACTATTTTGTTGTCACATATTGGCGGTGGTGTAATTACTATGATGAAAAGAAAGTATTTCTATAAAAATACATTTGTTTTTAAAGTAAAGGCATTTGAGTATTTCACTTTCTAGGTTCCTGCTAAAGCTCTCGCAGTGGGAGTTTGACATGACAAGCTAGTGAGCCACTTGCTAAGTGAGCCACTTGCTATGGTTGCTGCAGTCTTTCTATATGATTACATTGGCTGACTTTGGATTTCTTAATTTTGCCTTCCAAATTGAAAATCTGCAGCACTTGTCTTATTTCTGTGTCTTGTATTTTGTGCATCAGTGTGTGCAGCCTATGATTGCCCTGAGACATTTCATCCCAACTTAAAATGTAACCAACTGTCATGACTACATTTTTTATTACTTAACTTGCTTAAGATCGACAACTTGATTGAGGTGTGTAACGTAGGTCTGTTGCAGTTACTCCACTTAAAATAACATCTGGGTCCAGTTTTATTTAAGTCAGGCAATTTATGTCAAGTTTCATGTTAAAAAAATCTTCAGAATTTTTAGAAGAATTTAATAAAATTACTTCTGGAAACTGAATTAGCTGTTGGTACTTGAGTGCTCATTAGGTTTTGCAGTTTGCTGTAATTCTGCTACAAACACATCATGGTTGTTGAGTGAGCAAGAAATTTTGGAAGCTCAAGAAGAAAAATTGCTCAATAAATCACCTTCCACTTTGTAATCTGTCAAAGAGCTAAAGTAAATTTAAAAATAAATCTTGAATCTTGTTCTTTTTTTTAGTATTTATTACTCTTGATGATCATACATTAGCCTGCATATGTGCCAGCATTGCTTCAAGTAATGGCATAAATGGCCAGTTTTCTAGGCTGGTCTCCAAAGTGTTAACAAGCTGGCTACCTTTTCTCTTTCACACTGTCCTCAAGTGCATTTGAACATCTGGATCTGCTTACATGTTTCTTTTGGTCAAATGTTCAGGTGGAGTGAAAATTTTACGCAATGGCTTTTTGTGTGAATTTTCATAGCCAAATGAAGAGTGGGATATGGGAAACTGCACTATCAAAAGGAGCCGTGTGAGATCTAGTTTTGGAAGGAATAACTAATTAAATAAGATTGATTGATTGGAAGGAATCGGGGTATTCTAGAAAAACTTTGTGATTTGAGAGAAAATTGAAATACTTCTTAACAGCTGCAGCTAGCTATGTCAATGAAGTGTCAATATATAAGCTCACAGTGTAAATTGAAACTTCCATACTTCTCTTGATCCATTCACTCTTAATAATAATAATAATAATAATAATAATAATACCACACAATATCCACCAGTACATCAATGCAATACAGCTACATCCAAACTTATATATACAACTACAGAAATCTGTAATTATTGATACATTTTCAATTACCCGAAAGTTCCTAAATGCAATGTAACATATACCGTACAGTTAAAAGGAAGTCACGCTTGATCAAGTTCCGCGTCACTTTCCATTTTTAACCAGACATAACGTCTGAGACAGGAAAGAATAAATAATAATAATAATAATAATAATAATAATAATAATAATAATCCCCGTGGAGGCCCGGGAAAAGAATAGGCCTCCGGTATGTTCTGCCAGTCGTAAAAGGCGACGAAAAGAACAAACCACTAATAGGGCTAACCCCCCTTTTAGTGTGATTAGTTGGTTCAGGACAGAACTAAAGAAGCCTCGGACAAGCGCCGTCATGGTCGGGGACGACGCTTGAACCCTATGCCCGCCCACAATGGTAACGACACTGCTAGCCAACTGGAAAATGATTTAAATCCAAATAGAGGTGTTTTGCAGGATATGCTTCCTGCAACCACCCTAGAAGGAAAACAAAGACAGAGGATGAGATGGTCAGATGAAGTTAATCGACACCTCATGTTCTGTTATTACCAAGCAACAAACCTAGGAACCAACACAACTGGATACAGATCACAAGTATACACAACATTTATTACCAGATACCCAGAATTAAAATTTTTAACAGAACAACGACTAGCTGATCAGATCCGTGTAATAATCAAAAATAACAGGATACCCCAGTCAGAATTAGAAAATATCAAACAACAAGTACAACAAATACTGGAACAAAATAATGTGCAATCAGAAGAAGAAGAAAATACAGTAATGGACTCAAACATCCCAGAGCAAACAAACAAAGAACAACACGCACCAATTAAACAATCAGAGGAAAACGAAATCTTAAGACAGCCACCAGAACAAGCACAAATAGAACACGAAGTGACACAGATGCTAGATATAGAAGAAAAATTTCAGCTAACATATATAGAATACAAAGACACAAATACAGACATTAGACCATTCTTGCATAGACCACCAAATAACCCACAAGTCGAAACAACAATAAAAACTATCAACACAATCATACACAACAAAATAAATGAAAACACAACTATGGAAGAGTTACAACTACTGGTTTATATAGGAGCACTCACTACACTAAATATACACACTAGACAGAGATCAGAACCAACCAACACACAGAAGAAACCCACAAAACCAGCATGGCAACACAGGCTACAGATCAGAATAGAAAAACTGAGAAAAGACATCGGACAGCTAACACAATTTATAAGAAATGAAATCTCGGAAAAAAAACGAAAAAGGTTAGGTAAAATCTCACAACAAGAAGCGACAGAGCAATTAGACGAAAAGAAGCAGAAAAAATCCATACCCAATACAACAAATATACAAAAGAAAACAGGAGAAAAAATTGAAAAATACATCCAACTGGCTGAGGAAGTCAAAGACATGTGGCATCAGGATAAAGTTGACATCATACCAATTATAGTATCAACTACAGGAGTCATACCACACAATATCCACCAGTACATCAATGCAATACAGCTACATCCAAACACATATATACAACTACAGAAATCCGTAATTATTGATACATGTTCAATTACCCGAAAGTTCCTAAATGCAATATAACATGTACCGTACAGCAAAAAGGAAGTGACGCTTGATAAAGGTCCGCGTCACTCCATTCTTAACCAGACTTCTAAAAAGTCTGAGAAAGTAAAGAAATAATAATAATAATAATTGGAAAATACATCCAACTGGCTGAGGAAGTCAAAGACATGTGGCATCAGGATAAAGTTGACATCATACCAATTATAGTATCAACTACAGGAGTCATACCACACAATATCCACCAGTACATCAATGCAATACAGCTACATCCAAACACATATATACAACTACAGAAATCCGTAATTATTGATACATGTTCAATTACCTGAAAGTTCCTAAATGCAATATAACACATACCGTACAGTTAATAGGAAGTGACGCTTGATCAAGGTCCGCGTCACTTTCCATTCTCAACCAGACTTAACGTCTGAGAAAGTAAAGAAATAATAATAATAATACTGACCAATATTTAAACATGTCTTGTGCTTCATGAACAAAACTTGAAAATAGCATCTTTTGAAAAAGCTAGTCAAATGATTTGTGAAATTATTTGTCTAAAAGTAAGAAATAAAATAGAGAAGCATTTGACATATGTGTGAATGATTCTCAAAATCATGTACAGCAAATGAAATGCCAGTTGAGAATTTAAAGTTTAGTATTTAACTTAGACCTTAGAGAGTATTAGAGGATATTTGTCTGGTGGAATTTCACTCAGTGGTCTTCTCACACCATTAACGGCTGAGCATCTCAGCTGCTGTACATTATTTTTTAGCATCACTTAAAGGTGCATCAATTTTTTTTTCTAATGTATTTTATTTCTTACTTTTAGGCAGACCATTTCACATAACTTTTGGCTTTCCAAAAATAAAAAAAATATGTGTTATTCATTAAGTCCTGTGGTTGATATGTGCACTGGCTGCTCTCCTGTTGTATGGCCATTTGAAAACTGAAGTGCAGCTAAACGTGTCACTTGTTTTGTATAATTCTAAGTACGGTGCATAAGGTAGCACAACATATTTTTACATTGCCCCACGTAGTGTTTGCGTGAAGTATGCCACTAGAGACTGTCACTGCTGATTGTGGTTGCCTCTTACCCTTGCAGTTTTCTGTATCAGAACAGAAGTGTTAACATTTATCTTCCTGATTGTAAAACAATGAATTAGAGCCTTGGTAAGCTTCTTGTTAAGATTTGACTGTCTAACAATAGCCGTCATCACATTTACAAGACAGCACAGGCTGGTGATCATCACAAGCACGTCGTCGCATCTTACAAAGGCTATCCAGAAAGTAACAAATGTTTTGAAATAAAACAGTGACAGTATGGGATAATCAAATTTTATTATATACGTTTTAAAGGTACACACTTCGGCTATTTTTCTACATACTTACCATTCAAATTGAGGCACTTATCATTTCACAAATTTTTCAATACTGTCTCTAGAAATCTGCTGCCTGTAATTGAAACCACTGGTTTTTACCAGCATGCAGTTTGGTGTCAACATCAAAGTGTTGCGTAGCAATCAATGTCCTCATTGCTGGGTAGAGATCTTTGTTGCTCGGTGTCAAATCTGGGCTCGATGGTGGATGATCAAACACCTTCCATCCAGAACTCCTTGGCTGTTGGGTTGGACTGGCTGTGTGTGAACGTTTGTCATCGTGCAAAGCAAAACTTTTGCACAAAGTTTCCCCCGATGCCTGTTTTGTATCGCCTGCCTTATCTTTGTCAATGTTCAGCAGTACCTCTGAGTTGTGGTGTCACGTTCAAGGAAATCAGAGAATCATTCCCTTAGCACAGTAGCCATGATATTTCTTACTGATAATGGTATCTTGGGAGAATTTGTCTGTCCCCATCCCTTTGACTGCCTTTTTGTTCTGCAGTTGACATGCTTCACCCAAGTTTTGTACCCAGTTAAGATAAAATTGATAACTTCATTAGCATTTTTCTCGTGATCCTAGAGGAAAGTCAGTGCTGCACGAGTCTTTTTATAGTTTTCTGTTAGGATTTTGGGAACCAAGCCTACACAAAATTTGGTAACTAGTTTTCAGCCACAGTTTCACACATCAAACTCCTTGAAATTTGGGAAAAATGTTGTGAAAGTTCAGTAATCCTGAAATGACGATTTTTCACTGATTGTCATTTTTTTCATTGTCAGTCAGTCAAGTCAACAAGGCTTAGGCCTAAAACTGCAATCCTCATTGTGAACGTTGGTACAACCATCTTTAAATAGCACACTGGTCTCTCATTCAGGACGACGAGGATTCAGACCCATGTCCGACCATTCTGATTTAGGTTTTCTGTGCTTTTCCTAAATTGCTTCAGGCAAATGCTGGGATGGTTCCTTTCAAAGGGCACGGCCAGCTTCCTTCCCTAATCCGATGGGACCGATGACCTCACTGTTTGGTCCTGTCCCCTGAATCAACCAACCAACCAACCATCTTTAAAATCAATGCGCCATTGCCTCACTTGGCTTTCTCATTATTGCCTTTCTGTACACCTCGCGAAGGTTACAATACAGTTTAGTTGGTTTGCAGTTTTTTGCCTGTCAAAACTTAATTACAGAATGAACCTCACAAGTGGTAGGATTTTCTATTGCAGCATACATTTTAACATGCCACAGAAAGCAAAGTAGCAGAGACAGAGACCATTTGCTGCCACCGCTGGATGACTACTGAGTGTAGGAATGTCACAGCATGAAAATGGCAGCTGTGGTCCTGCCCACTGCCATGATAGATCAAAATGTCTGTTACTTTCTAGATAGCCCTTGTATCTTTGGCCTTGTGGCATTCTGATGGATTACATGGCCTCTTTCTGGTATAACACCTTGATATTTCCTGTAGTTCTTCAAATATGCCCATATCACACAAAACTCAAACTGACAATACAGGTTTGACTTTTACCAGTCTCCTAGGCAGTGAACAATAAACTGATGTTGGAGCCCTACAATATACTGAACAAATTACTTACAAAAGTATTTCTGCTGGATTCGCAGAAACATGACAATTTGGAAATATACACAAAGGAAATATGTCACTTTCGATAAACACTGATTTTTTGATGCCTTTTTAACAGGATGAACGGTACATTGAAAAGAAAAAAGCAAGTAGTATGAAGGAAAAAATGTAGACAATGCTGTGAAACTGCTTTTGAATGTTAGTCTGAGATGGAGTTACATCAGTTTGGAAATAACCTCTTCAGTTCAGTTCCTGGCTTCAGTTTCTCTTGGAAAATCTCTCGTACCCTGTTGACCAAAGTTTTATTAATTTTTTCTGTTTTGCCATTCTGACTATTTCATTGCTTTGTATGTTGCAGATATATCATTTTGAAGATCCACAACTGTTCTTCTCACTTAAACACCTACAGCCAAGGCAGAAGGTGAAATTTGTGCAGTATCTTGGTCATGGCTTACCCAAGAGGAGACTGTATAGTATATTTACCAGATTTATAAATCTGTATAGAGCAAAATGGGTAGGAAGGTTAGTAGACCATGTCACTTCTTTTTTTCACCTGTTTGGCTTTCATGTGTGTATGTGTGCGTGCGTGTGTTTATTTTTGTCTATTATTTCTATCTCGTGCTCTTGCTTCATTGTATCCCAGGTTCTAAGTAATATTCGCTTTGCAACTGACTTCAGCACAAAGATTTCAATTTGATGAAAATTTTTCGAGGCAGGCATTCTTTTGTATAAATTTGGAGAAATAAGTGTTGGAGATCACTATGAAAATAAATTAAAACTGATGCATTTTCTGAAGGCTTGTGGCAGGCTTCAGATTTATGAAATTGATTCAACTACACAGGAGCATATTGTATTAATTTGAATGTGTTATTTGTATTGAATAACATGACACAATTTCAAATACTTTACTGGTCTCATACAGATACAACTGTGTACCTATACCAAAGCGGCAAGTAAAAATTTCTACCAAGGCTGGGAATCGAACCCAGGTCTGCTGCTTGCTAGACAGGTGCATTAGCCACTAAGCCACCTTGGTGCAGCTGTTCACACAACTACACGGATTACCCTGGCACACCTCCCTCCTCAATCAAAATTCTTACTGTCACCCCAGTCTACTTTAAATTCCCCTTTACACATGAACAGAATTGCTCGGGCTGTCCATGTTCTCAGAAATTGTCATTTCAATTGTATAAGTACCTGCACCTGGGTTTCAGGCTGGATCCCCCATTTACATTTGAAGCCAAGGTGCTGTTCCTGGACATAGAGAGTCATGGCAATTCTGTTAATATGTAAGGAGGAATTTAAAGTAGACTAAGATGGCAGTGAGAATTTGGATTGAGGAGGGTTGCGTGCCAGGATAATCCTTACAGTTGTGTGAACTGCTGTCCTAAGACGGCTTAATGGTGGACACGCCCGCCTAGTAAGCAGGAGCCCCAGATCAATTCCTGGCCTTCGTGCAAATTTTCACACACTGCTTCCATCTATATACATTAAATTGAATATTTTCTCTTTTGAAATACTTAGCTGCACTGTTTTTTTTTTTTTTTTTTTTTTTACAAATTATATGTTAATTGTTTTATAGATTGCTGATAAAGTCTCACTGTCATTTTGAAAAATCTCAACTAGGAAACTAAAATATTATGAGGAGAATAGATTGCTACTTGCAATTTAGGGGAGATGTTGAGTTGCAGGCAGTCATACTTTTTAGCTTTTGGCCAAGAGGTTCACTTATGAAGTAGAAACACTTGTACAGCTCAGACACATGACCACTGTCTGTCACCACTGTGGATAGATTGAGTCATAACTGTGCCTGATGGGAGCAGCAATTTTGTGATTGTGGTTGCAGGTAAGGAGGCAGCATGAGGTGGGGAAGGGGGAGAACAGGGTGGGGTGGGGGCAGCTGTAGTGCTGCTTGTAAATGTGTGCAGAGGCGTGGGGGGCAGGGTAGGGCTAGTAAGTGCAATTGTGAAGTTTGGAGGGGGGTGGGGATGGAGAAGGGAAAAGGGCTAGTGGGCACATTGGTCAAATAAAAGGCTGTGTTGTGCTGGAGTGGGAATAGGAGGAGGGAGAGGTAAGTGGAAGACAGGGACTAGTGAAACGTGGAAACTATTAGAGACAGAGCATTGTGGCTTGCTGTAAAATGTTTAGTAGCAATCAAAGTTCCTTTTGGTTTCACCAGAATTTAAATATGTGTCCCACTCATCGCTTGTTGCACATCAATGCGATATTAGAGTGCTGCCCATATATGGGTGAGCACTGAAGCATTAACAGTTCTGATTGCTTCATTGATTCTTGCACGGAGGACAGCTATGTTGTTGTCTGGTGTTCTGCACGCGCGGTCCTTCATGTAACCCCACAAAAAATGTCTGGTGGCGGGTTGTTGGGAGTGAGTGGAGGTCCTGCTATTCAAACATCATGTCCCATCCATTTTATGGACAATCGATCTTGCTTCCTGCAATTTACATGATACACGATGAATTTACTTTTGGGTTCTATGTTGAAATGGAGCTTGCACTCTGTCAGTGCATGCTCGAGATATGGGGGACGTCGACTTTGAAGGAGGCCTTAGACATTACCTGCCTCCAAAGTTCTTGAACTGTCTTATTAGACTAGTTTTTGGTAGTGGTTCCCTCCCATACTGTTGTCAATAATTCAACAATATGGTCCTCACAGATTTGGAGTCTGCATACCACATGACACATTGTGCCTTCTCGTGTTCTGTTACCATTTTTAAGGAGTCCACACCAAATCTTTAACAGACAAAGAAACAAAAACCTCTTTGTAAGCTCCTAAACATTTTACAGCCAATCATGTTTCTAATAGATCGCAGGTTATGATTTTTTTGAAATAATAGGACGACTTCATGGAAGCCCTGTATATTAGTACTTTTGTAAGACTGCTTCTTTAATAACACAGATCCTTACTCTTTTGAAATAACCAGAAACAAAGATTTCTGGAGGTGGCTACCTCTGGCCGTTAAAGTGCTCTGGAGATTTAGTGAGTAACTCAAACATTACTCCTGGAGAACACTGTAAGTTCATCAGACTAGTAAACATTTGAATATGGACCACTCTGTCAGTGCTCACACGACTGTCAGTTTGCTCACGGAATATGCAGTGTGTGGTCAAAAGGACAGTGAAGACAGTACCGCATTAGGGAAGTAGACATACTCATCTGCGACCCAAATGGTTATGGCAGGGAATAACAGAGTCCAAACCATTGTCAAGAAAATCGCTAAATATTCCAGATCATCATAAATAAGTCCACCAAAGATCACAAAGAACACATCAGGGCACTGAGACAAGTGAGACCTGATGCTGTGGGCAAGCTTCAGACATGTTGCTGTTGTTCACCCACATTACCTGGTGTTGGCAGATATATAACTCCATGCCACACCTGGCCAACTCGCTAGACATAAGTGTAGTCGTATCGATTGATGCATAACTATTCAGATTTTTTGTTAATTACAATATTTCATAATATTTAACAGTCAAAATGATGTTGATAAATGAAAACTGCACTAGAGTGTTTCCTCACGTAAGGCAGCTGTGGTTCTGCTGACCTTTGTTTAGCAAATACAGAATTCCACTATAAAGTTTACTTGAGTGAAGCATGCTTATTTCATTATATTTTTTATTTCAGAACTGTGTCATACTGGTTTAGGAAACACTTATGCTTATAGGATTATGCCATCTCCTTTCACAATATAGGCATCAGAGCACCAGTATTACACAAAATACTGTGTGAATGTGAACAGTTTCAGTCTGAACAGACATGACACATTGTTGAGCTGTACAATATAGAATACAAGAAGTGTTTTTACCTACTGTGTCGTGAGATGTCACCAGTAGCAAAATGTGCTCTGGAAAATGAACACCCGATTGCTTTTGACGCAGCATCTTTCATTAAATGAAAAAATGGTTTGTGAGATAGAAAAAAAAAGCATCAGAGTTAAAGTTTCTGAAACTCCCTCAATAAATCCTGCAGCTGGTTGAAGAGGGTGTGGCAGTCTTGCAATGAAAACTTTGCCTTACATGGCCTCAATGATGTGTCGGGCAGTGGCACTGCTGCCTAAGGTCAGCAGCAACAGTTCATGACCGTCATCACTTGACAATAGCCGAGGAACACTCAGCTGAAAGCTCATGGCTTTCTAACCATTTGACACAGCTAGAAGCTTAGGAGAATTTTATCAGTACATATCACTGTGAAGCCATATATTTGTACCTATTTCATAACTTTTTGGATGACTAATTGGAAATAACACATTTTAGCACTCTTAGAACTGCCTTTTAATCCTTTTCCATCTACATTGTACACATTTTAATGATTTGAGAAATATTTTGTGCTAATCAAACTGGCTCGTGTCTGTCCACAGGTTCACAAAGCATGAGGACAAGCTAATAAAAATGTATATGGAGACGAAGGGAAAAAACAAGTACAAGGAACTTGCAAAAATCCTTGGTAGGGATAGGATGTCAGTCTACAGGAGGTGTGTGCTTCTGGCGAAGAATGGAGAAATGCCGGGTAAGATTTTCTTGCTGTTCACTTGTTGCCTTTATCCAGTAAGGTGTTAGGTAGATTACATGTATGGTGACCTGTCACTTCTGTAATAGAAAAAAATTGTTGTTCTAGTAGTAGCAGTCTTCAGTCCAAAAAGGGCTTGATGCAGCTGTCCATACCGGTCAATCCTGTGTAAGTCTCTTCATCTTAGAGTAGCTACTGCAGCCTACATCCTTTTGAACCCACTTACTGTATTCATCTCTTGTTCTCCCTCTACAATTTTTATGCTGTACATTTCCCACCAATACAAAATTGACAATTCCTTGATGCCTCAGGATGTGTCCTATCAACCAGTCACTTGTACTACTCAAGTAGTGGCACAAATTTCTTCTGTCCCCAATTCAGTTTAGTACCTCATTTGTTATTGAATATTCCCATCTAATCTTAAACATTCTTCTGTAGCACCACATGACAAAAGCTGCTTCTATCTTTTTGTCTAAATTGCTTATTGTATGCATTTCACTTCCATACAAGACTACACACCAGACAAATACCTCCACAAAAGAGTTTTTAACATGTAAACTTGCATTAGATATTAACAAATCTTTGTTTTTCAGATTTTTTTTCCTTCTATAGTCAATCTACATTTTATATTCTCTCTCCTTGGGCTATCTTCAATTACTTTGCTGCCCAAATAGCACAAGTCATTTACTACTTTCATTATTTCCAATTCCAGTTTCCTCAGCATCACCCGATTTAAAAGGACTACATTCTGTTACCCTTGTTTTACTTTTACTGAATTTGTTTTACAATCTCTCCTCAAGACTCTATCCACTATTATGTAAACTGAATGTGGAGGGGAGGAAAGGAAAGGAAAGAGAAGCAACTAATGTCAGCTGCATCGGGGTTTTATACAGTGTCAGAAGCAATGAATGAAAATTGGAGCTCGACCAGGACTTGAACCCAGCATCTCCTGCTTACTAGGCAGATGAGTTAACGATTGCACCACCCAGACAGTGTTTGTTGCCCCCTGTGGGCTCACAATGCTTTGGTGAGTTCGTGCTTGGCTACCGTGGGCCCCCAGCCTTTGAAGCATCTCTTCCCTTTCTGTGCTGCGTATCCATCCTCCTGCTCTTCTTTTTCCCCTCACTTGGGAACTTGTCTTGGATATTTTCAGGAATGCTTGTTGCACTTTAGATAGCCTGGCATTGCAACAGTCCCTCACATGTTTTTCTTTCTTTCTTCATTCTCCATCTTCTCCCCTTCCTCTGCTTTGGCATTTGAGGTTTCTCTTTGTTTCTGCTTCCTCCCTTTGCATTATGAAGATAGCATTTCTGACAGACTTTCTCCTGTTCTGTAGAAACATAGTGTGAAGTGTGTTTCCTGACCACCAATTAAGATTAGAGGCCTTTTAGGTTCTGTAAAGGATGATCTCAGTTTGTGCTAGGTGGCTGTCTATCATATTCTTGCAGTGTTGGCATGTCACGACATTGGTCAGACCATCAGGACCGTGGAGGACCAGTGTATTGTTTCTAAGTGCCACAAACACTGAAAACAACCGAGAAAATCTGCTATTGTAGTACATTGCATTGGTACCAGACATCTTATGGAATATAATAGAGTTTCTGTTATGCACTTCTGGTTGCTGGGACAGAGTTGTTAAGGATGCAGTTGAGAGTGAGTTAGCAAGGAATCTTGTAAATAGAGGTGAAGGTTTTTGCCCAATTTCTGCTCATTGTCCTGCTCTTTCTCTGTCCATACAGAGGGTAAAGTTAATTCCACTCCCTCACACGTTGGTAGTTCATATTAGCTATCAATAACTTTTGATTCTGGATCTATCTTGTGTGTGCAGGTGCTAGTTATTTAGGTTTTGTGCTGGTGCTAGTACTTCACTGTGCGCGCCTGCGCCCATGTTGTGTGTTACAGTTCTTAGTTGGAATAGCCGTATCTACTGAGGGCTTAAATTTCCTCACTCACTGCTCTCTTATTGTATTTATGCCTTGACTGTGGTGATGTGTTCCTGTTGAAATGTCAGCAGTTGTTGTAAACATCACCTGGCTACTGTCCCGTAAGTTATTTAAACATTTTATATGTTGGCAGAAACTAAAACACTTCGTGACTTTTCTTTTCCATCCAACACTTAATCTGTGTCATTTGCTGCCACTACCCCTCCCATTATTGATGAAACTGTATTTTTGTTTTTCAGAAAAAATTGTTTGGACATACGAAAAGGTGGAGGAAATGGTGCGTCTGCTGGTAACTGTCTGCGGTGTTGACCATGTGGAGGAATTTCGTGGACATCTGAATATCAAACATCAATTTTGGGATCTTGTTGGCATTCGTATGGGTTTACCGAAAGCTCGTCTAGTTCGCTTCTGGAGGTGCAAGCTATATACACAGATTTTTGCAAAGAGACCCATCACTCGTAATGGCGTATCCGTTCACATAATTAATTGGTAAGCTGCACGTATGCAAGAAAAGTCTGTTTTTTGTATATTTCAGTTTGAATTTTACTCAGTCTCCGTTGTTATGCCTTAGCATTTTGTATCCATCTGCAGAGGATCCCTTGTGGAGAGGTGTTTGGCTTCAAGGTATGACTTCAGCATAATGTGATGTGCTGTTCATTGAAGTGTTTCCCCATTAGTCTACATCCATACGTAGATGTGATGTCACTTAATCTTGAAATTAAAGTGCATTTGGCTGTGTCTGACAGTAGAAAGCCACAGTCCGACCACCTATCCTTCCCCTTCTCCGCATCACCTCATCCTCCTACAGCTCCCTCTGCCCTTCTGAAGGGGTCTTCTGCAGATGGGAACAAAACATTGGAAATTTCAAGTGCATCTATAGTACATTAGTAAGAAAATTACACAAGGCCCATCCAGAAAGGAAGTTCTGTAGGCACCTGTCATAATGTGGCACAAGTCTTTGTATGCTTTCCTCATAGAACATTGCATTGTGTGTGTCAGCCTTGTGATAATGTCAGACAATGGAAAAACTAGGATGAAATAGTAACATTATGAAGAGGATGGGTCGCTACTCACCACATAGAGGTGGCATTGAGTTGCAGACAGATGCAATCAAAAGACTGCAAAATGTTTAAGCTCTCGGCCGAAATGCCTTCTTTGAAAATAAAAAGCACACACTCAACACTCACATTCCACACACACACACACACACACACACACACACACACACAAGGCCAGTCTCTGCCCGCTGTGGCCGGACTGCGGGCTGTGACTATGTCTGCTGTGAGCAACAGTCTGAGGTGGCTAGGGAGGGTACGGAGACGGCGTGGGCTGGGGAGGTATAGGAAGCGAGAGGTGACAGGAGGTGTTATGCTACCTGCGAGAGCATGAAAGGACGTGGTGTAGACAGGATAGGGCTGTTAGTTGCCCCCAGTTGGGATGATGTGTGGGGAAGCTGGTGGTGGTGGTGGGGGGGGGGGGAGGTGGACTAGGGGGGGGGGGGTGTGGGAGTAGAAAAGGGATGAGTGGATGCATTGGCAGAATAGAAGGTGTGTGTAATGATGGAGAGAGAGCAGGGAAGGGGAGCTGGAGGACTGGGGGTAGCGAAGGTCGATGCGAGGGGGATTATAGGAATGAATGATATACTGTAGGACAAGTTCCCACCTGCACAGTTCTGAAAAACTGGTGTTGGTAGATAGGATCCATCCAGATGGCACATGTTGTGAATCAGTCATTGCAGTGAAGTACATTGTGTTGGGAAGGATGTTCAGCAACTGGATGGACCAGCTGTCTCGTAACTGCAGTTTAGATGTGACCATTCGTGTAGACAGGCAGCTTGTTAGTTGTCATGCTCACATGAAAAGCAGCACAATGATTGCAGCTTAGTTTGTAGATCATATGGCTGCTTTTAGGGGGAGTTCAGCTTGTGATGGGAGAGGAGATCCCTGTGAGTGGACTGGAGTAGGTGCTAGTGGGACAATGTGTGGGACAGGTCTGTTGCAGGTGTATGAGCTGTGAGACAAGGGTTTGGGAGCAGCAGTGAAGTCGGGATAGCCAAGGATGTTCCATAGGTGCCATTGTGGAGGGAATGGGAAGAGTAGAGGGTAGGATATTCCTCATTTCAGGGCATGATGAGAGGTAGCTGAAACTCTGGTGGAGAATGTGATTCCTGGGTGGAACTTGAGTCAAGAGATGAGACAATGTGTATGTGGGAGGAAGGAGGTGACAGGAGAAACAAGGCATGGGAGATCTATTTCTTTACAAGGTTTGGTAGGTTATTTTAGTCTGTGGACGTCTCAGTGAGACCTTCGGCATATTTGGAGAGGGACTGCTCATCTCAACAGATGCGATGACCATGGGAATCTAGGCTGCTGTTGTCCTCAGTCCAAAGACTGGTTTGATGCAGCTCTTCATGCTGCTCTGTCCTGTGCAAGCTTCATCATCCCCGAATAACTACTGTGGTCTACATCTTTCTTATTATGCTTACAGTTTTCATCTGCTGGACTCCCTCTACAATTTTTACCCCATGCACTCCCCTGCAATACTAAATTGGTGGTCCCCTGATGCCTTAGAATGTCCCCTATCAACCAATCCCTGCTTTTGGTGAAGTTGTACCACATATTTCTCTTCTCCCCAGTTCCATTCAGTACTTTCTCATTAGTTCCCCGAATCTTCAGCATTCTTCTGTAGCACCACATATCGAAAGCTTCTATTCTCTTTGTATCTAAACTGTTTATTGTCCGTGTTTCACTTCCATACACGGCTACACTCCAGACAAATTCCTTCAGAAATGACTTCCTACCTTTCATATTTTTCTTTAGTTTCTGTTACTGCTTGCTCAGTGTACAGGGGTTAGGCTACCGCCCTGTCTCACTCCCTTTTTAACTGCTGCCTCTTTTTCATTCCCCTCGACTCTTACTAGTGCTGTCTGTTTCGTATAAGCTGTAAATAGCATTTAGCTCCCTGTATTTTACGCCCTCAGAATTTCAAGCAGAGTATTTCAACCAATATTGTCAAAAGCTTTCTGTAAATTTACAAGTGCTATAAATGTAGATTTGCCTTTCCTTAACCTATATTCTAAGATAAGGATAGGGTCAGTATTGCCTCGCATGTTCCCACATTTCTCTGGAATCCAAACTGATCATCCCCAGTCATCTTCCAGTTTTTCCGTTCTTCTGTAAAAAATTTGTGTTAGTATTTGCTTATCTCAAACATCTTGCACACCGGATGTACGAATTTTGTTATGGGTTTCTCTCCTGAGGCTATCAGTAATTCTGACAGAACATCGTCTACTCCCAGGGCCTACTTTAGACCTAGGTCTTTGAGAGTTCCGTCAAATTCTTCTTGCAGTACCATATCTCCTATCTCATCTTCACGTACATCTACTTCCCTTTCTATAGTATTGCTTTAAAGTTCATCCTCCTTGTATAGGCCCTCTGTATATTCCTTACAACTTTCAGCTTTCCCTTCATTGCTTAGGACTTGTTCACTATCTGAGCTCTTAGTACTCATAC
Source organism: Schistocerca nitens (assembly GCF_023898315.1). Classification (NCBI taxonomy): domain Eukaryota; kingdom Metazoa; phylum Arthropoda; class Insecta; order Orthoptera; family Acrididae; genus Schistocerca; species Schistocerca nitens. The sequence continues at coordinate 55,673,806 of NC_064623.1, read as the reverse complement.
AGCTGCTTCAGTTTTTCTCAGAGGCCTCTTGGATTTTCCTGTAAGCCCTGTTAAACGTTCCCCTAGTGAAATTTACTTCTAAATCCTGACATTTGTCCTCTCATCGCGCCTGCTCAGTAATTTTGCACTTACTGTCAATCTCATTTTTTAAAAGTTTGTATTCCCTTTTGCCTGCTTCATTTGCTGCATTTTAAAATTTTCTCTTTTCATCAATTAAATTCAATCTCTCTGATGTTATCCAAGGATTTCTACTAGGCCGTGTGTTTTTACCTGTTTGATCCTGTAGGCTGTATGGAAGGGATTTCTTGGGATGGAGTGGATGGCAGCTGTCACAGTGGAGGTATTGCTGGTGTTCGGTAGGTTTGATGGAGATGGAGGTGCTGATGTAGCCATCCTTGAGGTGGTCAGCATTGAGGAAGGTAAATAAATGTAAATGTCGTGTGACTAGGGTCTCCCTTCAGGTAGACTGTTCGCCAGGTGCAAGTCTTTCGATTTGATGCCACTTCAGTGGCTTGCGTGTCAATGGGGATGAAATAATAATGATTAGGACAACACAACACACGGTCCCTAAGCAGAGAAAATCTCCGACCTAGCCCGGAATCGAACCCGGGCCCTTAGGATTGACATTCTGTGGGCCCTTAGGATTGACATTCTGTCACGCTGACCACCCAGCTACCAGGGGCGGGTGTTGAGGAAGGTAAATTGCTGGTTTAGGGAGGACCAGGTAAAGCTAATGGTGGAGAAGGTATTGTGGTTTTGGAGGAATGTGGATAGGATGTCTTCACCGTCAGTCCAGATCACAAAGATGTAATCAGTGAGTGCAAACCAGGTGAGGAGTGTGGGATTCTGGAGGGTTGGGAAGGATTCCTGTAGGTAGCCTGTGAATAGGGTGGCATAGCATGGTGCCATGTGAGTGCCCATTACTGTACCATAGATTTGTTAGTAAGTGATGCCTTCAAAGGAGAAGTAATTGTGAGTGAAGTTAAAGTTGGTCTTGCTGACCAGGAAGGACGTTATACGTTTGCAGACAGTTGGCTGTTGGGAAAAGCAGTGTTCAACAGCAGCAAGGCCATGGGCATTGGGGATGTTAGTGTAGAGGGAGGTGAAATCAGGAGTGGTAAGGGAACAGGAACTGTGGCGAGTTGGAGGAAGTCATTGGTATCTTATATACACTGTGATCAAAAGTATCTGGACATTTGGCTGAAAATGACTTAAAAGTTCGTGGTGCCCTCCATCGGTAATGCTGGAATCCAGTATGGTGTTGGCCCACCCTTAGCCTTGCACTCTCTCGCAGGCATACATTCAATCAGGTGCTGGAAGGTTTCTTGAGGAATGGCAGCCCATTCTTCAAGGAGTGCTGGAGTGTTGCACTGAGCAGAGGTATCAGTGTTAGTTGGTGAGGCCTGGTACAAAGTCGGCGTCCCAAAAAATCTCAAAGGTGTTCTATAGGATTCATGTCAGGACTCTGTGCAGACCAGTCCATTACAGGGATGTTATTGTCATGTAACCACTCCACCAAACGCCGTGCATCATGAACACGTGCTCGATCGTGTCGAAAGATGCATTCGCCATCCCTGAATTGCTCTTCAACAGTGAGAGGCAAGAAGGTGCTTAAAACATCAATGTAGGCCTGTGCTGTGATAGTGCCACGCAAAACAACAAGGGCTGCAAGCCCCCTCCATGAAAAACACAACCACAGCATAACACCACCGCCTCCAAATTTTACTTTTGGCACTACACACGCTGGAAGGTGACATTCACCGGGCATTCGCCATACACACACCATGCCATTGGATCGTCACATTGTGTACCGTGATTAATCACTCCACACAACATTTTTCCACTGTTTAATTGTCTAATGTTTACGCTCCTTACACGAAGCAAGGTGTCGTTTGGCATTTAGCAGCATGATGTGTGGCTTATGAGCAGCCGCTCGACCATGATATCAAAGTTTTCTCACCTCCTGACTGTCATAGTACTTGCACTGGATTCTGATGCAGTTTGGTATTCTTGTCTGATGGTCTGGATAGATGTCTGCCTGTTACACATTACGGCACTCTTCAACTGTCGGCAGTCTCTGTCAGCCGACAGATAAGGTCGGCCTGTACACTTTTGTGCTGTACGTGTCCCTTCATATTTCCACTATACTATTACATCGAAAACAGTGGACCTAGGGATATTTAGGAGTGCAGAAATCTCCGTGTACAGTCATATGACACAAGTGATGCCCAGTCGCCTGACAACATTTGAAGTTTGTGGGTTCCGCAGAGCTCCCAATTCTGCTCTCCCACTATGCCTAATGACTACTGAGGTCACTGATATGGAGTACCTGGAAGTAGGTGGCAGTACAATGCACCTAATACAAAAAACAAATGTTTTTGGGGGTGTCCGGATACTTTTGATCACATTGCGTGTTTGTGTGTTTTTTATTGTAACAAGTTTTTTGAACTCATCGTTGATGAAATTTTTGACCCCCAAGAAACTTTTTCATGTGCAGAAAGAGAAGGAATTTGCTAGGGGTAAGATCAGAGCTGTATGGGAGGGGGGAGTCAAACTGGTTCCACCCAAAGTTCTGCAAGCGGTGATGTCTTGTCAGCAGTGAGAGTTCTAGAACTGTCATGAATCAAAACAATACAGTTTGTGAGCTGTCTCCAGTGCTTATTTTGTATTGTACGATGCAGTTTCAAAAGTCCCACAGTAAACATTTTCTTTTATTTTTCACCTCACAGTAAAAAATGCACCAGGAGAATGCTGTGTCTATCCCAAAAGGCTGTGCACATGACCTTTTGAGGTGTGAAGGTGATTGTCTGCTAAAGTCTCCATTGGTGATGCCGTGTGCCTCCAATCTGTTGATTGTTAAGATTGAGTGTTATTCAAGTGACCCATGCTCATCTCCAGTCACGCTCTTGCTTAGAAAATCATCACAATTTTTGTTGTAACATGCATGGATCAGGTACTGTTTCCTTTTTCTGTGCTCTGTTGGTTTTTGGCCCCCAACGAACAGAAAGCTTTTGATAATTTAGTTTTTCAGAAAGTTTCATGAAGAAGGGATCTTGAAATTTGTGCAGAGTTCTTAGGGTGATGGGATGTTATAAACTGTTTTCCTCTGAGTTCTTAAACTGTACAGACCAATTCTTCATTATCTAAACATGGATGCCCCCTTTGTTAGTAATCGATCAGTTGATCATGACCATTGAATTGTCAGACCCATCTTGTTACCGTTGACTCAGTGATCTGTTTCTCTGTAAACCTCACAATCTGTTGATGAATGTTGACAGGTTTACTGTTTTTGACGATCAGAAAATGAATTACAGAGCAAATCTCATAATTGGTAGGATTCTTAACCAACTTCGCCATTCTAAACAAGCACTGTATAGCATATATACCCTCCTATCTACAGCTAAATAGATAGCTGCAACAGTGCTATTAATTCAAGACAGTTTTAGTGGTACATACTGTTCAGACAGGAAAAATATACAGAAACTTAATGAATACTTAGCTGACGAAGTGGGCATGTTCTTTTAGATTGGTGAGAGGTCCAGTTTGTGATTCAAACTGTGGAATGAAACACCATATTTCATGTCTCAAGAACATGTATTGTCTCGTTACCGATTATAACATGAATATTGCGCAAAACACTGGTTGAAATATAGTGCATCTTAGACTCAAAATCTGCCACCTGACTAATACATTCTTCAGCCCTTATATAACTGAGTAACGGTTATAAATAAGTTTTTCAATTATGATTTTATTCGTAGCTGTTATTTTTTAGCGAAAGTGGTATAAATTTTTTCAAAATAAAATTCAGTTGTCAGCTGCACAATTGTAATATTTGTTTCACTTAACTGATTCTGATAGATTCGTCTGTTTTCTTTGGAAGTCTAAAACTGTAGGAATGTACAGATAATTAGAGCATATTCCTAAATCTGTGTGAAGTATGAGAGGTCTGTTAAAAAGGTGTACTCAGGATTGGTTTCGCACATTTCAATGCCTTCTTCAAGAAAGCAGAATGCCACAATATATCTATGGTTGTAACCAACACATGTACACTTTGCTATATCTCTTAAAATTATGCTTCGTTGATTAAAGTATTGACATGACATGTGGTAAACCAATATTAAGTTTTTGTTACAAAGGTGGGGCCCAGAAGTTCCAGTAATGAATTTTTGTAACATCATTTATGCAATATTTTCAGAACTTTTCAAAGTATTCTCCTCCTGCTTCAATGCGCTGTTGCCAACACTTCATTCAATCATTGAAGGTTCCTTCAGTGCAGTTGTTGAAGATGCTTTTACTACCTCCAGTGTCCCATACTGAGTTCCTTTCAGGTTCTTTTGATTCTTGAGAACAAAAAGCAATCCGCTAGTGGCAGACTGGGACTGTATGGCAGCTGGAGCTGCATTGCCACACCCATTTTGACCAGCAACTCGAAGACAATGAGCACGGTTTGGCTTGATGCATTGTCATGGTGCACGATCCAATTGTTACGAACTTCTTTTTGGATGTGTCAAACCCAGTTGCGCAACCATTTGAGCACTTCGCAGTAAAACACCTTGTTGACTGCTTGTTCTTGTGGCACAAGTTCACTGTGAACTACACTTTCTCTGCCAACAAAACACAGTGAGCATTGCTTTGATTTGCTATTTGGTCATGGTTACTTTCTTCAGGCGAGAGACTCCTTGGTGTGCTACTCGCTGCTCTGATGTTTTGTTTTGGGATTGTACTAAAAAAATCTATGTCTCATCCCCTTTGATCACTGTGTCCAAAAAGTCTGGGCTCATTTCATAGTGCTCATGCAATTCCTGGCAACAAATGCTGCACCTTCATCCCACTCGTCAGTACTTTTGGCACCCAACAAATGCTGCACCTTCATCCCACTCCTCAGTACCTTTGACACCATTTTCATGCAGGCCTTCCTCATTTGAAAATCCACAGTTAAAATGCCACGGAAGGTTGCTTTTGGATCTTCTGCTGTCTCTGCAGTCATCCAAACACTTAATCATTGGTCCTTGTCCACAACATGATGCACTTTTTGCACCGAGTTGTCTGTCTGTGATGTCGATGGGCATCCCGAGCAGACATAATAGTTGATTGACTCCAGATCTTCCCGGAACCTTTTGTGCCACATAAAAGTTTGGCTTTGTTTCATTACCCCATCACAATACTCTTCTCAAAGCATTTCAAACTTCTCTGCCCCAGTTTTGCCCAGTTTCACAAAGAATTGCATAACACTGCTCCAAAAACTGGTCCAGTTTTTCTCGACGAGGGTGCATGGAGTGTGACCCTTCCTCAACAACTGCCCGCAGGCGACTGACACTAGTATCTTTTCAAAGCTTAGATCCCCCACCAACTACTCCACCCAAAGCTCCACCCTGCCAGCCAGCGTTGCCAACTACCAAAAATCATTCCGGGAACTTTTAGGACAGACACTGTGTGCTTCTTGTACTTTACATACGTGTATGCCCATGTTCTAATGGTTTAAGTATTCCTAAATTGTATAGACTTTCCAAGATGACAAATTAATCTGTTGAAATCATTTCTCGACTGCCCCTGTGACTAAGCCCAGATATCTGCTCGAGAAAATGAGTGAATGTTAGAACGTTGTGACTGTTGTTTACAGGGACTTAGTAACTATGTGGAACAATAGTGTCACGTATCTGTGTGTAGTGTAGCACTCAATAAAAGTTACTTGGTCTGCCTTAATAATGTATTGCAAAATAAAACAATAGAAACTCCAGGTAGGAATATCAACATAGAAAAAGGGGGTCAACAGAAGCGTCCGATCTTACCCGTCGGCTTTGACCCGTGACGTAAGCGTGTTGTGGTGTGTGACGTCATTACGGCGCGGAGTTTGATTTGCGATTGTGGCGTGTTTGTAGATGTCTTGTTTTTCTTTGTCGTGCTCTCTGGTGGTGTGTTCATGGTTTTCGTTTGTTTCGTTTGTTTCGTGTGGTGGGGTCAGTTTTCTGTTGCTCAGGTGTTGGATTTGAAGCGGAATTTCTAATAGTGAGTTAATGGTTAATTTAATGCTCATTGCTGTACGTCGGGTGAGTTTGTTATTAAGTGTATTCGGTTGTGGTTTTTTGTTCAGGAATGGATATGAAAGACCGGATTAATAGTTCTCGGTTGAGGGCTATGATGGGGGAGACAGCTTTAGAGCTGATTAAATTTCTTCAGCTATTTGGCTTAATTGCCGAGGTCGTGAAGTGCGGTGTGTGCCGTGAACCTATGAAATTGGTTAAAGTTCCGGACTCTCGGACCAGGGACGGATACATGTGGTGTTGCCGGAAAGATGGCATATGGCGTTCTGTAAGGCGTGGTACCTGGTTCGAGAAGTCTAGATTGGCCATGCGTGAGATTGTGCTTATTACGTATTATTTTTGTTACAGTTGCGGACAGAGTTTTTGCGCGTTTGAGACTGGTGTGAGTGAGAGGACTGTTTTAGACTGGTATTCCTTTTGCCGCGAGGTGTGTTCCGAATTTATTAAGTACAGGGGTAAGTTGGGTGGGCATGGGGTGCTTGTGGAGGTGGATGAGTCGCAGTTTGGTAAAAGGAAGTATGGGAGGGGGAAGTCTGTGGCTGGTCTTTGGGTGTGGGGGGCTGTTGTTCAGGGGGGTGGGGGTACTGAATGTGTTTTTAGGATTGTGGAGGGGAGGTCGAAGCCTGAATTAGTGGGGTTAATTGAGGAGTATGTAGAGCTGGGGTCCACAGTAGTTTCAGATGCGTTTTCTTCATATAGGGGGTTGGGTGAGAGGGGATTTAATCATTTAGTAGTGAACCACAGTCTAGAGTTTAAGAATTATGATACTGGGCCTTGCACTAACACAATTGAGGGGATGTGGGGAGCGGTTAAGTCAGTTCTTGGGAGGGGGAAGAGGCGCTCTTCCAACCTTCAGTCTCATTTAGATGAGTACTGTTGGCGGAAGAGTGTCCCAGAGGGCTATTGCATTCTTCGGGTTTTTTTAAGGGCTGTGGGTAAAATGTATAGACCGAAAGTGGTTAGTTAGGGTGGGCTGGGTAGGTGGGTGGGTGGTTTATTTTGTTGTATAGTGTTTGTGTGTTGTATTTTGGAGTTGTGGGGGAGGGGGTTGACGTTTGGGTGGGTTGGGTTTTTATTTTACTTCAGTATTTTTTCGTTGGTGTGTGTGTGTGTGTGTGTTTTTGTATGTGTGTGTGTGTGTGTGTGTCTGTGCGTGCGTGCGTGTGTGCATTTGTGTGTGATTGTGGTGGCCAATCTAGTTTGTGGAGCTGGAACTTTTTTGAGGTAAGTTCCGTTTTTTTTTTTTGGTTATTTATGTATGTTTTGTGTATTGGGTATAGGTTGGAAACATCCGATCTCACGCGTCGGCTTTGACCCCTCACGTAAGGGACCTACACATTGATCTGTAGCGTAGCCCTGAATACGAGGTTAGGTTGGGAGTTTTTTTTTGGAATGCGGCCGCGGCAGCGGCCGCCTATGATTCGAAAATATTGATTTGACACTAATGAACATGTATACGTAATATGAAGCAATTTGATGAACATATTGATCTGTAGCGTAGCCCACTTGAGGTTAGGTTGGGAGTTTTTTTTTTGGAATGCGGCCGCGGCAGCGGCCGCCTATGATTCGAAAATATTGATTTGACACTAATGAACATGTATACGTAATATGAAGCAATTTGATGAACATATTGATCTGTAGCGTAGCCCACTTGAGGTTAGGTTGGGAGTTTTTTTTTGGAATGCGGCCGCGGCAGCGGCCGCCTATGATTCGAAAATATTGATTTGATCAATATGTTCATCAAATTGCTTCATATTACGTATACATGTTCTTTAAACACGTATTGGTATTTGGTCAGTTTTGTGATGTTGATTTACTTCGTTGTTTTGCGTGGTTTTGAATGGCGGTCGGTCGCTACATTTCTGTATATTTAGTTTCTCCGCACCCAAAAACCCCTAATTTCCCACGCTTGTCCCGTTACAGTCATTAGGCTTTTTGTGAAACTTGTGTATTTCAGTGTTTACAATACGTATGCGATGTTTTTATATCCGCCATATTGGAATTGTTTATACTCGTTTCCGCGGTATTTGTGACGTCATGGGTCAAAGCCGACGGGTAAGATCGGACGCTTCTGTATTTCCGAAAAAGGCATATTGCTTCTTAATGTAAACAATAATCCAGAGTGCTGATAGTCATCTGTAGCCAAGCATGTAGCATTTAACTCGTCTGAACAGCATCCCCTTTCTATGTCTGTTGCCTCCTCACCCCTCTCTCTGTCCACCATATACTATATCCATCTCAACCTTACCCCACCCTCTCACAGGTCGATGTTGATGGGACATTAAACCGTAATCTTCCTTCTTTTTTCTCCCAGCTGTTCCCATGCCCACTTGTAGCCCTTGCAAAACAGGTCAGTAAAGCAGGTCAATACTTCTGACACAACACACCTGTTATGCAAGGTAGCCTGCACATCAGGTGCTAATAAACCTTTTCTTGCCCCCTGACATATAGGCTGCCCTCCAAAGCTTGTCAGTAAAGCAAGCTGATACTTCAATATTTTGAACATAGCTGCACAACAGCAACGGTTCCACGTAATAAAATTATAACCAGCCGACCAGTTGCAATGGATAAAGAAATTCTTTACCTAGGTTTCGACAAATATAAATTTGTCTTCTTCAGAAGGTAGCCTAAGGACAATGAACATCATAGCTTACATTAGAAAAGTATGAAACTTAAGCCAAGAATAAATTTTAACACAAATTAGAGAACTCTTGCATTACAGAAATATGATAACGACGACTGGTACTTACAATTTTACATTAGTAAGGACTAATGTACCATCACAGTTTTTACAATTTTCGGCATAGATCCATTTCTCAAAAATGCCTTATAAATATGAACCCGAAACCACCCGTGCTCAGAGGTCAGTTTAAACTGCATAAACAAAATCGCCCGATTCGCCCTGTAGTGAATGGAATAGGTAGTCCACATCACAAACTCGCCCTAGCGAGATTCTTTCACATTTGAAAATAATTTTTTGGTTAAAAACAGCAAGGAGTTGATCAACAACTTTCAAACTGTAAGATGTACACCTGACACTAGACTGGTTTCCTTTGACATCGTTAGTCTTTATACAAGTGTCCCTGTCGATGTAACCAAAAAAAAAAATGGAAATGAAGTCCCGTGCTTCTTTACAGAGCGTAGGGGAACGTATTCAGATAATGTCATTCCTGCTGACTCAACTCATCCAAAAGCTCATAAACTGGTGTTTTTTCATTCTGCCATTCACCGTATGGTAACTACTCCTTTATCACCTGCTGATCAACAAAAAGAATTGAGTGTCATCAAAGCAATTGCGGTTAATAATGGGTACAATCAGAATATGATTGATTACATGTTCAGTAAGAAAACTTCCCAAAACTGTTCGACTTTGAACAATAACCTCCCCACTGATAGCAAAGAAGCTAAAAAATTTATTTCTATTCCTTTCTTGGGGAATATATCGTATAGGATAAAATGTCTTCTAACGAAAAAATGTAACTGCAACGTCTCCTCCTCTACAGATAACAGTTTAATGAGAAATATTGTACATTCAGTTGAGATCCCTGGCGATTGGTTTTCCAATTCACGGGTTTATAAACTAACCTGTAATAGCTGTCCTTCATACTATATTGGTCAAACAGGCAGAGCTGTGAAAACAAGATATAAAGAACACCTATTAGGTAAAAAAGGAGCGAATATACACAGTTCTACTTTCGCTGAACACCACCTGATAGCCGGTCATACGCCTAAGCATTTAGAAGACTCTGTTACCCTACACAGAGAAGTCAAAGGGTGTAGACTAGATCTGTGGGAAGAGTTACAAATTTTCAAACATCTTGAGCTCAAGGACGGTAATATACAGAACGACCAGTTGAACCTTGCTTGTAGACAATTTTTTGAAGACTTTAAACCTGTACTGTTTATGGCATAACATTAATGCTGGTAACCTTAGTGATTTATTTCCTCAGGAAGCTATGATGCACCTTCAATGCTTCAAGCTCACTGCCACTTATGTAATGGTGGTTTTCTCATGATGTATGTTGCTACTTCATCGGCCATTATGTGATTTTGCCTGGCTCTAAAATTTTTTGGTTTTCCCTATGAATGTGTATTAACAGGATAATGTCCGTAATTCTTTCTTGACAAGAGCCATTATTGTCAATTTTAAAGTTCTGACATATATACTGTTTTTGGGCTTCACTAATATAGTAATGTAATTTTTTTTTATTTTGGCTGTATATGCCACTGGGCGTAAGTTTCTCGGCGTAAGCACCACCTACTTTTTTGATGTATAACTACATTATTTGTACCAGTGCTCCCATACTGTTATAACGGGAGTGTTAATTTCCTTCTTTTTTATTGTCACTTCACCTAAGGACGTTATTAATACTGATAATGTACACTTGTCTTTGTACGCCAATTGGCACATGTTTCTCGGCACAAGCGCCACCTGCCCTGGTTTCAGAGTAACTACGCGCGCCGATTACACTCAGTCGGTTGTGAGCTCTGCAAGATCCATGAACTATCTTGTATTTACGTGACAAACCCTAATTCTAGGGCAATCTTTCATTTTTGACAAATGGATCTATGCCGACAATTGTAAAAATGGTGATGGTACATTAGTCCTTACTAATGTAAAATTGTAAGTACCTGTTGTCATCATATTTCTGTAATGCAAGAGTTCTCTAATTTGTGTTAAAATTTATTCTTGTCTTAAGTTTCATACTTTTCTAATGTAAGCTAGGATGTTCATTATCCTTAGGCTACCTTCTGAAGAAGACAAATTTATATTTGTCGAAACCTAGGTAAAGAATTTCTTTATCCATTGCAACTGATCGGCTGGTTATGATTTTATCAAGCTGATACTATTCCGACACAACATGCCTGTCGTACAGGGCAGTCTATATTTTTTTTGCCCACATCTCTGCTCCTGTCAGAGCTAAGAGGTTATAAACCCCACATTGCTGATACTTAAGAAGTTTTCTGTTTGTGTGCCAAATTTGGTTGAAACCGATCCAGGGGTTTATGAGGAGACCCTAAACACATTCACCAGAATACAAATGTTGTTTATTATCAATTAATATCTGATACATAAATGTGAAATGTCTTATTTTTAAATGAAGAAAATTTATACAACTGCCTATGATCACTGCCCACCGCAACACTTGAATTCGCCTGATGGCATTGCAGGCACGTGACATGGTAACAAAAGTATGTAAAGTGGGCAGGCACAGATGGGATCACCCAAGGGAAGATATGGGCTGCAAATGGGTAAATCCATTGAGATAAGCGATTTTGACAAAGGGCAGATTATTATTACGCAGAGCCTCTGAACGAGTATCTCGAAAATGGTGAAGCTGGTCAAATGTTCGGCATCTATGGAAAGAGGTAGGACAGTGAAACTACCACTAGGCACTAAATGGTTGGACGTCCACGACTCTTCACAGAATGTGGAGTTCGGAGGCTTGTCTGCTCTGTTAAGTAGGATAGATGATCTGTGGCATCTCTGCCGAAAGAGCACAATACTGGTGCACGCACAACTGTTTCGCAGAACAGAACATGGGGATCAACAGTGTACCATCCCCTAAGCGTTCACATGTTGACCCAGTGACATTGTCATTTATGATTGCAGTGGGCATGGGACCATCAGGATTTGACCATCAATTGATGTAAACATGTTGTCTCTTCAAGTGAATCACATTTGTGCTACACTACGTTGATTGTCGTCTCCAAAAACGGCGTCATTGAGGTGAAAAGCAGCTCGATAAGTGCAGCACACTACACGGATGCAGGCTGGTGGGAGCAGTATTATGCTATGAAACACTTTTTTCTGTGCTTGCATGGGACCAGTGGTAGTAATCAGACATGCTGACAGCTGCGAACCACCTGCATCCCTTCATGCTTGATGTCTTCACCGATGGCAATGTCGTCTTTCAGCAGTACAAGTGTGTGCGTCTTATAGCCAGAACCGTGCTACAGCAGCTTGAGGAGCATTATAGTGAACTCAGGGTGATGTCTCAGTGACCAAATTCACCTAAAGTAAATCCTGTGGAACCCAGCCATATTGCTGTCAGGTGCCGCCACCGAATATGCAAATCAGTGGACCATCATTTATACGAATTACACTACCTGTGCATTTGCATCTGATGCAAAATACGTGCACGAGCCTACCAACAAACCGTCAGATCCCTGATATGCAGAGTCAGTTATCTATTTCATTCCAAAGATGGACAAACACGCTATTAAGTTGTTGTTGTTGTTGTTGTTGTTGTTGTGGTGGTGGTGGTCGTCTTCAGTCCTGAGACTGGTTTGATGCAGCTCTCCATGCTACTCTATCCTACTTCATCTCCCAGTACCTACTGCGACCTACATCCTTCTGAATCTGCTTAGTGTATTCATCTCTTGGTCTCCCTCTACGATTTTTACCCTCCACGCTGCCCTCCAATACTAAATTGGTGATCCCTTGATGCCTCAGAACATGCAACCGATCCCTTCTTCTAGTCAAGTTGTGCCACAAATTTCTCTTCTCCCCAATCATTAGTTACGTGATCTACCCACCTTATCTTCAGCATTCTTCTGTAGCACCACATTTCGAAAGCTTCTATTCTCTTCTTGTCCAAACTATTTACCGTCCATGTTTCACTTCCATACATGGCTACACTCCATACAAATACTTTCAGAAATGACTTCCTGACACTTAAATCTATACTCGATGTTAACAAATTTCTCTTCTTCAGAAACGCTTTCCTTGCCATTGCCAGTCTACATTTTATATCGTCTCTACTTCGACCATCATCAGCTATTTTGCTCCCCAAATAGCAAAACTCCTTTACTACTTTAAGTGTCTCATTTCCTAATCTAATTCCCTCAGCATCACCCGACTTAATTCGACTACATTCCATTATCCTTGTTTTGCTTTTGTTGATGTTCATCTTATATCCTCCTTTCAAGACGCTATCCATTCCATTCAACTGCTCTTCCAAGTCCTTTGCTGTCTCTGACAGAATTACAATGTCATCGGCGAACCTCCAAGTTTTTATTTCTTCTCCAGGCGGCAGGCGACTGATTACAAGATTTGTCTACAGCTGTATTCCACAATTGACATTATGATGTGTTTCAGGGGTATTTCTTTTACCTACTCCGAATTTTTCTTTGTTATAAGCTATTAAGCAGGTGGTCAAAATGTTTTGCCTCGTCAGTGTATAAGTTGTATGGACTGCATCAGATGTTGAATGATCACTGTCGAGGACACACGTGTGCCACATACTCGTGTGAGACAATGTTATTGACACCTGACAGAGTTTGAAAGGAGCCTCAAGCACTTTGTAACACATTCGTGTCTGTGCCTGACATCCAAAAACAATTAATGGACTCCTCAAAACATTCTACATCGTCCCACACCACTGGTTGGAGATTAGCAGCTGCAGGACTAGGGCAGTATTGTTCCTTACTTTGGCTGGCATTAAGATCGCGACACAAACAGCACCGTTTGGAATAGTGCCGTGAGTGGGGAGAATGGACTGCTGATGAATGGCATTGCATTGTGGTCAATGATGTGTCGCAGTTCTGCACTGCACTGGATTACCAGTGTCAGCATGGTAGCGACGTTGACAGGTCTCAATTCTTCCAGTGTTTCGAAGAGGAACAGCATTGTTAGTCTTTGACACCACAATTGTTAGTCATGGGCATCCTGTGTCCTGATGTTGGCTCTGCCATTTTTCAACAGGACAACGATAGTCCATATGTGGCATATATCTGTACGAACTGTCTATATAATACTGAGGTACTCCCTTAGCCAGCAAGATCTCCTTATTCGTCCCCCAATAGAACGTGAGAGACCAGCTCAGCGGTAAACTCCATCTTCATTCCTGTATGTCAGGACAATTTATAAAAGCTGTGAGTCAGCTCACCTTAAGAGGAGATCCAATTACTTCATGACACTCCTCCTAACTGAATCTTAACATGCATCCAGGTGAGAGGGGGTGCTACATCATACAGAGAAGTGGGCTCATACTGCAAGTTCTTTGTAAATTTGACTGAGTTTTGTAACCACTGAAGTAGTGTCATATATCCTCTACACTCGTGTTTCTTGATTCCGTTTCCTCCTAACCTTTCTGAGTGCTTACTCGTTTTAGTTGTCAATGAATGTCAGTAATACTGCTCAATCACCAGCATTAAAGTATTTCATTTTCTTTTTGATGTTCTGCATTTTTGTTCCAGATTTCAATTTATTGCTGATACTTGCATTTTCATGTGATTGGTAATTATATATAAAAAGCATTATTCTTGTAAAACATACTTTTCAAATTTGTCATTTATTGTTTCCATTTGATAATCAATGTAGAATTCAAATAAAAGATTAAAAATCAGTAAGAATCAAACAGGCGACTGATTAAGAGATTTGTCTACAGCTGTATTCCATTATGATGTGTTTCAGGGGTATTTCTTTTACCAGTGTCTGTTCTCTCTTTTCTTTTTCTATTCACAAATAGAGCATGGGAAAAATGATTGTTAGTGAAGCTTGTAGATCTCAGACTTTTCATGATGGTCATGTCACGATTTGTAGGTGGGAGGAAAAACGTTAATGTTCTTTTAAAATACAAACAGTAAACCTCTCTGAAATGGACAATGCTTCTTTTTTAGTGTCTGCTGCTGGAGTATGTTGAGTAATGCACTCGTGCGGAGTAAACAGTCCCATGATGAATGGCACCACATTTTTGTGGTGGTGTCCGCAGAACGAGATTTCATGTAAAAATTGTTACCTCACGATGGCACCACAAGTAAAGACAGCTGGTGACAGATGCGTCAGTGAATCGGAGGCATCAGTGTAGACATTCATCCATCTATTTTCTTGCACCACCGCAGCCGGAGAGTTATTTATGTCCCAGCACTGTGCCGCTCGTCCAGTCTCTGTGTAATCAGTGACCACTTGTAATCATTGCTTACAACAACAGTGATCTGGCTGTGTGCTAATAGAGCAGTTACTCAGAACTTTATATCAAGTTATAGACAATTGTACTATGGTGTGAACTATCATTCTGCAATGAACAAAGTACTAATTGTTGTCTGTGAGAACAATAATGGTTTCCAAAAAGTATTTTCAATGCTAAATTTTTGATAAATGACTAATAGTGTGTGTGTGTGTGTGTGTGTGTGTGTGTGTGTGTGTGTGTGTGTGTGTGTGAGAGAGAGAGAGAGAGATAGAGAGAGATAGAGATAGAGATAAGAGATAAGAGATAGAGGGGGGGGGGGGAGTCGCACGAACCTGCGATGGTTCTTGTATCTGCTAGACATCCTCTTCTGTTAATCCACATGGTAAGGGTACAGAGTCAGTCAAATAAATGTTTGGAAACACATTCTTTCGTGGATGAGTCAAATTTCCGTAAGATTCCTTTAACGAATCTCAGCCTGGCATCTGCTTTTCCTAAAATTTCTTTTATGTGGTCATTCCTGTTGATGTCGCCTCAGATGGTAACTCCTAGGTATTTTATGGTAATTACTGTTCCAGCAGTTTGTCACAAATAGTGTACTTAAACATTTATGGAATGGAACTCCAAGTTTAAAGAGCACCAGCTGACAGTAAGCAAGAGCAAAACTGTAGAAATGGTTATGAGCAGGGTATCTACCCAGGGCAACCTGATTAGAGTTGGAGAGGAAATTGAATGTGTGGACGCTTTCAGTTATCTAGGAAGTAGAATAACAAGAAATGGAACTGCCAGACAAGAAGTAGAAAACATAGTAAGAAAGGGCTCTAATTTTTTCAGCAAGTGCAGGACCTTGTATGGCACAAGGGAATTCCTATGAGAACCATACGTATCATTTTTAAAACATTATCTCCAGCCGTTTGTGCCATACAGCTTGGAGTGCTATGCAAATAATTAACAAGACAAGTTTGAGCAAGTCACAGCCACGCGAAATGAAGTTTCTGTGATCAACCTTACAAAAGATTAAATAAAATAAAATTAGGAATGAAAGCATTAGAGGAGACACACAAGAGGATCTATCAGTGACTGAGGAACAGAGTACTGCAAACACCACCCCCCCCCCCTGCCCTTACCACCACCACCACCACCACCACCACCACCACCACCACCACCACCACCACCTGTCTGGGGCTCAAGGATCTTTCATGAGTCCACCCTCTCCTTCCCCTCTTTTGGTGTCCTTCCTTACATTGGCCTGGCTATCCTCCTGGTTTCTGGTTTTCTTTCCAGTTTTTATTCCTCTTGATATTCTTTTTCACTTTTCCTTTTAGATGGCTTTGGTCTCCCTTTGGGGTTTGACCATCTCTTCTAAATTTTCTCTCTGTAATGTGGACAAACTGTGGAAGAGCTGCTGCTTCCATCTTTCCCTTGACCCCATTGTCCTTTAATGCTATATAGCCGGCATGGTAGCCAGACTGTGAGGTGGTGTTCTTATGTACTCTCTTGGTTGAGCACCCGGACAATATAGGGATCACACTTCTGATATCTCCCAGTGTATGCCTGGCAGCGGTTGCTTGTCATTCTGGTGCATCGGAACAACCGGCAATGGCTGCTGTGCCTGATGGCCCTTGTTGTGACTGGATGGCACCCATAGGGAGAGCTGCTGATTGGAGTGGATGGTATCAGGGCAGACACTTTGCATATGTAACACATTAAGCTTCAAAAAACTGGTTTTGTTGGCAATGGCTCTTTCAGTGCTGCTTCTTATACTCTTCCCTTCCCTGGCTATGTCTTGGGAGGAGAGCAGGGCTCACTGGCTTGAACTGCACCCTCTTTCCCAGCGACCTGGTGTGCAGCAGGACTGCCAGGGACACCTTCACTGCCCCGTGATGGAAACCATTGAAGACATGTTTGGTGAAGTGGACTCTGAGTTAGATACAGTGGAGTTTGGTGTTGATCAAGCCTTTGCTCATCTTGGTGACTGTGATGTAAAATTTACAATCCTCACACCAGTCACAAAGAGTAATCACAAGAAAACGCAAACACAGACTTGTAGTTCACAAAGATTTATTACTCATATCCCCAAAAACAGTTTTAAAAAATCTTTTACAAAACTGACCTTCCAATAGCCACCAGTAACAAACATAATTAAAAACCTTATACAGTCTTTACAACAGTATATGGAATGAAAAAAGTAAAGATCCTTCCTTTTAACTAAATAACAAATAGCCCCAGATAAATATAGATGACAAGCATAATTGCCCACAAATTTAACAGGAATTTACCGGGACTAAATACCCATTGGTAAAACAAGCAACACTACAGAATATTAAATAACAAATTTTAAGTAAAAGAGCAAATTTCCCAATGGGAACTTTAGTACAACGGAATTCCACCAGTTATATAGTGACTTATTCCACTGAAGTCACTCATGAAATCCCTTTCAAGTTTAACAATATTTAGGCAGAAAAGACAGTTATCTTAATAGTCAGTTTAAGTTCCACGCAACAGCGGGCACAACCCCAGCGGATGACCACCCTAATACAAGTGAGCGAACTACCGTACTTGGAATGGGACGCATCTTGGCACAGCCCAAACATTTTAATGAGAAGAATCTCCAAATAATTACAAGAGAGAATACTTAACTTCTGTCAACTACTGTGGTGAGCAGCGACTGACAGGATACAGCCAAGTAGCGCCAAGCGTTACCAAAATGTAGCTGGCCGAGCTAACTGCCGGACTTAAGTCAATAAAAGTGCCACCCCTTGTATTAGTCAATCTGGAACTGATTGTGCCCGCTGCTCATAGTACACTTTAACATATGCCAACCCCTTTAAATTTAATACCCTTAACACATGCAAGACCTCAAACAAATAGCATGGAAACTTATTCACTTCTTACAGCTCGTAATTCTTTACTTTTACAGGCAGGCGCCAATAACAAGCATAAAGTCTGCCTAACCAAGATCATAAAAACCCATAATACAAGACACCTAAGTCACAGCCCCTTCAAACGGACACCACAGAATAAACCATAAGTTACTGTATTTACTCAAATCTAAGCCGCACTCAAATCTAAGCCGCACCTGAAAAATGAGACTCGAAATCGAGGAAAAAAAATTTTCCCGAATCTAAGCTGCACCTGAAATTTGAGACTTGAAATTCAAGGGGGGAGAAAAGTTTTAGGCCGCACCTCCAAATCGAAACAAAGTTGGTCCATTGTAATATGAGACACAATTTAGGTAGAATAAATGACAATACAGCTACAGTAGTTTGGTTCGAGTCGTAAGCTTAGCAGTTAAGCTTTATCAGGTAGCCATTGCTATGCGTCAGGCGCTCCGTCCATATTTTTACAGGTACCCTTCCTTTTTCACATGCTTCGTCTGGTTTGAATTGATTGCTTATTTTTCTTTGATCTGATAAGTGCCGTTCTCTTTGTTGTAGGTGTTTATGTCACTCTAAGCTGAAAATGCGTTGCTGTACTGTGTCATGATTGTTTGTCGCATTCTGATAATGTGTGTTTACGACCTGTCGCCGCTCGCGGCATGGCTTGCTTTTGTGCATGCTACTGCCGCTTACAATTAAAAAACAACGGAGA
Source organism: Schistocerca nitens (assembly GCF_023898315.1). Taxonomy (NCBI): domain Eukaryota; kingdom Metazoa; phylum Arthropoda; class Insecta; order Orthoptera; family Acrididae; genus Schistocerca; species Schistocerca nitens. Next base: position 55,655,262 of record NC_064623.1, on the reverse strand, counting down.
CTAATCGTCTCATTAGCGAAACAATGGCAAGAGACTGCTATTTGATGTTACTTACACTGCTGCTTTGTTTGATAATGATCAACAAGAACCAAATAATAGACTCTGTGTGATAGAAGATGTTCTGAAAGAGAATTTAGCAAAAATTGTTCTCCGTTTGAAAATCTTTGCAGACGCCTCTTTATTACATTACATTCTGCACAGAAATTAGTCATCTTAGATTTAAAAATCTAGTCAATTGCCATGCTTCATTTCTGACTGTACCACTATTAGGCATAATAATAATATGAATATAAATATGACATGATATGTATATTCTTCCGCGTTTGCTGTTGTCTCACTCTAGTTTCGTAGTTTATTAGGCAGGCAGGATTTAAATGAGATAGCAGCAAACACGAAACAATACATGGCAAAATGTTTATATTCGTATTATTCTTATGGTGAAGAGAATACTGCATGTGATTCACAATACATAAAAGTTCCTATTAGCAACCATCTCTTCTCACAGGTAGGAAAAAATTCAGAACGTAGAGTTGGCCATATTGACAAACATCCCAAACAGTCTTGCCAGTCGGATTTTCGTAGTACATTGAAATGCTGCTACATTCGAAGATGAACAATACGGAATTTGTATTTACTTCGTAGAATAATGTATGAAAATGCAGTGGTCGAAACTCGGGACAGACAAAAAAGCTCATCTTCCACATTTTTTTTTTTTTTAATTTATTTACTGACGCAGAGGTTTCGGTGCCAGTATTTATCTTTGTCACTGCAAAGCATGCCTGTGTAGCGCTACATATATTCAATGGCAGAACTTAGTTGTGGCAGCACCTACCAACATTTTTCAGAACTTCCGCTTACTTTGCACTCGATTCTAAGCCGCAGGCAGATTTTTGGGTTACAAAAACCGGAAAAAAAGTATGGCTTAGGTTCGAGTTAATACGGTACTCAAGTAAAATTAAAAGCACACTGTCTTTAACACTAAACATGGCCTGTGCACTATCCTAGAATGACTAGTGCAGCCTTAGCACTACTCACGCTTAGTGCTCTCGTCACAATGAAATGGTACTTACTTCCTGGACATGCATCATACAATGGACAGACGTCTGCGATGTAGATGAGCAATTGTGCACATCTACCTGATGATTGTTCTTGATCAAGGGAATGACCTGCACATTTTTCCAATTGCTAGCTACCTTCCATTGCTCCAACAGCCATGTTAAATTACTGGCAGAAGGGGACTGAAGTCTATCTCATAATCTCTGTATAACCCCACATGTCTCATCTGATCCAGTTGTCTTTCCTCTGCTGAGCAGTTTTAGCTGATTTCCTATTCTGCAATTACTTACCTCAATATCTGACAAATTTCATATGGTACTCCATCTGATAGCAGTCCTGTTAATAAGTGTTGATGTGGTACTGACTAATATACTTCCAAGAAGTCGAGAAATAATTAATGCACTTTATAACCTTCAACCACGGCTTCATGATATTGTGTGAGAAAAAAGCGAGTTGGGTTTTGCATGACAGATGTTTGCAGAATCCAGTTGAATGCAATGAACAACAGAAACAATTTCAGTTGAAATCAGCTTCTCAAGTACACCCTAACGTATTGTATTACAAACATACCAGGAACATGAAATGTACATTAAGAAGGTAAATTTTATGTTACTTAATTTGTAATTTGGAAGTCTATATTGTGCTAACAAAAGAAAATTATTTTTGCTCACTTCTGTTTACTAAAATTTCTATCTTCACTGAAATTACTTGCATACAGTGCATTATCTCTTGTGGTGAAGCGCAATAAACGAGGCACTTCTCCAGATTTTCTTCAGTTGTTGAATTTCACCAAACAAAAGAATGAATTTGTAGGAGTGAAACTGTCTTTCCACATCAGAGGATGTTGATGGTGAAAATTTTAGGAGATGAAATATTGCTGGAAATGTTGTCCAGTGGACTGTCTTCTTCTCCTCCACTGATAATACAGCAAATAGTAGCAAAAGTTGACTGGTCTGGATTTCTAACTAAAACAGTGTCAGACTGATTCACTACCTTGTGCTCAATATCACCTCTAATGTCTGTCACTTTGCATTTGAAATTTCAACAATTTCTAATGATTTCTGCAAAGGTAACAAGATAGACTCTAATTCTTTAAAGTTGTTAGCAAGGAAGCTGAAGATGCTATGGTTGTATACCAGAGCATTATTGTTTTAAGTTCAGTAAAAGCATTTTTTGCCTTTTGTACTGGAACTGAAGATCCTTTTGAAAGTAATCATCAAGTATTGATTACATGGCTTGCAAAAGTTCATTATAAAAAACAGCTTTGATCCATGTATCCCATTTCATTTGGACAGTCATTTGGGACAACACTAAATTTAGCACTAGTGAAACATGATGGGGGGGGGGGGGGCTTTGAGATACATTCATGCTGTATGAAAGTACTTTATTTACTTCTATGGTAAGTCAGATGTGGATATTTTTCCAAGGGACTGGCCTCTTGAGAGAGTCTGGGGAAATATGAACAAGGGTAAAAAACCAATAATATATAATTTCATGCAGTATATGTAAAACATGTAATCATACAGAAATATAAAAAATATGTAACATTACAATGAACTATTTCAGTGCTAGCAACATAATACGTAAACATTTACATTTTTCATATATGCAGGAACGAAGGAAAAGAACGTGTAATTACATAAAAATCTGGGCTTTACTAATGACGTTTTCACAGAAGTTAAACCCTAATCTTTTTCTTTTATTTTAGGAAGAGTACTGTTCCCTCTGTACTAGTGATCTCACTTTAAGCTCCTGTAAATTCTCTCTAATTTTGGGCTTCTTCATTCAACTGTGCAACAGCTGATTTCTTGCCCTGCCAGAGTGAGTACAGTGTTTCAATAGTACTGAGACTTTGTTGGAACTAAAACCCTGTGCTACCTTGCATATACCTCTTAAGACAATAAAGAAACGCACCAAGAACGAATTATCTGAATGGTTCAAAAATTGGTAGATCTGATATACAAGTACAACCAAACAAACGATTACAATGACAGAAAAATTTGATGGCGTATTCAAGGGAGAGAGTTTCACAAATTGAGCAAGTCAGTAACACATTGGTCCACCTGTGGTCCTTACACAAGCAGTTATCTGGTTTGGCATTGATTGGTAAAGTTGTTGGAAGTCTTCCTGAGGGACATTGTGCCAAATTCTGTCCAATTTGGTGTGTTAGATCATCAAATTTCTGAGCTGGTTGGATGGCCCTGCCCATAATGCCCCGAAAGTTCTCAGTTTGGAAGAGATCTGGCAACCTTGCCATCCATGGTAGGGATTCACAAGCACAAAGACAAGCAGTAGAAACTCTTGCTTTGTGCATGCAAGTAGGCATTATCTTGCTGAACTGTAAGTCCAGATTGGCTTGCCATGAAGGGCAACAAAAGAGTTAGTAGCATATTGTCAGTGTACTGCTGTGCTGTAAAGATGCTGCTGATGACAGAGGGATCCTGCTATGAAATGAAATGGCTCCCCAGACCATCTCTCGTGATTGTTGGGCTGTATGACAGGTGGGTCAGGTTGGTATCCCACTGCTGTCTGGCATGTCTCCAGACACGTCTTTGGCCTGGAATCTTACTGACTGCAGTAGGATTGTCTTCAATGATGAGTCTTGCATCAAATTGATCCCCAGTGATCAGCAAAGACTTGTCTGGAGATGCCCCGGACACCTGTGGGGTAACAAACAGGCTGTCACCTGCCGTACGGACCAATGACCAGGAATGGTGATCTCGGATGCTATTTCTTTTCGTAGCAGGACCCCTTTGGATGTCATCCGTGGCACTGCTACAACACAGCAGTATGTCGATGATATTCTGTGCCCCATTTCGTTACCCTTCCCATCCTGGGCTTACATTTCGGTAAGGTAATGCCCTCCCCCACATAGCAAGAGCTTCTACTGCTTGTCTTCATGCTTGCCAATTAGCAGTTAAGAACTTCAGGGGCATTATGGACATTGTTGTCCAACCAGCTTGGGATTTTGATGATCTAATGCACCAATTGGACAGAATTTGGCATGATAACCGTCAGGAGAACATCAAATTACTGTATCAATGCCAAACCAAATACCTGTATGCATAAGGGCCAGAGGTGGACCAATGCATTACTGATTTGTTCGATTTTTGAAGCTCTTTCTCTTGAATAAATTGTCAATTTTTTCTAAAACTAATAATTTGTTTGTCTGTACATGTACATCAGATCTGTAGATTTCTGTCCTATGTGGATAATTCCTTCGTGGTCTCATTTTTTCTCAGTGTATTTGCTGGGAGGTTAGTTCACCATCATTTGGTATTCTCGAACTGAGGTTGTATTGGGAGGGATTAGTTTCTTAATGTTGAGTGATTTTGTACATGCAGTGTAAAATGAATTTTTAAGTTATATTAAAATGTAACCTGTTTTCATGATAAGCTTTTGGTACTCTTAACATACAGCTACTTTCCAGGTTAAGGAAAGCCAAGATAAAGTACTGGCAGAATATAAGGTGGAAAGAAATTGGAAAGGCCTACGATGAAGGTGTCACAGGAGAGTTCCTTGTACAGATTTTCTACTCTCTAGTGCAACGTAGGGTGCCAAAGCAATATTGGCACAAAGTTAAAGGTATTTTATGCTACTTCTACAACTTTATGCTTAACAGTCTAATACTTAATAGATGTTCATGAAATGTGAATATCTCAACAACTCAGTAGTAAATATATTGTATTTTCATTGCAGTGATTGAATGTACAGTTCGTGTTATTATACATAAGGATGTACCATGAAATTGTTATCAGATTGTTCATTTATTCCACTCACAGTTAAAAGACAGTTCCGATAAGCATAACTCATACCTTGTAGGAGCCCTCTTTCCATCCATAAGAATGACAGAAAATGCCAGGTTCTATTTGACTAAACTACACCAAATAAATGTATTTGTATTATGTTAATTATACCTGCACAGGCTTCTTACAGTGTAACAAGTCATTCTTAATATTTGTCACATTATGTGAATGTTGGCTAGATTTATAACTGCCAACAGCAGTGAAAGAGAAAAAGGAGAAATCTCAGGAGAAGGCTAGTCCAGTAACCCTGAAGATGCCAGATCTCCCCATTACAGTCAAAGTATTAAAGAGGGGGCAGCACTCGCTTTTCATTGGAGGACACTCTGTAAAACAGATAATAGGGTGCAGCATAAAAAAGGGCTAACTGCATCACAAAGGCAGCTGACAAAGGAGGTAGGTTTGAGGTTCCTCAGATCCAGCATGTGGCAGGAGATGTCCCAACTTAACTGCTCTGCCCCAAACCCAAAAGTAGCTTAGAACCTTATATCTGAGAATTAAAACCACTTTTCTTGGAGAAAACTAAGAACCAGTTCAACTATCTGAAGTTTTTGCCAACATGAGAGGTAGAGAATCCAGATAGCCAAGCTTAGTGTGAAGAACCAGGAGGAGGGGGCATTCCACCAAGGAATGAGCTGCTGTCTGCAAGGCTCCATAACCACAAAATGTGGTTGATTCATTACATAAGTTAAAACTATCAACTAATCTGATATGATTAATGGAGAACAGTATAGGGTGGTGGATTCCTCCTGAGAGGAATGGAGCGCCATGCTGCAGTAATCTCCTTGATAGTGTGTAGTGTATTAGAGCAGACAGTAGCCTAGTAAATGTTGTTCAAGCTCAGAGTGAGAAGAGGTGCTATTTGCACCCACAAATCTGCTTCAGATTATCAAAGTGAATGTTTGGTAAGTAACTGCTTCTCAAGCCAAATGGTTAGCCAGTTCGCTCTCCAGAATATCCACATGCCTTGCACTCTGAACCAGTGTTAATTGTTGTTGTTCTATCCCCACTGTGACTGACAGTGATAAACAACCAATGGAAAATCCAGGATGGAAAGTAACAATATTATGAGAAGGAAAGTTGCTACTCACCATATAGCGGAGATGCTGAGTCGCAGATAGACACAACAAAAAGACTTTCACAATTAAAGCTTTCGGCCATTGGCCTTCATCAACAATACACTCACTCACTCCACACACACACACACACACACACACACACACACACACTGCAACCAGCAGCACCAGTGTGTCATTGGAGTGGCACCTTGGTGGGGGTGAGGAGGAGGCTGAGGGGGGGGGAAGGGGAGGGATAGTATGGTGGGGGTTATGGACAGTGAAGTGCTGCAGGTTAGACGGAGGGGGGGGGGGGGGGAAGTAGTGGAAAAGGAGAGAAATAAAAAGACTGTATGTGGTGGTGGAATGATGGCTGTGTAGTGCTGGAATGGGAACAGGAAAGGGGCTGGATGGATGAGGACAGTGACTAACGAAAGTTGAGGCCAGGAGGGTTACGGGAACGTAAGATGTATTAAAGGGAAAGTTTCTACCTGTGCAGTTCAGAAAAGCTGGTGTTGGTGGGAAGGATCAATATGGCACAGGCTGTGAAGCAGTCATTGAAATAAGGATATTATGTTTGGCAGCATGTTCAGCAACAGGGTGGTCCACTTGCTTCTTGGTCACAGTTCGTCAGTGGCCATTCATGTGGACAGACAGCTACTTCCTTCCCCCCTCCCCACCTCTCCTCTGCCCTCCGTCTAACCTGCAGCACTTCACTGCCCACCACCCCCACCATACTATTCCTCCCCCTCCCCACTCCAACCTCCTCCTTACCCCCACCCAGTCGCCACTCCCATGATGCACTGGTGCTGCTGGTCGCAGTGTAGTTGCAGTTGCCTGAGACAGCAGTCGTCTGTGTGTGTGTGTGTGTGTGTGTGTGTCTGTGTGTGTGTCTGTGTCTGTGTCTGTGTCTGTGTCTGTGTCTGTGTCTACTGTTGACGAAGGCGAATGGTCGAAAGCTGTAATTGTGATAGTCTTTTTGTTGTGCCTATCTCCGACTCGGCATCTCTGCTATATGGTGAGTAGCAACTGTCCTCCTCATAATATTGAGACAGTGATATACAGTGATCCTGATGCATGACCTGTCCTCCTAGCCCTTTCACATCTAATCACGGCATGATTAACATGACAGTAAATGGAGTTGTAGTGGATGTTACTGTCATCTGCTCTGCGATGTGTGTCACTCTCCGAGAAACACAGTTCAGATTACCATTCCCCAACCGAGATTACCAAATGTACTGATCCTGAGAGAACATCTGCAGGGGTCTGTGGATTACTTCACACAGATGTCAGCGAGTTTATTCCCCTCCGTACTGTTTTGGAAACAAAAGCAATTCGAGTGCAGATGAACCCAGTGGTCACCATATGTATGTTTATTTATCTCCAGGTCAGGAACTTAATTTGAGAAGATTACCTCAGTCCAACTCCATTGCCTGCCTGCCTGCCTGCCTGCCTCTCCCCGTTTCCCTTACTTGGGGACTTCAGTGTGCACCATTGCCTGTGGGGATGTACAACATTGTCTGATAGGAGCCTCCTGAATGACCAGCTTCTTACTGATCATAATAAATTACTGGGAGGAAAAAAAAGTATGCCACACCATTTTATTGACAAGTGATGACAGGTAGGTCATCATTGTAGGACTATATAACAACAAATTCAGGCTTGCTTCTCAATAAAGGGTTTCCAGTCACATTAGTACACAGTTTAACCCCCTCTGGTAGCAACCAGGCATGTATTCTCACATGCAAATGATGATAAAGGTTGTTCCAAGAATCTCGTGCCTTTTTTACTGTTCAGATGTGGAAAATGTGTAAGTTACTTGTTCACAGTGTCCCACATGTGTTCAATTGGTTAGAGAGCTGTTGATCTTGCTGGCTAGGGTAATTGTTTTACACCACAAAGAGCTCTTTGCGTCACAGCAACTATGATGAACATTTGTTGTACTTCTGAAAACGCACATTACCTTCTTGCTAAAGAAATGACAGTAGCACCAAACAGCATGTGCAATTTAGTGGGCACTTGTTGCTTTACCCTGCAGAAACACCAGAAGTGGCTGCAAGCTGCAACTTGTGTCCCCACCACGTCAATCCTGGGATGGAACCCGTGTGTTTGGAATAAGCATCGCACCAGGTGTGTGCCGTACACGTGTGCATCCATCACTCACGTACAGGCAGAGCCTACTCTCATCACTGATGAAAACTATGCCATTCCACTATCCAGTCAACTCTTTCATGACATCATTGTAACCACACTTGGTGGTGTGGTGATGTAAGTGCTACCCTGGCCAGAGGCGCACATGGTGTTAGTGCTGCAGCAAGCATATGGTTCCCAGTGTTCCCTTGTGACACAACAGATGCCACATGTGGCAGGATTTTGGCCCCGAGTGTTCAGTTGGCCACTGCTGCTCATGTAATACGGTGGTCTTGATGTGTGCCTATACTATGCAGGCACACAGTGTGTAGTATGTGGTTGTGGAAATGTTGGGAAGACCACTGCTAAAAACAATGAAGTACCACCGATACATTTTGCCCAATATGTACAGCATTCTGTCAGTACGTCTGTCCAGCTTCCCACAGGCCCACAGTGCAATCACATTCAAATGACAGAAGTCATTAAACAGGAGTATGTACATGTCGGTTGGAAATTGTTGTAGGTTTTCAACAATTTCTGTAAATCACATCAGGTAACTGCCGGGATGGTTCCTTTGAAAGGGCACAGCCACTTTACTTCTCCATCCTTCCCTAATTGGAGCCGCTTGTACTCCATCTGTAATTTCCTCATTGTCGATAGGACATTAAACACTAATCTCCTCCTCCTCAGTGACTGTACTCCTACCCTCTTCAGTGGAACCCGTGGCCTCTTTTTAGGAATTGATCTTATGGCCACTCTCCCCATCTCATGACTTTGCTACATTGGTCACTACATGACACTTTTGTGCCAGTCATCATTTGCTGGTGATGCTGTCACTTCCTTGTCACTGCTTGATGGATCAGTTACCACATTGGGGTCTTTGAAGAGCTATGTAGCAGTTGTATTGCATTGCTGTCACCTTTATCCCCTATCTCTCCGATTGCACTGACAGGGTTGTGGGAGACGTTTCTGACTTGATCACTGTCTTCATTGGATCTGCTATTCCTCTTTCGACAGGCCCCTCTCCACTGCCAGTCAGTTGGAGCCGTGGTAGACCAAAAGACATTGCAACAACTATACTTGTTCGTCGAATGGTCGTGCGACATTTCGAGTGATACTCTTCACAGACCATCCTCACCACTTATCGGCAGTTCTCCACTAAGGCTTGCTATCTAACTAAATGCAGTAAGAAGCAATGCCGGGAGCACTACATCTCTGCCTTGGAATGTGCGCCTCTTCATTCCAAAGTTCCATAGCCTGTAGAGCTGCTTTTCTGGGTCTCCTCCTGAACAGCTTTCGACCCTCTTGGCCCCATCGTCAATGTCCACTTCTAACTGGCTATCTTTCAAATGCGTAGAAGACATCTCCCTATCCTTAACACCACCCCTCCCTTCTCCTCCGTCATGTCGAATTATATAATGAACATCTTACTGACTGGGAGCTGCTTCAGGCCCTTGACTCGTCACACACAGTATGGCCCCAGCCCTTGATTAAATTCACAATCAGATGATCCAACGCATGAATGGTACTCGGGGTCTTCAACCATATTTGGATAGAGGGTGTTTTGCCTTCACTGTGACGAGATGGTGTCTTCATCTCTGTTCTTAAACAGCAGAAACCCTCATGTCCGTTGACAGATAGCAAGTGATGAGCCTCACTGTGTTGTGCCAGCTTTGTGAAAGGATGGTAGCCCAATGAATATGCTGGGTTCTCGAATTGAGACCTTTTCCAATTATCTCCCACGAAAATGCAAGTCTATCACTCTCTCATATAATACACTTGTCAACTTGGAAGCACTTCTGGAACTCAGTTTTCATTATGGGGTTCAGCTCCTTCAGTGATTCTTTTTGTCTCATCAGTGATGTCAAAGCTATGTCCTTCCACGGTTCTCTTTAGCAATGTCCAGCAAATACAGTGGCTGAGGCAGTGTAATGGTTTCCTTTTTTGCCAAAAAAAGATTATGAACAACTGTTGATGTGTAAGCGGGAGCATTATCGTGATGTAATTTTCACGAGTGGTTTTACCACAAGTCTGGTCATTTTTGTCAGATTGCCTCATGCAGATGGCACATAATCTCCAGATAATATTCCTTACTGACTGTTCAGCCATAAGACAGGGGCTTGTGATGTACTATCCCATTGTAATTGAAGTAAATGGTGAAAAGAACCTTCACATGTGATCGTACTTGTCGAACTTTTTTGGTCTTGACTCTTCAGGCAGTTACCACTTGTAAACTCTTGTCATCCTCATAGTAGATTCGCCGAAAGCCACAGCCAACATTGCAAATGTGGTGCTGTACTTTATTCCATTTTTCAAGCAAAATTTAATGCAAATTCTTTCAGCCGTCTTCTTCAAAAGTAAAAATTCTATGAGCACTCAAAAACACACACAACCTTTGTGACTGTCATCACATTGAAAATTGAGTATTTAAAGCCCATGAAACTAAAAAATTCCCATTATTTATGACACCTATATTCTGAGCCAGAACTCTGCTTACTGTTTCCGAGTTTTGTCATGATATGACAATGTTTGTGAGGCTTTTGGCGCAGTGGCTATGAAATTATTGGATCCAGCCTATTATTGTGGAGTAAGAATGGCCACTGGCACCTCCCAGACTAGTCCTGTAAACAGTCTCCTGAAATGGAGATCGTACTTCTTCAATTCCACCGGTAACAATTTCCGCTCACTTACAGAATTAAGACCAATCTGTTTTTGATGACCTGACGTTTGTCGCCACCATGCCCTTTCGACGTCAATTCTTCAGGAATAGCAGGATGCTATTGTCATTTCAATGCTCATAAAGCATGGATAGAATGGAATATGCTTTCACATCTCCTGCTGATCAAGAACAACATTTGTTGCCGTGAGCGTGTAGCATTTTTTATTGTGGATGTGATAACCATTAACAAAGCCCTACATTTTATTAACTAGGCCTCCCTAGACTGTGTTTTAATATGTAGTTCCTCAATGAGTAGCCTCCAGGCTATGAATAGATAGTACTCTTGTAATCATGTGTTATCTGCTATTAATGATTTTCTCTAAATCCTTAGTTGGTACAACCGCTTCAGTTGTCTTACTCTGGTTCCCAAGTGGTGTGGATGTCCTGGAGGATTTACCTAGAGAAGCAATCACTTGCCCCAACATCCACTGACAGATTTGTGGGTGCAAACAGCAGCTCTCCTCAGCCAGCGATGGAACAATGTCTAGTGGGCTACTCCCTGCTTTAATAAACTCGGCACTATCATGAGACCACAGCCTCGCGGTGCTCCTTCCATTCCTCCCAGGAGGAATCCACTATTATATGCCACTTCTGCATTGGTCATACAAGATTAACTCATAGTTTTATCTTACGTAATGAATAACCCCCGTTTTGTGGTTATGGAGCCTTGGAGAGAGTAAATCACATAGTAGTGGAATGCCCGCTCCATCTGGCTCTCCACACGAATTGTGAGCATCTGGGTTCTCTACCTTTTGGCAGACAACTTGGCAGACAACTCAGACAGTTGATCTGAATCTTTGTTTTCTCCAAGAAGAGATATTCAGTATCAGATACAACGTTTTAAACCACTTTCAAGGTGGGGCTGGGTGGTTAAGATTGGGTTGTCTCTTGCCACATGCTGGGTCTGAATGACCCTCGATGCTACCTCCTCTCTCAGCTGCCTTTGTCATACCTGTTTTACACTCTTCTAATTGCTTTTAGGTGCAGTCAGCCCCTTTTTCTACTGCAGCCTATTATCTGTTTCAGAGATTGCCCTCTGATGAATAATGGGTGCTGTTCCACCTCTTAAATGCATTCAGTATAATGGATCAAGCAGCCGTCGTTGCATGAATAATTCCCACAAGCTCCTGGCCTGACCCACCTACTGACGTGGTTATTTCTCTTGCCTTATCTTATTATTGTCCATTATGTTTGTTAGGCTTCTCACTTCTACTGTTACAAATGTCCTGTCCACATGGCATTCTTTACCTTGCAACAGTCTTACCCCTTAACCCATTAACTGCGGTGGACGAGTTAACACATCATGCTCTGCCACTTCCCAGATGCTAAGGAAGTCTTTAAATGTGGCCCCTGGGATATCCGGAAGTGCTACTGATGTGTTTACACACCCCTTCCATTGACTTCTCACTGCTGCAGAGATGAAGATGAGTTACTTTCCTGTCTCAGTCAATAAATATCACACAACATATGTGCCTCTTTGTGTGCTACCCTTTGCAAGAAACCTTATTTTGATGTATGACTTACGGTTGGTCACGACATGCCCAATTCCGTCCATGTGGACTTGCCAGCTGCAATGACATACCTATTGTCCATTTTTAAGAAAACTGTTCAGTGCTAAAATTTTATTTTCTCGCATCTTACAGTCTGATATCTTTGCTTGATACAGGACTGAATTTCTTTCTTTGTATGACACAGTTATTGTGCTGCATCAAATAAACTAAAACATCACATGCAACTGTAAAGATTTTATAGAGATAAAAATGCATTGTGTAAACTTTGTGTATGGTTGGTTTTAGCTCGTACATTGCAGTGAATGAAACATAAATAAGATATCGAAACTTTAGTTACAATTGCAAGAAGAAGGAAATGGCATTTTGCTCTCAAGTTATAAGGTTTTGTATAATTAGGACAATCACGCACAGTGTGCCCATTCATGTCCATGCACGTCATGAACCACGTGGTTATAACAATTGTCATACTCTGTAAACGATTCAAGTTATTGAAACAAGGTTTTCTTGCAAAAGATAGCACACAGTGATGCACATATGTTGTGTAATAAATACTGAAAACCTATTTATTCAACAAGATTGGAAGTAAATCTTCTGCAGCAATGAGAGATTAGCGGCTCAGGATGTGTTCAGATGTCCATTGCACTGTAGGGAAATCCACGCGGCACACGTATACAAATCCACATCATCTGAGGAATGGCATAGCAGGACATGTATACATTCCCACAACAGTGGAACGTTAACACCACACAGCAAACGCCTTCATTTTCTTCTTGTTCTCCATTTTTCTCACACTACATACGAGGGCTGTTCAAAAAGTATCAGACCTTATTCTTTATTGTTGAAACCAACAGTGGTATCAGGGTGCACGTGCTTTCTGTTTGCAGACATACTTAGTGTACATGCCTGATTTTTTACAACTGTGGAAACTACCAGTTGCTGGCTAGCCATTGACTAGTGAACGTGTGTAAGTGGTAGTTCTCGGATATGTGTTGTGAAGAAAATAGCAGAAAAAGTGGATCAGTGATATTGCAAGTTTTGTTTAAAGTCTGGTGATTCTCTGGTTGAAACAGTCTGCAAGATAAAAGTATTTGGGGGACGTAGCAATGGGTACTACATAGATGAAGGAGTTGTAAAACCGCTTCAAAGATGGCTGCTCCTCAGGGATGAGTGAAGCACATTCAGGCAGGGCCTCAACATCTGCAAGTGAGCTTGTTATTAGGCACGTAAGAACTCTGGTGACTCAGGAAAACAAATAACAATTGGAGAAATTGCAGACAAGTTTAAAGTTAATATTGGATCCATTCATTCCATTTTAACAGAGCATTTGGACTTCAGGAGGTTCTCAGCAAATTCGGTAACAACTGAAGAGAAGAAACTTAGTTTGGAGATCACACAAGACATGCAAGATACTTTGAACAGTAATCCCAACCTTAACACAATGAACACCGGTGATGAGCCCTGGGCTTATGGGTGTAGCACAGAAACAGAGTAGTTTGTCATCAGTGGAAGCACCCGTCATCCCTGAGACCCAAAAAAGTGAGGCAAGTCTGCAGCAATGTGAAAGACATGCTGACTGTATTTTTTGACTCCAGTAGCTTGGTCTGTCACGAGTACACCTCAGAAGGTACAAATGTCGATAAGAAGTACTATCAAGGGGTTCTGCATTGCCTTTGTAAAGCAATGGGAGACAAATGGCTGGACTTCTGGGCAGTGGGGAATTGGCATGTACACCATGACAACACATCTGCTCATTGTTCTCAGTTCAGAGCCTTTTGGCCACACACACACACACACACACACACACACACACACACACACACACACACACACACATACACCATGACCGGTTTGTCATTCTCCCTATTCCCCTGACCTATCTTGGAGTGACTTCTGACTTTTCCATAAGCTGAAAAAACTCTGAAAGAGACCAGATTTCAGAGCAGGGAAGGCTTGATGCCAAATTGAATGAAGCAGCTGCGCACCATACTAAACTATACCTTCCAACGATGCTTCCAGCAGGGGTAGCAGCATTGGGAGAGGTTTGTAGAAGCTGAAGGGGACTACTTTGAAGCTGATTGGTATCAAACAATTATCTAAATAAAAGTTGATTTTATAAATAAAACTTGGATACTCTTTTGAACAGGCCTCGTAACTCAGTGTCCGTACAATGTGCTGGACATTCTCAGAAATTTCTTCCTTCAAATTAAGGCCAATGTTAGGTACTAATAGATTTCTTTTAGTCAGGTATGCCCTCTTCGCATGTTCTAGTTTGCTTATCATCTCCTCCTTGATTCTTCCACATGTTATTTTGCCCCCAAGGTGATTTAATTCCTTCACTTCATTAACCTCATGATCGCTAATTTTGATGTTAAATTTATCACTAGTCCCATTCCTACTACTCATCATCACTTTCATTGGTTTCCCCAGTCCCTCTTCTGTGCTATGTAGACTGTTCCTTTCATTCAGTGCATTCTGTAATTCTTTCTCGCTTCCACTGAGTATAGCTATTTTATCACTGAATCCTGCTATTGATACCTTTTAACCCTGAATTTTAATCCCACTCCTGAACGTTTCCTTTATTTCTGTCATAGTTTATTCAATGTATAGGTTGAACAGTAAGGGACAAATAGTGCACCACAGTCTTTAGCATTTTTACTGTGATAAATTTATTTTTTTGCAAACATATACACCCCAAGAGAATCGGTAAGTGCGTTCATATTTTAAACAAATCTTATTTATTGTTCAGCCTCAGGTGCAAATTTTTAATTATAATGAGAATACTGATATGATGTTCTGACACAGGCAAGATGGGTTGCTGATGCAGCTTCATAGATCTGAAGATGATCTAGAGATTTAAACATGTCATGTAATTAAAAATGTGTAATTGAGACTGAAGTCATCGTCAGTCTCATCATCATTTCTATCTGAACTTAGAATGTTGCATGAGCTTTCCTCCTCATTGTTTCCTAGTTAATCACCTTATTAGAATGGTTGTTCTGCTACTGCTGCATTAGCAATCCTGTCCAACACAGTGTAAATTACAGTGAAGTACCCCAAGTTCCCTATTTCTTTGCAGTCACAGAGAACTGTTGCCTGTCTCCCTGTTCTCTGTAGTGAACAGGGTAGGGACTATGTCCAGTGATGAAGCACACAATTTCTTTTGTTAGGTCATCCAGGTGCAACAGTCGCTCTGACGCATATGAAAAGTTTGGACATAAAACTGATGGTCCTGTCATTCCACTCACACTGACGGTCATCTGTTCTCCAGTACTGGAGTTGGACTGCGTAATTGGCATTTACACCTGTTACCACTTTCACTCTCGAGAGTCTGCCTCGACTAAACCAGCAGGGTGCTGCTCTAAAGTGTCCTTGAAAGTCAGTGGAGCAGATCCACAGTAGTGTCAGTATGGCCTTGTCAAGTGTTGCACTGAGGCTCTGGTAAGTCTGAGGATTGTGCTTCTCTGTGCTCATCTAAGGATGGACCAGTAGTTCTCAAACTGCAGCCAGTGCACCCAAAAACTCCCTGTGAAGCCCGTCATTGAAGATAACTTTGTGGTAAGCATTAATGGCATGTGATGGCAATTTGTAATTTGTGGTGCTGGTTCACACAAACTTTTGCATAATTTTCATTGTTTAAGTGTCTCAGGTATCTTCAGTTCCAAGAGTGTCTGTATAAAAGCTTCCACGATTGTGTTGGACATACTGTTGAATGGTATGCACGGAAATAAAAAGTAGTTAAAAGCTTACTAATGGCTGCCTGCAAGGCTCTACAAGAGGTCCTATCTTCGGGCTCCTAAGTATTGGACTGCTGCTGTTTCTCCTCTTTGTGGGAAACTGTCAGTGAGGTAGTGGTGTATGCAGACAATGCCCTGGAGGGCCGACTTCTTGGGTGAAGCTGCAAGAGGAGGTAATGTGCTCAAGCAGGTGCAGCTGTGATGTTAGAATACTATACTAGCCGCGGCAGCACACAAAACCACCTATGTAATACTCAAAGATTATCTCAGACAAGAGACACCAGTCAAAATTAATAACACCTCTACAGCAAGATCGGGAGATATTTCAGAGTCCAGTCGGATGGAAGAGGAGTTTTATGGCACACATTGAATGAATAGCTCAATGTGTGTCATAAAATTCACCCCCATACCATAACTCCATTTCCTGCGTAATTCACTGCTGCCACTACACGTGACACTCCAAACCACTTGTACCCAGTCGTAACTCACTTCCAGTGGTGTCAGTCTTTACACCACCGTGAGTGTTATTTAGCACTGACTACAGACATGTGTGACTTATGACGAACCGCTCCACCATTCTATCCCATTGCACTGTGCACACCAGCTGTGCTAGCTGGACTGCTGCCAGTAGTTCCTTCCCCTGATTTTGTGTGATTTTTTGCAACCACTCTTCACGACGCTAGACTGCCCCTGCCGATCAGTATATGAGGTATGCCTGGTCTCGGAATAGCTGTGGTTATTCCTCCGTATTTCCATTTCACAATCGGATCACAGTCAACTTGTGCAGCTTTGGGGGGTCGTAATGCACTAGACGGTTTGTTATTCGGCTAACATCCGGCGACTAGCCCACGTTCGAAGTTTCTGAGCTCTTATGATTGACCAACTCTACTGTTACTGCTTCTCTAGTGACAACACAGTACTCCCTGCCACCTTTTGTTCTGTCAGGTCTACCTCTCGGGATATATACTGATCAATTGCGCACTATCTACGCTCGTTTTCTGATCGTATAGTGAATTTGGATGTATTGCAAAGCAGTGGTCAGTATTTCTACCATTTTATATTCTGAAAGTGCCTGATGTGTGTTTTGTCTTTTGTTCTAGCCACTCTGCACTATTTGAAGCAGATACTTCCATTACTTGAATGCAGACGAGACAGGAGATTGCAGAGACTGCAGTTTGACAGGGACTGTAAGCTCCATTTAGTTCACGATCAGGAAAACTGTGATACAAGTGGCTGTTAAATGATGCTGTTATTGTTTTGTACAAAGTTTTCTACTTATTTATAAAAAATATTTATATTTTTCAATTGTCAGTTTTTTTACTTCTATGTCCGTATCCCTGCTGCAAGTTATTTTCCTGTATTCTTTCATGCTGCCCAAATTCATCTCTCACACATCAATCAGTTGGTCACAAAGTAATGACAACAGACAATCCGCACTGCATAACAAATAATATTTAAATGATAACTAATTGAAACTATCAGCTGACGACAGGTGTTGTTGACATACCTTGATGGGGACGGCTTACCGGAATTGTCAACTTAAGTGGGCGCGAGTAACGAGTGGCTGTGCAAATTATCTATTGGGAACATTACGTATGTAGATTGTGGACAGTTGGGAATGTGGGTCTCACAGGAAGCGTGCTAGGGATAAGTCCCTGCAGTCACGCTATTCATCTGTGTCCTCGGTGGCTCAGATGGATAGAGCATCTGCCATGTAAGCAGGAGATCCCGGCTTAGAGTCCTGGCCGGGGCACACGTTTTCAGCTGTCCCCATCGAGGTATGTCAACAACACCTGTCGGCAGCTTAGGGTTTCAATTAATTACCATTTATTCTAGAGAAGCTGCACGGTCATCAATGGTATCTGTTCTTTCGAGAACAGTTACTATCTCCGTATATAAACAATATTTATATGCACATTTGGAATTTTTTGGAAACTAGTCACTACAGACACATTAATCAATAAATCATGCCACCCAGTAATCTATAGTAGGTATACTTCCTCTCAGTGATATGGAGAATGATAAATTTTCAACTTGATGAAGATGAGATTATCTAAGGAATAGTAACGGTAGAAAATTTAATCAAGGTGCATTATTCTGAGCCACGGATAATTAAAGAAATGTACAGACAAAAACCAAAAGTTATGCATAACTACTCCTGAGAAAGAGAGAGCCAAACAAGACTAAATTTGTAGTTTTGCCATATAATGGAAATGTTTCTAATAAAATAGCCAAACTTACAAATATCAAAATGGCTTGCACACTGAAAACAATAATGGTAATACTGGAAGAGGTATCACCTATAAATGACGCATTTAATAAGTCAGTCACAGACATAATTAGATGTGATGCCTGTGACAAAATCCACATCGGGCAAATTAGCAGAAACTGTCGGATATATTTTAAAGAGCACATAATCTAATGATAACAATGCAAGCACATAAGAAAATTTCTACTTTTCATTCTTGTGGCTGAGCGGTTCTAGGCGCTTCCGTCCGGAACTGTGCTGCTGCTGTGGTCGCAAGTTCGAATCCTGCCTCGGGCAAGGCTGTGTGTGATGTCCTTCAGGTTAGTTAGGTTTAAGTAGTTCTAAGTCTAGGGGACTGATGACCTCAGATGTTAAGTCCCATAGTGCTTAGATCCATTTGAACCATTTTTTCATTCTTCTTCAGACCTTGCAGGCACCTTTCCACTGTTTAATGGTACTCATATTGACATGGTGGGGTACATGTTTTGATATATTTGCTTTGTGTGTTCTTCTTCATTAACTTAAACCTGAGCAAGCAAAGTGGTGGAAGTCCAGGATTTAGTTTTTGGAAGACTCGATTTCGAATCACTGCATGATGACCATGATTTACCTACTTCATAGTTTCCCTAAAATGCTTGTAGGAAATATTGTTCTGTCTTGTTTCCAACCATGCCAGATTCCTTCTCCTATGTAAAACAGTAAATGATGTGACTTACAAATATGCATGGGTTGCTGCTCTAAAGACTAAAGCTTGCACATACACTTAGAAAATTATACAGAAGAAACAGTAGGATCCCAAATCATTTACAGACAGATGTAGGTAAGGAGTTTTACAGCACATATTTCCAGAATCTAATAGATGCAAGACATTAACTCCAACTAATAATTTTGTATTTTCAAAGCTTCAATTGTGGAATGATTTAGTATAACTCTTTCAGGTATGATGTTTAAATGTATCACTGCTCAAGTTTCTTTCAAATGGATTGATGAGGTGCAAGATTCCATATTCCTGGATTCCTGTAAAGCATTTGACACTGGTGCCACACTGTGCCTGTTAATGAAGGTACAAGCATTTGGAATAGCTTAACAGATATCTGAGTGACTCAGAGGCTTCGTAAGAAAAAGGATCCAATATACTTCTCCCAGCGGCCAGTGTTCATCAGAGACGAGGGTCTCATCAGGAGTGCCACAGCGAAGTTTGTCGGACCAGTGTTATTTTCTATATATATAGATGTTCTGGTGCACAGGTTAAGCAGCAATCTGCAGCTATTTGCAGATGAGTCTGTGGTGTATGGGAAGGTGTCATCATTGAAGAACTGTAGAAGGATACAAATTGTTAGTTGGTTCGATGAATGGCAGTTAGCTGTAAATGCAGAAAATGTCAGTTATGGCAGAATCAGGAAAACAAACCCATAACTTTTGAACACAGCTGCATGCAGGAAAACAAAACCATAATGTTCGAACGCAGCTGCATGTTAGTCATGTCAATTAATTATCTAGGCATAACATTCCAAAGCAGTATGAAATGGAATGACCCTGTAAGGATTGTAGAAGGGAAAGTGGATGGTCGACTTCCATTTACTGGAAGAATGTTAGGAAAAAGGAGATTGCATATACAATGAAGATTGAAAGAAATGGCACAGGCATGCATGTTCAAATAAAAAGATATATATACAGGCAGAATACGACGCTGCAGTCACCAACGCCTATATAAGACGACAAGCATGTGTCGCAGTTGTTGGATCGGTTACTGCTGCTACAATGGCAGGTTATCAAGATTTAAGTGAGTTTGAACGTAGTGTTATAGTTGGTGCATGAGAGATGGGACACAGCATCTCTTAGGTAGAGATAAATTGGGGATTCTCCCTTACAACCTTTTCAAGAGTGTACCATGAATATCGGGAATTTGGTGAAATGTCAAATCACAGACAGTGCTGTGGCTGGAAAAAGATCCTGCAAGAATGGGACTAATGACTACTGAAGAGAATCGTTCAACATGACAGAAGTGCAACCCTTTCGCAAATTGCTGCAGATTTCAATGCTGGGCTATCAAGTGTGAGCATGCGAACCATTCAATGAATCATCATTGATACGGTCTTTTGGAACTGTACACTTGATGACTACACGACACAAAGCTTTACGCCATTCCGGGGCCTGTCAACACTGTCATTGGACTGATGAAACATGTTTCTTGGTTGGTCAAGTCTCATTTCAAATTGTATCAAGTGTATGGATGTGTATGGGTATGGAGGCAACCTCGTGAATCTATGTACCCTGTGTGTCAGCAGGGGACTGTTCAAACTGGTGGAGGTTCTGTAATGATGTGGGCTGTGTGCAGTTGGAGTGATGTGGAACTCCCGATACATTTAGATATGACCCCGACAGGTGACACGTACGTAAGCATCCAGTCTGATACCTGTATCCTTTTGTGTCCTTAGTGCAGCCTGACAGACTTGGGCAATTGCAGCAGGACAATGCAACACCCCACACATCCAGAATTGCTACAGAGTGGCTCCAGAAACTCTCCTCTGCTGGCCACCAGACTCCCCAGACTTGAACATTATTGGGGATATCTGGGATGCCTTGCAATGTGCTGTTCAGAAGAGATCTCCAACTTCTCATACTACTACAGATTTATGGATAGCCCTGAAGGATTCACGGTGTCAATTCCGCAGCCCTACTTCAGGCAGTAATTGAGTCCATGCCAGGTCATATTGCAGCACTACTGCATGCTCGTGGGGGTCCTGCACAATATTATTCAGGTGTACCAGTTTCTTTGGGTCTTCAGTGTAGAATACTAGAGTGACACGTTGTTGAGTACTGTTAGTGTTTAGGGTCTGCACCAGGTCCGATTAAAGGATGACATCGATGCAATTCAGAGGTGGTCTCATAGGTTTGTTACCATTCAAACAACACACAAATATTATGGATGTACAATTGGGATTTCCTGGAGGAAAGGTGACATTCTTTTCAATGAGAACTCGTGAGAAAATTTAGAGAACCGGCATTTGAGGTTGACTGCAGAGTGATTCCATTCCTACCAATGTACCTTTTGTGTAAGGATCGCGAAGATAAGATTAGAGGGATTAGGGCTCGCATGGAGGCACACAGACAATCGTTATTTTCTTGCTCTATTTGCAAGTAGAACAGGAAAGGAAATGACTAATAGTGATACAGGGTACCCTCTGCTATGCACCATACAGTGGGTTGTGGAGTGTGGATGTAGTAGAGGCATACTAGGGGAATATCAGTGTGGCTTTCGACCAGACAGAGGAACAACAGTGTGGCTTTCGACCAGACAGAGGAACAACTGATCAAATATTTGTGATAAGACAAATGATGAAAAAGTTCTATGAAATGCATTTCCTATTCATAGACTTCAAACAAGCCTTTGACAGCATAAATCGGCAAGAACTGTACAGAGTACTGAAAGAAGTTGGTATATGTGCTAAATTAATAAGACTAATCAGAATGACAATTACAGAGACAAGAGCAAAAGTAAAGGTCCTTCGCAGAACAAGTGAAAGCTTTGACCAAGAAAAGAAGCACCATATTTATGAAAACTAGCCAGATATGTGCATACCCTGATGACATTGCTGTAGCAGGAAGAAATACCAATACACTCCTAGAAACATACCGGGCAATGGAAACAGAAGCCTTAAAAATTGGCCATATAGTAAATGAAAACAGAACAAGATACATGGTAATGACACAATCTGAGGCCAGAGGAACCCCAAAGACCTCAACATCAATGGGAAATGCTTCACAGGAGTGTCCTCTTTTTAACTACTTGGGAGCCCTAATAACAAATGATAACAGTATTGGAAAGGCTATAAGGGAAAGAATACAAGCAGGAAACAGAGCTTACTTTGCAAATATGCAACTTTTCAAAAATAGCCTTGTTACAAGAAAAACTAAACTGCTAATATATAATTCCCTAGTCCGCCCAGTTATCACATACGGCTCAGAGGTTTGGACGTTGACAGAAAACGATAAAAATGCACTAAGAACCATTGAGAGGAAAATACTACGCAAAATCTGTGGGCCAATAAGGGAGGAAGAAGGCTGGAGAATAGGCTACAATGTTGAATTACAAGAGTTAATACAAGGCAGGGACATAGTAAAATTTGTGAAATCACAGCGAATACGATGGCTAGGACACTTGGAGAGAATGGCAGAGGGTAGAATTCCAAAGAAAATGATGAAAGGTATGATCCATTCAATTAGGCAAAAAGGGAGACCTGGAAGAAGATGGAGCGACGAGGTAATAATGGATATCACCAGTATGGGAGTCGAGAGGTGGAAAAAGAGCAGCACATAACCGAGAAGTGTGGAGGAAGATTGTTGAAGAAGCCAAGGCTCACCAAGGGCTGTAGCGCTACTGAAGAAGAAGAACAAGATGATGATGATGTAGAAGAACTAGTAATTCAGCACAAAATATAGAACAATTATTGTGAAATCTTTTGATGTGAAAGGTAACAGTCTTTTGTCTACTGTGTATAATAAGATCAAGATGGTAGATTCTCAAATTGCTAAATCCAAAGTAGGCGATTTGGTTATAATGATTGTATGATGTTTTTGGTCAGAAGACCCTATCTGGGATTGTTTAGCCAACTAGTCTGACACCATTTCATTCACTTGCACACCAATGAGCAAATGATCAGGACAATACAATACCAAGTCCCTGAACATACAAAACTGCAGAGTTTATGCTGTTGTGACCTGTGGTTTGTGCTTTCAAAAATCACGATTTTGAGCTGCCTCTTAATATCATGATAAAATTGATTAGATGGGTTTGTTTGGCAGTGTATTTTGGTAACTTTGTAGGGGACCTGTTGAAATTTATGTAAATTGTCGGCCATTAAAATTACAGTACTAGGAAGGATAGCAATAAGTTAATTTGTGCAGGCAGTATAGTAGGAAAAATACACCATTAAATTTGTAAATGATTTGAGATTATATACAGGGAGTGAAATTATATTCAGTCAGCCGCCAACTCTGGCAGCAACAGTGGTTCTAACCCTGCTGGGCACTGAGCGGAACAAGAGCTCGATGAGAGGTACGGTGGTGTCATTCCCAGCAAGGGTTCATCAAATATTGTGGCTTGGAAGCAGTGGTAGGCCAGTCTCTCTCGGTAACCTGTGACCAGACGTTTTCAATGAGGGAGAGGTCTGGAGAACAGGCTAGCCAGGGAAACAGTTTGACGCCCTCTGTATCATTGGACAGGCATCGTTCAGTATTGTGTTACATTAACACATTACGGATATAATGGCTGCTGTCAAAAGTTACTGGCTGTGTGAATCAGAGGTGATTATGGTGCCCCTACTATCACATCAGGTGCTGTAAATGGAGTCTGGCCAATCTGCTTCTTGTCAGATCCTTCACATACAGATACGTTCATCGTGGTACTGTTCACGTAACCGGGACCCTTCCAAAAAGACACCGTGTCCTGCATGGCCCTTCTGCTGCCACATCTAGGGAAGCTCCAACAGTGGTCATTGTCAACTGTGGTGCTCTAGACTGCTCACACTGTCCCTGTTGATACTTCTAATTGAAAACCAGCCAACTTTCTAACTCAGGATATGCAAATATGGCTGTACAATCCTGTGTGCGGAATTGAAAAATATTATGTTCTTTATGTGTGTCACAGAGACGTAGTGTGGCATTGAGTATGGCCATCCTCACCAACCAGTTTTATACTTGCACAACAGTTGTGGGATCACAATACACTCCTGGAAATAGAAAAAAGAACACATTGACACCGGTGTGTCAGACCCACCATACTTGCTCCGGACACTGCGAGAGGGCTGTACAAGCAATGATCACACGCACGGCACAGCGGACACACCAGGAACCGCGGTGTTGGCCGTCGAATGGCGCTAGCTGCGCAGCATTTGTGCACCGCCGCCGTCAGTGTCAGCCATTTTGCGGTGGCATACGGAGCTCCATCGCAGTCTTTAACACTGGTAGCATGCCGCGACAGCGGTGACGTGAACCGTATGTGCGGTTGACGGACTTTGAGCGAGGGCGTATAGTGGGCATGCGGGAGGCCGGGTGGACGTACCGCCGAATTGCTCAACACGTGGGGCGTGAGGTCTCCACAGTACATCGATGTTGTCGCCAGTGGTCGGCGGAAGGTGCACGTGCCCGTCGACCTGGGACCGGACCGCAGCGACGCACGGATGCACGCCAAGACCGTAGGATCCTACGCAGTGCCGTAGGGGACCGCACCGCCACTTCCCAGCAAATTAGGGACACTGTTGCTCCTGGGGTATCGGCGAGGACCATTCGCAACCGTCTCCATGAAGCTGGGCTACGGTCCCGCACACCGTTAGGCCGTCTTCCGCTCACGCCCCAACATCGTGCAGCCCGCCTCCAGTGGTGTCGCGACAGGCGTGAATGGAGGGACGAATGGAGACGTGTCGTCTTCAGCGATGAGAGTCGCTTCTGCCTTGGTGCCAATGATGGTCGTATGCGTGTTTGGCGCCGTGCAGGTGAGCGCCACAATTAGGACTGCATACGACCGAGGCACACAGGGCCAACACCCGGCATCATGGTGTGGGGAGCGATCTCCTACACTGGCCGTACACCACTGGTGATTGTCGAGGGGACACTGAATAGTGCACGGTACATCCAAACCGTCATCGAACCCATCGTTCTACCATTCCTAGACCGGCAAGGGAACTTGCTGTTCCAACAGGACAATGCACGTCCGCATGTATCCCGTGCCACCCAACGTGCTCTAGAAGGTGTAAGTCAACTACCCTGGCCAGCAAGATCTCCGGATCTGTCCCCCATTGAGCATGTTGGGGACTGGATGAAGCGTCGTCTCACGCGGTCTGCACGTCCAGCACGAACGCTGGTCCAACTGAGGCGCCAGGTGGAAATGGCATGGCAAGCCGTTCCACAGGACTACATCCAGCATCTCTACGATCGTCTCCATGGGAGAATAGCAGCCTGCATTGCTGCGAAAGGTGGATATACACTGTACTAGTGCCGACATTGTGCATGCTCTGTTGCCTGTGTCTATGTGCCTGTGGTTCTGTCAGTGTGATCATGTGATGTATCTGACCCCAGGAATGTGTCAATAAAGTTTCCCCTTCCTGGGACAATGAATTCACGGTGTTCTTATTTCAATTTCCTGGAGTGTAGATGCGAGCCGTAATACAGCGTGTTATAAAATGCATTCTTGATTGGCAACAATCCTGCCATTATTGGATATCGACATGTGCTGATAGCCATTGCTCTTCCTAAATGAGGCACGGCACAATCCTCTCACAAACATTAATATGTGACTTTTGAAGCAAAAATCCAGTGTATAATCTTTCCTTTTATATAGAATACGCACGTGTGTCCAGCGTCCTTTTGGGCTGTGGCTATAAAAAGCAAAAGTAAGGGATCATTTTTACAAAATAACTAATTTATTCAAAACGGCCTGTGCCTGAATCAATGCACAGCTGAAATCATTTTAAGTGTTTTGAAAGAGTCCCTGTGGTAATCTCTTGGAATTGCCTTTAGTACAGTTTTCTTGATTGCGTCGTAATGGTGTCCTTTTATTGCCAGGAGTTGGCCGAGGTCAAATCCGGTGAATATCGCGGCTGATCCAGGACTGTGATCCATTTGCTGGCCAAATACTTGAGCAAGATATTTGCTTTGTGGGCTGGGCCGTTGTCGCGGAGGATCGACCAGGAACGAGCCCTTCGGTATTCGGGTCGACTTTGACAAATTCTCGCTTACAAATGCACAGATTTGTTCACGTTTTTTTTTTAATTTTATGTATTAATTGCAATTTCATTTAAGTTGTTTTATGAATCTGTTTTTTCGTCCACATTATTTCGATCATTGTATCTATTTCTCATTTTCCTTTAATTTCGTTTTACTTACAAACCCGTCTTTTATATAAATTATCTTCTGCGTTGTTTTGTCCGTACTGCAGTAGTTACTTGGTTATATTTTAAATGTTTGAGGACGATTACCGTGCAAAAAAATTCCGCATGTGGTAACAAAAATACGTTTTTCACATCACTGCACAGATATAAATAGATTATTTCGTCTGTTTCCCGACAGATCGGAATTTTCAAATAATTGAATATCATAATAAATATAATTAAATTCATATTTAAAAAAATCTGATTGTAAAAATAATGGTATAAAGAAAAGCTGAAACAAATGAAAAAGTTAATACGGTAATCAAAATGTGACACAGGAATAGAAATAAAAAAAATATCGTTGAAATCAGTTAATTGAATTAAAAATAACGATTGAAGTAATTTCGATAAAGATTTAAAAATAAAAATGTAGTGTACATGGACAGATTGGAACCCACAACCTCCTGCACGTGTGCCATCTTATTCATTATACCACGCAAGTAAAGTACGTAATACAACTATTTTAATGGTAATAAGTGCCACACAAAATTTAGTATTATTTTCGTCAGTCGCAAACGAGGGCCCACCAAGGTGAATGGCTGCAACATGTGATACCTGGGATCTTAACCTAAATCACGGTATAGGTAGTTTCAAAAAAATCGATCACACACTGGGAACCCCTCCATGTCAATTCAACAGGCGCCTGCCGCAAATGCGAAAACGGTTAAACGCCCGCGCACAGATTTGTTTGCGGAGGATATGTGGAACTTTCTCAGCCACCGACTACCCATGCTAATACGACGAACGCACGGTATCTGAACGCTAGTGAACTGGTGCGGGATGATGGCTTGCGATACCCATGTACTAAACAAAATGCAGCACTATGAATGGTCGGACATGCAACCACCTACGTTATTGAGAACCGAGATGCAATGTTCCCCAGATACTTGTCCTACACTGAAGGGGAATGTTTTCGGATGGCGCAGGATGACAATATGCTGCATATCATAATCAGGGAAGCCTCACAAGTGCGCTACATTACGTCACGTCATAGATTATCGACGGAGTGTAAACGCAGAAACTGTAGAAGAATCTCTTATATTGCTATAGCTATCTCATGTAAGTGATGCAGAAGTATGAGTAGTAATGAAAGTCGGCAACAAAGGAGAAAGAAGTAAACGGAATCATTTGGAAGATGAAAAACACTCAACAAAGGAAGATGAAAAACACTCAACAAAGGAAGATTGCTTTTATTTAATTACAAGAAAAATATCTGTTACTTTCCTCCATAATGTCAAGAACAAAGGATTCTTTTCTTGTCAAGCCGGAAGAAATACATTTTAATCAACCAAGAGTAATACGTGTCTAAATTCAGAACACCATTTATCGTTATAACTTGACGCAGTCGAGAGAGAGAGAGAGAGAGAGAGAGAGAGAGAGAGAGAGAGAAGGAGCTGTATATAAAAGAAAACAGTATACTGCTGGGACCTTGAACCCACATCCACCATGGTTCGAATCCTCGTCAGGTTTCTCTTTCATTTTTTAAGCGTCCCTTCCCGACTTTTCGTCATTTATAACCAGGATATCATTTTGTGACATCGCAGTAGCCTGTCACATGAAAATGGGATCCATTAAAGTGCATGAATGTGTCTACAAACCGTGCACTGCACGACAATAACTGGTCATGTCAAGTTCATGTAGGTAGACTTCCCGACGAGGTACAGAAGATGAATACATCGACTTTCTCTTCGTGCTGGGAACATCCGATAACCAAGCTGCTGCGCAGCTCGGGCGTATACTGCAAGGTACCCTCAAAGGAACATCGCGATAAGAATATTTATCGTCGCCTGGAGAAACGCCTTCGGGAACCCGGTAATCTGCGAGCGCAGGTAATGCACAGAGGTCGTCGAAGGACTAGACATACTCCACAGACAGAGGACGCTATTCTTGAAACCGTGATATTGCAAAGCAGTTATCCTGAAGAGTGGTTTTTGAACCGTTGCACGATGAAGAGCTGTATCCATATTTACATTAAACGTAAACTCATCAACTGCAGCCAGAATCACATTCGATTAGTACAGTTCTGTGAATGGTTTTTGCACCAAGTTGATGATAACGAATATTTTATAAATAACGGGATATTGATTGACGAATCTAGCTGCACTCGGGAAGGTAGTTTCAACCTCCACAACAGCCATTATGGGTCGGAACACAGCCCACATGTCAACCGTGAACATGGGTTTCAAGCGAGCCGTGGTATAAACCTGTGGGCTGGAGTCGTGGGAAGAGTGGTTTTGGGTCCTTACCTATTGCCGGACAAGCTGAATGCGTCCCTGCAACGGACGTTTCTTTGCAATACTTTGCCCGAACCATTTGAAAACGTTCCATTTGATGATCGGTGGTAGCTGCGGTTTCAGCATGATGGTCCACCTTCACAAGTTGGAATGAATGTGTGAAACTATTTAAATGAAGCACTTCCAGGGAAATGAATCGGTCGTGAAGATCCATTGTTCTGGCTACATGTTCCCCAGACCTTAACCCATTAGATTTTTATTAGTGGGGACACTGAAAGGTCAAGTATGCAGTACTTCACCGATGGATGTACACGACCTAATAGCTCGCGTGCATGCGTCTTCGGCAGTAGTGGACGGAGCTGTGTTGCGCAGGTTCCAGTAAAGTATGACCCAGCACGTGGCGAAGTGTCTGCAAATGTAACGTAGTAGCTTTGAACATCTTTTCTAATGTGAACGCTGCTCGTACGTATACGTACCGGCTCTGTGAAGATAACATAACCGCGGCGCATTCAAACTGCATTAAATGAAACCAATCATACCGCAAAGAAGCGGACAGGTAATAGTGAACTAAAATTACTTCTTTCAGGTTTCGGGATTGCAGGGCAGAGCAGCAGATTTTATGATGTGTTTTACAGGTGGACGCGGGCTGCGGATGATATATTATTAACAGTGCAAAAAGATAATTTACCTTCATGGCACAAAAGAAATCTTGCTGTGCGTAGTTCTGGTCTGGCAAACATTATAGTAAAAACATTTTTTTCTCTGATAATAGTCTCATGTTCTCGTGTTAGTCGTGGTACTTATTGGTGTTTTACTGTTAACAAAAATCCACTGCAAAATTTTGATGTTGGACAAACATTGCGTACTGTAACATCAGTATTGATAACGAAATAATTTTCAGTACCCTTTTCAATAACTGTAAAGTAAGGAAGATATGTTGAACTTTATAGCTAGTTACAGTAACGAAACAATGTTCCTTTAATAGAATGCCAGATCCAGAATAATAACATAATATATTTTGTTTTGCTGAAAATTAATGATCCAAAGAAAGTCACAGCACAGCAGACGTATGCGCGAAGCGAACCGTCAAATCAGTCAGTTTGAAAGGGGACGCATTATTGGCAAGCGAGAATGTAATGCATCCATGCGGGAAATTACTGCTTGTGTAGGACGAAGAGTTTCGGCAGTGCGATGGGTGGGTGCTAAATGTTTCACAGAAGGCCGTAGAACACGACGAGGTGGGTCAGGTCGCACGACGCAGACACTCCCCCCCCCCCCCCTCCCCCCCCCCCTCCCGAGAAGATCGACACATCAGAATCGTACACTATTAGGTGTGACGGTCCATCGCCGTTTATTACGGTATGGGTTACTTGCGCGTCGTCCTATCTGCTTACCTTTGACGAATGTGCAGAAACATGCTAGACGGTAATGGTCTATGGAATGACGTCACTTGGGACAGGAATGGCATCAGATAGTGTTTTCGGACGAATCCAGGTTCTTTTTGTTTGAAAACGATGACCGCATTTTGGCTCGTCGCAGCAGGGGGAGCGGCACCACAGTGACTGCGTTTGAACAAGACGCACAGTGTCATCTAAAGGCCTTGCGGTGTGAGGTCCTACCGGGTACAACCACAAATCACAGCTGTTGTGTGTCCAGAGCACTGTGACCAGTAGGGGATACGTGAATGACGTCCTGTGGCCTGTATGCATACTCTTTCTGCACAACACCCCAGACGCCATTTTTCAGCAAGACAATGCAAGACCACATGTTGCTTAACGAACACGTGCCTTCTCGGTGTCACAGGATGTCAGCCTTTTGCCCTGGCCCGCAAGATCACCAGACTTATCGCCAATCGAAAATGTGTGGGGTGTGGTGGAACGACAGGTGCAGCGTTGTGACCCAGTGCCAGTCACCACAGATTAACTTTGAAACAAGGTAAATGCAGCATGGATGGCAATTCCACAGGATACCATTCGTGCCTTATGCACGTAATGCTGTCACGCACGGAACATGTTACCAGGGCCCATGGCTACCCCATGCGTACCAGACAACAAACAGGTCACATACTGAAACGAGGTGACTAATATGCTCATCATTTCTGCGGAAAGTGCTAATGTACATATCTGTGAATATGAACGTCCTGTCTCTACTCATTAAACGTGTTCCGTTTCTTTTTTTTTTTCTCGCAAGTTTAATTTTCCCTCTTGAAATGTTAGTTTGAAACCTTTCGTGAAAACTGTCGTTAGATGATGCTAGTAAGAACACTCGTTGCCGCCGGCCGGGGTGGCCGAGCGGTTCTAGGCACTACAGTCTGGTACCACGCGACCGCTACGGTCGCAGGTTCGAATCCTGCCTCGGGCATGGATGTGTGTGCTTTCCTTAGATTAGTTATGTTTAAGTAGTTCTAAGTTCTAGGGGACTGATGACCTCAGAAGTTAAGTCCCATAGTGCTCAGGGCCATTTGAACCATTTGAACCACTCGTTGTTAAATTTCATAAAGCGCTATTTCTTTTCTTACACGTAGCAGAAAGACAAAAATCAAATCACCGCAAAAGTCAGAGATGCAACAGCTCAGCTTTCGATTATTTAATTCGTGTCTGTATTACTTTATTAGCCGTATGCTGATATTTCTATATTTTGATGTCATACATCCTTTTAGTTTATTGCTTTATAAATTATTCTTGCAACATAAAATCCCGTTATTTCACATATCTGACTGTGGTTGTCACCGTGATGTGCAGATGGAACGAAAAATTCCGCACTTGGCGGTCGGTATGCGATTCCTCATGCCATTTCAGAGCAGGTGTATCTAGCAAAACCTAGTCTCGCCAATAGGTTTAACAGAAAATCTTTATTTATACAATAAGACGTTACATTAACTACTTTCAGACGTAAACGGCGACTTTTTCCCATTCACGACACAAATAAAGCCAATAAAAAACAATAGTGGATACAATACCATCGTCTATATCCGACGAGGTACAAAAAACACAATAAGTAGACTACACTAGATTGCACGTTATGCTATGCACAATATTTTGCAGTGAACACATAGTGTCTTGTGGGGCGATCGTTCTGTTGTAGAAATAATTCAAAAGCCAAGATCGCTTAAATACTGTTTACTGGATGACCGGTTTCAACACACTAAAGGTGCCATCATCGGATCTGAATGTAGCTTAACATTTACAAACCATTTGGATATAACATACATGAGGCAGACCAGCTCATATAAAATCATTGTCATGACCATGAGAGCAGTTGTTTTTTATTTTTTTATTTCTGTGACTATGTCCGCGCGGTTAGAGACGCCATGTCAGTATTCGTGCGGCCTTTCCCGCCGGAGGTTCGAGTCCTCCCTCGGGCATGGGTGTGAGTGTTATCTTTAGCGTTAAGTTAGTTTAAGTAGTGTGTAAGTCTAGGGACCGATGACCTAAGCACTTTGGTCCCTTAGGAATTCACACACATTTGAACATTTTTTCTGTGACAATGATTTTATATCAGCTGGTCTGTCACATGTATCTTTATATCCAAATGGTTTATAAATGTTAAGCTCCATTCAGATCCGATGATGGCACCTTAAGTGTGTTGAAACCGGTCATCCAGTAAACAGTATTTAAGCGACCTTGGCTTTTGAATTATTTCTACTACGCACAATAATTCCATTCTTTACTTTTGACGTCCAGACTGATCTTCATATAGCCGGCACGTACACGTACACGTACGAGAAACGTTCACTTTAGAGATGATGTTCAAAGCTACTACGTTACTTTTGCAGACACTTCGCCGCTAGCTGGATCATACTTTACTGTACCCTGCGCAACACAGCTGCATCCACCGTTGCCCAAGCGGCATGCACGCGAACTATTAGGTCGTGTACATCGATGGGTGAAGTACTGTAAAACTTGGTCCGTCCGGCTAGCCGCGCGGTCTAATGCGCTGCTTCCAGAGCGGGAGAAGGCGTGCCGGTCCTCGGCACGAATCCGCCCGGCGGATTGGTGTCGAGGTCCCGTGTGCCGGCCAGCCTGTGGATGGCTTTTAGGC
The DNA here is from genome assembly GCF_023898315.1 of Schistocerca nitens. Classification (NCBI taxonomy): domain Eukaryota; kingdom Metazoa; phylum Arthropoda; class Insecta; order Orthoptera; family Acrididae; genus Schistocerca; species Schistocerca nitens. Next base: position 55,622,803 of record NC_064623.1, on the reverse strand, counting down.
GGTTTTCCATCTACCTCGGCGAATGCGGGCTGGTTCCCCTTATTCCACCTCAGTTACACTACGTCGGCGATTGCTGCGCAAACACTGGCTCCACGTACGCGTACACTGTAATTACTCTACCACGCAAACATTGGGGTTACACTCATCTGCTGTGTGAAGTTCCCGGGGAGGAGGGGGGGGGGGGAGGTGTCCACTGGGGCCCAAACCGCACAATAACCCTGGGTTCGGTGTCGGGCGGCGGTGGGGTGGGTGGACTGCTGTGACGTGTTGTGGGGTTGTGAACCACTGAGGGCTACAGCAGGACAAAGCTTCTCCGTCGTTTCTAGGCCCCCTGTTTAATACACAAACACACTATAAATTTGTTCCTGTAAGTGTCCCTACAAATAAAAATCTAATGGATTAAGGTTTGGGGAACGTGTAGCCAGAACATTGGACCTTCACGACTGATCCTTTTCCTTGGAAGCTTTTCATTTAAATAGTTTCGCACATCCATTCCAAAGTGTGTCTGTGCATCATAATGCTGAAACCATAGCTATCGCCGAACATCAATGAAACGTTTTCAAATGGGTCAGGCAAAGTATTACAGGGAAACGTCCGTTACAGGCACGCATTCAGCTTGTCTGGCAATAGGTAAGGGCCCAAAAACACTCTTCCCACGATTCCAGCCCACAGGTTTATATCACGGCGTGCCTAAACCCCACGTTCACGGTTGATACGTAGGCTGTGTTACGCCCCATGATGACTGTTGTGGAGGTTGAAACTACCTTCCCGAGTGCAGCTAGATTCGTCAATCCATATCCTGTTATTTATAAAATGTACATTATCATCCACTTGGTGTCCGCCCCGATAGCTGAGTGGTCAGCGTCACGGATTGCCGTCCTACAAGCCCGGGTTCGATTCCCAGCTGGGTCGGGGATTTTCTCCGCTCAGGGACTGGGTGTGGTGTCATCATCATTTCATCCCCATCCGGCGCGCAGGTCGCCCATTGTGGCATCGAATGTAATAAGACCTGCACCAAGGCGGCCGGACCTGCCCCGCAAGGGGCCTCCCGGCCAATGACGCCAAACGCTCATTTCCATTTTCCATCCACTTGGTGCAAAAGCCATTCACAAAACTGTACTCGTCGAATGTGGTCTTCTGGGTGCTGTTGTTGTGTTACCATGTAATGTAAATGATATGGATGCATTTCTTCACTGTACAGCGCTTCAACAACCAATCTTTGAGATAACTGCGTTGCAATATCACGGGTAATGGTTCAAATGGCTCTAAGCACTTTGAAACTTAACATCTGAGGTCATCAGTCCCCAAGACTTAGAAACTACTTGAACCTAACAAGGGAACCTCCCCATCGCACCCCTCTCAGATTTAGTTATAAGTTGGCACAGTGGATAGACCTTGAAAAACTGAACACAGATCAATTAAGAAAACAGGAAGAAGTTGTGTGGAACTGTGAAAAAATAAGCAAAATATACAAACTGAGTAGTTCATGGGAAGATAGGCGACATCAAGGACTCTAAGAACACATGAGCGCCGTGGTCTCGTGGTAACGTGAGCAGCTGCGGAACGAGAGGTCCTTGGTTCAAATCCTCCATCGAGTGAAAAGTTTAATTTTTTTATTTTCAGTTTATGTGACAAACTATTGTGTTTTCATCACTTTTTTGGGAGTGATTATCACATCCACAAGAAAACCTAAATCGGGCAAGGTAGAAGAATCTTTTTACCCATTCGCCAAGTGTACAAGTTAGGTGGGTCGACAACATATTCATGTCATGTGACGCACATGCCGTTACCAGTGTCGTATAGAATATATCAGATGTGTTTTCCTGTGGAGGAATCGGTTGACCTATGACCTTGCGATCAAATGTTTTCGGTTCCCATTGGAGAGGCACGTCCTTTCGTCTACTAATCGCACGGTTTTGCGATGCGGTCGCAAGACACAGACACTAAACTTATTACAGTGAACAGAGACGTCAATGAACGAACGGACAGATAATAACGATGTAAAAATAAAGAAAGTAAAAATCTCACTGGAGGGAAGACTTGAACCAAGGACCTTTCGTTCTCCAGCTGCTTGCTACCACGAGACCACGGCGCTCCTGAGCTCAGATTGTCCATGATGTTGCCTATGTGGCCCATGAACTACTCAGTTTGTATATTTTGCTTATTTTTTCACAGTTCCACGCAACTTCTTCCTGTTTTCTCAATTGATCTGTGTTCAGTTTATCAAGGCCTATCCACTGTGCCAACTTATAACTAAATCTGAGGGGGGTGCGATGGGGAGGTTCCCTTGTAAGTAAGCTAAGGGCATCACACACATCCATGCCCGAGGCCGGATTAGAACCTGCGACCGCAGCAGCAGCGCGGTTCCGGACTGAAGCGCATAGAACCGCTCGGCCACAACGGCCGGCTATCACGGGTAATCCGCCGAGGTGAGAGGTGAACGGTTTCAAGAATAGCGTCCTCTGTTTGTTTAGTACGTCTAGTCCTTGGCCGACCTCTGTCCATCACTAGCGGACGGAGATTACCGGTTTCCCGAAAGCGTCTCTGCAGGCGACGATAAACATTCTTATCGGGATGGCGCCTTTGAGAATACCGTGAAACATACTCACGAGCTGCAGCAGCAGCTTGATTAGCGGATGTTCCCAGCACGAAAGGCACATGGACGTATTCATCGCCTGCGTTCTCCATCGGGAAGTCGCCCTACATGAATGTGACAGAACGAGTTATGGTTGTGCACCGCACGGTTAGTAGATACATGCATGCAAATTAAAGGATCCCATTCTCATGTGACAGGCTATTTTCATGTGACAAAATGAAGCCCTCTTGTAAACAGCGAGAACTAGGGAACGAAGGTCTGAAATGTGAAAAAACGAGCCAGACGAGGATTCGATCATAGCCCCAATGTCTATCCAGTCTTTTTATTTATTTGTTTTTATTTATTTATTGAGTGGACCTCGCATTTCCCCTTATACCCCTTCCTTTCTCTCAGCAAAAGTGCCTTCACTGGCCAGGTATCAGTGCCTTTGTTGTCTTCGTGCACAATATTGAAATAAAGAAATAAACAGGATTGCATGTTCTTCCGACAGCATGAAGTAATAATTTCCTTTAGTAATGGTAAATGGTGAACTGTATTTAGTCAAGTTTACTCTTGCCTGACTAAAATGTATTTCTCCATGAAATTTTTCTTGTAATTAAATAAAAGCAATCTTCTGTTGCTGCGTGTTCATTTTCCCAATGATTCCGTTTACTTGTTTTTCCTTTGTTGCCGACTTCTATTACTACTCATACACCTGCATCACTTACATGGGATAGCTACAGCAATGCAAGAGATTCTTCTATAGTTTCTGCGTTTACGCTCCGTCGATAATCTATTAAGTCGCGTAATGGAGCTCAGTTGTGGGGCTCCCCTGTTTGTGATACGCAGCATATTGCCAAATGTTTTCCGATGATTGTCATCCTGCGCCATCCGAAAATATTCCCATTCAGTGAAGTTCAAGTATCTGGAGAACATAGCATCTTGGTTCTCAATAACATAGGTGGCTGCATGTCCGATTATTCATAGTGCTGCATTTTGTTTAGTAAATGGCTATCGCAGGCCGTCAGCACGCATCAGTTCACTAGCGTTCAGATAGCGTGCGTTCGTCTTATCAGTGATGGCCAGTTGGTTGGCTGGGAAAGTTCCACATTTCCTCCGCTGCTCCGCAAACAAATCTGTGCGCGAGCGATTAACCGTTTCCGTATTTGTGGCAGGCGCCCGTTGCACTCACTTGGAGAGCTTCCCAGTGGTGCGATCGATTTTTTTGAAACTACCATTTTCAAACTACCATTTCCAGGGGCAGATGTGGACTCTGACCACAATCTATTGGTTATGAAATGTAGATTAAAACTGAAGAAACTGCAAAAAGGTGTGAATTTAAGGAGATGGGACCTGGATAAACTGACTAAACCAGAGGTTGTACAGAGGTTCAGGGAGAGCATAAGGGAACAATTGACAGGAATGGGGGAAAGAAATACCGTAGAAGAAGAATGGGTAGCTTTGAGGGATGAAGTAGTGAAGGCAGCAAAGGATAAAGTAGGTAAAAAGACTAGGGATAGTAGAAATTCTTGGGTAACAGAAGAAATACTGAATTTAATCGATGAAAAGAGAAAATATAAAAATGCAGTATACGAAGCAGGCAAAAAGGAATACAAACGTCTCAAAAATGAGATCGACAGGAAGTGCAAAATGGCTAAGCAGGGATGGCTAGAGGACAAATGTAAGGATGTAGAGGCTTATCTCACTAGGGGTAAGATAGATACTGCCTACAGGAAAATTAAAGAGATCTTTGGAGAAAAGAGAGCCACTTGTATGAATATCAAGAGCTCAGATGAAAACCCAGTTCTAAGCAAAGAAGAGAAAGCAGAAAGGTGGAAGGAGTATATAGAGGGTCTATACAAGGGCGATGTACTTCAGGACAATATTATTGAAATGGAAGAGGCTGTAGTTGAAGATGAAATGGGAGATACGATACTGCGTGAAGAGTTTGATAGAGCACTGAAAGACCTGAGTCGAAACAAGGCCCCGGGAGTAGACAACATTCCATTGGAACTACTGACGGCCTTGGGAGAGCCAGACCTGACAAAACTCTACCATCTGGTGAGCAAAATGTATGAGACAGGCGAAATACCCTCAGACTTCGAGAAGAATATAATAATTCCAATCCCAAAGAAAGCAGGTGTTGACAGATGTGAAAATTACCGAACTATCAGTTTAATAAGTCACGCGAATTCTTTACAGACGAATGGAGAAACTGGTAGAAGCTGACCTCGGCGAAGATCAGTTTGGATTCCTCAGAAATGTTGGAACACGTGAGGTAATACTGACCCTACGACTTATCACAGAAAATAGATTAAGGAAAGGCAAACCTACATTTCTAGCATTTGTAGACTTAGAGAAAGCTTTTGACAATGTTGACTGGAATACTCTCTTTCAAATTCTAAAGGTGGCAGGGGTAAAATACCGGGAGCGAAAGGCTATTTACAATTTGTACAGAAACCAGATGGCAGTTATAACAGTCGAGGGGCATGAAAGGGAAGCATTGGTTGGGAAGGGAGTGAGACAGGGCTGTAGCCTGTCCCCGATATTATTCAATCTGTATATTGAGCAAGTAGTAAAGGAAACCAAAGAAAAATTTGGAGTTGGTATTAAAGTCCATGGAGAAGAAATAAAAACGTCGAGGTTCGCCGATGACATTGTAATTCTGTCAGAGACAGCAAAGGACTTGGAAGAGCAGTTGAACGGAATGGACAGTGTCTTGAAAGGAGGGTAGAAGATGAACGTCAACAAAAGCAAAACGAGGGTAATGGAATGTAGTCGAATGAAGTCGGGTGATGCTGAGGGAATTAGATTAGGAAATGAGACACTTAAAGTAGTAAAGGAGTTTTGCTATGTGGGGAGTAAAAGAACTGATGATGGTCGAAGTAGAGAAGATATAAAATGTAGACTGGCAATGGCAAGGAAAGCGTTTCTGAAGATGAGAAATTTGTTAACATCGAATATAGATTTGTCAGGAAGTCGTTTCTGAAAGTATTTGTATGGAGTGTAGCCATGTATGGAAGTGAAACATGGACAATAAATAGTTTGGACAAGAAGAGAATAGAAGCTTTCGAAATGTGGTGCTACAGAAGAATGCTGAAGATTAGATGGGTAGATCACATAACTAATGAGGAGGTACTGAATAGAATTGTGGAGAAGAGGAGTTTGTGGCACAACTTGACAAGAAGAAGGGACCGGTTGGTAGGACATGTTCTGAGGCATCAAGAGATCACAAATTTAGCATTGGAAGGCAGCGTGGCGGGTAAAAATCGTAGAGGGAGACCAAGAGATGAATACACTAAGCAGATTCAGAAGGATGTAGGTTGCAGCAAGTACTGGAAGATGAAGAAGCTTGCACAGGATAGAGTAGCATGGAGAGCTGCATCAAACCAGTCTCAGGACTGAAGACAACAACAACAACAACAACAACAACAACAACAACCTATACTGTGATTTAGGTTAAGATCCCAGGTATCACATATTGCAGCCATTCCCCATGATGGGCTCTCGTTTGCGAGTAATTGACGAAAAAAAAATTCGAAATTTTGTGTGACACTCACTAGCGTTAAAATATCGTATTACGTAATCTACTTTCGTGGTATAATGGATAAGATGACACACACGCAGGTGGTCGTGGGTTCGAATCTCGTCATGTACACTACTTTTTTTTTTGTAAATCTTTATCGAAAGTACCTCAATCGTTATTTTTGTTGAATAAAATTTTTAATTTCTATTCCTTTGTCACATGACTTTAATCACCGTATGAACTTTTTCATTTGTTGCATTTTTTCTTCATATCATTCGTTTCACAATCGGAATTTTTTTGAAAAAAAGTGGCTCTGAGCACTATGGTACTTAACATCTGAGGTCATCAGTCCCCTGGAACTTAGAACTACTTAAACCTACCTAACCTAAGGACATCACACACATCCATACCCGAGGCAGGATTCGAACCTGCGACCGTACCAGTAGCGTGGTTCCGGACTGAAGCGCCTAGAACCGCTCGGTCAACGGCGACGGCGGATTTTTTTTTTTTTTTTTGGGGTATGAATTTAATTATATGTATCTATTATAATATTCAATTATTTGAAAATTCCGATCAGTCAGTTAGAAAACCAAGACGAAATAAAAACGGATTTTTATTACGAGATGCGCAATTTTTTTTTTGCACTGTAATTGTCCTCAAACATTCGAGACGTAACCTAAATACCTACTGCAGTATGGGAAAAATTACGCATATGAAAATTTAAATGAAAGACAGGTTTATAAGTAAAACGAAATTTAAGCAAAATGAGCAACAAATATAATGATCGGAGTAATGTTGACGAAAAAAACAGGGTCATAAAACAAATGAAATTAAATTGAAATTAATACATAAAATTAATTAAATACGCATGAACAAAGGTTTCGAGTGGAGAAAGAATGATGGGGAGAAAATTGAGAGGAAACGAAGAAGTTGATATTATGATTAAAATTATGACAAAGGAATAGAAATAAAACATTGCATTCAAACCAATTAACTGAATAAAAATAGTGATCGAAGTAATTTACATTAAGATTTAAAAATAAAAAAAAATTAGTGCATTTGCCTAGATTCGAACCCGCAACCTTTCCTATCCATTATACCACACACACTATGTGACACAATTTTTTTTAGCGCTATTGGGTTTCACACATAATTTCGATTTTTTTAATTTTCGTCGCTAACGGGGACCCACCAGGGTGAATGGCTGCAGTGTGTGATACCTGGGATGTTAACCTACATCACTGTATAGATAGTTTCAAAAAACCAATCGCACCGCTGGGAACTTCTTGTGAGTTGGATTGGAAGCAGTTTGTTGGTCTTGGGGATTTTGTCACTGACAGTCAGATACGACTGCTCAGTACTATTACATGCGACACAACTTCCGAAAGACGAAAACCTAATTTCGGAAACCGTTTTTCGCTGTCGTGTTTACATGTTAAGATCTGAAGCGGATTTGTTAGCCCAGTAAAACATGGCTCCTGGAAAACAGCTGATCCAGTTTCTAATTTAGTGAACTCAATCGTTATTTCTCTTCACTTAAATATTACAGGTAGACAGTCTAATATTTCCGTTTCTCCTACAGTGCATAATAATTCTATATTAGCCGAATATGCAGAAAAGAAGACGTAACTTGACAATCCAAGCACGTTTCAAAACCGGTTGCGTTTACATGGGAGTGAATATCGATTGCGGAATTGGAAAACGGGCGGCTAGAAGCGGATTTCCAGAACCGATTTTGAAGTGTTTACATGACCACCCAGAAGCGGTATTGGGAAATCGGTTTACCAAACCCGGCTTTGGAAGCGCCACGTAAAAGGGGTGTCATTGAGCTATGATGCCTGCGGGGTGATACACGTTCCTCTGTAAGTTCCTATGCGCTACACGATGTTGCCAGTTCTTCGTTTGCATTCATCTGTTTTCAAAAAGCATCCGATCTGATTTTGTTAGATAAACTTTTGTCTTGATTCTGGTCGAGGAATCCTTGCCGAGCTCCAATTGCGGCATTTTTCCTACACCTGTTTACCTCTTACAATTAAAAACATACCGTGAAGAAATTGAATTTATTCTCAAAAGTTATATGTATTTTTTCTTTGTTTTATATCTATATATCAATATTCTTTTTTTTATCCTTGTTGTGAATGGGGAAAAGCAACTACTAAGAAAACTAAACTTCGCTCCAACAGCCCATGAAAGCCCAACGGTACCGATCGGCTGCCGTGTCATCCTCAGCCCACAGGCGTCACCGGATGCGGATATGGAGGGGCACGTGGTTAGCACACCGCTTTCCCAGCCGTATCTAAGTTTCCGAGACCGGAGCCGCTACTTCTCAATCAAGTAGCTCCTCAGTTTGCCTCACAAGGGCTGAGTGCACCCCGCTTGCCAACAGCGCTCGGCAGACCGGATGGTCACCCATCCAAGTGCTAGCCCAGCCCGACAGCGCTTAACTTCGGTGATCTGACGGGAACCGGTGTTACCACTGCTGCAAGGCCGTTGGCGAAAAGCAGCTACACTTCTACTGAATCTAACTACGGAGAGAATAAGAAAAATTTTAAATTCTTCTTTAACATTAATGCACAGCCCGAGATTTATTAGTCAGTTAACCGACCTATTTATTGTAACCGAGTTCCAATGAGTAACCCACAATACCAAAAAACAAATTAATCTTTTACCACCACCACTTTTGCCCTGTCCATTATTAAAATTAGCAGATTTCAGGTGTTGGCCACCATCTACCATACTTATCCCATAGTTTGGATGTAGAAGATTGTCTAAGTCGATCCAGCTCAAGTGACCCCTAGTGACTAAAAAAGCAATTCTCCGATCTTCAGCTGTTCCATACATTCAAAGAAAGAGGTTTATTCGACTAAACGATCAGTCCTGACCTTCTCATCATTACATTTAGTGTGTTTGCTTCTAGAAGTCCTGTGTCGTAATTATATTCATAACATACTCTATGAGCCATTCCTGGCTCATGCTATGCGTTGGATTAAACCTTGGTTGCTATTCTGAGTTTAGGCTCCCGCGGTTATGCTGTTATCCTCTCTTTCCGCGGGTGGCAGCAGCGGTGTGCATCGAAATTCGTACCTTGGACTATCTTTGGCCTGGCGATTATAGTTTCGGGCTGGGTTGTGTGTGGGCAGTTGGTCGGTTGGCGTGGAGCAGCGAGTAAATCTCCACGGCGCTGTTTGGCCGGACCCGCTGGCGGCCTCTATGCTGTGTCGGAGTGTGTGGGTGCTGTTCCCATTGCTACGAGGTTCGTGGCTCACCGATCATGGACATGAAGGTTGAGCTTTGACTTAATCTACCAGCAAGTCACGACTGTTCACATTGTGTCGTTTGGAGTTCGTTGTCGGCTGTTGAGACATTCCCGCAAGCAACAACGTGTCTTTTCAAGTTGGCAAATTTTAGCCACCCCCCGGTGGAGTTTAATTGTACTTGGTTATTTGAATTCAAGTGCACCAACGGAATCTTCTGCCTTGTGGCCGTTGACGTTCCGGTTACCTGCCCTGGCCGTTGACGTAAATTCAGGCAGTGTATTTTCGTCATCGTGTTGTCGCCGTCCAGCATGGTGTGTAGTTTGACAGCTCAATGTATAGTTGATTGTGCGCGCCAGTACCTTCTACGTTGTTCCATTGAACTCCTTGTTGTGTGCTGGTCGGGTGAAGCGGAGATTATTTTGCCGGTGGGTCCGTTGACTGTCTGTCGGTTGGGTTGTCGTCGGATCGACAACGGTTCGGCCGACTCCTGTCTCACCTAAGCGAGCGTTAATGTTTGAATTCCAGGCCGACCCTCTGAACTTCTGAGCACCCTTGGGTGTATTGCCTTCTCTTGTTTGTTCTTGTTGTTTGTACTTGGTGGCTTCTAGTCGATTTTTAGATTAAGGTTGTTTTGCCCTTAAGGTGTCAAGTGGATTGGGACTTGAGCCTAATTTAAGAACTGTTTTACGTAAAGCCTTTGGCATTTTTAAAATTAATGTTATTGAGTGTGAGAGTTGGGCCTTCAGACCATTTTGAATTTCAGTTGTTTGCTCTTGAAGTGACAGATTCTTTGGGCCTTCAGCCTAATTATGAAACTGTTTTAAGATAAGGCCTTGCCTTTTAAATTTCTGATTTTGGTTGAGCTTTAAGTTATTGGCCTTGAGTCGCTTTTAAAGTAAAGTGGCCTTGCACTTAAGGCATGAGATTGTACGGCGCATTCAGCCGCTAATTAAGTTCCAAAACTAAATCTGTGTTTTTTTTTAAATTTTATATTGGCTCTTGTAATGTTTGATCAAATAAAAGGTTGTATGTTCGAGTGTAACTGACAGCCGCTTATTTTGGCCCCTTTCCACAACTTAAACTACCTGTCCTGTCGTGTGGGTTTAGCAGGGCGTCTCACTCTACATATTATGTAAGTAATGACAAATGTAGTCTGATGGCTTAAACCATTTTAATCCTTATCTGAGAAGAAAGTCCATGACTGAAACCGGTTGATATTTGGGCTTAAAACAAAAGCAGCTGACGGCCAAACAAGCATTTTATACATCTCTTGATTATTTCCTATGGGGATATGTAAAGTTACTTGTGTGTAAGACCCCAGTGGACATGGAGATGAAATTAGTTGCCAGAATTGTAGCTGCCTGTGATGTGTTTCAAAACACTCCAGCGACATTTGTCAGGGTGCATCAGTATGTTGTTCGCCAATCTCATGTTTGCATTGAGGTTGATGACCGTCAGTTTCAGTACACGTTCATTGTGTCAATGATGGTATTTGCAGTTAACTGTAACTAACTAATGTAAATAAAAAGGTGCACAGTTACGTGATTTTATTCATATTATCACCTTAAACTAGCTTGTCCGACCTCAGGTTCCCTACCTCAAATTGTTCGGTGGAGCATCCTCTACATCCTGTTCAGTCTTTGCACGCTCTTACGGGAACACGCTGTGAATCTGAGATTTTACAACCTCTTCTGTACATTTTATTTTTGGTATTGTTTTATTGCGACTTGATCGTCACTTCATCTTTTTTTTCACTACTTTTAATCCATATTCTCAGTATCATCTGTGGATTTCGTTTTTAGTGTAGCATATATTGCTGTCAATTTTCTCCTTTCTACTCTTACAAACCATTTGATGTCGACACATACATACATTACTAGACTAAAAATGGTTCAAATGGCTCTGAGCACTATGGGACTCAACCGCTGTGGTCATAAGTCCCCTAGAACTTAGAACTACTTAAACCTAACTAACCTAAGGACAGCACACAACACCCAGCCATCACGAGGCAGAGAAAATCCCTGACCCCGCCGGGAATCGAACCCGGCAACCCAGGCATTACTAGACTGGCAATGCTGTGTACACCATCACTGGTGTCACTGAAGCCATTAGAATTGCGATATGGCGGCGAGCACAAAGGACGTGTGAACAGCTGTTTATTTGTTGATAAAACAGTCGTAAGAAGGGAGAATAAATTGATGTAACTACGTTACCGTCAGAGTTTTGACACAGTAGTCAATATATGCGTCGTATTTGGTTGTAATTTTCCGTGTAGCAGAACGGAAGACACAAGTTAAGAAACTCGCCTTAGCGCAAGATACGTCATACGTATTTTTACTTTTTTACTGTCTGTAAGCGTAAACAATTACATGACAGTTTGAATTATCTGAAATAATGACAGAGTTTAAATATTTAATATATGTTTTAAGGGATTTAATGAAACTAGTATTAGGCCTAACATTATGCCGTCCGGCGACACCACAGTTATGTCGTGCGCGAAATATCGATCTGTGGCCGGCGACACCACAGTGGTGTCGTCTACATAGTATCGCTCTGTGGCCGACGACAACACAGTGGTGTCGTCTGCATAGCATCGCTCTGAGGCCGACGACACCACAGTGGTGTCATCTGCATAGTATCACTCTGTGGCCAGCGACACCACAGTGGTGTCGTCTGCATAGTATCGCTCTGTGGCCGGCGACACCACAGTGGTGTCATCTGCATAGTATCGCTCTGTGGCCAGCGACAATACAGTGGTGTCGTCTGCATAGTATCGCTCTGTGGCCGGCGACACCACAGTGGTGTCGTCTACATAATATCGCTCTGTGGCCGGCGACACCACAGTGGTGTCGTCTGCATAGTATCGCTCTGTGGCCGGCGACACCACAGTGGTGTCGTCTGCATAGTATCGCTCTGTGGCCGGTGACACCACAGCGGTGTCGTCTGCATAGTATCGCTCTGTGACCGGCGACACCACAGTGGTGTCGTCTGCATAGTATCGCCCTGTGGCCGGCGACACCACAGTGGTGTCATCTGCATAGTATCGCTCTGTGGCCAGCGACAATACAGTGGTGTCGTCTGCATAGTATCGCTCTGTGGCCGGCGACACCACAGTGGTGTCGTGAGCATAGTATCGCTCTGTGACCGGCGACACCACAGTGGTGTCGTCTGCATAGTATCGCTCTGTGGCCGGCGACACCACAGTGGTGTCGTCTGCACTGTATCGCTCTGTGGCCGGCGACACCACAGTGGTGTCGTCTGCATAGTATCGCTCTGTGACCGGCGACACCACAGTGGTGTCGTCTGCATAGTATCGCTCTGTGGCCTGCGACACCACAGTGGTGTCGTCTGCATAGTATCGCTCTGTGGCCGGTGACACCACAGCGGTGTCGTCTGCATAGTATCGCTCTGTGGCCGGCGACACCACAGCGGTGTCGTCTGCATAGTATCGCTCTGTGGCCGGCGACACCACAGTGGTGTCGTCTGCATAGTATCGCTCTGTGGCCAGCGACACCACAGTGGTGTCGTCTGCAAAGTATCGCTCTGTGGCCGGCGACACCACAGTGGTGTTATGCGGATAGTATCGCTCTGTGGCCGGCGACATCACAGTGGTGTCGTCTGCATAGTATCGCTCTGTGGCCGGCGACACCACAGTGGTGTCGTCTGCATAGTATCGCTCTGTGGCCAGCGACAATACAGTGGTGTCGTCTGCATAGTATCGCTCTGTGGCCGGCGACACCACAGTGGTGTCGTGAGCATAGTATCGCTCTGTGACCGGCGACACCACAGTGGTGTCGCCTGCATAGTATCGCTCTGTGGCCGGCGACACCACAGTGGTGTCGTCTGCACTGTATCGCTCTGTGGCCGGCGACACCACAGTGGTGTCGTCTGCATAGTATCGCTCTGTGACCGGCGACACCACAGTGGTGTCGTCTGCATAGTATCGCTCTGTGGCCTGCGACACCACAGTGGTGTCGTCTGCATAGTATCGCTCTGTGGCCGGTGACACCACAGCGGTGTCGTCTGCATAGTATCGCTCTGTGGCCGGCGACACCACAGCGGTGTCGTCTGCATAGTATCGCTCTGTGGCCGGCGACACCACAGTGGTGTCGTCTGCATAGTATCGCTCTGTGGCCAGCGACACCACAGTGGTGTCGTCTGCAAAGTATCGCTCTGTGGCCGGCGACACCACAGTGGTGTTATGCGGATAGTATCGCTCTGTGGCCGGCGACATCACAGTGGTGTCGTCTGCATAGTATCGCTCTGTGGCCGGCGACACCACAGTGGTGTCGTCTGCATAGTATCGCTCTGTGGCCGGCGACACCACAGTGGTGTCGTCTGCATAGTATCGCTCTGTGGCCGGCGACACCACAGTGGTGTCGTCTGCATAGTATCGCTCTGTGGCCTGCGACACCACAGTGGTGTCGTCTGCATAGTATCGCTCTGTGGCCGGCGACACCACAGTGGTGTCGTCTGCATAGTATCGCTCTGTGGCTGGCGACACCACAGTGGTGTCGTCTACATAGTATCGCTCTGTGGCCGACGACAACACAGTGGTGTCGTCTGCATAGCATCGCTCTGAGGCCGACGACACCACAGTGGTGTCATCTGCATAGTATCGCTCTGTGGCCAGCGACACCACAGTGGTGTCGTCTGCATAGTATCGCTCTGTGACCGGCGACACCACAGTGGTGTCGTCTGCATAATATCGCTCTGTGGCCGGCGACACCACAGTGGTGTCGTCTGCATAGTATCGCTCTGTGGCCAGCGACAATACAGTGGTGTCGTCTGCATAGTATCGCTCTGTGGCTCGCGACACCACAGTGGTGTCGTGAGCATAGTATCGCTCTGTGACCGGCGACACCACAGTGGTGTCGTCTGCATAGTATCGCTCTGTGGCCGGCGACACCACAGTGGTGTCGTCTGCATAGTATCGCTCTGTGGCCGGCGACACCACAGTGGTGTCGTCTGCATAGTATCGCTCTGTGACCGGCGACACCACAGTGGTGTCGTCTGCATAGTATCGCTCTGTGGCCTGTGACACCACAGTGGTGTCGTCTGCATAGTATCGCTCTGTGGCCGGTGACACCACAGCGGTGTCGTCTGCATAGTATCGCTCTGTGGCCGGCGACACCACAGCGGTGTCGTCTGCATAGTATCGCTCTGTGGCCGGCGACACCACAGTGGTGTCGTCTGCATAGTATCGCTCTGTGGCCGGCGACACCACAGTGGTGTCGTCTGCAAAGTATCGCTCTGTGGCCGGCGACACCACAGTGGTGTTGTGCGGATAGTATCGCTCTGTGGCCGGCGACACCACAGTGGTGTCGTCTGCATAGTATCGCTCTGTGGCCGGCGACACCACAGTGGTGTCGTCTGCATAGTATCGCTCTGTGGCCGGCGACACCACAGTGGTGTCGTCTGCATAGTATCGCTCTGTGGCCGGCGACACCACAGTGGTGTCGTCTGCATAGTATCGCTCTGTGGCCTGCGACACCACAGTGGTGTCGTCTGCATAGTATCGCTCTGTGGCCGGAGACACCACAGTGGTGTCGTCTACATAGTATCGCTCTGTGGCCGACGACAACACAGTGGTGTCGTCTGCATAGCATCGCTCTGAGGCCGACGACACCACAGTGGTGTCATCTGCATAGTATCGCTCTGTGGCCAGCGACACCACAGTGGTGTCGTCTGCATAGTATCGCTCTGTGGCCGGCGACACCACAGTGGTGTCGTGTGCATAAAATCGCTCTGTGGCCGGCGACACCACAGTGGTGTCGTCTGCATAGTATCGCTCTGTGGCCAGCGACAATACAGTGGTGTCGTCTGCATAGTATCGCTCATTGGCCGGCGACACCACAGTGGTGTCGTGAGCATAGTATCGCTCTGTGACCGGCGACACCACAGTGGTGTCGTCTGCATAGTATCGCGCAGTGGCCGGCGACACCACAGCGGTGTCGTCTGCATAGTATCGCTCTGTGGCCGGCGACACCACAGCGGTGTCGTCTGCATAGTATCGCTCTGTGGCCGGCGACACCACAGTGGTGTCGTCTGCATAGTTTCGCTCTGTGGCCGGCGACACCACAGTGGTGTCGTCTGCATAGTATCGCTCTGTGGCCGGCGACACCACAGTGGTGTCGTGCGCATAGTATCGCTCTGTGGCCGGCGACACCACAGTGGTGTCGTCTGCATAGTATCGCTCTGTGGCCGGCGACACCTCAGTGGTGTCGTCTGCATAGTATCGCTCTGTGGCCGGCGACACCACAGTGGTGTCGTCTGCATAGTATCGCGCAGTGGCCGGCGACAGCACAGTGGTGTCGTCTGCATAGTATCGCTCTGTGGCCGGCGACACCACAGTGGTGTCGTCTGCATAGTTTCGCTCTGTTGCCTGCGACACCACAGTGGTGTCATCTGCATAGTATCGCTCTGTGGCCTGCGACACCACAGCGGTGTCATCTGCATAGTATCGCTCTGTGGCCGGCGACACCACAGTGGTGTCGTCTGCATAGTATCGCTCTGTGGCCGGCGACACCACAGCGGTGTCGTCTGCATAGTATCGCTCTGTTGCCTGCGACACCACAGTGGTGTCGTCTGCATAGTATCGCTCTGTGGCGTGCGACACCACAGCGGTGTCGTCTGCATAGTATCGCTCTGTGGCCGGCGACACCACAGTGGTGTCGTCTGCATAGTATCGCACAGTGGCCGGCAACACCACAGTGGTGTCGTCTGCATAGTATCGCTCTGTGGCCGGCGACACCACAGTGGTGTCGTCTGCATTGTTTCGCTCTGTTGCCTGCGACACCACAGTGGTGTCATCTGCATAGTATCGCTCTGTGGCCTGCGACACCACAGCGGTGTCATCTGCATAGTATCGCTCTGTGGCCGGCGACACCACAGTGGTGTCGTCTGCATAGTATAGCTCTGTGGCCGGCGACACCACAGTGGTGTCGTCTGCATAGTATAGCTCTGTGGCCGGCGACACCACAGTGGTGTCGTCTGCATAGTATCGCTCTGTGGCTGGCGACACCACAGCAGTGTCGTCTGGATAGTATCGCTCTGTGGCCGGTGACACCACAGTGGTGTTGTCTGCATAGTATCGCTCTGGGCCGGCGACACCACAGTGGTGTCGTCTGCATAGTATCGCTCTGTGCCCGGAGACACCACAGTGGTATCGTCTGCATAGTATCGCTCTGTGGCCGGCGACACCACAGTGGTGTCGTCTGCATAGTATCGCTCTGTGGCCGGCGACACCACAGTGGTGTCGTCTGCATAGTATCGCTCTGTGGCCTGCGACACCACAGTGGTGTCGTCTGCATAGTATCGCTCTGTGGCCGGCGACACCATAGTGGTGTCGTCTGCATAGAATCGCTCTGTTGCCTGCGACACCACAGTGGTGCCGTCTGCATAGTATCGCTCTGTGGCCGGCGACACCACAGCGGTGTCGTCTGCATAGTATAGCTCTGTGGCCGGCGACACCACAGTGGTGTCGTCTGCATAGTATCGCTCTGTGGCCGGCGACACCACAGCGGTGTCGTCTGCATAGTATCGCTCTGTGGCTGGCGACACCACAGCAGTGTCGTCTGGATAGTATCGCTCTGTGGCCGGCGACACCACAGTGGTGTTGTCTGCATAGTATCGCTCTGGGCCGGCGACACCACAGTGGTGTCGTCTGCATAGTATCGCGCAGTGGCCGGCGACACCACAGTGGTGTCGTCTGCATAGTATAGCTCTGTGGCCGGCGACACCACAGTGGTGTCGTCTGCATAGTATCGCTCTGTGGCCGGCGACACCACAGTGGTGTCGTCTGCATAGTATCGCTCTGTGGCCGGCGACACTACAGCGGTGTCGACTGGATAGTATCGCGCAGTGGCCAGCAACACCACAGTGGTGTCGTCTGCATAGTATCGCTCTGTGGCCGGCGACACCACAGTGGTGTCGTCTGCATAGTATAGCTCTGTGGCCGGCGACACCACAGTGGTGTCGTCTGCATAGTATCGCTCTGTGGCCGGCGACACCACAGTGGTGTCGTCTGCATAGTATCGCTCTGTGGCTGGCGACACCACAGCAGTGTCGTCTGGATAGTATCGCTCTGTGGCCGGCGACACCACAGTGGTGTTGTCTGCATAGTATCGCTCTGGGCCGGCGACACCACAGTGGTGTCGTCTGCATAGTATAGCTCTGTGGCCGGCGACACCACAGTGGTGTCGTCTGCATAGTATAGCTCTGTGGCCGGCGACACCACAGTGGTGTCGTCTGCATAGTATCGCTCTGTGGCTGGCGACACCACAGCAGTGTCGTCTGGATAGTATCGCTCTGTGGCCGGCGACACCACAGTGGTGTTGTCTGCATAGTATCGCTCTGGGCCGGCGACAGCACAGTGGTGTCGTCTGCATAGTATCGCTCTGTGCCCGGAGACACCACAGTGGTATCGTCTGCATAGTATCGCTCTGTGGCCGGCGACACCACAGTGGTGTCGTCTGCATAGTATCGCTCTGTGGCCGGCGACACCACAGTGGTGTCGTCTGCATAGTATCGCTCTGTGGCCTGCGACACCACAGTGGTGTCGTCTGCATAGTATCGCTCTGTGGCCGGCGACACCACAGTGGTGTCGTCTGCATAGAATCGCTCTGTTGCCTGCGACACCACAGTGGTGCCGTCTGCATAGTATCGCTCTGTGGCCGGCGACACCACAGTGGTGTCGTCTGCATAGTATAGCTCTGTGGCCGGCGACACCACAGTGGTGTCGTCTGCATAGTATCGCTCTGTGGCCGGCGACACCACAGCGGTGTCGTCTGCATAGTATCGCTCTGTGGCTGGCGACACCACAGCAGTGTCGTCTGGATAGTATCGCTCTGTGGCCGGCGACACCACAGTGGTGTTGTCTGCATAGTATCGCTCTGGGCCGGCGACACCACAGTGGTGTCGTCTGCATAGTATCGCGCAGTGGCCGGCGACACCACAGTGGTGTCGTCTGCATAGTATAGCTCTGTGGCCGGCGACACCACAGTGGTGTCGTCTGCATAGTATCGCTCTGTGGCCGGCGACACCACAGTGGTGTCGTCTGCATAGTATCGCTCTGTGGCCGGCGACACCACAGCGGTGTCGACTGGATAGTATCGCGCAGTGGCCAGCAACACCACAGTGGTGTCGTCTGCATAGTATCGCTCTGTGGCCGGCGACACCACAGTGGTGTCGTCTGCATAGTATAGCTCTGTGGCCGGCGACACCACAGTGGTGTCGTCTGCATAGTATCGCTCTGTGGCCGGCGACACCACAGTGGTGTCGTCTGCATAGTATCGCTCTGTGGCTGGCGACACCACAGCAGTGTCGTCTGGATAGTATCGCTCTGTGGCCGGCGACACCACAGTGGTGTTGTCTGCATAGTATCGCTCTGGGCCGGCGACACCACAGTGGTGTCGTCTGCATAGTATCGCTCTGTGCCCGGAGACACCACAGTGGTATCGTCTGCATAGTATCGCTCTGTGGCCGGCGACACCACAGTGGTGTCGTCTGCATAGTATCGCTCTGTGGCCGGCGACACCACAGTGGTGTCGTCTGCATAGTATCGCTCTGTGGCCTGCGACACCACAGTGGTGTCGTCTCCATAGTATCGCTCTGTGGCCGGCGACACCACAGTGGTGTCGTCTGCATAGAATCGCTCTGTTGCCTGCGACACCACAGTGGTGCCGTCTGCATAGTATCGCTCTGTGGCCGGCGACACCACAGTGGTGTCGTCTGCATAGTATCGCTCTGTGGCCTGCGACACCACAGTGGTGTCGTCTGCATAGTATCGCTCTGTGCCCGGCGACACCACAGTGGTGTCGCCTGCACAGTATCGCTCTGTGGCCGGCGACACCACAGTGGTGTCGTCTGCATAGTATCGCTCTATGGCCGGCGACACCACAGTGGTGTCGTCTGCATAGTATCGCTCTGTGGCCTGAGACACCACAGTGGTGTCGTCTGCATAGTATCGCTCTGTGGCCTGCGACACCACAGTGGTGTCGTCTGCATAGTATCGCTCTGTGGCCGGCGACACCACAGTGGTGTCGTCTGCATAGTATCGCTCTGTGGCCTGCAACACCACAGTGGTGTTGTCTCCATAGTATCGCTCTGTGGCCGGCGACACCGTAGTGGTGTCGTCTGCATAGTATCGCATAGTATCGCTCTGTTGCCGGCGACAGCACAGTGGTGTCGTCTGCATAGTATCGCTCTGTTGCCTGTGACAGCACAGTGGTGTCGTCTGCATAGTATCGCTCTGTGGCCGGCGACACCACAATGGTGTCGTCTGCATAGTATCGCTCTGTGGCCGGCG
Organism: Schistocerca nitens; assembly: GCF_023898315.1. Classification (NCBI taxonomy): domain Eukaryota; kingdom Metazoa; phylum Arthropoda; class Insecta; order Orthoptera; family Acrididae; genus Schistocerca; species Schistocerca nitens. The sequence continues at coordinate 55,603,136 of NC_064623.1, read as the reverse complement.
ACACCACAGTGGTGTCGTCTGCATAGTATCGCTCTGTGGCCGGCGATACCACAGTGCTGTCGTCTGCATAGTATCGCTCTGTGGCCGGCGACAGCACAGTGGTGTCGTCTGCATAGTATTGCGCAGTGGCCGGCGATACCACAGTGGTGTCGTCTGCATAGTATCGCTCTGTGGCCGGCGACAGCACAGTGGTGTCGTCTGCATAGTATCGCTCTGTGGCCGGCGACACCACAGTGGTGTCGTCTGCATAGTATCGCTCTGTGGCCGGCGACACCACAGTGGTGTCGTCTGCATAGTATCGCTCTGTGGCCTGCGACACCACAGTGCTGTCGTCTGCATAGTATCGCTCTGTGGCCGGCGACAGCACAGTGGTGTCGTCTGCATAGTATCGCTCTGTGGCCTGCGCTACCACAGTGGTGTCGTCTGCATAGTATCGCTCTGTGGCCGGCGACACCACAATGGTGTCGTCTGCATAGTATCGCTCTGTGGCCGGCGACACCACAGTGGTGTCGTCTGCATAGTATCGCTCTGTGGCCGGCGACAGCACAGTGGTGTCGTCTGCATAGTATCGCTCTGTGGCCGGCGACACCACAATGGTGTCGTCTGCATAGTATCGCTCTGTGGCCGCATAGTATCGCTCTGTGGCCGGCGACAGCACAGTGGTGTCGTCTGCATAGTATCGCGCAGTGGCCGGCGATACCACAGTGGTGTCGTCTGCATAGTATCGCTCTGTGGCCGGCGACAGCACAGTGGTGTCGTCTGCATAGTATCGCTCTGTGGCCTGCGACACCACAGTGGTGTCGTCTGCATAGTATCGCTCTGTGGCCGGCGACACCACAATGGCGTCGTCTGCATAGTATCGCTCTGTGGCCTGCGACACCACAGTGGTGTCGTCTGCATAGTATCGCATATTATCGCTCTGTGGCCTGCTACACCACAGTGCTGTCGTCTGCATAGAATCGCTCTGTGGCTGGCGACAGCACAGTGGTGTCGTCTGCATAGTATCGCTCTGTGGCCGGCGACACCACAATGGTGTCGTCTGCATAGTATCGCTCTGTGGCCGGCGACACCACAGTGGTGTCGTCTGCATAGTATCGCTCTGTGGCCGGCGATACCACAGTGCTGTCGTCTGCATAGTATCGCTCTGTGGCCGGCGACAGCACAGTGGTGTCGTCTGCATAGTATCGCGCAGTGGCCGGCGATACCACAGTGGTGTCGTCTGCATAGTATCGCTCTGTGGCCGGCGACAGCACAGTGGTGTCGTCTGCATAGTATCGCTCTGTGGCCGGCGACACCACAGTGGTGTCGTCTGCATAGTATCGCTCTGTGGCCGGCGACACAACAGTGGTGTCGTCTGCATAGTATCGCTCTGTGGCCTGCGACACCACAGTGCTGTCGTCTGCATAGTATCGCTCTGTGGCCGGCGACAGCACAGTGGTGTCGTCTGCATAGTATCGCTCTGTGGCCTGCGACACCACAGTGGTGTCGTCTGCATAGTATCGCTCTGTGGCCGGCGACACCACAATGGTGTCGTCTGCATAGTATCGCTCTGTGGCCGGCGACACCACAGTGGTGTCGTCTGCATAGTATCGCTCTGTGGCCGGCGACAGCACAGTGGTGTCGTCTGCATAGTATCGCTCTGTGGCCGGCGACACCACAATGGTGTCGTCTGCATAGTATCGCTCTGTGGCCGCATAGTATCGCTCTGTGGCCGGCGACAGCACAGTGGTGTCGTCTGCATAGTATCGCGCAGTGGCCGGCGATACCACAGTGGTGTCGTCTGCATAGTATCGCTCTGTGGCCGGCGACACCACAATGGTGTCGTCTGCATAGTATCGCTCTGTGGCCTGCGACACCACAGTGGTGTCGTCTGCATAGTATCGCTCTGTGGCCGGCGACACCACAATGGTGTCGTCTGCATAGTATCGCTCTGTGGCCGGCGACACCACAGTGGTGTCGTCTGCATAGTATCGCTCTGTGGCCTGCGACACCACAGTGGTGTCGTCTGCATAGTATCGCTCTGTGGCCGGCGACACCACAATGGTGTCGTCTGCATAGTATCGCTCTGTGGCCTGCGACACCACAGTGGTGTCGTCTGCATAGTATCGCTCTGTGGCCGGCGACAGCACAGTGGTGTCGTCTGCATAGTATCGCTCTGTGGCCGGCGACAGCACAGTGGTGTCGTCTGCATAGTATCGCTCTGTGGCCTGCGACACCACAGTGCTGTCGTCTGCATAGTATCGCTCTGTGGCCGGCGACACCACAGTGGTGTCGTCTGCATAGTATCGCTCTGTGGCCGGCGACAGCACAGTGGTGTCGTCTGCATAGTATCGCTCTGTGGCCGGCGACACCACAGTGGTGTCGTCTGCATAGTATCGCTCTGTGGCCTGCGACACCACAGTGGTGTCGTCTGCATAGTATCGCTCTGTGGCCGGCGACACCACAGTGGTGTCGTCTGCATAGTATCGCTCTGTGGCCTGCGACACCACAATGGTGTCGTCTGCATAGTATCGCTCTGTGGCCGGCGACACCACAATGGTGTCGTCTGCATAGTATCGCTCTGTGGCCGGCGACACCACAGTGGTGTCGTCTGCATAGTATCGCTCTGTGGCCGGCGACACCACAGTGGTGTCGTCTGCATAGTATCGCTCTGTGGCCGGCGACAGCACAGTGGTGTCGTCTGCATAGTATCGCTCTGTGGCCTGCGACACCACAGTGGTGTCGTCTGCATAGTATCGCTCTGTGGCCGGCGACACCACAATGGTGTCGTCTGCATAGTATCGCTCTGTGGCCGGCGACACCACAGTGGTGTCGTCTGCATAGTATCGCTCTGTGGCCGGCGACAGCACAGTGGTGTCGTCTGCATAGTATCGCCCTGTGGCCGGCGACACCACAATGGTGTCGTCTGCATAGTATCGCTCTGTGGCCGGCGACACCACAGTGGTGTCGTCTGCATAGTATCGCTCTGTGGCCGGCGACACCACAATGGTGTCGTCTGCATAGTATCGCTCTGTGGCCGGCGACACCACAGTGGTGTCGTCTGCATAGTATCGCTCTGTGGCCGGCGATACCACAGTGCTGTCGTCTGCATAGTATCGCTCTGTGGCCGGCGACACCACAGTGGTGTCGTCTGCATAGTATCGCTCTGTGGCCGGCGACACCACAGTGGTGTCGTCTGCATAGTATCGCTCTGTGGCCGGCGACACCACAGTGGTGTCGTCTGCATAGTATCGCTCTGTGGCCGGCGACACCACAGTGGTGTCGTCTGCATAGTATCGCTCTGTGGCCGGCGACACCACAATGGTGTCGTCTGCATAGTATCGCTCTGTGGCCGGCGACACCACAGTGGTGTCGTCTGCATAGTATCGCTCTGTGGCCGGCGACACCACAATGGTGTCGTCTGCATAGTATCGCTCTGTGGCCGGCGACACCACAGTGGTGTCGTCTGCATAGTATCGCTCTGTGGCCGGCGATACCACAGTGCTGTCGTCTGCATAGTATCGCTCTGTGGCCGGCGACACCACAGTGGTGTCGTCTGCATAGTATCGCTCTGTGGCCAGCGACACCACAGTGGTGTCGTCTGCATAGTATCGCTCTGTGGCCGGCGACACCACAGTGGTGTCGTCTGCATAGTATCGCTCTGTGGCCTGCGACACCACAGTGGTGTCGTCTGCATAGTATCGCTCTGTGGCCGGCTACACCACAGTGGTGTCGTCTGCATAGTATCGCTCTGTGGCCGGCGACACCACAGTGGTGTCGTCTGCATAGTATCGCTCTGTGGCCTGCGACACCACAGTGGTGTCGTCTGCATAGTATCGCTCTGTGGCCTGCGACACCACAGTGGTGTCGTCTGCATAGTATCGCTCTGTGGCCTGTGACACCACAGTGCTGTCGTCTGCATAGTATCGCGCAGTGGCCGGCTACACCACAGTGGTGTCGTCTGCATAGTATCGCGCAGTGGCCGGCGACAGCACAGTGGTGTCGTCTGCATAGTATCGCTCTGCGGCCGGCGACACCACAGTGCTGTCGTCTGCATAGTATCGCGCAGTGGCCGGCGACAGCACAGTGGTGTCGTCTGCATAGTATCGCTCTGTGGCCTGCGACACCACAGTGCTGTCGTCTGCATAGTATCGCTCTGTGGCCGGCGACACCACAGTGGTGTCGTCTGCATAGTATCGCTCTGTGGCCTGCGACACCACAGTGCTGTCGTCTGCATAGTATCGCTCTGTGGCCGGCGACAGCACAGTGGTGTCGTCTGCATAGTATCGCTCTGTGGCCTGCGACACCACAGTGGTGTCGTCTGCATAGTATCGCTCTGTGGCCGGCGACACCACAATGGTGTCGTCTGCATAGTATCGCTCTGTGGCCGGCGACACCACAGTGGTGTCGTCTGCATAGTATCGCTCTGTGGCCGGCGACAGCACAGTGGTGTCGTCTGCATAGTATCGCTCTGTGGCCGGCGACACCACAATGGTGTCGTCTGCATAGTATCGCTCTGTGGCCGGCGACACCACAATGGTGTCGTCTGCATAGTATCGCTCTGTGGCCGGCGACACCACAGTGTTGTCGTCTGCATAGTATCGCTCTGTGGCCGGCGACAGCACAGTGGTGTCGTCTGCATAGTATCGCTCTGTGGCCGGCGACACCACAATGGTGTCGTCTGCATAGTATCGCTCTGTGGCCGCATAGTATCGCTCTGTGGCCGGCGACAGCACAGTGGTGTCGTCTGCATAGTATCGCGCAGTGGCCGGCGATACCACAGTGGTGTCGTCTGCATAGTATCGCTCTGTGGCCGGCGACACCACAATGGTGTCGTCTGCATAGTATCGCTCTGTGGCCTGCGACACCACAGTGGTGTCGTCTGCATAGTATCGCTCTGTGGCCGGCGACACCACAATGGTGTCGTCTGCATAGTATCGCTCTGTGGCCGGCGACACCACAGTGGTGTCGTCTGCATAGTATCGCTCTGTGGCCTGCGACACCACAGTGGTGTCGTCTGCATAGTATCGCTCTGTGGCCGGCGACACCACAATGGTGTCGTCTGCATAGTATCGCTCTGTGGCCTGCGACACCACAGTGGTGTCGTCTGCATAGTATCGCTCTGTGGCCGGCGACAGCACAGTGGTGTCGTCTGCATAGTATCGCTCTGTGGCCGGCGACAGCACAGTGGTGTCGTCTGCATAGTATCGCTCTGTGGCCTGCGACACCACAGTGCTGTCGTCTGCATAGTATCGCTCTGTGGCCGGCGACACCACAGTGGTGTCGTCTGCATAGTATCGCTCTGTGGCCGGCGACAGCACAGTGGTGTCGTCTGCATAGTATCGCTCTGTGGCCGGCGACACCACAGTGGTGTCGTCTGCATAGTATCGCTCTGTGGCCTGCGACACCACAGTGGTGTCGTCTGCATAGTATCGCTCTGTGGCCGGCGACACCACAGTGGTGTCGTCTGCATAGTATCGCTCTGTGGCCTGCGACACCACAATGGTGTCGTCTGCATAGTATCGCTCTGTGGCCGGCGACACCACAATGGTGTCGTCTGCATAGTATCGCTCTGTGGCCGGCGACACCACAGTGGTGTCGTCTGCATAGTATCGCTCTGTGGCCGGCGACACCACAGTGCTGTCGTCTGCATAGTATCGCTCTGTGGCCGGCGACAGCACAGTGGTGTCGTCTGCATAGTATCGCTCTGTGGCCTGCGACACCACAGTGGTGTCGTCTGCATAGTATCGCTCTGTGGCCGGCGACACCACAATGGTGTCGTCTGCATAGTATCGCTCTGTGGCCGGCGACACCACAGTGGTGTCGTCTGCATAGTATCGCTCTGTGGCCGGCGACAGCACAGTGGTGTCGTCTGCATAGTATCGCCCTGTGGCCGGCGACACCACAATGGTGTCGTCTGCATAGTATCGCTCTGTGGCCGGCGACACCACAGTGGTGTCATCTGCATAGTATCGCTCTGTGGCCGGCGACACCACAATGGTGTCGTCTGCATAGTATCGCTCTGTGGCCGGCGACACCACAGTGGTGTCGTCTGCATAGTATCGCTCTGTGGCCGGCGATACCACAGTGGTGTCGTCTGCATAGTATCGCTCTGTGGCCGGCGACACCACAGTGGTGTCGTCTGCATAGTATCGCTCTGTGGCCGGCGACACCACAGTGGTGTCGTCTGCATAGTATCGCTCTGTGGCCGGCGACACCACAGTGGTGTCGTCTGCATAGTATCGCTCTGTGGCCGGCGACACCACAGTGGTATCGTCTGCATAGTATCGCTCTGTGGCCGGCGACACCACAGTGGTGTCGTCTGCATAGTATCGCTCTGTGGCCGGCGACACCACAATGGTGTCGTCTGCATAGTATCGCTCTGTGGCCGGCGACACCACAGTGGTGTCGTCTGCATAGTATCGCTCTGTGGCCGGCGACACCACAATGGTGTCGTCTGCATAGTATCGCTCTGTGGCCGGCGACACCACAGTGGTGTCGTCTGCATAGTATCGCTCTGTGGCCGGCGATACCACAGTGCTGTCGTCTGCATAGTATCGCTCTGTGGCCGGCGACACCACAGTGGTGTCGTCTGCATAGTATCGCTCTGTGGCCAGCGACACCACAGTGGTGTCGTCTGCATAGTATCGCTCTGTGGCCGGCGACACCACAGTGGTGTCGTCTGCATAGTATCGCTCTGTGGCCGGCGACACCACAGTGGTGTCGTCTGCATAGTATCGCTCTGTGGCCGGCGATACCACAGTGCTGTCGTCTGCATAGTATCGCTCTGTGGCCGGCGACAGCACAGTGGTATCGTCTGCATAGTATCGCGCAGTGGCCGGCGATACCACAGTGGTGTCGTCTGCATAGTATCGCTCTGTGGCCGGCGACAGCACAGTGGTGTCGTCTGCATAGTATCGCTCTGTGGCCGGCGACACCACAGTGGTGTCGTCTGCATAGTATCGCTCTGTGGCCGGCGACACCACAGTGGTGTCGTCTGCATAGTATCGCTCTGTGGCCAGCGACAGCACAGTGGTGTCGTCTGCATAGTATCGCTCTGTGGCCTGCGACACCACAGTGGTGTCGTCTGCATAGTATCGCTCTGTGGCCGGCTACACCACAGTGGTGTCGTCTGCATAGTATCGCTCTGTGGCCGGCGACACCACAGTGGTGTCGTCTGCATAGTATCGCTCTGTGGCCTGCGACACCACAGTGGTGTCGTCTGCATAGTATCGCTCTGTGGCCTGCGACACCACAGTGGTGTCGTCTGCATAGTATCGCTCTGTGGCCTGTGACACCACAGTGCTGTCGTCTGCATAGTATCGCGCAGTGGCCGGCTACACCACAGTGGTGTCGTCTGCATAGTATCGCGCAGTGGCCGGCGACAGCACAGTGGTGTCGTCTGCATAGTATCGCTCTGTGGCCGGCGACACCACAGTGCTGTCGTCTGCATAGTATCGCGCAGTGGCCGGCGACAGCACAGTGGTGTCGTCTGCATAGTATCACTCTGTGGCCTGCGACACCACAGTGCTGTCGTCTGCATAGTATCGCTCTGTGGCCGGCGACACCACAGTGGTGTCGTCTGCATAGTATCGCTCTGTGGCCTGCGACACCACAGTGCTGTCGTCTGCATAGTATCGCTCTGTGGCCGGCGACAGCACAGTGGTGTCGTCTGCATAGTATCGCTCTGTGGCCGGCGACACCACAGTGCTGTCGTCTGCATAGTATCGCTCTATGGCCGGCGAGAGCACAGTGGTGTCGTCTGCATAGTATCGCTCTGTTGCCGGCGACACCACAGTGGTGTCGTCTGCATAGTATCGCTCTGTGGCCGGCGACACCACAGTGGTGTCGTCTGCATAGTAGCGCTCTGTGGCCGGCGACACCACAGTGGTGTCGTCTGCATAGTATCGCTCTGTGGCCGGCGACACCACAGTGGTGTCTTCTGCATAGTATCGCTCTGTGGCCAGCGACACCACAGTGGTGTCGTCTGCATAGTATCGCTCTGTGGCCTGCGACACCACAGTGCTGTCGTCTGCATAGTATCGCTCTGTGGCCAGCGACAGCACAGTGGTGTCGTCTGCATAGTATCGCTCTGTGGCCAGCGACAGCACAGTGGTGTCGTCTGCATAGTATCGCTCTGTGGCCTGCGACACCACAGTGGTGTCGTCTGCATAGTATCGCTCTGTGGCCGGCTACACCACAGTGGTGTCGTCTGCATAGTATCGCTCTGTGGCCGGCGACACCACAGTGGTGTCGTCTGCATAGTATCGCTCTGTGGCCTGCGACACCACAGTGGTGTCGTCTGCATAGTATCGCTCTGTGGCCTGCGACACCACAGTGGTGTCGTCTGCATAGTATCGCTCTGTAGCCTGCGACACCACAGTGCTGTCGTCTGCATAGTATCGCTCTGTGGCCTGCGACACCACAGTGCTGTCGTCTGCATAGTAACGCTCTGTGGCCGGCGACACCACAGTGGTGTCGTCTGCATAGTATCGCTCTGTGGCCGGCGATACCACAGTGATGTCGTCTGCATAGTATCGCGCAGTGGCCGGCGACAGCACAGTGGTGTCGTCTGCATAGTATCGCTCTGTGGCCTGCGACACCACACTGGTGTCGTCTGCATAGTATCGCTCTGTGGCCTGCGACACCACAGTGCTGTCGTCTGCATAGTATCGCTCTGTGGCCGGCGACACCACAGTGGTGTCGTCTGCATAGTATCGCTCTGTGGCCGGCGATACCACAGTGATGTCGTCTGCATAGTATCGCGCAGTGGCCGGCGACAGCACAGTGGTGTCGTCTGCATAGTATCGCTCTGTGGCCTGCGACACCACACTGGTGTCGTCTGCATAGTATCGCTCTGTGGCCTGCGACACCACAGTGCTGTCGTCTGCATAGTATCGCTCTGTGGCCGGCGACACCACAGTGGTGTCGTCTGCATAGTATCGCTCTGTGGCCGGCGATACCACAGTGATGTCGTCTGCATAGTATCGCGCAGTGGCCGGCGACAGCACAGTGGTGTCGTCTGCATAGTATCGCTCTGTGGCCTGCGACACCACACTGGTGTCGTCTGCATAGTATCGCTCTGTGGCCTGCGACACCACAGTGCTGTCGTCTGCATAGTATCGCTCTGTGGCCGGCGACAGCACAGTGGTGTCGTCTGCATAGTATCGCTCTGTGGCCGGCGACACCACAGTGGTGTCTTCTGCATAGTATCGCTCTGTGGCCGGCGACACCACAGTGGTGTCGTCTGCATAGTATCGCTCTGTGGCCTGCGACACCACAGTGCTGTCGTCTGCATAGTATCGCTCTGTGGCCAGCGACAGCACAGTGGTGTCGTCTGCATAGTATCGCTCTGTGGCCTGCGACACCACAGTGGTGTCGTCTGCATAGTATCGCTCTGTGGCCGGCTACACCACAGTGGTGTCGTCTGCATAGTATCGCTCTGTGGCCGGCGACACCACAGTGGTGTCGTCTGCATAGTATCGCTCTGTGGCCTGCGACACCACAGTGGTGTCGTCTGCATAGTATCGCTCTGTGGCCTGCGACACCACAGTGGTGTCGTCTGCATAGTATCGCTCTGTGGCCTGCGACACCACAGTGCTGTCGTCTGCATAGTATCGCTCTGTGGCCGGCTACACCACAGTGGTGTCGTCTGCATAGTATCGCGCAGTGGCCGGCGACAGCACAGTGGTGTCGTCTGCATAGTATCGCTCTGTGGCCGGCGACACCACAGTGCTGTCGTCTGCATAGTATCGCGCAGTGGCCGGCGACAGCACAGTGGTGTCGTCTGCATAGTATCGCTCTGTGGCCTGCGACACCACAGTGCTGTCGTCTGCATAGTATCGCTCTGTGGCCGGCGACACCACAGTGGTGTCGTCTGCATAGTATCGCTCTGTGGCCTGCGACACCACAGTGCTGTCGTCTGCATAGTATCGCTCTGTGGCCGGCGACAGCACAGTGGTGTCGTCTGCATAGTATCGCTCTGTGGCCGGCGACACCACAGTGCTGTCGTCTGCATAGTATCGCTCTATGGCCGGCGACAGCACAGTGGTGTCGTCTGCATAGTATCGCTCTGTGGCCGGCGACACCACAGTGGTGTCGTCTGCATAGTATCGCTCTGTGGCCGGCGATACCACAGTGGTGTCGTCTGCATAGTATCGCGCAGTGGCCGGCGACAGCACAGTGGTGTCGTCTGCATAGTATCGCTCTGTTGCCTGCGACACCACACTGGTGTCGTCTGCATAGTATCGCTCTGTGGCCGGCGACACCACAGTGGTGTCGTCTGCATAGTATCGCTCTGTGGCCTGCGACACCACAGTGGTGTCGTCTGCATAGTATCGCTCTGTGGCCGGCGACACCACAGTGGTGTCGTCTGCATAGTATCGCTCTGTGGCCGGCGACAGCACAGTGGTGTCGTCTGCATAGTATCGCTCTGTGGCCGGCGACACCACAGTGCTGTCGTCTGCATAGTATCGCTCTATGGCCGGCGACAGAACAGTGGTGTCGTCTGCATAGTATCGCTCTGTGGCCGGCGACACCACAGTGGTGTCGTCTGCATAGTATCGCTCTGTGGCCGGCGACACCACAGTGGTGTCGTCTGCATAGTATCGCTCTGTGGCCGGCGACACCATAGTGGTGTCGTCTGCATAGTATCGCTCTGTGGCCGGCGACACCACAGTGGTGTCGTCTGCATAGTATCGCTCTGTGGCCGGCGATACCACAGTGGTGTCGTCTGCATAGTATCGCGCAGTGGCCGGCGACAGCACAGTGGTGTCGTCTGCATAGTATCGCTCTGTTGCTTGCGACACCACACTGGTGTCGTCTGCATAGTATCGCTCTGTGGCCGGCGACACCACAGTGGTGTCGTCTGCATAGTATCGCTCTGTGGCCTGCGACACCACAGTGGTGTCGTCTGCATAGTATCGCTCTGTGGCCGGCGACACCACAGTGGTGTCGTCTGCATAGTATCGCATAGTATCGCTCTGTGGCCGGCGACACCACAGTGGTGTCGTCTGCTTAGTATCGCTCTGTGGCCGGCGACACCACAGTGGTGTCGTCTGCATAGTATCGCTCTGTGGCCTGCGACACCACAGTGCTGTCGTCTGCATAGTATCGCTCTGTGGCCGGCGACACCACAGTGGTGTCGTCTGCATAGTATCGCTCTGTGGCCGGCGACACCACAGTGGTGTCGTCTGCATAGTATCGCTCTGTGGCCGGCGACACCACAGTGGTGTCGTCTGCATAGTATCGCTCTGTGGCCAGCGACACCACAGTGCTGTCGTCTGCATAGTATCGCTCTGTGGCCAGCGACAGCACAGTGGTGTCGTCTGCATAGTATCGCTCTGTGGCCTGCGACACCACAGTGGTGTCGTCTGCATAGTATCGCTCTGTGGCCGGCTACACCACAGTGGTGTCGTCTGCATAGTATTGCTCTGTGGCCGGCGACACCACAGTGGTGTCGTCTGCATAGTATCGCTCTGTGGCCTGCGACACCACAGTGCTGTCGTCTGCATAGTATCGCTCTGTGGCCGGCGACAGCACAGTGGTGTCGTCTGCATAGTATCGCTCTGTGGCCGGCGACACCACAGTGCTGTCGTCTGCATAGTATCGCGCAGTGGCCGGCGACAGCACAGTGGTGTCGTCTGCATAGTATCGCTCTGTGGCCTGCGACACCATAGTGCTGTCGTCTGCATAGTATCGCTCTGTGGCCGGCGACACCACAGTGGTGTCGTCTGCATAGTATCGCTCTGTGGCCTGCGACACCACAGTGCTGTCGTCTGCATAGTATCGCTCTATGGCCGGCGACAGCACAGTGGTGTCGTCTGCATAGTATCGCTCTGTGGCCGGCGACACCACAGTGGTGTCGTCTGCATAGTATCGCTCTGTGGCCGGTGACACCACAGTGGTGTCGTCTGCATAGTATCGCTCTGTGGCCGGCGATACCACAGTGGTGTCGTCTGCATAGTATCGCGCAGTGGCCGGCGACAGCACGGTGGTGTCGTCTGCATAGTATCGCTCTGTTGCCTGCGACACCACACTGGTGTCGTCTGCATGGTATCGCTCTGTGGCCGGCGACACCACAGTGGTGTCGTCTGCATAGTATCGCTCTATGGCCGGCGACAGCACAGTGGTGTCGTCTGCATAGTATCGCTCTGTGGCCGGCGACACCACAGTGGTGTCGTCTGCATAGTATCGCATAGTATCGCTCTGTGGCCGGCGACACCACAGTGGTGTCGTCTGCATAGTATCGCATAGTATCGCTCTGTGGCCGGCGACAGCACAGTGGTGTCGTCTGCATAGTATCGCATAGTATCGCTCTGTGGCCGGCGACAGCACAGTGGTGTCGTCTGCATAGTATCGCTCTGTTGCCTGCGATACCACAGTGGTGTCGTCTGCATAGTATCGCTCTGTGGCCTGCGACACCACAGTGCTGTCGTCTGCATAGTATCGCTCTGTGGCCTGCGACACCACAGTGGTGTCGTCTGCATAGTATCGCTCTATGGCCGGCGACAGCACAGTGGTGTCGTCTGCATAGTATCGCTCTGTTGCCTGCGACACCACACTGGTGTCGTCTGCATGGTATCGCTCTGTGGCCGGCGACACCACAGTGGTGTCGTCTGCATAGTATCGCTCTGTGGCCTGCGACACCACAGTGGTGTCGTCTGCATAGTATCGCTCTATGGCCGGCGACAGCACAGTGGTGTCGTCTGCATAGTATCGCTCTGTGGCCGGCGACACCACAGTGGTGTCGTCTGCATAGTATCGCATAGTATCGCTCTGTGGCCGGCGACAGCACAGTGGTGTCGTCTGCATAGTATCGCTCTGTTGCCTGCGATACCACAGTGGTGTCGTCTGCATAGTATCGCTCTGTGGCCTGCGACACCACAGTGCTGTCGTCTGCATAGTATCGCTCTGTGGCCTGCGACACCACAGTGGTGTCGTCTGCATAGTATCGCTCTATGGCCGGCGACAGCACAGTGGTGTCGTCTGCATAGTATCGCTCTGTGGCCGGTGACACCACAGTGCTGTCGTCTGCATAGTATCGCTCTGTGGCCGGCGACACCACAGTGGTGTCGTCTGCATAGTATCGCGCAGTGGCCGGCGACAGCACAGTGGTGTCGTCTGCATAGTATCGCTCTGTTGCCTGCGACACCACACTGGTGTCGTCTGCATAGTATCGCTCTGTGGCCGGCGACACCACAGTGGTGTCGTCTGCATAGTATCGCTCTGTGGCCTGCGACACCACACTGGTGTCGTCTGCATAGTATCGCTCTATGGCCGGCGACAGCACAGTGGTGTCGTCTGCATAGTATCGCATAGTATCGCTCTGTGGCCGGCGACACCACAGTGGTGTCGTCTGCATAGTATCGCTCTGTTGCCTGCGACACCACACTGGTGTCGTCTGCATAGTATCGCTCTGTGGCCGGCGACACCACAGTGGTGTCGTCTGCATAGTATCGCTCTGTGGCCGGTGACACCACAGTGGTGTCGTCTGCATAGTATCGCTCTATGGCCGGCGACAGCACAGTGGTGTCGTCTGCATAGTATCGCTCTGTGGCCGGTGACACCACAGTGCTGTCGTCTGCATAGTATCGCTCTGTGGCCGGCGACACCACAGTGGTGTCGTCTGCATAGTATCGCATAGTATCGCTCTGTGGCCTCCGACACCACAGTGGTGTCGTCTGCATAGTATCGCTCTATGGCCGGCGACAGCACAGTGGTGTCGTCTGCATAGTATCGCTCTGTGGCCGGTGACACCACAGTGGTGTCGTCTGCATAGTATCGCATAGTATCGCTCTGTGGCCGGCGACACCACAGTGGTGTCGTCTGCATAGTATCGCATAGTATTGCTCTGTGGCCGGCGACAGCACAGTGGTGTCGTCTGCATAGTATCGCATAGTATCGCTCTATGGCCGGCGACAGCACAGTGGTGTCGTCTGCATAGTATCGCTCTGTGGCCGGCGACACCACAGTGGTGTCGTCTGCATAGTATCGCATAATATCGCTCTGTGGCCGGCGACAGCACAGTGGTGTCGTCTGCATAGTATCGCTCTGTTGCCTGCGACACCACAGTGGTGTCGTCTGCATAGTATCGCTCTGTGGCCTGCGACACCACAGTGGTGTCGTCTGCATAGTATCGCTCTGTGGCCAGCGAAACCACAGTGCTGTCGTCTGCATAGTATCGCTCTGTGGCCTGCGACACCACAGTGGTGTCGTCTGCATAGTATCGCTCTGTTGCCTGCGACACCACAGTGCTGTCGTCTGCATAGTATCGCTCTGTGGCCTGCGACACCACAGTGGTGTCGTCTGCATAGTATCGCTCTATGGCCGGCGACAGCACAGTGGTGTCGTCTGCATAGTATCGCTCTGTGGCCGGTGACACCACAGTGCTGTCGTCTGCATAGTATCGCTCTGTGGCCGGCGACACCACAGTGGTGTCGTCTGCATAGTATCGCGCAGTGGCCGGCGACAGCACAGTGGTGTCGTCTGCATAGTATCGCTCTGTTGCCTGCGACACCACACTGGTGTCGTCTGCATAGTATCGCTCTGTGGCCGGCGACACCACAGTGGTGTCGTCTGCATAGTATCGCTCTATGGCCGGCGACAGCACAGTGGTGTCGTCTGCATAGTATCGCTCTATGGCCGGCGACACCACAGTGGTGTCGTCTGCATAGTATCGCTCTGTGGCCGGCGACAGCACAGTGGTGTCGTCTGCATAGTATCGCTCTGTGGCCTGCGACACCACACTGGTGTCGTCTGCATAGTATCGCTCTATGGCCGGCGACAGCACAGTGGTGTCGTCTGCATAGTATCGCTCTGTGGCCGGCGACACCACAGTGGTGTCGTCTGCATAGTATCGCATAGTATCGCTCTGTGGCCGGCGACACCACAGTGGTGTCGTCTGCATAGTATCGCATAGTATCGCTCTGTGGCCGGCGACAGCACAGTGGTGTCGTCTGCATAGTATCGCTCTGTGGCCGGCGACACCACAGTGCTGTCGTCTGCATAGTATCGCGCAGTGGCCGGCGACAGCACAGTGGTGTCGTCTGCATAGTATCGCTCTGTGGCCTGCGACACCACAGTGCTGTCGTCTGCATAGTATCGCTCTGTGGCCGGCGACACCACAGTGGTGTCGTCTGCATAGTATCGCTCTGTGGCCTGCGACACCACAGTGCTGTTGTCTGCATAGTATCGCTCTGTGGCCGGCGACAGCACAGTGGTGTCGTCTGCATAGTATCGCTCTGTGGCCGGCGACACCACAGTGCTGTCGTCTGCATAGTATCGCTCTGTGGCCGGCGACACCACAGTGGTGTCGTCTGCATAGTATCGCTCTGTGGCCGGCGATACCACAGTGGTGTCGTCTGCATAGTATCGCGCAGTGGCCGGCGACAGCAAAGTGGTGTCGTCTGCATAGTATCGCTCTGTTGCCTGCGACACCACACTGGTGTCGTCTGCATAGTATCGCTCTGTGGCCTGCGACACCACAGTGGTGTCGTCTGCATAGTATCGCTCTGTGGCCGGCGACACCACAGTGGTGTCGTCTGCATAGTATCGCATAGTATCGCTCTGTGGCCGGCGACACCACAGTGGTGTCGTCTGCATAGTATCGCTCTGTGGCCTGCGACACCACAGTGCTGTCGTCTGCATAGTATCGCGCAGTGGCCGGCGACAGCACTTTAGAATCTCTTGCATTCTGTTGGTGTTTTGTATAGGTAACAATAAGTTACACACGTCAACAAGTTTTTTTGTTTGTATAAGTACTTGCGCACTTTCATCATGGCGGACGAAAGCGAATATGATTATTTACGATGAATGCTGTCTAACATTCGGACGACATGGCCGATTGGAAAGAAGACATTGGATATCATGAAAATGAAAGCGAAGCATAATCGTAAGAAGATAGTGAAATACGTCCAAGAAGAATTCGGCGAACGTTACGGTTGCCAACTGACTCGGCTGAATCAGACGAAGAAGACAGTGCACAGTGGTCAGACTTTGATTTACCGAGGGCCAATAACAAATTTGAAGGATCCCTGGGTCCGAACATATTTCCCAGAGCGTCGAGGATATCGTAGAATTATATATTGGGAAAGATCTGTATGAATATATTAGCAACGAAACCAACAAGTGCTACAGTCAAAATTGCAATAGAAGGAAATTGGATTTAAAAAATGTCAAATTTGTCGACGTTACGGGACCCGAACTTAGAAAATTGTTTGGGCTTGCTATCCTTATGGGAATTATAAAAAAAGCAAGGATCGATGATTATTGGTCAACGAATCTGTTGATAGACACACCGATATTTCGCAAAACGATGTCCGGCAACCGATTCAGACAAATATTATCGTTTTTACATTTTTCCGACAGCGACAATAAACCGGATAATGCCGACCGGCTTGTCAAAGTGCAATTCGTAACTGATTATTTTTCCAAAAAGTTTAAAGAAACGTTTAATATGATTCAAAACATCTCAGCTGATTAAGGAATGATACCGTGTCGTGGACGGTTAAATTTTAAAGTTTACAATCTGTCGAAAATTACTAAATACGGCATACACATTCTGATGCTGTGTGATTCGAGTACGGGATACATTTCCTCATTCAAGATATATTCCGGCGCTGGACAGCCTTTAGCAAAAACAGTGATGGAACTATGGATAAATTCTGATGGAAAGTGGCATCACCTCTGCATGGATAATTATTATAGCAGTGTAGAACTTGCAGAGAAGTTACTTGAAAAGAAAATTCGAGTTTGTGGAACGATACGACAAAATAGAGGATTTCCGGAAAATTAAAGCACTCAAAAGTCAATGTGTTTGAAGCTTGTCATCAACGAGAAGGTGACAAGCGGCCGGTGACAAGCCAAGTAATCCGAATTAGCGCTGCCAGCGCCAAGCGAATAAATTTGTAGGTGACGTGCGTACGGCATAGTGTTAACAGATGTAGCTTAGCGGCGTGTTTTAACCAGTTTCGATCGATTTCAGCTTTTATTCGAAAAGTGTTCCATAAGTAGAATGAGCTACTTGTCGTCAATAACAAGTACTTTATTCATTTGAGTGTTCTTACAAAAGCTACAATCTGCTTTAAACATGTATGTACCTTGATCTTCTCCAATAATACGATTCAAAAATGCATGTGTTATATTCAACTAGTATGCAAATATGTGCTCAATTGCAGAACTTGGTTAGATCACTTCGTACAGCTTACAACGTCATTTCGTTTTAGAAAATCGTTGTAGTACGTTACACAAACTTCAAGGTGCCACCATCTTATCTCACCAAACGCCAGGCTTCCATGGAGGTATAAGGAGGGGAGATGGCACTATGGCCGTCTGCTGTACGTCTGTTTGAAGCCGGCGGACCGCCATGTTTGATTGGTCAAAACAGTGACAGAGCTCTTGTTAGAATTGCGTGTTCTTCATATTTAACGTTATGTCTGCGAAATAATTTCAGATGATGAGTGTTACAATGTTTACATGCATAACACAACGTCAGAATAGCCTTTTCAGGTGTTTTCGTTTTGTTTTTAATGCGTGTTTGCCCCAGCAATACAACTGATTTGGTCTCGTTAACTTAAGTGTTTCTTTTGGATACGAACTTCGAATGATGAAAAATAACAGTGTACAAAGCTCTTTTCAAACTCAAATCACCTTTTACTGTATTTGTGTCGATGTAAACTGAAAGCAGAACCCGAAAGCTATGCTAGTTTACATACCGGATGATATTTCTTACTCGTTTACACACTTATACAAAATTTCATTTGTAAATACAAACATCGTTTGTGCTTTGTCAAGAAAAATAAGCGTATGAACCCACAGAGCCCTACGAGCTTCATTGATCGGAAATCTGAAATAAAATAAGAAGAAAACAGTTTCACAAAACGTAAACAAGGCCGCACATCTCACGAATATAAACGACAATATTTTACGAACGGGGCCACTTACGCATGGAACGTGATTCCTTTTAACTTGGTAGCACTATTCCAACGGTTAATACACCCGTAAACAACGCAAACTGGCATTTTAAAATGAAAAAACCTTCAGCAGCTCTAGACAGTAGCACAATAGGAAACGAGTCTTCTGACCAAACTGCAATGGCGGAGCTCGGTTTCTGTCGGCTTCAAGTTTGTGACGTCATGGCATCTCCCCTCCTTATACCTCCATGCAGGCTTCAGTAAAAGATGCGTCTTTGCCAGTTAATAATGTATATCTGTGGATATCGACTCCATATATTAGCATCTTTGCACTGCATAGCTGTTACTGTTTGCATGTTTACATCTTTGGTGTCATCCATTTACCACGCCTGCTAAATGAAATTTAAACTCAAGTATTTGTATCATTATTTCACGGGCTTTATAACGAGTATGGTATATGGAACAGCAGATAAACTCACAATATCACATGCAACTGTTCTTACCCAGCATGTCGCCGCTTTATATTATTGAGTGGGTTACAACATCCCATGTAAGTAGCTTCGAAATTTCCATTTTAACGTTTGTCAGTTTCATATATTTGACGACTGATCGTATTGAAAATGGCCACGTATCGAAATTACAATCGCAATAAATAATGTTTTAACAGCCTAAAGCGAAATGATTTCGTTTAAAAGTTTCACAAAGGTTGTGGACCTAGCCATTATCAAACAGAGTCGTGTTATGACTGTTATCCTCTTGTGACATTCAAATCCAGTTTATATGTCCTAATAATGTTGGTGCTGTGTGGTTATAAGTTACGGGAACACTCCACATCCGCAGTCCCTTGTGCATTAGTGGGTTGGGTTGTTTTGGCGAAGGAGACCAGACAGCGAGGTCATCGGTCTCATCGGATTAGGGAAGGATGGGGAAGGAAATCGGCCGTGCCCTTTGGAAGGAACCATCCCGGCATTTGCCTGGAGCGATTTAGGGAAATCACGGAAAACCTAAATCAGGATGGCCGGACGCGGGATTGAACCGTCGTCCTTCCGAATGCGAGTCCAGTGTCTAACCACTGCGCCACCTCGCTCGGTGCTGCATTAGTGAGTCGAGTCGTGCTGCCAGGGCTTGATTTATGACGGTACGTACCGGTACCGCGTATCGTCACTTCTGATGAACGAAAAAAAAAAAAGCGCGCAATGGCGTGTGCTGGGAGGTGGCTATGGCCAATTCAACCCGTGTAGTTGACACAAGCACTTGGCCCAACGACATTTAATACAGTAGTTTTGGGGAAAAAGATGTTGAGTCACTTGCAGATCACTTGGACAAAGCAGATGTGTTTAAGCATTTCATATGTTTTGACCCTTACGAGGACTTTTGTGGAAGTTGTGAAATAAAAACAAAGTATCCCACAGGTATGATTCCGTTGACAACTACTGTCAAGACAATTCTATTGTCATTAGATGAACGTGAAAGAGGGTTTTGCCAAATGAATATGATCATTACTGACGTTAAGATCTCTCTGTTAACAAAAACTTTCTTCATTACTTTTTCTGAAGTTGAATGGTCCACCACTGACTCGTTGTGGCTCTTCAAGGTACGTGGAATCCTGGCTATTTCGTGACGGCCCACTGCTGTGGTCACCAATAACAAGGACAGAGGGACGTATAACGAAACCTTTCAAATTTTTGGAGAGTTTTATAAACTGTAAGTTAAGATTCCGGAATAGCCTTTCGGATCTCCGTGAAGGGACTGCCAAGGGGGATGTGACCACGAGAAAAAGATGAAACAACCAATGGAAGAATAACGTTCTATGAGTCGGGGCGTGGTATGTCAGAAGATTGAATGTACGTCGTAAGACTGAACGTGGTAGGGAAGCTAGAAAATCTCAGAAAGGAATGTAGAAGCTTAGTCTAGACATAGTGGGGGCTAGTGAAGTGAAATGAAAAGAAGACAAGGATTTCCAGTTATATGAGTATAGATTAATGTCAATATCAGTAGAAAGTGGTATAACGGTAATAGGATTCGTTATGAATAGCAGGGTAGGGCAAAGAGTACGTTACTGTGAACAGTTCAGTGACAGGGTTGTTCATATCAGAATCAACGAAAAACCAACACCTACGACGATAGTCCAGGTGTACATGCCGACGTTCCAAGCTGAAGATAAAAAGATTGAGAAAGTGTATGAGGATACTGAAAGAGTAATACAGTACGTAAAGGGAGATGAAAATATAATAGTCATCAGGGGACTGGAATGCAATTGTAGGGGAAGGAGTAGAAGAAAATGTTACAGGAGAATATGGGCTTGGGACAAGCAATGGGAGAGGAAAAGTCTAATTGAGTTCTGTAATAAATTTCACCTAGTAATAGCGAATACTCTGTTCAAGAATCACAAAAGGAAGGGGTATACTTGGAAAAGGTCAAGGAATATGGGAAGATTTCAGTTAGATTACACCATGGTCAGAGATTCCGAAATCAGATACTGTGGACTGTAAGGCGTACCCAGGAGCAGATATAGACTTAGCTCACAATCTAGTAGTGATGAAGAATAGGCTGAAGTTTAAGAGATTAGACAGGAAGAACCAACAATACGCAAAGAAGTAGGATACAGAAGTACTAAGAAATGACGAGATGCACTTGAAGTTCTCTAAGGCTATAGATACAGAAATAAGGATTAGCTCAGTAGGCAGTACAGTTGAAGAGGGATGAACATATATAAAAAGGGCAATCACAGAAGTTGAAAAGAAAAAAAACATCAGTGAAAAGAAGGTAACCGCAAAGAAACCAACGTAACAGAAGAAATACTTCAATTGATCGATGAAAGAAGGAAGTACAAAAATTTTCAGCGAAATTCAGGAATGCAGAAGTATAGGTCACTGAGGAATAAGTAAATACACTCCTGGAAATGGAAAAAAGAACACATTGACACCGGTGTGTCAGACCCACCATACTTGCTCCGGACACTGCGAGAGGGCTGTACAAGCAATGATCACACGCACGGCACAGCGGACACACCAGGAACCGCGGTGTTGGCCGTCGAATGGCGCTAGCTGCGCAGCATTTGTGCACCGCCGCCGTCAGTGTCAGCCAGTTTGCCGTGGCATACGGAGCTCCATCGCAGTCTTTAATACTGGTAGCATGCCGCGACAGCGTGGACGTGAACCGTATGTGCAGTTGACGGACTTTGAGCGAGGGCATATAGTGGGCATGCGGGAGGCCGGGTGGACGTACCGCCGAATTGCTCAACACGTGGGGCGTGAGGTCTCCACAGTACATCGATGTTGTCGCCAGTGGTCGGCGGAAGGTGCACGTGCGCGTCGACCTGGGACCGGACCGCAGCGACGCACGGATGCACGCCAAGACCGTAGGATCCTACGCAGTGCCGTAGGGGACCGCACCGCCACTTCCCAGCAAATTAGGGACACTGTTGCTCCTGGGGTATCGGCGAGGACCATTCGCAACCGTCTCCATGAAGCTGGGCTACGGTCCCGCACACCGTTAGGCCGTCTTCCGCTCACGCCCCAACATCGTGCAGCCCGCCTCCAGTGGTGTCGCGACAGGCGTGAATGGAGGGACGAATGGAGACGTGTCGTCTTCAGCGATGAGAGTCGCTTCTGCCTTGGTGCCAATGATGGTCGTATGCGTGTTTGGCGCCGTGCAGGTGAGCGCCACAATCAGGACTGCATACGACCGAGGCACACAGGGCCAACACCCGGCATCATGGTGTGGGGAGCGATCTCCTACACTGGCCGTACACCACTGGTGATCGTCGAGGGGACACTGAATAGTGCACGGTACATCCAAACCGTCATCGAACCCATCGTTCTACCATTCCTAGACCGGCAAGGGAACTTGCTGTTCCAACAAGACAATGCACGTCCGCATGTATCCCGTGCCACCCAACGTGCTCTAGAAGGTGTAAGTCAACTACCCTGGCCAGCAAGATCTCCGGATCTGTCCCCCATTGAGCATGTTTGGGACTGGATGAAGCGTCGTCTCACGCGGCCTGCACGTCCAGCACGAACGCTGGTCCAACTGAGGCGCCAGGTGGAAATGGCATGGCAAGCCGTTCCACAGGACTACATCCAGCATCTCTACGATCGTCTCCATGGGAGAATAGCAGCCTGCATTGCTGCGAAAGGTGGATATACACTGTACGAGTGCCGACATTGTGCATGCTCTGTTGCCTGTGTCTATGTGCCTGTGGTTCTGTCAGTGTGATCATGTGATGTATCTGACCCCAGGAATGTGTCAATAAAGTTTCCCCTTCCTGGGACAATTAATTCACGGTGTTCTTATTTCAATTTCCAGGAGTGTAGAATGTGCAGGGAAGCTAAAACGAAATGGATGCAGGAAAAATGTGAAGAAATCGAAAAAGAAATGATTGTTGGAAGGAGTGATTCAGCGTATAGAAAAGTTAAAACAACCTTCAATGAAATTAAAAGCAAGGCTGGTAACATTAAGAGTGCAATGTGACATCCACTGTTAAATTCAGAGCAGAGAGTGGATAGACGGAAAGAATTCACTGAGGGCGTCTATGAGGGGGAAGGCTTATCTGATGACGTGATAGAAGAAGAGACAGAAGTCGATTCAGAAGAGGTAGGAGACCCAGTACTAGAATAAGTATTTATAAGAGCTTTGGAACATTTAGAATCAAATAAGGCAGAAGGGATTGATAGCATTCCACTGGAATTTCTAAAATCATCGGGGAAAGAGTATTGACGTTGGTGTGTAGAATATACGAGTCTGGCGACATACCACCTGACTTTCGGAAAAACAGCATCAGCACAATTCCGAAGACTGCAAGAGCTGATAAGTGCGAGAATTATCGCACATCAGCTTAACAGCTCAAGGATGAAAGTTGCTGACAAGAATAATATACATAAGGGTGGAAATGAAAATTGTGGATGTGTTAGATGACTATCAGTTTGGCTGTAGAAAAGGTAGAGAGGCAGTTCCGATGTTGCGGTTGATAATGGAAGTAAGAGTAAAGAAAAATCTACACGTTCATAGGAGTTGTTGACACGGAAAAAGCGTTCGATAGTGTCGAATGGTGCAAGATATTCGAAATTCTGAGGAAAATAGGGGTAAGCTAGAGGGAGAAACTGGTAATATACAATGAGAGCCAAGAGGGAATAGGAAGAGTGGAAGACCACAACGAAGTACTCGAATTAAAAATGGTGTAAGAGGGGATGCAGTCTTTCGTCCCAACAGTTTAGTCTATACATCGAAGAAGCTGCCGGCCGAAGTGGCCGTGCGGTTAAAGGCGCTGCAGTCTGAAACCGCAAGACCGCTACGGTCGCAGGTTCGAATCCTGCCGCGGGCATGGATGTTTGTGATGTCCTTAGGTTAGTTAGGTTTAACTAGTTCTAAGTTCTAGGGGACTAATGACCTCAGCAGTTGAGTCCCATAGTGCTCAGAGCCATTTGAACCATTTTTTGAAGAAGCAACTATGGAAATAAATAAAAGAAAGGTTCAAGAGTGGAATTAAAATTCAAGGTGAAGGGGTATCAATGATAAGATTCTCTGATGACTTTGCTATGCTCAGTGAAAGTGAAGAAGCATTATAGGATCTGTTGAATGGAATGAACAGTCTGTTGGGTACAGAACGGATTGAGAGTAAATCGCAGAAAGACGAAAGTAATGAGACGTAGCAGCAATGAAAACAGTGAGAAACTTAACATCAGGATTGGTGACTGCGAAGTAGATGAAGTTAAGAATTCTGCTACTTAGGCAGCAAAATAATCCATGGCAGACAGAGAGAGGACATCAAAAGCAGACTAGAATTGTCAAAATTGGCTTTGCCGCTCGAGAGAATTCTATTAGTAGCGAACATAGGCCTTAATTTAGGGAAGAAATTTCTGAGAATGTACTTCCGTAACACAGCATTGTATGGTAGTGAAACATGGACTGTGAGAAAACGAGAATAGAAGAGAATCGAAGGATTTGAGATGTGGTGCTCCAGACGAATGTTGAAAATTAGGTGGTCTGGGAAGGTACGGGACGAGAAGGTTCTCCGCTGAATCGGCAAGGAAAAGTGCCAGGATGATAGGTCATCTGTTAAGACATCAGGGAAAAACTTCCGTGGCACTAGATGGAGCTGTAGAGTGCAAGAACTGTAGAGGAAGGCAGAGATCGGAGTACATCCAGCAAATACACTCCTGGAAATTGAAATAAGAACACCGTGAATTCATTGTCCCAGGAAGGGGAAACTTTATTGACACATTCCTGGGGTCAGATACATCACATGATCACACTGACAGAACCACAGGCACATAGACACAGGCAACACAGCATGCACAATGTCGGCACTAGTACAGTGTATATCCACCTTTCGCAGCAATGCAGGCTGCTATTCTCCCATGGAGACGATCGTAGAGATGCTGGATGTAGTCCTGTGGAACGGCTTGCCATGCCATTTCCACCTGGCGCCTCAGTTGGACCAGCGTTCGTGCTGGACGTGCAGACCGCGTGAGACGACGCTTCATCCAGTCCCAAACATGCTCAATGGGGGACAGATCCGGAGATCTTGCTGGCCAGGGTAGTTGACTTACACCTTCTAGAGCACGTTGGGTGGCACGGGATACATGCGGACGTGCATTGTCCTGTTGGAACAGCAAGTTCCCTTGCCGGTCTAGGAATGGTAGAACGATGGGTTCGATGACGGTTTGGATGTACCGTGCACTATTCAGTGTCCCCTCGACGATCACCAGTGGTGTACGGCCAGTGTAGGAGATCGCTCCCCACACCATGATGCCGGGTGTTGGCCCTGTGTGCCTCGGTCGTATGCAGTCCTGATTGTGGCGCTCACCTGCACGGCGCCAAACACGCATACGACCATCATTGGCACCAAGGCAGAAGCGACTCTCATCGCTGAAGACGACACGTCTCCATTCGTCCCTCCATTCACGCCTGTCGCGACACCACTGGAGGCGGGCTGCACGATGTTGGGGCGTGAGCGGAAGACGGCCTAACGGTGTGCGGGACCGTAGCCCAGCTTCATGGAGACGGTTGCGAATGGTCCTCGCCGATACCCCAGGAGCAACAGTGTCCCTAATTTGCTGGGAAGTGGCGGTGCGGTCCCCTATGGCACTGCGTAGGATCCTACGGTCTTGGCGTGCATCCGTGCGTCGCTGCGGTCCGGTCCCAGGTCGACGGGCACGTGCACCTTCCGCCGACCACTGGCGACAACATCGATGTACTGTGGAGACCTCACGCCCCACGTGTTGAGCAATTCGGCGGTACGTCCACCCGGCCTCCCGCATGCCCACTATTACGCCGTCGCTCAAAGTCCGTCAACTGCACATACGGTTCACGTCCACGCTGTCGCGGCATGCTACCAGTGTTAAAGACTGCGATGGAGCTCCGTATGCCACGGCAAACTGGCTGACACTGACGGCGGCGGTGCACAAATGCTGCGCAGCTAGCGCCATTCGACGGCCAACACCGCGGTTCCTGGTGTGTCCGCTGTGCCGTGCGTGTGATCATTGCTTGTACAGCCCTCTCGCAGTGTCCGGAGCAAGTATGGTGGGTCTGACACACCGGTGTCAATGTATTCTTTTTCCATTTCCAGGAGTGTAATTGAGAACGTAGGTTGCAAGTGCTACTCTGAGATGAACAGGTTTTTACAAGAGAGGAATCCGTGGCGGGCCGCATCAAACCAGTCAGAAGACTGATGACTAAAAAGAAAAAGTTAAAAAATATAGGCTTTTTCCCTTTTTCAGTATCTTACAGTTCGAATTTCAGTGTGTTGACTTTACTGTAATTTCCTTCTTGTAGAACATCGTAAATTGAGAAATAATAGAAGGCCGCGGTGGCCGAGCGGTTCTAGGCGCTTCAGTCCGGAACCGCGCTGCTGCTACGGTCGCAGGTTTGAATCCTGGCTCGGGCATGGATGTGTGTGATGTCCTTAGGTTAGTTAGGTTTAAGTAGTTCTAAGTCTAGGGGACTGATGACCTCAGATGGTAAGTCCCATAGTGCTTAGAGCCATTTGAACCATTTTGTTGAGAAATAATACACTGACGGACAAAAATACAATACCAAGAAGGAGTTGTGCGACATAAACGAAAGTTGGTAGGCGTGTTTGTGCATCTGAAAGATGGTGTCTGATCAGATTTCGCACCTCTATGAGGATGTAAATAAGGTTTGCTTTAATACATGCTGTAACGGTCGTGGGCGTTAGTCACCTTTCAGATTAGAGGTGGCGAGATGATGCTAGTTCAGAATGCTTGTTAGGCCAGGTTGTCATTGAAAATGGTTGAAAATTCGGTTTTTATTGCATTTTTGAGAGGTGTATTTGTCTGGAATGTTGGGACACGTGCGTCACAAAGGTTTCTACCGCCCTTTGTTCGAAGCAGTGTCGCGGGCTCCGTGTGACGCTCTCAGCCGCGGACGCCCGCTCCAGATTGTAAACTTGTCTTGCCGTGACGCACGTCCACAAAACGATTTCTATTGCAGGATGCATGCAAACATATTCGCCGAAAAACCTGATGAACAACGTGTGCAGGCTGCCGAACGTAGCATATCTATCTAAGCCAGATCGGATTTTAACGTCAAGAAGAAGAGGGTTCAAAAGTGGTTCAAATGGTTCTGAGCACAATGGGACTTTACTTCTGAGGTCATCAATCCCCTACAACTTAAAACTACTTAAACCTAACTAACCTAAGGACATCACACACATCCATGCTCGAGGCAGGATTCGAACCTGCGACTGTAGCGGTCGCACGGTTCCAGACTGTAGCGCCTAGAACCACTCGGCCACCCCGGCCGGCGAAGAAGAGGGAATTGCTCTCCAGGAACAATTGGAGTTAGAGGAAGTGTTGATATACGGTCCTGGAATTGCAGACAAAACGTAAGTAACGAAAACAATTTTTTGGTTAAATTTTGGTCTTCACTGGTCTAAATAAGTTCAGATTTGTGTTCAGTGGCATCAAAAGTATTTAATAACTTGTTGTTTTTATACAGATTGAACTAATAATACATTTAAAAGCTTTTCCTGAACTTCAAACATGTTTTTCTCGAGAAATTGTTTTTCAAAACTGCTTACAGCATAAAATAAAAACGTTTCAACCCATTAACTTCTGCCTTTGACCCCCGAAAAGTAAACACTTTTGTTGGGACCTTATACCTTGCCATTAAAATTGCTACACCAAGAAGAAATGCAGATGATAAACGGGTATTCATTAGACAAATATATTATACTAGAACTGACATGTGATTACATTTTCACGCAATTTGGGTGCATAGATCATGAGAAATCAGTACCCAGAACGACCACCTCGGGTCGTAATAACGGCCTTGATACGCCTGGGCATTGAGTCAAACAGAGCTTTGATGGCGTGTACAGGTACAGCTGCCCATGCAGCTTCAACATGATACCACTGTTCATCAAGAGTAGTGACTGGCGTATTGTGGCGAGCCAGTTGCTCGGCCACCATTGACCAGACGTTTTCAATTGGTGAGAGATCTGGAGAATGTGGTGACCAGGGCAGCGGTCGAACATTTCCTGTATCCAGAAAAGCCCTTACAGGACCTGCAACATGCGGTCGTGCATTATCCTGCTGAAATGTAGGTTTCGCAGGGTTCGAATAAAGGGTCGTTACACATCTGAAATGTAACTCCACAGTTCAAAGTGCCGTCAATGCGAACAAGAGGTGACCGAGACGTGTAACCAGTGGCACCCCATACCATCACGCCGGGTGATACGCCAGTATGGTGATGACGAATACACGCTTCCAACGTGCGTTCACCGCGATGTCGCCGAACATGGATGCCACCATCACGATGCTGTAAACAGAACCTGGATTCGTCCGAAAAAATGACGTTTTGTCATTCGTGCACCCAGGTTCGACGTCGAGTACACCATCGCAGGCGCTCCTGTCTATGATGCAGCGTCAAGGGTAATCGCAGCCACGGTCTCCGAGCTGATAGTCCATGCTGCTGCAAACGTCGTCGAACTGTTCGTGCAGATGGTTGTTGTCTTGCAAACGTCCCCATCTGTTGACTCGGGGATCGGGACGTGGCTGCACGATCCGTTACAGCCATGCGGATAAGATGCCTGTCATCTCGACTGCTAGCGTTACGAGGCCGTTGGGATCCAGTACGGCGTTCCGTATTAGCCTCCTGAACCCACCGATTCCATATTCTGCTAACAGTCATTGGATCTCGACCAACGCGAGCAGCAATGTCGCGATACGATAAACCGCAATCGCGATAGGCTACAATCCGACCTTTATCAAAGTCGGAAACGTGATGATACGCATTTCTCCTCCTTACACGAGGCATTACAACAACGTTTCACTAGGCAACGCCGGTCAACTGCTGTTTGTGTATGAGAAATCGGTTGGAAACTTTCCTCATGTCAGCACGTTGAACCTTGTGTGAACGCTCTGAAAAGCTAATCCTTTGCGTATCACAGCATCTTCTTCCTGTAGGTTAAATTTCGCGTCTGTAGCACGTCATCTTCGTGGTGTAGCAACTTTAATGGCCAGTAGTGTATGAAATTTGTTAATATTAACTATTTTTTTGAGACACTTAAAGTAGTAAAGGAGTTTTGTTATTTGGGCAGCAAAATAACTGATGATGGTCGAAGTAGAGAGGATATAAAATGTAGACTGGCAATGGCAAGGAAAGGGTTTCTGAAGAAGAGAAACTTGTTAACATCGAGTATAGATTTAAGTGTCAGGAAGTTATTTCTGAAAGTATTTGTATGGAGTGTAGCCATGTATGGAAGTGAAACGTGGACGATAAATAGTTTGGACAAGAAGAGAATAGAAGCTTTCGAAATGTGGTGCTACAGAAGAATGCTGAAAATTGGATGGGTAGATCACATAACTAATGAGGAGGTATTGAATAGGATTGGGGAGAAGAGAAGTTTGTGGCACAACTTGACCAGAAGAAGGGATCGGTTGGTAGGACATATTATGAGGCATCAAGGGATCACCAATTTAGTATTGGAGGGCAGCGTGGAGGGTAAAAATCGTAGAGGGAGACCAAGAGATGAATACATTAAGCAGATTCAGAAGGATGTAGGTTGCTGTAGGTACTGGGAGGTGAAGAAGGTTGCACAGGATAGAGTAGCGTGGAGAGCTGCATCAAACTAGTCTGACTGAAGCCCACAACAACAGCAACAACTATTTTTTGTAAAGTCATGAAAATGGCAATACCCCAAAAAATCGAAATCGAAGTTCGAGTGGCACAATATTGTTAAATTTAGGGTTATTTCATTATGGTTAGGTATAACGTCCGATGAACTTAATGTAGTATCGACTGATGTTATCCATTTTTGATTTCACGTAACTCCTGGGGGACTGCACGCAGTGTACTTCAAACTCGCAGGCCCTTGATCAAACCATAATTGAGGGCGCCACTTTTTTTGTATTGAAAATCTACAATAGAGTTCAAAGTACGAGGGCGGTTCAGAAAGTAACCTCCGATTGGTCACAGTGCGGGTTGTGGGGGGAGTAGCGACGCCATCTGTGCGTTCACGCACTCAACAGGTCAGTCGGCATCAAGCCGTGGTCGAGTGAACGTCGTACCTGCGCTAGTTTAGTTTTTGTGGCAGTTTGAAATGTGTGCTGCAATAGAAAACCCCGCCAAATGTGAAGTGCGTGCTGTCATAAGGTTTTTTACAGCCAAAGGATATTCTGCAGCAGCTATTCATCGTGAGCTTTGTGCCGTGTACGGACCAAGAGTTATGAGTGAAGGAGTTGTCCATGAATGGGTACGTTTATTTAAAAGTGGACGAGAAAACGTTCATGATGAAGAGAGGAGTGGTAGACCATCATTGGTGACTGACGAACTCGTTCAGACAGTTGATGCAAAAGTTCGTGAAAATCGACGTTTCTCAATGTCGGAGTTGTCTACTGGTTTTCCACAGATTTCTAAGACTCTCTTGTACGAGATAGTGACAGCAAGATTGGGTTACCGTAAGTTCTGTGCACGATGGGTGCCCAAAATTCTTACCGACCACCACAAAACTCAAAGAATGGCCTCTGCATTAGACTTTCTGTCACGTTATGAGGACGAAGGAGAACCATTGTTAAACAGAATCGTGACCGGTGACGAAACCTGGATTAAGTACGTGAACCCTGAGACAAAAGAACAATCAAAGATGTGGGCACATTCAAATTCGCCTACCAAACCAAGAGAAGCCTCGCAAGATTTTTCTGCCAGAAAACTGATGGCAACGGTGTTTTGGGATGCCAAAGGGGTGTTGTTGGTTGAATTCATGGAACGTGGTACGACCATTAATCAAGACGTGTACTGTGAAACAATAAAAAAGTTACGACGGGCTATACAGAACAAACGCCGTGGTATGCTGACTTCCAGTATCGTTTTTTTGCACGATAACGCCCGTCCTCACTCTGCTCGTAGAACAACGGCCCTTCTTGAGTCCTTCAAGTGGGACGTTATCAACCATCCACCTTACAGCCCAGACCTGGCGCCAAGTGATTATCACCTCTTCATGCATTTGAAGAAATGGCTCGGGTCACAGCGGTTTGATGACGAAGAGCTCAAAGATGCGGTCACAGGCTGGCTCCAGGCACAAGCGGGTGATTTTTATGCAGAAGGAATTTCAAAGCTTGTGAAGAGATACGATAAGTGCCTCAATCGCTATGGAGACTATGTAGAAAAATAGTGCAAAGATGTAGTTGTAAGATGTATATATTAAAATATTTTTATTTAACTTGGTGTATTTTTTTAAATCAACCGGAGGTTACTTTCTGAACGGCCCTCGAATGATCAGTCATAATTCCCCAAACAGATCCTATGTATGTCTTTTCGTTGTCTAGAAAAAAAAATATTCAGAACTTTGCCTATTTTTTGCTTACTTGGATGAGAACCTGGCCTTGATGCGACAAAGACTCCATTATCAGCATCTGACTGAACGAGGTCGCGTAATAGGGCTACGAGAAGCTGGTTGTTCCTTCTGCGATACTGCAGAAAGACTTGGCAGGAATGTGGCCACTGTACGCGACTGCCGGCAGCCGTGCTCACGAGAATGTACGGCCACAGGAAGATCGGGATCCGGGCGCCACGTGGCACTACCAAGAGGGAAGACCGTCGTGTTCGGCGTATCGCTCTGGCGCACCGTACTGCATCTGCAGCAGCAATTTGAGGAGCAGTTTACTCCACAGGGAGACAACGAAGTAATAAAAATCGGTTACATTAAGGACTGCTCCGAATCAGACTCCCTGCAGCTTTTATTCAGTTGACCTCAAGCCACTGCCACTTGGGACTTCGGTAGTGTCACGGTAGAGCTCGTTGGAGGGCAGGGTGGAGAGCTCTTGTGGTTCTGATGAAAGCTGGTTCCGTCTTGGTGGCAGTGATGCCCGTTGGTTGGGCCTTCAACACATCTGCACTACTGGCCATTAAAATTGCTACACCACGAAGATGACGTGCTACAGACGCGAAATTTAACCGACAGGAAGAAGATCTTGTGATATGCAAATTATTAGCTTTTCAGAGCATTCACACAAGGTTCAACGTGCTGACATGAGAAATCTTTCCAACCGATTTCTCATACACAAACAGCAGTCGACAGGCGTTGCCTGGTGAAACGTTGTTGTGATGCCTCGTGTAAGGAGGAGAAATGCGTACCACCACGTTTCCGGATTGTAGCCTATCGCGATTGCGGTTTATCGTATCGCGACATTGCTGCTCGCGTTGGTCGAGATCCAATGACTGTTAGCACAATATGGAATCGGGGGGTTCAGGAGGGTAATACAGAACGTAGTGCTGGATCACAACGGGCTCGTATAACTACCAGTCGAGATGACAGGAATTTTATCCGCATGGCTGTAACGGATCGTGCAGCCACGTCTCGACCCGAGTCAACAGATGGGGACGTTTGCAAGACAACAACCATCTGCACGAACAGTTCGACGACGTTTGCAGCAGCATGGACTATCAGCTCGGACACCGCGGCTGCGGGTACCCTTGACGCTGCATCACAGACTGGAGCGCCTGTGTTGGTGTACTCAACGACGAACCTGGGTGCACGAATGGCAAAATGTCATTTTCTCTGATAAATCCAGGTTCTGTTTACAGCATCATGATGGTCGCATTCGTGTTTGGCGACATCGCGGTGAACGCACATTGGAAGCGTGTATTCGTCATCGCCATACTGGCGTATCACCCGGCGTGATGGTATGGGGTGCCATTGGTTACACGTCTCCGTCACCTCTTGTTCGCATTGACGGCACTTTGAATAGTGGATGTTACATTTCAGATGTGTTACGACCCGTGGCTCTACCCTTCATTCGGTCCCTGCCAAACCCTACATTTCAGCAGGATAATGCACGACCGCATGTTGCAGGTCCTGTAAGGGCCTTTCTGGATACAGGAAATGTTCGACCGCTGCCCTGGTCACCACATTCTCCAGATCTCTCACCAATTGAAAACGTCTGATCAATGGTGGCGGAGCAACTGGCTCGTCACAATACGCCAGTCACTACTCTTGATGAACAGTGGTATCATGTTGAAGCTGCATGGGCAGCTGTACCTGTACACGCCATCAAAGCTCTGTTTGACTCAATGACCAGGCGTATCAAGGCCGTTATTACGGCCAGAGGTGGTCGTTCTGGGTACTGATTTCTCATGATCTATGCACCCAAATTTCGTGAAAATGTAATCACATGTCAGTTCTAGTATAATATATTTGTCCAATAAATACCCGTTTATCATCTGCTTTTCTTCTTGGTGCAGCATTTTTAATGGCCAGTAGTGTAAGTTCGTTGATAAAAATGGAGTAAAAGATTGTTAATGCGCACGGGAGTTTTGTTTTTTACTGCTACAGATCTTGTATTCAAGATTTTAAAAGACTCTGAAAAGCATTAAAATAACATGTTAAGTAGTCTACATTTCACCTCCCCTCCCGGTCAGAAGGTCACAGTACCGGAAAAATCAAGCTCTGCATGGTACCACTGTACAGTGTTTGAGAAAGGGTAATTTCTAGCAATGTTATCAACTGCCAAGAGTTTCCATCCGCTTTCGGAGCGAGGAAGAAACGACTGTCTGTCTGCTTCGGTGAGTTCCCCCTTATCTTATTGCCGTGGTGTTAACGCGACATGCACGATTCAAGTAGCAGATATATTGCATAACCGTCTTCAGCACCTGTCGTCAAAAATAACTTCACAGATTCAAGATTGCATAACCATCTCGAGCACCGGTTATCTAAATTTGCTCAACAGGGTTTCGCAATAGATAGCGTCGGCTTTCTTCCAAAGATTTCTGTCAGAGTTCACTTTCGTGTCAGTCCGTCACAATTCTATCAGTATAATTGATGACGACTCCAAGCGATGGAGCTACGCTCTTGAAATGGTCGTACTACGAGTCCTATTAAAATTACTCGATAGTTGACACTTCACGCGTTGTAGTTGGTTTCCTCCAATCAGAGCGCTTGACGTCACCCCGAAATGTTCGCCGTTACCAAACGGCCACAGCAACTGCTCAGTTCACTTCCAATTCCTTGTCTGGCTTTTTTCCTTGAAGTGTTTGCAACCCGAATCATGGGTTTGGCCCTTTTGTTTCGTATTTCATCACACATGATAACCGCACCAAAAACAATACATACGCGTAACGGTGCTAATGAATTACGAGGTGTGGCTAGAAAAAAACCGGACTAGTACTGGTGAAACAATAAAACGAATGCAATAAGGCTGAAAGTCGAGTGGCCTGTCACGTGACTCTCGCTCCGCCTACTGCTCGAGTTTCATCTGCCTCCTGCACTCAGTCTGCCCGTGGCGCCTGTTTTAAGAAGTTGACGTTTTGTCTGTGCGTCGGAAAATGTTGAGTGTACAGAAAGAACAGCGTGTTAACATCAAATTTTGTTTCAAACTAGGAAAATCTGCAAGTGAAACGTTTGTAATGTTACAACAAGTGTACGGCGATGATTGTTTATCGCGAACACAAGTGTTTGAGTGGTTTAAACGATTTAAAGATGGCCGCGAAGACACCAGTGATGACACTCGCACTGGCAGACCATTGTCAGCAAAAACCGATGCAAACATTGAAAAAATCGGTAAACTTGTTCGACACTTTCCTTGTCAACTCCTGTTAACTCAGACACTGCTCTGATTGTTAAACGGCGATCTTGTCGAACAAGTTTACCGATTTTTTCAATGTTTGCATCAGTTTTTGCTGACAGTGGTCTGCCAGTGCGAGTGTCATCACTGGTGTCTTCGCGGCCATCTTTAAATCGTTTAAACCACTCAAACACTTGTGTTCGCGATAAAAAATCATCGCCGTACACTTGTTGTAACATTACAAACGTTTCACTTGCAGATTTTCCTAGTTTGAAACAAAATTTGATGTTAACACGCTGTTCTTTCTGTACACTCAACATTTTCCGACGCACAGACAAAACGTCAACTACTTAAAACAGACGCCACGGGCAGACTGAGTGCAGGAGGCAGATGAAACTCGAGCAGTAGGCGGAGCGAGAGTCACGTGACAGGCCACGCGACTTTCAGTCTTATTGCATTCGTTTTATTGTTTCACCAGTACTAGTCCGGTTTTTTTCTAGCCACACCTCGTACACACGTTTCATACACAGCACTAACGATACACTAATGGATACTTCCGCACAAGAAGCGATAAAAAATCATCGCCGTACACTTGTTGTAACATTACAAACGTTTCACTTGCAGATTTTCCTAGTTTGAAACAAAATTTGATGTTAACACGCTGTTCTTTCTGTACACTCAACATTTTCCGACGCACAGACAAAACGTCAACTACTTAAAACAGACGCCACGGGCAGACTGAGTGCAGGAGGCAGATGAAACTCGAGCAGTAGGCGGAGCGAGAGTCACGTGACAGGCCACGCGACTTTCAGTCTTATTGCATTCGTTTTATTGTTTCACCAGTACTAGTCCGGTTTTTTTCTAGCCACACCTCGTACACACGTTTCATACACAGCACTAACGATACACTAATGGATACTTCCGCACAAGAAGCGATTGAGCGTTACATATCCAGTTATCATAATCACATTAGATAAACTTCGCACGACATTGTGTGAAACCGAATTTCTGAAGGCTGCAATTCATCGTTGCGACTGAGACACTATAGTTTTAAATATAACCTTTTAATCGAGTTCTGCAAAGTAACGCAATGGTTAGGGTCTAGAAGGCCGTAGCTTCAAATTTCATCAAATATAGCGAACCCATTTTATTTCTAAATCTAATCAAAAGAGTTTAAGTATTATTTTTAATCAGTTGATTGATTTATATGACAGGGTGAGCACAAAGTCTTGCCCTGATTATAACAATTTATTACACAATAACCGTTTGACATAATAATTTACATTTGATGCCGTTACATAGGTTGGTATTACTAGTTTTTTTTTTCAAGATCACTTACGTTAGTAAGCCTCAACGTGTGCTCCCTTGGTAGCTCGGAGAATGTCGAGGCGGTATTTCAGTTCCCGCCAGGTGTTTCGTAACATGTGTTCTGTCACAGCACCCACAGCAGCTTGTATCCTAGACTTCAGTTCGTCGACGTCAGCAACTGGTGTGACGAAGACTCTATCCTTGATATAGCCCCAGAAAAAAAAGTCAAGGGGAGTAATGTCTGGAGAGCTGGGTGGCCAGGGTGTTGGACTGTTCCTTCCAATCCACCGATCCGGAAATGTTTCATCCAGGAAATCACGCACTATCAAAGCCCAGTGGGGGTGGTGGAGGGAGGGGGTGCTCCATCTTGCTGAAAAATTATCCATGGTTGATATTCTTCTAACTGTGGAGCTTTGACAGTGCGTTATTTCCTGGATGAAACATTTCCTGATCGGTGGATTGGAAGGAACGGTCCAACACCCTGGCTGGCCACCCCGCTCTCCAGACATTACGCCCCTTCACTTTTTTCTGGGGCTGTATCAAGGACAGAGTCTTCCTCACACCAGCTGCTGACGTCGACGAACTGAAGGCTAGGATACAAGCTGTTGTGGGTGCTATGGCAGTATACACGTTACGAAACACCTGGCGGGAACTGGAATACCGCCTCGACATTCTCCGAGCTAGCAAGGGAGCATACGTTGAGGCTTACTAACGTAAGTGATCTTGAAAAAAAAACTAATAATACCAACCTATGTAACGGCATCAAATGTAAATTATTATGTCAAACGGCTATTCTGTAATAAATTGTTATAATCAGGGGAAGACTTTGTGCTCACTTTGTATTTCTATTTATTTCTGATACTTCGCCATAACATCAACATGAACATCAAGAACAGCAAAACGAGGATAATGGAATGTAGTCGAATTAAGTCGGGTGATGCTGAGGGAATTAGATTAGGAAATGAGACACTTAAAGTAGTAAAGGAGTTTTGCTATTTGGGGAGCAAAATAACTGATGATGGTCGAAGTAGAGAGGATATAAAATGTAGACTGGCAATGGCAAGGAAAGCGTTTCTGAAGAAGAGAACTTTGTTAACATCGAGTATAGATTTAAGTGTCAGGAAGTCATTTCTGAAAGTATTTGTATGGAGTGTAGCCACGTATGGAAGTGAAACATGGACGATAAATAGTTTGGACAAGAAGAGAATAGAAGCTTTCGAAATGTGGTGCTGCAGAAGAATGCTGAAGATTAGATGGGTAGATCATATAACTAATGAGGAAGTATTGAATAGGATTGGGGAGAAGAGAAGTTTGTGGCACAACTTGACCAGAAGACGGGATCGGTTGGTAGGACATGTTCTGAGGCATCAAGGGATCACCAGTTTAGTATTGGAGGGCAGCGTGGAGGGTAAAAATCGTAGAGGGAGACCAAGAGATGAATACACTAAGCAGATTCAGAGGGATGTAGGTTGCAGTAGGTACTGGGAGATGAAGAAGGTTGCACAGGATAGAGTAGCATGGAGAGCTGCATCAAACCAGTCTCATGACTGAAGACCACATCAACAACAACAACTTCGCCATTTCTAATACTTTGCAGCGTCATTTTCATCATCATACTGAAATTTTTTCTGTTTCATATGGAATCTGCTTGAGTTTCCTATAATCTGCAAGAAAGTGCCAATGAGGACTGCTAATCGGTTGCTAAACCGGCAGCTCGTTTAGCCAGTGTGAGGATGGTTTCAGGTTACCAAGGATAGCAAGTAATTACAGATTGCTTTTAGCGCTGAAACTGATTTTTTTTTTCTGGCTTGAGTTGGCTCGCATAGGTTAGCCTTAATGGTCGTGAACAAAGCGACAGTTCTGCCTCACATTATTGACCGCCGTTTTCTCGGATACATTGCACACAACGATGTTGTGGTTAGTTTAGAACACCGAGGACTACAAAACGCGTCGTCCGTCGCAGTTTAGTCATTGGTCACTAAAAATCAGCGGTCGAGAGAACATCTCGCATTTCCGTCATACCTCGCGGGCAGCCACTTCCAACATTGCTCGGCGCTACACTTCAACAGTATTTGTGTAGTGACCCACCGTGTTTGTGTGTCGCCTATATCCGGGTCGGCAGCCAATGTGGCAACGCTGTAGCTGCAAGTGACGGGTGTCAGCTATCAAGTAATTTTAATCGGACTATGGTGCCTTACGTACCTGGTCCTTAATAAATGTTCCGCACTATTCCACAACCATTACAACAAACGCCTTACATCCGCTTCTCTTACTACCGATTTTGCGCTTCATCGCTTTTAAAATCTTGGTATTATACCTATGTCTTCAAACTATGTGACTCACTCCAAATGTTAACCACGAAATTTAGGTTTTTAAAATGCGCCTGCTGCAAAATGCAATGTATTTTTTCTGTTTTCCGGGCGGGATTAGCCGAGCTGTCTAAGGCATTGCAGTCATGGATTGTGCTGCTGGTCCCGGGTGAGGTTCGACTCCTCCCTCGGGCATGGGTGTATGTGTTTGTCCTTAGGATACTTTAGGTTAAGTAGTGTGTAAGCTTATGGACTGATGACCTTAGCAGTTAAGTCTCATAATATTTTACACACATTGTGAACATTTTTTTTTCTGTTTACCCAAGCAAGTTTGGCGACGTATGTGTCATCCTCTGTGGGCCTCGATTTATTTTTGAATTCTGAAATTTGTTATGTACAGGTCGGCATGCATTTGTGTCTTTTTATGACTTTTACAGCTAGTCATGTTTTCCATCTTGTTGTGCATCTTTGGAGTGTATTGTTGTTTTGCTGTAAACACAGAAACTTTTTGACGTCTTTTACACATCAAGCTCATATGTTATTACGCTCTCTCGTACACAGAACCAGTCTGTGAGAAAGCATATGTCGCCCTGTTCAACTGAAACACAGGAAAAGAAAGGTCACGAGGATCTTCCAACCAGTGCAATTAATCATATCAACACGTCACCGAGGGCTCACCACAAATATTGTAATCGGATACTATCAGCACCTTTCACTTTATTACGGGCTTTATATAGATCTTTTTATTCGAAAACGGCCATTAGAGACCCAGTTAGGTGCTAATTACGACATTGTGGAAAGCATTCTACGTAGCTCGCATTGTTTGCATCCTCTGTGGCAGGCTGTCTTCTTTGCTCTGCCCGCCCCAAGTTCAGTTCTTAATCATGATGTAGAGCCATACCGA
Organism: Schistocerca nitens; assembly: GCF_023898315.1. Classification (NCBI taxonomy): domain Eukaryota; kingdom Metazoa; phylum Arthropoda; class Insecta; order Orthoptera; family Acrididae; genus Schistocerca; species Schistocerca nitens. Next base: position 55,564,699 of record NC_064623.1, on the reverse strand, counting down.
AGCGACCCTGCGCCCCTGGCAGATCTGCCGAAGTTACGTCCCCCCGCCCACTTCCCAGGAAAAACTACATTTCTGCAATTTTTTGTACACAGATGTAGGAAATTTCGTAATTTGTAAGGCAGGTTTAATAAAGATGAAAATGGTTCAAATGGCTCTGAGCACTATGGGATTTAACTTATGACGTCAGCAGACCCCCCAGAACTTAGAACTACTTAAACCTAACTGACCTAAGGACATCACACTTATCCAAGCTCGAGGCAGGATTCGAACCTACGACTGTAGCAGCCGCGCTGTTCCAGACTGTAGCGCCTAGAACCGCTCGGACACTCCTAATACAGATGAAGCATTGTTGATAAATATTACTTAAATTAACTATACAGACGAAAAATGTTCAATGTTGCATATAACAAAACGAATGTATAATTGTAGTAAATGAATTACAAATTGTACTAGTTTTCTAAAAGATTTCAAAGCAAAGCAAAGTCTGTCTTATTGTTTGTGGCAGCTATGTTACACTGATTTTATCATGAGGTATAAAAAATAACGGATATTTTTGTTTCCATTAAATTATTAACAGTGTATAAATCATTAATAGGAAATGAAAGAAGAAGGGCTATAAGCCAGTGTTGAGAACACACTCCTTTCCAAGAACTGTGTTCTAATTATAATTTGACTTTCCAGTCCCTTGCTTTGAACGCAGAAAACTCATTGACAAAGTCACCGAAGTCAAATTTAGCAGCTATGTCGTATTCTGTCGACAAGGTAGCTGAGTTTAACAGTCTGCTTCACCTATACTCGACCTTCAGTACCTTTTTTTATCATCTTTAATTTGCTGAAACTGCGCTGAAATCGCCATAAATATCCTCAAAGTTATTTTGATGTCTGGCTAAGCATCTAGTAAGCCATATTTCGAAAAAAAATCAAAATAAGCAAATGGTAATCTGTGGCGTGTTCTTCATCAGCTCTTTCTGCTGGAATTTAAAAGCAGCCATTTCGTTAATTAGCTTTATTGTATCGATATTTCTCTTGTATTTGGCACCAAAATCTGCTGCGTACACACAGCCCTCATTTTATGCTTGTCTGACAGGAAATTAAAGTGATATGAAATTATATTATAGGTGATAATTGTTTCCCATTTCACTTGTTGTTGTTGTGGTCTTCAGTCCTGAGACTGGTTTGATGCAGCTCTCCATGCTACTCTATCCTGTGCAAGCTTCTTCATCTCCCAGTACCTACTGCAACCTACATCCTTCTGAATCTGCTTAGTGTATTGATCTCTTGGTCTCCCTCTACGATTTTTACCCTCCACGCTGCCCTCCAATGCTAAATTTGTGATCCCTTGATGCCTCAAAACATGTCCTACCAACCGATCCCTTCTTCTAGTCAAGTTGTGCCACAAACTTCTCTTCTCTCCAATCCTATTCAATACCTCCTCATTAGTTATGTGATCTACCCACCTTATCTTCAGCATTCTTCTGTAGCACCACATTTCGAAAGCTTCTATTCTCTTCTTGTCCAAACTAGTTATCGTCCATGTCTCACTTCCATACATGGCTACACTCCATACAAATACTTTCAGAAACGACTTCCTGACACCTAAATCTATACTCGATGTTAACAAATTTCTCTTCTTGAGAAACGCTTTCCTTGCCATTGCCAGTCTACATTTTATATCCTCTCTACTTCGACCATCATCGGTTATTTTACTCCCTAAATAGCAAAACTCCTTTACTACTTTAAGTGTCTCATTTCCTAATCTAATTCCCTCAGCATCACCCGACTTAATTTGACTACATTCCATTATCCTCGTTTTGCTTTTGTTGATGTTCATCTTATATCCTCCTTTCAAGACACTGTCCATTCCGTTCAACTGCTCTTCCAAGTCCTTTGCTGTCTCTGACAGAATTACAATGTCATCGGCGAACCTCAAAGTTTTTACTTCTTCTCCATGAATTTTAATACCTACTCCGAATTTTTCTTTTGTTTCCTTTACTGCTTGCTCAATATACAGATTGAATAACATCGGGGAGAGGCTACAACCCTGTCTCACTCCTTTCCCAACCACTGCTTCCCTTCCCGGGTTCGATTCCCGGCGGGGTCAGGGATTTTCTCTGCCTCGTGATGGCTGGGTGTTGTGTGCTGTCCTTAGGTTAGTTAGGTTTAAGTAGTTCTAAGTTCTAGGGGACTTATGACCACAGCAGTTGAGTCCCATAGTGCTCAGAGCCATTTGAACTGCTTCCCTTTCATGCCCCTCGACTCTTATAACTGCCATCTGGTTTCTGTACAAATTGTAAATAGCCTTTCGCTCCCTGTATTTTACCCCTGCCACCTTCAGAATTTGAAAGAGAGTATTCCAGTCAACATTGTCAAAAGCTTTCTCTAAGTCTACAAATGCTAGAAACGTAGGTTTGCCTTTTCTTAATCTTTCTTCCAAGATAAGTCGTAAGGTCAGTATTGCCTCACGTGTTCCAACATTCCTACGGAATCCAAACTGATCTTCCCCGAGGTCCGCTTCTACCAGTTTTTCCATTCGTCTGTAAAGAATTCGCGTTAGTATTTTGCAGCTGTGACTTATTAAACTGATAGTTCGGTAATTTTCACATCTGTCAACACCTGCTTTCTTTGGGATTGGAATTATTATATTCTTCTTGAAGTCTGAGGGTATTTCGCCTGTCTCATACATCGTGCTCACCAGATGGTAGAGTTTTGTCATGACTGGCTCTCCCGAGGCCATCAGTAGTTCTAGTGGAATGTTGTCTACTCCCGGGGCCTTGTTTCGACTCAGGTCTTTCAGTGCTCTGTCAAACTCTTCACGCAGTATCTTATCTCCCATTTCGTCTTCATCTACATCCTCTTCCATTTCCATAATATTGTCCTCAAGTACATCTCCCTTGTATAAACCCTCTATATACTCCTTCCACCTTTCTACCTTCCCTTCTTTGCTTAGAACTGGGTTTCCATCTGAGCTCTTGATATTCATACAAGTGGTTCTCTTCTCTCCAAAGGTCTCTTTAATTTTCCTGTAGGCAGTATCTATCTTACCCCTAGTGAGACAAGCCTCTACATCCTTACATTTGTCCTCTAGCCATCCCTGCTTAGCCATTTTGCACTTCCTGTCGATCTCATTTTTGAGACGTTTGTATTCCTTTTTGCCTGCTTCATTTACTGCATTTTTATATTTTCTCCTTTCATCAATTAAATTCAATATTTCTTCTGTTACCCAAGGATTTCTATTAGCCCTCGTCTTTTTACCTACTTGATCGTCTGCTGCCTTCACCACTTCATCCCTCAGAGCTACCCATTCTTCTTCTACTGTATTTCTTTCCCCCATTCCTGTCAATTGTTCCCTTATGCTCTCCCTGAAACTCTCTACAACCTCTGGTTCTTTCAGTTTATCCAGGTCCCATCTCCTTAAATTCCCACCTTTTTGCAGTTTCTTCAGTTTCAATCTGCAGTTCATAACCAATAGATTGTGGTCAGAATCCACATCTGCCCCAGGAAATGTCTTACAATTTAAAACCTGGTTCCTAAATCTCTGTCTTACCATTATATAATCTATCTGAAACCTGTCAGTATCTCCTGGCTTCTTCCATGTATACAGCCTCCTTTCATGATTCTTGAACCAAGTGTTAGCTATGATTAAGTTATGCTCTGTGCAAAATTCTACAAGGCGGCTTCCTCTTTCATTCCTTCCCCCCAATCCATATTCACCTACTATGTTTCCTTCTCTCCCTTTTCCTACTGACGAATTCCAGTCACCCATGACTATTAAATTTTCGTCTCCCTTCACTACCTGAATAGTTTCTTTTATCTCGTCATACATTTCATCTATTTCTTCATCATCTGCAGAGCTAGTTGGCATATAAACTTGTACTACTGTAGTAGGCATGGGCTTTGTGTCTATCTTGGCCACAATAATGCGTTCACTATGCTGTTTGTAGTAGCTAACCCGCACTCCTATTTTTTTATTCATTATTAAACCTACTCCTGCATTACCCCTATTTGATTTTGTATTTATAACCCTGTAATCACCTGACCAAAAGTCTTGTTCCTCCTGCCACCGAACTTCACTAATTCCCACTATATCTAACTTTAACCTGTCCATTTCCCTTTTTAAATTTTCTAACCTACCTGCCCGATTAAGGGATCTGACATTCCACGCTCCGATCCGTAGAATGCCAGTTTTCTTTCTCCTGATAACGACGTCCTCTTGAGTAGTCCCCGCCCGGAGATCCGAATGGGGGACTATTTTACCTCCGGAATATTTTACCCAAGAGGACGCCATCATCATTTAATCATACAGTAGAGCTGCATGTCCTCGGGAAAAATTACGGCTGTAGTTTCCCCTTGCTTTCAGCCGTTCGCAGTACCAGCACAGCAAGGCCGTTTTGGTTAATGTTACAAGGCCAGATCAGTCAGTCATCCAGACTGTTGCCCCTGCAACTACTGAAAAGGCTGCTGCCCCTCTTCAGGAACCACATGTTTGTCTGGCCTCTCAACAGATACCCCTCCGTTGTGGTTGCACCTACGGTACGGCCATCTGTATCGCTGAGGCACGCAAGCCTCCCCACCAACGGCAAGGTCCATGGTTCATGGGGGGGCCCATTTCACTTATTGTGCTACAAAACGCCACTGTGTCCTGCGCATGTACCCCGACATCAATATGGGATATGATCACCATGCACACGTACACAGGCCGCACAACGGGTTAGCATACTCTGGATCGGGTCGTCAAGTGTCTGCTGGGGTATAGCCTCCCATTCTTGCACCAGTGCTTGTCGGAGCTCCTGAAGTGTCGGAGGGCTTTGAAGACGTGTAGCTGCCAGCGCCACCGCGCGACGACCGAACGTCAAATACACCGCATGGTCATAGCCCGAGGTGATTTAAACCCGCAAACCGCCCACCCCCACACGCTGTCGGAGCACTTTGCTTTAGGCATGTTGAACAAGGCAAAGGCTGCAATGCAAACTGATTACTGGGAACACTTGTGCGACGTCCCATACTGTAGCGCCTGGACACGTTTCCTGTCTGCTGGACTCGTTGCCATAATCTTGAGATCACACTTTGTGGCACACGGAGGGCCTGTGCTACGACCTGCTGTGTTTGACCAGCCTCCAGTCGCCCTAGTATTCTACCCCTCATAACGTTATGAATGTGTGCTCTTTGAGCCATTTTCAACACACAGTCACCATTAGCACGTCCGACTACGACTACGATGATTATTACGGCAGAAGCCGCCTTTGTTGGCTCTGAGAGCGTATTGTCGACTCTGCCCAACAGTGTTTTATGTTCGCGAAACGGCTATTTTCTGCTACAGTCCTGAGAAATAAAGCTGTGTCGTAATTTATCTGTTTATCTTTCATAATAGCACATTAAATATTGTCTCGTGAGCAACATATTCATTTTCTTATTCGTGTGTCCCGTAAGATACGAGAAAAACGGTATATGCATTTTTGGTGACAGTTGACGGAAATATGACCTATTATATTGAAAGTTAGCCGCAATATGACCTATTACTAAAATTTGTTGAAATATGTCTTTATGTACACAATCAAAATACATTTTTCTACACTAAAATGCCTAGATTTGTGTATAAATTGTTCTAAAATTCATCCTATAGTTCAGAAAAAATATGACTTCTCATTAAAATCCGAGCCCTAGTAATTACAATACCAGAAGGAAAAATGACATTCATTACTCCACATTAAGTATGCTAAATAACTAACCAGCTAATTTGTACAAACCTATCAGCACACCTATTAGTGGATATTAATATGGAGTGTATCCACCCTTCGCCTTTCTGACTACTTGAACTCTGCTGGGGACATTTTCTATAAGATGTCTGAATGTCTGGAGAAATGGTAGTTCATTGTTCCTCAAGAGCCGGAATCAGAGAAGGTAGTCACGTTGGACGCCGGGGTTCAAGTCCGGACTAAGGGGACGCCAGTCCATTTCAGAAATCGCATTGCCTCATAGATACTGCTTCATGATGGGGTGCATTATCATGCTGACAAACTCATCATCTCCGAGCAGTTTCTCTACTGACAAACTGCCTGTTAGCTTCTCTTGGCTTCTTTCTCGAGTTCTACGGCCGACGTTTATTTGATGATTTTTCCGACGTTCCACCAGCACTAGTGGGCTGACATTTTCAAAGCTTCAGCCTTCATTGCTGGTGATGGACTAAAGTCGAGCTAACGGCCACAGATTATATGTACCTGGTGGGTCAACGTCCAAGGGCTTTTCAGTGGTCATTTCCGGTACGGTACTCCTCTTGTTACCTGCAACGGTCGTTCGCTGCAGCACGAGAATCCAGGATCCTTTCACCTTGAGACTTTCTTCCGTGGTGAGGTGACTTCCAAAGACACCAGAATGGTCTCCGTGCCAACGTAAAATTTACCATGGAGGTAGATAAGACAAACAGCTACCCTTTCTAGATGTGCTGAACACAAGGGGTGGTGTAAACCTGGGGGACGGCGTGTATTGAAAACCGACACCCACGGACCTATACATGCACAAACAGTCAAATCACCACCCGAGCCAGAACAGTGGCATGATTAATAAGCTCGGAACGCGAGCGAGACGAATATTCCGAAGCACCTCAGACGAGAGATGCAACGCCTGGAAAGCGTTCTGAGCATCAGTGGGTACTCCACCAGTTACACAGGGTGTGTCACTACCTATTGCCACCAAGAATAACTCCGAAAGTATGATAGTAGCTGAAAAGTTTGTGGGACAAATGTTGCATGGGACAACGGGGGCCATAATATGACGTTTTTTGTTGCTAGGTGGTGTCGCGTCAGAGATATGAAGGTCAGCTTTGTTTTGTTAAATGGGATGCTATAGTTTGGTAATTATTTTCTGATAGCGGCTATCGAGACGAATCCAATGATGCGTAACAGTAAGGTAGTTGAAAGTCAACGAAGATCACAAAGGTGGAATGGACGTCCATTTACAGAAGGTGTTCGAAGTGATGACCATTGGTATAAATGCAGTGCTGCAATCTTCTTATCATGGGTTAAGTGGTATTTGAGTGGTATTCCTTATTACTTCTGCACTTATCGAAGCACATGTTCTGACCATTCTCTCTCACATATCTTCAGGTGTAGCTGGAACGTCTTTATAAACAATGTCTTTTACGAATCCTCACAAGAAAAAATACAGAGGCGTCAAGTCTGGTGAACGAGCCGGCCCCGACACATATCCTCCGTGGTCAATCCAACGATTTGGGAATTGTCTCTGCAACTCATTTCTAGCCATCAGCGAAAAATGTTCCGGACACCCATCGTGTTGATACCACATTCTGTTGCTTGTTACTAAAGATATTTCGTCCAATAACAGACCTAATGTTTCTTGCAGGAATATGGTGTACTTCCTACCATTAAGATTTCCTTCGATGAAATAGGAGCCTATAATTCTGTCTTCCAGAATCCCACACCATACATTCACTTACCACGGTTTTTGGTGTGCAACTTTCCGCAGCCAACATGAATTTTCAGTTGCCCAATAACGCATGTTATGCAAATTAACATTTCCATGGTTCGTGAATGTAGCCTCGTCAGTAAATAAAATTAAATTAATGAACGTGTCATCCCTCTGAATCTGAAGTTCAGCCCATCGGAAGAACTCAATGCGACGCATACAATCTGTGCTAGTTAATTCTTGGTGGAGACTGATATGGTAAGCCGGCCGCGGTGGCCGTGCGGTTCTGGCGCTGCAGTCCGGAACCGCGGGACTGCTACGGTCGCAGGTTCGAATCCTGCCTCGGGCATGGATGTGTGTGATGTCCTTAGGTTAGTTAGGTTTAAGTAGTTCTAAGTTCTAGGGGACTGATGACCTAAGATGTTAAGTCCCATAGTGCTCAGAGCCATTTTGAACTGATGTGGTAAGGACGATATTTATGGCGACGCAGAACACGAACAACACTGGTCTGGCTCATGCCAGATTCCCTTGCGATTTGATGCGAACTAACACAAGGACCTCGAACCACAGTCGCAAGAGTACCAATTTCCGTTTTCTTGTTAGTAACTTTCCCTCGCCGGTTATGTTTCCGATGCGTTAAACATCCAGTTGTTCTCAGTTTATCACACCCATATTTAAAAGTACGACGTGTAGGGTGAGTACGTTGAGGATATCTTTCAGCGTAAAAGTCTCTAGCTCCCAATGAATTTCGTTGGCATTCGCCGTAAATGAGAAGCATATCGACTTTTTCTTCGAACCTATTAGTGCTGTACTGCGACACCGTCGAATGGTGTTTACATGTCAATGTCAAGTTAGATGGATACGTCGTATTCGGCGATTATTTACTATTTGCACGATATATCAGAGAGAATTGTCAGAGCATGCGCTTCGATAAGTGCCGAAATGAAAAGGAATACCATTGAATCCATGATAAGAAGATTGCAGCAGTGCACTGATACCAATGGTCATCACTTCGAACACCTTCTGTAAATGGACGTTGATGCCACCTTTTTGACCTTCGTTAACCTTCAACGACCTTACTGTTACACACCATTGGATTCGCCTCGATAGCCGCTATCAGAAAATAAGTGCCTCACTATAGTATCCCATTAAAAAAAAGTTGACCATATCTCTGATGTGACCACATCTAGCAACAAGAAACCAATGTCATATTATGGCCCCCGTTGTCCCATGCAACATTTGTCCCACAAACTTTCCAGCTACTACCATACTTTCTGAGTTATTTTAGGTGGCACTAGTTAGTGACTCGCCCTCTATAAGAAGTGTAACAAACAATCAGCGAAGTGACACACAGAAAAATAAATGTCGGGCACGGCTTTTCTGCGGCATATTCCCAGAGTGACGGACAGAATCGGTCGTATATTGCGCAAACCGACAAAGAAGATCAAAGAGTGTGTCAGATCGGCAAAGGAGGAAAGGGACCCTCTTGCAATGTCGGGGTATAACGGATACTATGCACATTCTGAAAAATTTATGTTGGAATGCTTGGACGATCAAGCAACACCACGTTTACCGAACATAAGCGGCATTGCAGGTTGGGGCAGGTGGAGAAATCTACCGTGGCAGAGTAAGCGCTGTGTGAGACCAACCACGTAGTAAAATTCACATATGCGGAAGTTCTGGCTGTGGAGAACTATCACATCCGCTTGTTCAGAGAAGCTGTAGAAATACGCAAACATGAAAATAGCTGCAACAAGAAAGAGGGAAGCCTCAAAGTGAACACATCCTGGATTCCCGTGCTGCAGCGAACGACCGTTGCAAGTAGCAAGAGGAGAGCCGCACTGTAAATGACCACGGAAAAGCTGTTGGGCGTTGGCGTGCCAGGTACATACAACCCGCGGCTGTGAGCTCGGCTCCAGTACACCACCAGCAATGGAGGGTGAAGCTTTCACAATGCCAGCCACTCGCGCTGGCGAAACGTCAGAAAGGTCATCAGGTGAACGTATGACGAAGAACTCGAGACAGAAGCCAACAGGCAGCTTGTCAACAAATGGCGACATTGTAAAATGTTTTCAGATCCTTTCGCATTTAGCATTTTTTACAGTAATGGAACCACGCCCCAACAACGAAAAACAAACTCAAACCGCAACACTTCCACCTCCACACTTCACTGTTGGCATTTCAGAAAACGGCAGGTAACTTTCAGTAGTAGTTCGCCAAACCCAAACTCTTTCATCGGATCGTCACAAGGTATAGCGTGACTCATGACTCCAAATCATTCGTTTCCAGTCACTCGATATCCGGTGGCGACGGTTTTTCACCGCCTCAAGCGTCGTTTAACGTTATCTGCAGAACTGTGTTGCTAATGACGATCTGGTCGACCATTTCGTACCATTCTTTTCGGCGCGTCGCAAAAGCCGTGAGGCGCAGACGCCACACTGCAACACACCGCTGTCGAGCTGGTTGCCAGCTCAACCCCTGTGGCTACACGACGTTCTACCTCCGCCATTTGGAGCGCGACCTGCAGAGGGCGTGTAAATCAGCAAGAGAGGTCGCTCCTGCCATGAACCTTATGCTGCATCCGTCAGTGTCTCGTGCAGCCAATCAGGAGGAAGTGTACCTCCGCTGTGCAGGTATTTATTACCGCACTCTCGGCGATCACGTCAACGCCGATGACACGGCACTTTATACAACCGGCCGCTATCCTGATCAAGGTAAGTGGACGCAACAGTCACCTGGTGTTGTTCCAATAAAATGGCCCTCAATGCCGCCAAAACCAAGGCCGTGTATTTCACTAAACGGCGCCCTATACTCCACAACAACATCTCTTTCGGGGGCGTCCGGGTCCCGTGGTCCCAAGCTACCAAGTATGTCGGCGTCTGGTTGGATAAGAAAATTTTCTTCAACCGCCACGCAGAATACGTCACCCATAAAGGGTTAAAGTTGACAAAGGCCTTGTACCCGCTCTTCTCCAGCCGAGAGCTGAATTTAGACACCAAGCTCTGCAAGTACTATGACAGTTAGGCGGGAGGTGAGGAAACTTGGATTTTATGGTCGAGCGGCTCCTCATAAGCCACACATATCACGCAGGTAAATGCCAAACGACGACTCGCTTGGTGTAAGGAGCGTAAACATTGGACGATTGAATAGTGGGAAAACGTTGTGTGAAGTGACGAATCACGGTACACAATGTGGCGATCCGATGGCAGGATGTGGGTACGGCGAATGACCGGTGAACATAATCTGCCAGCATGTGTAGTGCCAACAGTAAAATTCGGAGGCGTTGTTGTTATGGTGTGGTGGTGTTTTTCATGGAGGGGGCTTGCACCCCTTGTTGTTTTGCGTGGCACTATCACAGCACAGGCCTACATTGATGTTTCAAGCACCTTCTTGCTTCTCACAGTTAAAGAGCAATTCGGGAATGGCGATTGCATCTTCCAACTCGATCGAGCACATGTTCATAATGCACGGCCTGAGGCGAAGTGTTTACACGATAGTAACATCCCTGTAATGGACTGGCCTGCACAGAGTCCTGACCTGAATCCTATAGAACACCTTTGGGATGTTTTGGAACGCCGACTTCGTGCCAGGTCACACCGACCGACATCGATACCTCTCCTCAGTGCAGCATTCCGTGCAGAATGGGCTGATTCCCCAAGAAACCTTTCAGCACCTAACTGAACGTATGCCTGCGAGAGTGGAAGCTATCATCAAGGGTAAGGGTGGGCCAACACCGTACTAAATTCCAGCATTATCGATGGAGGGAGCCACAAACACCTAAGTCATTTTCAACCAGGTGTCCTGATACTTTTGATCATATAGTGTACGTGCAGTACATTTATTTACATTCAATTCCAGCTGCCAGAGCCTGTACCATTTATCTATCCTCTGTAGGTCATCTTGCAAATCTGTACTGTCTGCTGGCGTTGCTACTTTGTTATAAACAACTGCATCATTTGCGAACAGCCTTAAAGAGAATCCGACGCTTTCTACTAGATTATTTATGTACATTGTAAACGATAACGGTCCTATCACACTCCGTTGCGATACTCCGAAAATTATCTTTACATCTGTCCATCTTGCTCCATTGAGAGCGACGTATTGAGTTCTGTAAGGGCGTAACGTTGCAAAGTGACATGAAATGAAGCGAGCGCGGAAAGTGGGTTTTCGAGAAGACGAAAGGCAGACCTCGGTTTATTGGGAGAATTCTAGAAAAATGTAGCTCGTGTATAAGGGAGATAATGTCCAGAACACTAGTAATCGTAGAGTCAAACTTCCTAGCAGATTAAAACTGTGTGACGGACCAATACTGGAACTCGGTTCTTTTGTCTTTCGTGGGCAAGTGCTCTACCATCTGAATTACCCAAGGGGTGTGAGTCGTTCTTGGGTAGCTCAGATGGTAGAGCACTTGCCTGCGAAAGGCAAAGCTCCCGAGTTAGAGTCTCGGTCCGGCACACAGTTTTAATCTGCCAGAAAGTTTCATATCAGCGCACACTCCGCTGCAGAGTGAAAATCGTATTCTGGTAATCGCTGAGCGTTTGGAATCCCCACCAGAATCCAAACGGGAATCCGTACGGCCATTAAAATTGCTACACCAAGAAGAAATGCAGATGATACACGGGTATTCGTTGGACAAATATATTATACTAAAACTGACATGTGATTACATTTTCACGCAATTTGGGTGCATAGATCATGAGAAATCAGTACCCAGAACAACCACCTCTGGCCGTAATAACGGCCTTGATACGCCTGGGCATTGTCAAACAGAGCTTGGATGGCGTGTACAGGTTCAGCTGCCCATGCAGCTTCAACACGATACCACAGTTCATCAAGAGTAGTGACTGGCGTATTGTGACGAGCCAGTTGCTCGACCACCATTCACCAGACGTTTTCAATTGGTGAGAGATCTGGAGAATGTGCTGGCCAGGGCAGCAGTCGAACATTTTCTGTATCGAGAAAGGCCCGTACAGGACCTGCAACATGCGGTCGTGCATTATCCTGCTGAAATGTAGGGTTTCGCAGGGATCGAATGTAGGGTAGAGCCACAGGTCGTAACACATCTGAAATGTAACGTCCACTGTTCAAAGTTCCGTCAATGAGAACAAGAGGTGACCGAGACGTGTAACCAATGGCACCCCATACCATCACACCGGGTGATACGCCAGTATGGCGATGGCGAATACACGCTTCCAATGTGCGTTAACCGCGATGTCGCGAAACACGGATGTGACCGTCATGATGCTGTAAACAGAAACTGGATTCATCCGACAAAAAATGACGCTTTGCCATTCGTGCACCCAGGTTCGTCGTTGAGTACACCATCGCAGGCGCTCCTGTCTGTGATGCAGCGTCAAGGGTAACCGCAGCCTTGGTCTCCGAGCTGATAGTCCATGCTGCTGCAAACGTCGTCGAACTGTTCGTGCAGATGGTTGTTGCCTTGCAAAAGTCCACATCTGTTGACTCAGGGATCGAGACGTGGATGTACGATCCGTTACAGCCATGCGAATAAGATGCCTGTCATCTCGACTGCTAGTGATACGAGGCCGTTGGGATCTAGCACGGCGTTCCGTATTACCCTCCTGAAGCCACCGATTCCATATTCTGCTAACAGTCATTGGATCTCGACCAACGCGAGCAGCAATGTCGCGATAGGATAAACCGCAATCGCGATAGGCTACACTCCGACCTTTATCAAAGTCGGAAACGTGATGGTACGCATTTCTCTTCCTTACACGAGGCATCACAACAACGTTTCACCAGGCAACGCCGGTCAACTGCTGTTTGTGTATGAGAAATCGGTTAGAAACTTTCATCATGTCAGCACGTTCTATGTGTTGCCAACCTTTTGTGAATTCTCTGAAAAGCTAATCATTTGCATATCACAGCATCTTCTTCCTGTCGGTTAAATTTCGCGTCTGTAGAATGTCATCTTCGTGGTGTAGCAATTTTAATGGCCAGTAGTGTACTTTTCGCGGAAACACTGCTGAGGAAGTTTAGAAAATCCGCATTTATGATAGACAGCAGAATGATCCTACGGCTTTCAACGCGCATCTCCTGCAAGAACCACCAGGATAAGAGAAATCAGAGCTTGTGTGGAAGCAAATAGGCAGTCCTTTTTCCACCGTTCCATTTACGAGGAGATCAGGAAAGGGAAAACTTGAAGTGGTACGGGATTTCATGTGCAATGTACCGTATGGTGGCTTGCGGGGTATGTCTGTAGACACATGTCTTAATTCAGCTTCCTTTGGGGTTACTTTTCTCTTCTATGAAGCGTGTGCCCTAGAAAAACATGGGCCATAATTTCTCGCATGCAGTTGTCAGCCTCTTTGTCACTAGCTTTATGTTTTACAGTCTCCTGTTTCCTTGAGATACTTACAGCTGCCAACGCTTTTGTCTTACCATACCCCCTTCTTCGGATGGTGAGGGGTTGCTTTGATTTTCATATACGCTCTGAGAAAACTATAAAACCACCCACCACAAAGGAATTATCCGAATGGGACGAAAATCGGTACATGAGACGTACATGCAGACAAATAAATTATTACAGTTTCATCTACATCTGCATCCATACTCCGCAAGCCACCTGACGGTGTGTGCCGGAGGTTACTTTGACTACCTCTATCGGTTCTCCCTTCTATTCCAGTCGCGTATTGTTTGTGGAAAGAAAGATTGTCGGTATCCCTCTGTGTGGACTCTAATCTCTCTGATTTTATCCTCATGGTCTCTTCGCGAGATATACGTAGGAGGGAGCAATATACTGCTTGACTCCTCGGTGAAGGTATGTTCTCGAAACTTCAACAAAGGCCGTACCGAGCCACTGAGCGTCTCTCTTGCAGAGTCTTCCACTGGAGTTTATCTTTCCTCTCCGTAACGCTTTCGCGATTACTAAATGACCCTGTAACGAAGTGCGCTGCTGTGCGTTGGATCTTCTCTATCTCTTCTATCAACCCTATCTGGTACGGATCCCACTCTGCTGAGCAGCATTCTAGGCAGTGGGCGAACAAGTGTACTGTAACCTACTTCCTTTGTTTTCGGACTGCATTTCCTTAGGATTCTTCCAATGAATCTCAGTCTGGCATCTGCTTTACCAACGATCAACTTTATATGATCATTCGATTTTAAATCACTCCTAATGCCTACTCCCAGATAATTTATCGAATTAACTGCTTCCATTTGCTGACCTGCTATATTGTAACTAAACGATGAAGGATCTTTCTTTCCATGTATTCGCAGCACATCACACTTGTCTACATTGAGGTTCAATTGCCATTCCCTGCATCATGCGTCAATTCGTTGCATTTCAGTAGAATTTTCCATTGTTACAACCTCTCGATATACTACAGCATCATCCGCAAAAAGCCTCAGTGAACTTCCGATGTTATCCACAAGGTCACACACACACACACACACACACACACACACACACACACACACATATATATATATATACACCACCATATAATGTGAACAGCAACGGTCCTACGACACTCCCCTGCGGCACACCTGAAATCACTCTCACTTCAGAAGACTTCTCTCCATTGAGAATGACATGCTGCTTTCTGTTATCTAGGAACTCTTCAATCCAACAACTGGTCTCATAGTCCATATGCTACTACTTTGTTCATTAAACGACTGTGGGGAACTGTATCAAATGCCTTGCGGAAGTAAAGAAACACGGCATGTACCTGGGAACCCGTGTCTATGGCCCTCTGAGTCTCGTGGACGAATAGCGCGAGCTGGATTTCACACGATCGTCTTTTTCGAAACCCATGCTGATTCCTACAGAGTAGATTTCTCGTCTCCAGAAAAGTCATTATACTCGAACATAATAGGTGTTCCAAAATTCTACAACTGATCGACGTTAGAGATATAGGTCTGTAGTTCTGCACATCTGTTCGACGTCCCTTCTTGAAAACGGGGATGACCTGTGCCCTTTTCCAATCTTTCGGAACGCTACGCTCTTCTTGGGATCTGCGGTACACCGCTTCAAGAAGGGGGGGCACGTTCCTTCGCGTACTCTGTGTAAAATTGAACTGGTATCCCATCAGGTCCAGCGGCCTTTCCTCTTTTGAGCGATTTTAATTGTTTTTCTATCCCTCTGTCATCTGTTTCGATATCTACCATTTTGTCATCTGTGCGACAGTCTAGAGAAGGAACTACAGTGCAGTCTTCCTCTGTGAAACAGCTTTGGAAAAAGGCATTTAGTATTTCGGCCTTTAGTCTGTCGTCCTCTGTTTCAGTACCATTTTGGCCACAGAGCGTCTGGACAGTTTCAGGGAAATTAGATGATTTAATCAAGAGAAAGAGCTCCACAACTGAGCAAGTCAATAGCGCGTTGGTCCACCTCTGGCCCTTGTGGAAGCTGTTACTCGGCTTGGCACTGATTGATCGAGTTGTTCGATGTCCTCATGAGCGTCATCGTTCCGAATTCTGTCCGAATGGCCCGTTATATCGTCAGAATCCCGAGTTTGTTGGAGGGCTCTGCCCATAACGCTCCAAACGATCCTAGATGGGGAGAGATCCGCCGAGCTTGCTGGCCAAGTTATGGTTTGGCAAGCACGAAAGCAGTAGAGGCTCTCGCATTATGCGGGCGGGCATTATCTTGCTGAAATGTAAGCTCAGTGAGCCGTGGCGGGACTGGCGCCAGTAGTATCTCTGGCATGAGGACGATCGATTTTCTAGTGCAGGGGTTTGTCTTTGGGCTTGGGCCGGCTCGAGATATAAGGATGTGCCGACCGCGAGTAGGTGAGGACACAACGCTTTGAGAACGTTACGCGGTGGTGCGCGAGTCGGCGATTGGGTGGTGGACAGAGGTGAAGACGGCGTGCCTGAGGCCAGGCGGCGGTTGTCACGTGGTTGTACTGGAGTCGGCGGGAGTTGGCCGTCACTGTGCATTCTCCGGCAACCCCGTGAGCTGTGGATGTGCCCGCTTCCTTGGAGGGACACGCTGTTATGGTCTTGCGAAGCGATGGTTTGACATCTTCGAAAAATCTCCCCAGCATCAAGACACCAAGTTAAGTACGTTATTAATTGAGAGCGCTTAGTCAACTGTCATTGTGATCGCTCTTGGTACAGTAAGACGTTACAAGACGTGTGATGTTATGTTTGTTCGATTTCATTTGAGGCCTCTTACTAAGTGTGTGCTCTGCTTCCGCGTAATATTGCTGTATTTGCAGATGTGTGTCATTACCTTCTAGTGAGTGTCGGTTCTCCGGAGCCAGTTCATTTCCCACTCGTGGTGTTTGTTTATCAAGTACAGTTTTACTTAAAAGAAGCACTTGCGAGTGAAATTAGTTGTTGTTTTCCCTTTATTTTATAGAGTTAATTTACTGGTTGTAATGGTACTTGAATTACGTAACCATTACGGTACCTCAACTCAGCCTCTCGATACCAGCAATATTATACTGTTTTTCTGTAAAGCAGTTAACATATTTCTGAGACAACATTCAGATTTGATTTCATTAATGTAGAGGTGCTTTGATACATCGATATCTTGATGTTGCAATCATATTATTCTTATGTGTATTCTTTCTTTTGTCACTATGATCTTTGACGTACTTGTAACTCTTGATTTTTGGGCGCGTAAGCGATTATTAGAGAGTCGCACCTTGAGAAAGTCAAGTCTTGGACGTCATGTTGGAAAGACGCATAACGTAGTCAGCTTATAAAATGTGAACTTTAACAGTGAGGAAGATGTTTTAAAGTATGTTTTGTATTGTTACCTGATGTTTTGTGTGTTATGTGATACTGCAACAAAACTAATAAAAAAGAAGTGTAACTTAAATTCGGAGTGCTGATTACTTTTTTACATCACCATTGTCCTGCAAAAGTGTAATCTTCAAGAACGGTTTGTGAAGCGCATCTACAAAACTTTTGAATATCGCAGAATAAAACCTAGGCCTCGTTGCATCCGAGCTTGGAATCATCACCACCTAGATTTTCGACGATTGAGCCATGATTTTACAACGAGACCAGCGTGGGAAACACGAAAAGATGAGTGCCTAGTTTATTCATTATTACATGAAATGACTTTATTAACTGTGCTCTGATGACACCTGCCACGTAATAACTTTGTTGTTGCCCAAAATGCAGTATTTAGCAGCGTGAGCAACACCACAATCATTATTAAATTTTGACCTTTGTTGTGGTAGTAGGGTTGTTAGATGGTCAATCTTAAATGTTAAAGTTAAGGAAAGTTTTTCTATCTCCTGTTGTCGGGTGTGGTCTGTGTTTCAGTGATCTGAGGCAGTGGGCAACCGAAGCACTGGGTTTCCCTTTAGGCTACAAGTTCGGCTTACAGGCGGTAGACTTTCCCTGAGCTCGTGTGTTCCTCGTCAGTAGCGTTTGCTTGGTTCATATTTTGGCGGCCTAATCGACGTGAGGTTGCAAACGGAGCCACGTCTTGGTTCGAAGTACAGTATTACTTCTCTCAGTCGGTTCCACCGTTCGTGGTTAAACTTCGGCCTTCCAAGCTTGGGCCTTGCTTCGGTTGGTACACATTTTCTGTTGTGTCTTAGCTAGAGTTGCTTTGTTAAAGTTATTGTCATATTTTAGCTGAGTGGTGGTTTTTAATGTTTGGATAATGTTTTACTAATATGATTTTATGTAATGAAATTTTCGTAAATATTTTGCCTGAGTGGCGGTTCTCAATGTTTGCCTAATGATTTATTAACTTGCTTATGATTTTATGTAATGAGAGTTTCTTAAAAATTTTTGCCTGAGTGGCGGTTCTCAGTGTTTGCCAATGATTTATTAACTTGCTTATGATTTTATGTAATGTAAAGGAGTTTTACTATTTGAGGAGCAAAGTAACTGACGATGGTCGAAGTAGAGAGGATATAAAATGTAGACTGGCAATGGCAAGGAAATCGTTTCTGAAGAAGAAAAATTTGTTAACATCGAGTATAGATTTAAGTGTCAGGAAGTCGTTTCTGAAAATATTTGTACACAGTGTAGCCACGTATGGAAGTGAAACGTGGACGATAAATAGTTTAGACAAGAAGAGAATAGAAGCTTTCGAAATGTGGTGCTACAGAAGAATGCTGAAGATTAGTTGGGTAGATCACATAACTAATGAGGAGGTATTGAATAGAATTGGGGAGAAGAGGAGCTTGTGGCACAACTTGACTAGAAGAAGGGATCGGTTGGTAGGACATGTTCTGAGACATCGAGGGATCACCAATTTAGTATTGGAGGGCAGCGTGGAGGGTAAAAATCGTAGAGGGAGACCAAGAGATGAATACACTAAGCAGATTCAGAAGGATGTAGGCTGCAGTAGGTACTGGGAGATGAAGAAGCTTGCACAGAATAGAGTAGCATGGAGAGCTGCATCAAACCAGTCTCAGGACTGAAGACCACAACAATTGCAACAACAACAACAACAACAACAACAAGTATCTTAAATAATCTTGCCCGTGTGGCGCCTGTCAAATTTTATGTGATTGTTCTGGGTAGCTAACAAACCCATTGGAACTGAAATGTTCACTTTATTGGGTCAGCCCTTCTATCCCCTTTGGATTTAATGTTAAACAAACAGGTGTTAAGTAAAAACCGTATCACTCAGGACGGCTTGCCATCAAGGGCAACAAAACGTGGTGTAGAGTATCGTCGATGTACCGCTGTGCGGTACGGGCACCTCGGATGACAACCAGAGAAGATTTGCTATGAAAAGAAATGGCTGTTCAGACCACAGCTTGTTGCTGTCGAATCATTTGGCGGCCAACTGTCAAGCTGGTATCCCACCACTGTCCAGGGCGTCTCTAGACACCTCTTCGGCCTGGAATGTCATTGACTGGAGTAGAGCTGTCTTCAGTGATGAGTCCCACTTCGAAATGAGCCCGGATGAGCAGCGAAGACATGTCTGGAGGCGCCCCGGATAGCAACCTACCTGTCGCCCCCATACGGCCTGACAATCGGAAGTGATGGTCTAGGGTACCATTTTTCTCCGTAGCAGCAACCCTTTGGTTGTGATCCGCGGCGCCCTTACAGTACAGCGGTACGTCGGCGATATTCTGTACCCCATTTTGCTGCCCTTCATGGCAAGCCATCCTGGGCTTACATTTCAGCGAGATAATGCCCATCCGCACACGACGAGAGCTTCTATTGCTTGTCTTGCTCCTTGCCAAACCCTGTTTCCGCCAGCATGGGCGCCGGATCTCTGCCCGCCTGAGAACGTTTGTAGCTTTATGGGTAGGCCCGTCCTACCAGTTCAGAATTTTGACGACCTGACGCGCCGATTGGACAATTCGGCACTATACGCCTCAGGAGAACATCCAAAACTCTATCAGCCCATCTCAAGCCGAATGACTGTTTGCACAATGGCCAGAGGTGGACCAACGTGTTTTTGAGTTGCTCAGTTTGTGAAGTTCTTTCTCTTGAATAAATCATCCATTTGTCTCAACATGTTCATCACATCTGCCGACTTTCGTCCCATTCGGATACCCCTGTGTGGTGCGTCGTTTTTTGTCTTAGAGTGTATTTTCTTATTATATTTCCAAATGACAGTGTACACTTCATGTACACTGCACTTTATCTCTGAAATTGCCGGGCGATGTGGCCGAGCGATTCTAGGAGCATGTCTGGAACCGCGCAACCGCTACGGTCGCAGGTTCGAATCCTGCCTCGGGCATGGATGTGTATGATGTCCTGAGGTTAGTTAGGTTTAAGCAGTTCTAAGTCTAGGGGACTGATGACCTCAGATACTAAGTCCCATAGTGTTCAGAGCCATTTGAACAATTTTTTTTCCTCTGAGATTATAAAATGTACTCCAGAAAAGTAAGATTTCTCCAAATAGGAAAGACTGTTTCAAGGCACAACATGGTCATGTACCTAGGGACAAATACTCTACTCAAATTTAAAATTGTTTCAATCGAGAGAGTCTCGTCAATACTATATTTAATACTCAGGGTTTTACTTAAGTGCTTTACTACATACCAATAACCAGTACATGAAATCAAATTAAGAAGTATTATAAAACAGGAGTTACAAGTGTAAAAAGTTTTGAAATAGAAACTATTGGCAATGACACAGTTTTCCGTTTTCGAGACAGGGAAAATTGTGACACTAAAGAAACTCAGCTCATTTCCAAATATCACGTGTTCCACAGTGAAAAGACCATCCGTTTCAAGGTCCAGAATGTTGCACGACGGACGAAGCATGGTCTAACCGTCCACAAGTTATGTAATTATTTTAAATTATTTTAAAAATATACAACATTTTACTCATCATAAATATTTAACAATATCCACAAAATAGCTTTAATATACATAGTTCAAAAGAATTATGGGAACCTGTGTAACAATGTCCGGTATGTTATGTTTAACCTTTCTCGATGCATGGTTTGAGATCTTCGCTTTCAATGTAGACAATGTAAAATATTCTCTCAAACTAATTCGGTAATTCTAGCTATATGTGCAACGGTATCTCATGTACTTTGTAATGTACACATGCACAGATGTGTTGGGTTAGTATGTGTAGTGTAGGTTAGCGCGGCTATTACGTTCATTTGTTTGACAAGCGATTCCGACCACGATAGGCGATTCTCCCAGGTTTCTGCCCAAGTTCTTTCGTATTCAGCGCTTGATTTTGTTCATACATTCGATCGGGAGATTTTTGTAACAGAACGTATAAAGAATACCTCTAAGTTTTTTCTCTTTATTTATACACATCAAAAAAAGTTTTACATCACCGCGGTTCCCAGAACTCCTGAAGATAGACGCTGACTGTGAATCTTGTATCACAGACACAATTCCTTTGACTGTTCAGAGATGTCACTAAACCCGTCCAAAGATGTAAACAACCGTGCGTGAACAGCGCCTATTAGACGGAGGGGGTCCGACAGCCGATCAGTTCCAGTCATTCCACCAGGAGGGAGGTACACGGCTCGTGTTGTCTGTAGTTCAACCATGCCTAGACGGTCAATATCGCGGTTCGATCGAGTCCGCATTGTTACTTTGTGCCGGGAAGGGCTCTCAACAAGGGAAGTGTCCAGGTGTCTCGGAGTGACCAAAGCGATGTTGTTCGGACATGGAGGAGATACAGAGAGACAGGAACTGTCGATGAGATGCTTCTCTCAGGCCACTCAAGGGCTACTACTGCAGTGGATGACCTCTACCTTTGGATTGTGGCTCGGAGGAACCCTGACAGCAACGCCACCATGTTGAATGATGCTTTTCGTGCAGCCACAGGACGTCGTGTTACGACTCAAACTGTGCGCAATAGGCTGCATGTTGCGCAACTTCACTCCCGACGTCCACGGCGAGGTCCATCTTTGCAACCACGAAAACATGCAGCGCGGTACATACAAATGGGCCCAACAACGTACCGAATGGACCGTTCAGGATTGGCATCACATTCTCTTCACTGATGAGTGTCGCATATGCCTTCAAGCAAATAATCGTCGGAGACGTGTTTAGAGACAACCCGGTGTGGCTGAACGCCTTAGACACACTGTCCAGGGGGTGCAGCAAGGTGGAGAAGATTCCCCGCTGTGTGGCTGACGTACGGTGCTGGTGGTCTTGGAAGACGCCGTAACGGCTGTACGATACGTGAAAGCCATCCTCCGACCGATATGTGCAACCCTATCGGCAGCATACTGGAGGGACAATTGTTTTCGTGGACGACAATTCGCACCCCCATCGTCCACATGTCGTGAATGACTTCCGTGTAACGACATCGCTCGACTAGAGTGGCCAGCATATTCTCCAGACATGAACCCTATCGAACATGCCTGGGTGAGATCGAAAAGGGCTGTTTATGGACGACGTGACCCACCAACCACTCTGAGGGATGCACGCCTAATCGCCGTTGAGGAGTGGGACAATCTGGACCAACAGTGGATAGTATGCCACGACGAATACAGGCAAGCATCAATGCAAGAGGTCGTGCTACTGGGTATTAGAGGTACAGGTGTATACAGCAATCTGGATCACCACCTCTTAAGGTGTCGCCATATGGTGGTACAACATGCAATGTGTTGTTTTCATGAGCAATAAAAAGGGCGGAAATGATGTTTATGTTGACCTCTATTCCAGTTTTCTGTACAGATTCCGGATCTCTCGTTTGCGAGGTGATGCAAAACTTTTTTTGATGTGTGTATTAAAAAAATACTGAGTATTGATTCAAAATACTATTAAATATGAATAAATAACGTTTTAACAGTTCGCTTGAGTCCTACAGATTACATAACTAGTTTTAAGATCGGTTATAATCGAAACACAGACGCACTTTTCAATCAGATGAATAGAACAGTATATTATTTTAAGTTATGTTATGTTTGCAGCTGGCTATCATGTACTGTACCAATCACGACTGTTGTTGTTGTGCTCTTCAGTCCTGAGACTGGTTTGATGCAGCTTTCCATGCCACTCTGAGAGGCACCCACATGCCTTGCTCATACTGTGGCATCAAGCAGTCAGGCCTGCAGGATGAGTGGTCTGCCAAGCGAGTGGATTCATTCTTATTTATCGAGTAACATGAACTCTAGTACTCACACTTAAGTTACAAGTTATTCTCCTATATGATTAATACGCAACGGAAACACGCATCTGACTATAAGTAATTTACAGAACACTGACTGTACATTACGCACTGGCAATACCACATTTTCTTTTTTGTCTTTTATTTAACGCCTTTTGTCAACACGTGGCCACCGCACTGAAAATGAATGGCGCACACATTATAAATTTGGGACATTATGACAACATTCAATTCGAAGGAAAAGTCCACCAATCTTTTTCTTTTCACTTTCTTATTTATTCCGATAAATTCTCTAACCTAAACACACAAATTCTATAACCTACAACAATAACACATGAGAAATTCCGCCCAGTGGGCATAACTTTACATTGGTGAATCTCTATATTATGGTCTCGTAATTATTTAACGCTACAGTGCACTTTCTGGATAGGATGGTGGATCTTTTATTATACCTCACACTTCGACTCTCACAATCATCATCACGAAACTTTCCTCCAGACCGAGCGGTACCGAAGGAACAGGCATTACCCACTAATCTTTTGAAACTACCTTGCTACTCTCCCATGCAAACCACACATACCCAAATTACATGACATACATCACACTGCAATATGAAATACAAAACACTAAATAGTCACAACACTATCACTTTCAGCTTTCCCATTTCAATTAATATTTATCCCAGTTTCACAAGGCACTGCCCCACTTCGTAATTCTACTTTCCTACTATGAACTCTGGAGATATATGCACGTCTTCCTGTGCAATGCAAGCCAAGTGGCGTTGCTGGATAGACGGCCGACTCACCTTGCTTCTCTCTGAGAGTTCGAATCTAGCGTCACACGGAATTATATCACGCAAAGTAATATTAAGAACGTATTCATCACACACGCGAGTCCTCAACTGATACCATGGACGAGTACTTCTCTTTATCTTTTGTCTCATACACAGTTTGAGACTCACACAGTACTCACCACGTGGAAGTACTCGTCTCTAATTTCAAGTCCTGCACACGCCATTTCTTAAATATTTCAGCTTATGGTACACACGCTATTTCTTAAACATTTCAACTTATTGTACACACGCTAGTAATTCAGCTTAACTTAAGCACACGGAAGTATTTCAACTTATTGCTACACGTGGTTTCATTGTGACCGTTGGTCACTTCCGAAGATTACTACAATCCCATTAATATTACCTGCCTGACATTTAATTCTCCCCCCAAAAGTTCCTGAAATAGAGATATTATTATTTCAAACTACTCTTAAATATTCCACATGCATACCATGTCTCCACTCTTTCGTCATTACGGAACACAACTAAAACAGGTCTTAACAGCACAAGATCCAGCGGCAGAGTGCTGAAACATGGCCGTTCTCCAGGTCATCTCGCACCTCTGTCGAGGTGGGGGAAGACCATGCTACCGTATTGGTCAGCCACATTTCAGGCGCTCAAAGCTCAGGTAAAATTCATCTCTTTGGTCCCACCAAAGGTGGCCAAAGGATCGACTCAAAGATGATCATATATTAACATTCACTATCTGCGGTTAGCAGACGACCATACATTCATTCATTTCACAGATCTCACCAAACTGGATGTAGGGATTTACTTTGTGGGAGTGCACATGTGATCAATTAAATAAATAAATTGTCATTCTTTCCCACATTGGTATCCGGCTTCGTTGTATTAATTGAAACTGAGTTATTTTACAAAAAAATGTGTTGTTCTGACAAAAATAATGAAGTATGTTGTACCTATTTTCAATGTCGGGCAGTACTGCACCCTTTCAACTCTATCCTGTGCAAGCTTCATCATCTCGCAGTACCTACTACAACCTACATCTTTCTGAATCTGTTTGGTGTAATTATCTCTTGGTCTCCCTCTACGATTTTTAACCTCCACGCTGCCCTCCAGTACTAAATTGGTGATCCTTTGATGCCTCAGATGTCCCACCAACCGATCCCTTCTTCTAGTCAAGTTATGTCCCAAACTCCTCTTCTCCCCCATTCTATTCAATACCTCCTCATTCATTATGTGATCTACCCATCTAATATTCAACATTCTTCTGTAGCATCACATTTCGAAAGCTTCTATTCTCTTCTTGTCTGAATTATTTATCAACCATGGCTACAAACCATACAAATACTTTCAGAAACGACTCCCTGACACTTAAATCTATACTCCACGTTAACAAATTTCTCTTCTTCAGAAACGATTTCCTTGCCATTGCCAGTCTACATTTTATATCCTGTCTACTTCGACCATCAGCAATTATTTTGCTCCCCAAATAGCAAAACTCCTTTACTACTATAAGTGTCTCATTTCCTAATCTAATTTCAGCAGCATCACCCGACTTAATTCGACTACATTCCATTATCCTCGTTTTCTTTTGTTGATGTTCATCTTATACCCTCCTTTCAAGACACTGTCAATTCCGTTCAACTGCTCTTCCAAGTCCTTTGCTGTCTCCGACAGAATTACAATGTCATCGGCGAAACTCAAAGTTTTTATTTCTTCTCCATGGATTTTAATACCTACTCCGAATTTTTCTTTTGTTTCCTTTACTGCTTGCTCAATATACAGATTGAATAACATCGGGGAGAGGCTACAACCCTGTCTCACTCCTTTCCCAACCACTGCTTCCCTTTCATGCCCCTCGACTCTTATAACTGCCATCTGGTTTTTGTACAAATTGTAAATACCCTTTCGCTCCCTGTATTTTACCCCTGCCACCTTCAGAATTTGAAAGAGATTATTCCAGTCAACATTGTCAAAAGCTTTCTCTAAGTCTACAAATGCTAGAAATGTAGTTTTGCCTTTCCTTAATCTATTTTCTAAGTCGTAGGGTTAGTATTACCTCGCGCAATCAGGACTATACATCAGAATAGGTGCGACAAGCCCCCCGACACACATTAAAAACTCCTAAAGAAAATGATAGATGAATTTAAATACTGTTTAGTAAACATTTTTCAATGTAGTTACTGTGTCATAAATTTAAGTGATTAGATTAGCCCAAATTTTAAATGCAAGCTGTTACCATGGTTTAACATTTAGATCTGCTTTAGTTTAAAATAATCATGAATGAAGCCACAAAAAATTAGAATGTAGCTAATATCTTAATCAAGTAAAACGTCCCTTGGCAGGAAAAGCTCCTCTTCGACCGTTGCTGGAGGCTAACAGGCATGTCTCAGGACTGTGAAAGTAGACTTATGAACCCGGTAGTTGTTCACTTATTATAAAATGTACTTGATACAATCGCTGGGAAACTTTAATTTTTGAGTTTGGCCAGGATTTGCGTACAAGTATTCCACTGTGCGACGTCTTGCTGCTCGTAATGGCCGCGGTGAGGTATTTTTCAGCATGGTCAGCTGTTGGAACGGTGATGGTGTAGATTCTGGTGGTCGCTCCGCATCGAAACTGCTTGCTGTGGCCCAGCTAACAGAACTGCCGGAGAGTGGCCGTCGCCATCTTAAGTAACTCCTCAGTACTCGGATGACACGTGATTTGTGCAGGCAAAGTAGTACTCCCGCTTGTGACACTGTTGTCTAAGATGTGCGCGCATTGGTCTCGAGGCTGGCGCCTCTCGTGGTGAAACTAATGCCGGCTGATGCCCACTTCAAAACAGGCGTGTCTGGGCACAAAGTAACTTCTTGTGGATGGTACGGAGTGGCAGCCGTAATGTTGACGTCTGAGTGGACCTCGGGAGTGTCCCCTACGGAGCCGGAGCAATAGCAACTTGCACAACACGTCTGTGTAGCGGGTAGCAATAGTTGCAGGCGAACTCCTGGGATACAGCAAGATGCAGAGTTCAGCGAGCGGTTGAACAGTAGTTGGCATACCTCCTCGTTGATTGGGTTGGGCAAGATCCTGTAATTAGCTCAGGCATAGCATTACTAATTTTGTTTAACAGTACTCTAGGTAGTTGTCACTGTTAATTACGTAGTAGCTTAGAAAAGTAGCTGTTGTTTGTAAGTACACTACTGGCCATTAAAATTGCTACACCACGAAGATGACGTGCTACATACGCTAAATTTAACCGACACGAAGAAGATGCTGTGATATGCAAATGATTAGCTTTCAAGAGCATTCACACAAGGTTGGCGCCGGTGGCGAGACCTACAACGTGCTGACATGAGGAAAGTTTCCAACCGATTTCTCAGACACAAACAGCAGTTGACCGGTGTTGCCTGGTGAAACGTTGTTCTCATGCCTCGTGTAAGAAGGAGAAATGCGCACCATCACGTTTTTGAGTTTGATATAGGTCGGATTGTAGCCTATCGCGATTGCGGTTTATCGTATCGCGACATTGCTGCTCGCGTTGGTCGAGATCCAATGACTGTTTAAGCACAATATGGAATCGGTGGGTTCAGGAGGGTAATACGGAACGCCGTGCTGGATCACAACGGCCTCGCATCACTATCAGTCGAGATTACAGGCATTTTATCCGCATGGCTGTAACGGATCGTGCAGCCACGTCTCGATCCCTGAGTCAACAGATGGGGACGTTTGCAAGACAACAACATCTGCACGAACAGTTCGACGACGTTTGCAGCAGCATAGACTATCAGCGCGGAGACCAAGGCTGTGGTTACCCTTGACGCTGCATCACAGACAGGAGCGCCTGCGATGGTGTACTCGACGTCGAACCTGTGTGCACGAATGGCAAAACGTCATTTTTTTCGGATGAATCCAGGTTCTGTTTACAGCATTATGATGGTCGCATCCGTATTTGGCTACATAGCGGTGAACGCACATTGGAAGCGTGTATTCGTCATCGCCATACTGGTGTATCACCCGGCGTGATGGTATGGGGTGGCATTGGTTATACGTCTCGGTCACATTTTGTTCGCATTGACGGCACTTTGAACACTGGACGTTACATTTCAGATGTGTTACGACCCGTAGCTCTATCCTTCATTCGATCCCTGCGAAACATTTCAGCAGGATAATGCACGACCGCATGTTGCAGGTCCTGTACGGGCCTTCCTGGATACAGGAAATGTTCGACCGCTGCCCTGGCCAGCACATTCTGCAGATCTCTCACCAACTGAAAACGTCTGGTCAATGGTGGCCGAGCAACTGGCTCGTCACAATACGCCAGTCACTACTCTTGATGAACTGTGGTATCGTGTTGAAGCTGCATGGGCAGCTGTACTTGTACACGCCATCCAAGGTCTGCTTGACTCAATGCCCAGGCGTATCAAGGCCGTTATTACGGCCAGAGGTGTTTGTTCTGGGTACTGATTTCTCAGGATCTATGCACCCAAATTGCGTGAAAATGTAATCACATGTCAGTTCTAGTATAATATATTTGTCCAATGAATACCCGTCTGCATTTCTTCTTGGTGTAGCAATTTTAATGGCCAGTAGTGTACATCGGCATACATACTCCGCAAACTACCTAATGGTGCGTGGCGGAGAATACCCAGCATCACTACTCGCCATTTCCTTTCCTGTTCCACTCGCAAATAGAGCTAGGGGAAAACGACTGTCTGTAGGCCTCCACATGAGTCCAAATTTCTCGTACCTTGTGTTCGTGGTCCTTAAATGTCGGCGGCAGTGGGATCGGTCTGTAGTCAGCCTCAAATGCCGGTTATCTAAATGTTCTCGAAAGTCTTTCTCGAAAAGAATGTCGTCTTCCGTCAACGGATTTCCATTTGAGTTCCTGCAGCGCCTCCATAACACGTGCGTGTTGTTCGAACCTAGCTGTAGCAACTATGGCAGTCGGCCTCTGTATTGGTTCAATGTCTTCCTTTAATCCGACCAGGTCCGGATCCCAAATGCTTGAGCAGTTCTCAAGAAC
Source organism: Schistocerca nitens (assembly GCF_023898315.1). Classification (NCBI taxonomy): domain Eukaryota; kingdom Metazoa; phylum Arthropoda; class Insecta; order Orthoptera; family Acrididae; genus Schistocerca; species Schistocerca nitens. The sequence continues at coordinate 55,535,999 of NC_064623.1, read as the reverse complement.
ATCGCACTAGCGTCCTATATGCGGTCTCTTTTACAGATGAAGCACACTTTTCCAAAATTCCCCCAGTAATCCGAAATCGACCATTCACCTCCCTTCCACAATCCCCACATGCTCGTTCCGTGTCGTGATGTTTAAAATACGTGACTATGTCAAGCAGGACACCAGTAATGCTCTGTCTGAACATTTTGGGTTTGCTTTTCCTACTCGTCCACATTAACTTATATTTTTCTACATTTAGAGCCACTTGCCATTCATCACACCAACTAGAAATTTTGTTCAAGTCATCTTGTATCATCCTGCAGTCACTCCACTTTGACACCTTCCCGTGCACCACAGCATGATCAGCAAACAACTGCAGATTGCTGCCCACCCCGTCCGCCGTATCATATATATATATACACTCCTGGAAATTGAAATAAGAACACCGTGAATTCATTGTCCCAGGAAGGGGAAACTTTATTGACACATTCCTGGGGTCAGATACATCACATGATCACACTGACAGAACCACAGGCACATAGACACAGGCAACAGAGCATGCACAATGTCGGCACTAGTACAGTGTATATCCACCTTTCGCAGCAATGCAGGCTGCTATTCTCCCATGGAGACGATCGTAGAGATGCTGGATGTAGTCCTGTGGAACGGCTTGCCATGCCATTTCCACCTGGCGCCTCAGTTGGACCAGCGTTCGTGCTGGACGTGCAGACCGCGTGAGACGACGCTTCATCCAGTCCCAAACATGCTCAATGGGGGACAGATCCGGAGATCTTGCTGGCCAGGGTAGTTGACTTACACCTTCTAGAGCACGTTGGGTGGCACGGGATACATGCGGACGTGCATTGTCCTGTTGGAACAGCAAGTTCCCTTGCCGGTCTAGGAATGGTAGAACGATGGGTTCGATGACGGTTTGGATGTACCGTGCACTATTCAGTGTCCCCTCGACGATCACCAGTGGTGTACGGCCAGTGTAGGAGATCGCTCCCCACACCATGATGCCGGGTGTTGGCCCTGTGTGCCTCGGTCGTATGCAGTCCTGATTGTGGCGCTCACCTGCACGGCGCCAAACACGCATACGACCATCATTGGCACCAAGGCAGAAGCGACTCTCATCGCTGAAGACGACACGTCTCCATTCGTCCCTCCATTCACGCCTGTCGCGACACCACTGGAGGCGGGCTGCACGATGTTGGGGCGTGAGCGGAAGACGGCCTAACGGTGTGCGGGACCGTAGCCCAGCTTCATGGAGACGGTTGCGAATGGTCCTCGCCGATACCTCAGGAGCAACAGTGTCCCTAATTTGCTGGGAAGTGGCGGTGCGGTCCCCTACGGCACTGCGTAGGATCCTACGGTCTTGGCGTGCATCCGTGCGTCGCTGCGGTCCGGTCCCAGGTCGACGGGCACGTGCACCTTCCGCCGACCACTGGCGACAACATCGATGTACTGTGGAGACCTCACGCCCCACGTGTTGAGCAATTCGGCGGTACGTCCACCCGGCCTCCCGCATGCCCACTATACGCCCTCGCTCAAAGTCCGTCAACTGCACATACAGTTCACGTCCACGCTGTCGCGGCATGCTACCAGTGTTAAAGACTGCGATGGAGCTCCGTATGCCACGGCAAACTGGCTGACACTGACGGCGGCGGTGCACAAATGCTGCGCAGCTAGCGCCATTCGACGGTCAACACCGCGGTTCCTGGTGTGTCCGCTGTGCCGTGCGTGTGATCATTGCTTGTACAGCCCTCTCGCAGTGTCCGGAGCAAGTATGGTGGGTCTGACACACCGGTATCAATGTGTTCTTTTTTCCATTTCCAGGAGTGTATATGTAAGAATAATGGAGGTCGTATCACACTTTCCTGGGGAACTCTTGACGATGCCCTTGTCTCTGACGAACACTCCCCGTCGGTGACAACATAGTGGGTTTTGTTGTTACCTAAGAAGTTTTCCAGCCACTCACATATCTCGGAACCTAATTCGCATGTTCGCACCTTCGTTAACAGTCTCCAGTGGGGCACCGTGTGAAATGCTTTTCGGAAGTCAAGAAATACGCCATCTGCTTGTTGCCCTTAATCCGTAGTTCACAGTTAGAAAATAGATAGCTGGGTTTCGCAATGCTTTCTAAGATTCTCTTGATTCGTGGACATACGATTTTCAGTCTCTAGGAAATTTATTATATTCGAATTCAGAATATGTTCTAGAATTCTGCAGCAAACTGATGTTACGGATATCTAAGTTTCGCTGGTCAGTTCTTTTACCTTTCTTATGTACAGAGACACCTGCCCTTTTTTCAAAGTTGTTTCCATTTGTTAGATATTGGGCTTTAGTCAATATATATTATAAAAGTGTACAATGCGCGTGCCGCTAAAAGTCAGAAACGAGTTCTAGTATGATCAAGTGAGTTATATGCTGTAGTGGCCCGCTATCCCCTAGCCATGAAGAAGGTTTCCATTTTTACCTGAAGGACGTGCTTTCGAAGATGTAAGGGCTGTGAAGTTTCGCCCTCTAGAAGTTTCTACATCATTCCAGAACATTCTAGAGTATTCGAGGACAGTCCAGAACATTGGAGAGCATTCGAGATGACTCCACAACATTGCAGAAAGTTCCGCAATGTTCCCCAATGATCCGGGATATTCTGGAATGTTCAGGAATAGTCTGGAACATTCGGGAAAATACCAGAATGTTCTGTTGAACGGGTGGAAAAATTCGATTACCATCACTGGACGCACCCCCGCTGGAATTTTTACATTACGTGAGCAGGGAAACTCAGCGAGCCATGGCAGCTCATTTCAGTATTGATAACTTTTAGCTGTCGTCTCACCAGGGGTTGCGTGTTACTCCCTTGTGTGGTTATGGCTGCCTCACCTAGTCTTAAAAAAAACGACTGCTAGAGTCGGGAGAGACGCCTCCAAAGAGCGTCGTGGTGCAGGCAGTTCAAATGCAAATGGCTCTAACAAGGGAACCTCCCCATCGCACCCCCCTCAGATTTAGTTATAAGTTGGCACAGTGGATAGGCCTTGAAAAACTGAAAACAGATCAATTGAGAAAACAGGAAGAAGTTGTGTGGAACTGTGAAAAAATAAGCAAAATATACAAACTGTGTAGTTCATGGGAAGATAGGCAACGTCAAGGACACTGGGAATGCAAGAGCGCCGTGGTCTTGTGGTAACGTGAGCAGCTGCGGAACGAAAAGTCCTTGGTTCAAATCTTCCATCGAGTGAAAAGTTTAATTTTTTATTTTCAGTATGTGACAAACCCTTATGGTTTCATCACTTTTTTGGAAGTGATTATCACATCCACAAGAAAACCTAAATCGGGCAAGGTAGAAGAATCTTTTTACCCCTTCGCCAAGTGTAGAAGTTAGGTGGGTCGACAACATATTCCTGTCATGTGACGCACATGCCGTCACCAGTGTCGTATAGAATATATCAGATGTGTGTTCCTGTGGAGGAATCGGTTGACCTATGACCTTGCGATCTAATGTTTTCGGTTCCGATTGGAGAGGCACGTCCTTTCGTCTACTAATCGCACGGTTTTGCGATGCGGTCGCAAAACACAAACTTATTACAGTGAACAAAGACGTCAATGAACGAACGGACAGATAATAACTATGCAAATATAAAGAAAATAAAATTTTCACTCGAGGGAAGACTTGAACCAAGGACCTCTCGTTCAGCAGCTGCTCACGCTACCACGGGACCACGACGCTCCTGAGCTCACTTTGTCCATGATGTTGCCTATGCGACCCGTGGACTACACAGTTTGTATACTTTGCTTATTTTTTCACAGTTCCACACAACTTCTTCCTGTTTTCTCAATTGATCTGTGTTCAGTTTATCGAGGCCTATCCACTGTGCCAACTTATAACTAAATCTGAGGGGGGTGCGACGGGGAGGTTCCCTTGTAAGCACTATGGGACTTAACATCTGAGGTCATCAGTCCCCTAGAACTCAGAACTACTTAAGGGCATCACACACATCCAAGCCCGAGGCAGGATTTGAACCTGTGACCGTAGCAGCAGCGCGGTTCCGGACTGAAGCGCCTAGAACCGCTCGGCCACAGCGGCCGGCCTGCAGGCAGTTGACGGGTAGTTTTCGCACAGTGTCGGGCCGGGGTAGCAGCAACAATGCTTGGAGCAACGGACACTCGGTGCAGATCGGCAAGGCGTCTGTTCCAGGTCGTCGTTCACGATTCTTCTCCAGTACTGGGCAGAAGGCAAAGATCTGACCCGCTAATGCTGTGCGTAACTACGAGGGCAGTTCAATAAGTAATGCAACACATTTTTTTTCTGAAACAGGGGTTGTTTTATTCAGCATTGAAATACACCAGGTTATTCCCCAATCTTTTAGCTACGCAACACTATTTTTCAACGTAATCTCCATTCAATGCTACGGCCTTACGCCACCTTGAAATGAGGGCCTGCATGCCTGCACGGTACCATTCCACTGGTCGATGTCGGAGCCAACGTCGTACTGCATCAATAACTTCTTCATCATCCGCGTAGTGCGTCCCACGGATTGCGTCCTTCATTGGGCCAAACATATGGAAATCCGACGGTGCGAGATCGGGGCCGTAGGGTGCATGAGGAAGAACAGTCCACTGAAGTTTTGTGAGCTCCTCTCGGGTGCGAAGACTTGTGTGAGGTCTTGCGTTGTCATGAAGAAGGAGAAGTTCGTTCTGATTTTTGTGCCTACGAACACGCTGAAGTCGTTTCTTCAATTTCTGAAGAGTAGCACAATACACTTCAGAGTTGATCGTTTGACCATGGGGAAGGACATCGAACAGAATAACCCCTTCAGCGTCCCAGAAGACTGTAACCGTGACTTTACCGGCTGAGGGTATGGCTTTTAACTTTTTCTTGGTAGGGGGGTGGGTGTGGCGCCACTCCATTGATTGCCGTTTTGTTTCAGGTTCGAAGTGATGAACCCATGTTTCATCGCCTGTAACAATCTTTGACAAGAAATTGTCACCCTCAGCCACATGACGAGCAAGCAATTCCGCACAGATGGTTCTCCTTTGCTCTTTATGGTGTTCGGTTAGACAACGAGGGACCCAGCGGGAACAAACCTTTGAATATCCCAACTGGTGAACAATTGTGACAGCACTACCAACAGAGATGTCAAGTTGAGCACTGAGTTGTTTGATGGTGTGATCCGTCGATCATCTCGAACGAGTGTGTTCGCACGCTCCGCCATTGCAGGAGTCACAGCTGTGCACGGCCGGCCCGCACGCGGGAGATCAGACAGTCTTGCTTGACCTTGCGGCGATGATGACACACGCTTTGCCCAACGACTCACCGTGCTTTTGTCCACTGCCAGATCACCGTAGACATTCTGCAAGCGCCTATGAATATCTGAGATGCCCTGGTTTTCCGCCAAAAGAAACTCGATCACTGCCCATTGTTTGCAACGCACATCCGTTACAGACGCCATTTTAACAGCTCCGTACAGCGCTGCCATCTGTCGGAAGTCAGTGAAACTATACGAGACGAAGCGGGAATGTTTGAAAATATTCCACAAGAAATTTCCGGTTTTTTCAACCAAAATTGGCCGAGAAAGAAAATGTGTTGCATTACTTATTGAACTGCCCTCGTAGTTGTTCAGCTCTGTGCACAGATTTCCTGCTCCGAAAGCTGTTTGGGTAGATATTCGTGTTTATTTTCATTGCGTCGTCATGCACGCGTTGTCTTTTTGGGCTCTATGATTTTAGGAATAGTGTATTGCCCTGTCTGTGTGATTTCGAAGTAACTTGTCTTAATCTGCTGGCCAGAGTTCTCTCTCAAAAATTTGCCGTGGTTAAAGTTGCTATGCCAACGGCCCTGCCGCAGTGGTAACACCGGTTCCCGTCCGATCACCGAAGTTAAGCGTTGTCGGGCTGGGCTAGCAGTTAGATGGGTGACCATCCGGTCTGCCGAGTGGTGTTGACAAGCGGGGTGCGCTCAGCCCTAGTGAGGTAAACCGAGGAGAATAATGTTTTAAAAAACATAGTTCTTATTATAGGAAACAGCGATCTATAATTATTATAAATACACTGGAAGCAGTGTTGATCGCATAAATTTTTTAATGTGGTGACCGATTTCGATCTTATTATAAGATCATCTTCAGACCTACAATGAACAAGAATCGTTATAAACATATAAAGGACGAAATCGTATATTGATAAAACAGTGAATAACGCTGATATACCATAGATGTCTGCAGGAGGCGGTGGCGCATGGCAACCGTCTTGCTTGTGGCTGGTGGTTTACTGCAACGTGAAGGAAGCCAGCTGCTAATTAAATACTTGACGCCCCGCCCACCGTCTCCGGCATAACTTCATGGATAGCCAATCACGTAAGTTGCATTTCTGCCGCTTAACAAAGTAACGTGGTAGTTACTATTAAATCATTATTACCAACTATAGAACTTATAAAACAAGTTAAAATCTTGTAGCTTTTAAAATACAGGGTGATTCAAAAAGAATACCACAACTTTAAAAATGTGTATTTAATGAATGAAACATAATATAACCTTCTGTTATACATCATTACAAAGAGTATTTAAAAAGATTTCTTTTCACTCAAAAACAAGTTCAGAGATGTTCAATATGGCCCCCTCCAGACACTCGAGCAATATCAACCCGATACTCCAACTCGTTCCACACTCTCTGTAGCATATCAGGCGTAACAGTTTGGATAGCTGCTGTTATTTCTCGTTTCAAATCATCAGTGGTGGCTGGGAGAGGTGGCCGAAACACCATATCCTTAACATACCCCCATAAGAAAAAATCGCAGGGGGTAAGATCAGGGCTTCTTGGAGGCCAGTGATGAAGTGCTCTGTCACGGGCTGCCTGCAGACAGTGCTTGAACCAATTTCAGACGATAAGGTTTCATAACTAACCTTTTTCGTAGGACTCTCCATACAGTTGATTGTGGAATTTGCAGCTCTCTGCTAGCTCTGCGAGTCGATTTTCCTGGGCTGCGAACAAATGCTTGCTGGATGCGTGCTGCATTTTCATCACTCGTTCTCGGCCGTCCAGAACTTTTCCCTTTGCACAAACACCCATTCTCTGTAAACTGTTTATACCAACGTTTAATACACCACCTATCAGGAGGTTTAACACCATACTTCGTTCGAAATGCACGCTGAACAACTGTCGTCGATTCACTTCTACCGTACTCAATAACACAAAAAGCTTTCTGTTGAGCGGTCGCCATCTTAGCATCAACTGACGCTGACGCCTAGTCAACAGCGCCTCAAGCGAACAAATGTACAACTAAATGAAACTTTATAGCTCCCCTAATTCGCCGACAGATAGTGCTTAGCTCTGCCGTTTGTCGTTGCAGAGTTTTAAATTCCTAAAGTTGTGGTATTCTTTTTGAATCACCCTGTATAGTGTAAAAAGGTAATTACTGCGACCTAAATAGTGTGGCCCTCTGTCATGTACTGCTATCGACCAAAGGAAAGACGATAACAAGGACGCCACACTAGTAACGATGGCTACCTACTCGTCTCACTAGGGCCAAAGAGGCTACCTGTGGGGAAAGCGTCCTGGTCGATGTAAGGTTGCCAGGGAGACCCAACGAAGGTCGATCAGTGCATGATATGGGTAAGTGGTGTGAGCATGAGTTACTGTTACCATTAAAATTTTAATTAAAAGACATCTCGTCAAAATACACTCCTGGAAATGGAAAAAAGAACACATTGACACCGGTGTGTCAGACCCACCATACTTGCTCCGGACACTGCGAGAGGGCTGTACAAGCAATGATCACACGCACGGCACAGCGGACACACCAGGAACCGCGGTGTTGGCCGTCGAATGGCGCTAGCTGCGCAGCATTTGTGCACCGCCGCCGTCAGTGTCAGCCAGTTTGCCGTGGCATACGGAGCTCCATCGCAGTCTTTAACACTGGTAGCATGCCGCGACAGCGTGGACGTGAACCGTATGTGCAGTTGACGGACTTTGAGCGAGGGCGTATAGTGGGCATGCGGGAGGCCGGGTGGACGTACCGCCGAATTGCTCAACACGTGGGGCGTGAGGTCTCCACAGTACATCGATGTTGTCGCCAGTGGTCGGCGGAAGGTGCACGTGCCCGTCGACCTGGGACCGGACCGCAGCGACGCACGGATGCACGCCAAGACCGTAGGATCCTACGCAGTGCCGTAGGGGACCGCACCGCCACTTCCCAGCAAATTAGGGACACTGTTGCTCCTGGGGTATCGGCGAGGACCATTCGCAACCGTCTCCATGAAGCTGGGCTACGGTCCCGCACACCGTTAGGCCGTCTTCCGCTCACGCCCCAACATCGTGCAGCCCGCCTCCAGTGGTGTCGCGACTGGCGTGAATGGAGGGACGAATGGAGACGTGTCGTCTTCAGCGATGAGAGTCGCTTCTGCCTTAGTGCCAATGATGGTCGTATGCGTGTTTGGCGCCGTGCAGGTGAGCGCCACAATCAGGACTGCATACGACCGAGGCACACAGGGCCAACACCCGGCATCATGGTGTGGGGAGCGATCTCCTACACTGGCCGTACACCACTGGTGATCGTCGAGGGGACACTGAATAGTGCACGGTACATCCAAACCGTCATCGAACCCATCGTTCTACCATTCCTAGACCGGCAAGGGAACTTGTTGTTCCAACAGGACAATGCACGTCCGCATGTATCCCGTTCCACCCAACGTGCTCTAGAAGGTGTAAGTCAACTACCCTGGCCAGCAAGATCTCCGGATCTGTCCCCCATTGAGCATGTTTGGGACTGGATGAAGCGTCGTCTCACGCGGTCTGCACGTCCAGCACGAACGCTGGTCCAACTGAGGCGCCAGGTGGAAATGGCATGGCAAGCCGTTCCACAGGACTACATCCAGCATCTCTACGATCGTCTCCATGGGAGAATAGCAGCCTGCATTGCTGCGAAAGGTGGATATACACTGTACTAGTGCCGACATTGTGCATGCTCTGTTGCCTGTGTCTATGTGCCTGTGGTTCTGTCAGTGTGATCATGTGATGTATCTGACCCCAGGAATGTGTCAATAAAGTTTCCCTTTCCTGGGACAATGAATTCACGGTGTTCTTATTTCAATTTCCAGGAGTGTAAGTGTTACATCTAGAATGCGATATCAGTAGTGGAACGTTACAGAAATTTATAAGGTAAGAGCTATATTACCGTTACGGTCGTTGATCTGCATAGAATGCAACGTGATGGCATCATGAGCGTAAAATTAATGACAGTATGCCAGCGGTTATTGGTTTTTTTTATTAACTCTGTATTTCAATATAACATTATGGTTACCGCAGACATTTCGTCCGCCCATAACGTGATCGTCCAGACAGTAGTTTTATCTGTTCTTTATTGGCATAATGACGAGATGTCTTTTAATTGTAATTTTAATGGTAACAGTAACTCATGCGCATACCTCTTACGCATATCATGTACTGATGGACCTTCGTTGGGTCTCCCTGGCGACCTTACATCGACCAGGACGCTTTCTCCACAGGTAGCCTCTTTGGCCCTAGTGAGGCGAGTAGGTAGCCATCGTCACTAGAGTGGCGCCCTTGTTATCATCTTTGCTTTGGTCGATAGCAGTACATGACAGAGGGCCACACTATTTAGGTCGCAGTAATTATCTTTTTACACTATATTTTTAAAGCTGCAAGATTTTAACTTGTTTTATAAGTTCTATGGATGGTAATAATGATGTAATAGTGACTACCACGTTACTTTCTTAAGCGACAGAAATGCAACTCACGTGATTGGCTATCCATGACGTTGTGCCGGAGACGGTGGGCGGGGCGTCAAGTATTTAATTAGCAGCTGGCTTCCTTCACGTTGCAGTAAACCACCAGCCACAAGCAAGACGGTTGCCATGCGGGACCACCTCTGGCATACGTCTATGGTATATCAGCGTTATTCACTGTTTTATCAGTATACGATTTCGTCCTTTATAAGGACTCTTGCTCATTGTAGGTCTGAAGATGATCTCACAATAAGATCGAAACCGGTCACCACATTAAAAAATTTATGCGATCAAGACTGCTTCCAGTTTATTTAAACTGAGGAGCTACTTGATTGAGAAGTAGCGGCTCCGGTCTCGTAAACTGACATACGGCCAGAGGAGCGGTGTGGTAACCACATGCTCCTCCGTATCCGCATCCAGTGACGCCTGTGGGCTGAGGATGAAACGGCGACCGGTCGGTACCGTTGAGCCTTCCAAGGCCTGTTCGGACGGAGTTCAGTTTAATGTTGCTATGCTTATGTAGCTAACATTCCACCAGAATTTTTAAAATCATTGATGGAAGTGGCAACTAAACGACTATTCACGTTGGTGTGCAGAATGAATGAGTCTGGCGACATACCATCTGACTTTCGAAAAAGCATCATCCACACAATTCCGAAGACAGCGAGACGTGACAACTGCGAGAAGTATCGCACAATCAGCTTAACAGCTCATTCATCCAAGTTGCTTACAAGAATAATATAAAGAAGAATGAAAAAGAAAATTGAGGATGCGCTAGATGACAATCAGTTTGACTTTAGGAAAGGTAAAGCACGAGAGAGGCAATTCTGACGTTACGGTTAATAATGGCAGCAGGACTACAGAAAAATCAAGACACGTTCATAGGATTTGTCGACCTGGAAAAAAGCGTTCGAAAATGTAAAATGGTGCAAGATGTTCGAAATTCTGAGAAATATAGGGATAAGCTATAGGGAGAGACGGGTCATATACAATATGTACAACAGCCAAGAGGGAATAATAAGAGTGGACGACCAAGAACGAAGTGCTCTTATTAAAAAGGGTGTAAGACAAGGCTGTAGCCTTTCGCCCCTACTGTTCAGTCTGTACATCGAGGAAGCAATGATGGAAATAAAAGAAAGGTTTTGGAGTGGAATTAAAATTAAAGGTGAAAGGATATTCAGTGATAACGATTGGCTGATGACATTGCTATCCTGAGTGAAAGTGAAGAAGAATTAAATGATCTGCTGAACGGAATGAACAGTCTAATGAGTACACAATATGGTTTGAGAGTAAATCGGAGAAAGACGAAGGTAATGAGAAGTAGTAGAAATGAGAACAGCGAGAAACTTAACATCAGGATTGATGGTCAGGAAGTCAATGAAGTTAAGGAATTCTGCTACCTAGACAGTAAAATAACCAATGACGGAGGGAGCAAGGAGGACATCAAAAGCAGACTCGCTATGGCAAAAAAGGCATTTCTGGCCAAGAGAAGTCTACTAATATCAAATACCGGCCTTAATTTGAGGAAGAAATTTCTGAGGATGTACGTCTGGAGTACAGCATTGTATGGTAGTGAAACATGGACTGTGGGAAAACCGGAACAGAAGAGAATCGAAGCATTTGAGATGTGGTGCTATAGACGAATGTTGAAAATTAGGTGGACTGATAAGGTAAGGAATGTGGAGGTTCTGTGCAGAACTGGAGAGGAAAGGAACGTGTGGAAAACACTGATAAGGAGAAGGGACAGGTTGATAGGACACACGTTAAGACATCGAGGAATGACTTCTATGGTAGTAGAGGGAGCTGTAGAGTGCAAAAACTGTAGAGAAAGACAGAGATTTGAATACATCCAACGAATAATTGAGGACGTAGGTTGCAAGTGCTACTCTGAGATGAAGAGTTTGGTACACGAGAGGAATTTGTGGCGGGCCGCATCAAACCAGTCAGAAGACTGATGACAAAAAGAAAAAAAAATGGTTATGTAATCTGCTCAGTTGTCACTCATCGCTATATAGGGGGCCCATGCCTAACCTAGTACGGTTTTTTTTTATTGTGTTGATTTTTAAAATTCTTATGCAAGGAAACCAGCTGTTTCAAGGTTTAATATTTGTTTTCACTACGTTTTAGAAGCTGTTGGGCTCTGGTATCACTATTTTCCAGCCCTTTAAGCATGTTGTGAGCTAATGGTAAGACCCGAGCGAGCTGTTTATTATATCCCTTCCTGGAAGAAATTACGGCATCCCTTCTCAAGGTCTCTGTTAGCGAAGCTTATTTCGTACGACGACTGAACTTATTGAAAACGTTCTATATGTGCAATTATTATTAAACCGTGACTTAACTTGTAGTATAATCCCCTCATTTATCTTTCTTGTTGTTAACAGTGCTTATTAAGTAACTGGGAGAAAGTTTCGTTTCGGCGGCTTCTCGCTGCGTGGTCCTGACCTACTTTCAGCCATGTGGACGTCTCTCGAGCACTTCCTAGCGTGGTTTGCTGTTTGTTTGCAGTCGTGCGTCCTGGCTGTCTGTGCTGAAGTTGGGTACCTTACGTTATCTGACTTGCACTATAAATGAAGTTTTGCTGTCGGCCAAGAGGCCTTTGATTAACTGGCTTCGTACACAAAGTTTTCCCTTTAATGTTTAATACATATTGTAACCTTGTTGTAAGTTTATTGTAAATCTTTTGATGTTAACCTTTTTCGAGTCTGCCTAATGTTTGAAGAGATTTATCTAGGACTATTTTAATTAGCTGATTTATTTAAAACTGTTTAATTTAAGATTTTTAAAAAGGTCAATATTGATAAGATCTTATTTCTTGATGTGGTTTGAGGTTATTATTATTACTGTAATTCAACGGCTGTCTAATTGACCAATTTGAACGCCCTCATCTTCATAATGTCAAATCGACTTTAATTTTCTTGACTGTTTTCCAAAGGGAGCCTGTAATTGCCCAAAAAATATGTAAAATATATGTTCTAGTTGAAGGGTAAATGATGTTAGTTAAAGGACCCTAGCCCTTCAATGTCATTTCCCTGATCCTGGTAATTCTCGATTTCACTCAGAACCGAAATCCTGGAACCTGATTTTTTATGATTGCATGGGGTGAAGACGTGTTCATGCGGGTTTCGTTGGCACCCAGTGATTCAAATATGCCCTTCCATTTAAAGCGATTGCAATTTACCATACAGCTTACATTCACGTTTAGTATCAACAACGGACAGGGCCAATCACTTTGTGTGACGGATATTAAACAATACAGGCAACGCCAGGCACTGCATATAGTGTATTAATACATATGAAAAAACTCCACTACTTGTTCTCGGACGGAAGGCGGTGGTGTGGAGCAGTTACGATATGCTTTACGAGCAATATGGTGCTCCTATCTTGTGGTACCGAACGAGGTGGCGCAGTGTTTAGCACACTTGTAAGTAGGCTGTTTAGGTTTTTTTATTGGTAACGCCACGTAGCGCTCTGTATGAAAATCACTGGCTGTGCTGTGTGCAGTCTATGGCTAGTTTGCATTGTTGTCTGCCATTGTAGTGTTGGGCAGCTGGATGTTAACAGCGCGTAACGTGGCGCAGTTGGAGGTGAGCCGCCAGCAGTGGTGGATGTGGGGAGAGAAATGGCAGAGTTTTGAAATTTGTAAGACTGGATGTCATGAACTGCTATGTATATTATGATTTTTCAACACTATTAAGGTAAATACATTGTTTGTTCTCTATTAAAATCTTACATTTGCTAACTATGCCTATCAGTAGTTAGTGCCTTCCGTAGTTTGAATCTTTTATTTAGCTGGCAGTAGTGGCGCTCGCTGTATTGCAGTAGTTCGAGTAACGAAGATTTTTGTGAGGTAAGTGATTTGTGAAAGGTATAGGTTAATGTTAGTCAGGGCCATTCTTTTGTAGGGATTATTGAAAGTCAGATTGCGTTGCGCTAAAAATATTGTGTGTCACTTTAGTGAATGTTTGAGTACGTTCACTTTCGCTCAGCTGTTTGAAAAGCCAATAATGTAATTTATCAGCACAGTAATTCATAAATTTTCTAAGGGGACGTTTCATATGGCGACCCTGCCAGGATTCGAACCTGGAATCTTCTGATTTTTTTCTTGTAGTTTGTGTAATTAGTGTAGCTATTGTTTATTGCTAGCGCGTAATTGTAGAGAGAATCTCCTTTGTAGTTGCAGTCTTTCATTGTTGTACAGTAAAACAGTTGTGGCATGCATGTAGATTTGCACCAAGTATTTCACAGCTGCGCTTGCAATTAACTAGATATTATTTTCAGTGCTATGTTAATGTGTTTTCTTATTTTGCTCTTCAAATTGTGCTTTTCTGTGTTGTCGTGTGAAATATTGTGACAATAATGGCGTGTGAAAAACGTAATACTAGGCTCCAAAGTAAACTGAGAAATGACAGTGAAGACGAAAGCAGTTTGTTAGCGCCACCGTGTAATGAATTAACTAATGTTCAAAGTAGTAATTTGGTAATTGTGCATAGGGAAATGGAGCGGGCGGCAAATAATGGCGTAGACAGTGAAACAATTAGTGAACAGGGAAGCATTATCGATCTATCGGTCGGCAATAGCTCGCCTCAGGAATCCGAAGTGACAGGACACAATCTCGCAAATACTGTAGATTCAGGTTTTGGGTCCTCACCGTTTTCTCAAATAAGTCAAGACACATTTTCTGCTTGTCAAAATGTGAATGCTGCCGGTGCAAATTCACTGCCGAAAAGCATTGAGGAACATGTTTCAGACACCGGTGCATTGTTATTACAATTAATACAACAAATGGGACAAACACAGCAGAAGTTAGTCAACAATGCAAACTAGCCACAGACTGCACACAGCTCAGCCCGTGATTTTTATACAGAGCGCTACGTGGCGTTACCAATAAAAAAACCTAAACAGCCTACTTACACACTGGACTCGCATTCGGGAGGACGACTGTTCCGCGGCCGGCCATCCTGATTTAAGTTTTCCTTGATTCCCCCAAATCGCTTCAGGCAAATGCCGGAATGGTTCCTTTGAGAGGGCACGGCCGTCTTCCTCCCTCATCCTTCCCTAGTCACATAGGACCTATGATCTCGCTGACTGGTCCCCTCCACCAGATCAACCAACCAACCTCCTTTGTGGTGGTCATACATAGTCGACGGAAACTTGGCGACGAATATTCCTGCCCTCACGTTCATATACAGCCCAAAATCGGGCCAGTGTCAAATCCGAATGCCAAATAAGTCTGGATATTGGATGAGTGGACCAGCCGCCCAAATGGAGACCCACATTGAGATCCATTTCAAATTCTGTCTGTTGCTGATAACGCTGTCTTACTCGAGTACGTGACGTCTCCGTGTTCTTCAGGAATCACTCAACACTTGACAAGAACTAAACAGTTTTATGCTATCAGGGGAAACGGTTGGTTGTTATAAATGGTTTCCCAACTTAGAAAAGTTGCTTTAGGCGTAGTGAGAACAGTTTTGGTGATCTGTAATCTCCCTGCCTGAATTCACTTTAGTTACTCAACTTCTCATCATACTGATTAAGTATAATTCCACCTGTGACACTGACATCTACACTGGAGAGCCAAAGAAACTGGTACACCTGCCTAACATCGTGTAATGCCCCCACGAGCAGGCAGAAGTGCCGCAGCACGACGTGGCACGGTCTCGACTAATGTCTGAAGTACTACTGGAGGGAACTGACTCCATGAATCCGGCAGGATTGTCCATAAATCCGTAAGAGTACGAGTGGCTGGAGTTCTCTTCTAAACAGCACGTTTCAAGGCATCCCAGATACCCTCAATAGTGTTCATGTCTGGCCAGCGGAAGTGTTTAAACGCGGAAGAGCGTTCCTGGAGCCACTCTGTAGCAATTCTGGAAGTGTGGGGTGTCCCATTCTCTTGCTGTAATTGTCCAATGGACGTGAATGGATGCAGGTGATCAGACACGATCAATTATTTAAAATGACAGTCACAATCGTATTATTTATTTTGTCGACAACCGGTTTCAACCCGCGGTGGGGTCATCTTCAGGGCAATTTACACTGTAAAGTTATAATATTAGTAAGTAATCATGTACGTAATCTACAAGCAATTAGATACACAAATGATGTGAAAAATGAAGAGGACAACAGTTATCTGAATTTTAAATAATTGTAAATTTCTCGAGATTTAATTAGTTATATTTATTATTTATTATGGTTTATATTACAACTGGAACAAACTTTAAAATTTACGATTTCTTGCTTAAGCATGTAAGTACCGTTGGTCACCGTGGAGGGCGTTACCGCCTGCCCACGTGTTGTTGGCCGTTATCTAAGCTCATGCAGAGAATCAACCATGCAGAGTTACCAACCGTGCACAGGCAGGGTGACGACTCCAGCGAGCGACCAAATGAGTATAAAAATCTGTTTATTTATGTAACTTTAACTAATTGCTTGTAGATTATGTACATGATTACTTACTAATATTATAACTTTACAGTGTAAATTGCCCTGAAGATGACCCCATCGCGGGTTGAAACCGGTTGGCGACAAAATAAATAATGCGATTGTGACTGTCATTTTAAATAATTTATTATAAGTAAACCAACGTTGTTATCTCCACACAACTATATTGTCTAAAAAAAAAAAAACAATCAGACACGATGCCTCGTGATGACTGGGTGTTGTGTGATGTCCTTAGGTTAGTTAGGTTTAAGTAGTTCTAAGTTCTAGGGGACTGATGACCTCAGATGTTAAGTCCCGTAGTGCTCAGAGCCATTTGAACCATCAGACACGATGCTTACCTACGTGCCAGCTGTCCTATCACGCCAACAGCATGTGCCCCACACCATTGCAAAGCCTACACCAGCTTGAGCAGCCCTTGGTGACATGCAAAGTCCATGGATTCATGACGTTGTCCCCGTACCCGTACACATCCATCCGCCCGATACAATTTTAAACGAGACTCGTCCGACCAGGCAACATGTTTCCAGACATCAACAGGCCAATTTCGGTGTTGACGGGCCCAGGCGAGGCGTAAAGCTTTGTGTCGTGCCTTCGGCTCTGAAAGTCAATATCGATGTTGTTTCGCTGAATGGTTTGCACGCTGACACTTGTTGATGGCCTAGCATTGAAATCTACAGCACTTTGCGGAAGGGTTGCACTTGTGTCACGTTGAACGATTCTCTTCTGTCCTCGTTGGTCCCGTTCTTGTAGGGTCTTTTTCTGGTCGTTCCTGCAGAATGCCCTTTTTGCCAGTGCTTGTTTACTTTTGATGCCCTTTCTCCGTCGGTCATTGGTTATTTTGCTGGCTGGCTAGCAGAATTCCTTAACTTCATCTACTTCGTTACCATCAATCCTGATCTCGCTGTTCTCATTTCTGCTACTTTCCTTTCCTAGTATTACAAAACTTTAACTGTGATGCTTCTTCACAGATCGATAGCACTTTCGGTATAGGTTCCGCTGCGCATCATATTTCAATATTCTCTGGCTCACTAATAATTTCAAAAATGGTTCAAATGGCTCTGAGCCCTATGGGACTTAACATCTATGGTCATCAGTCCCCTAGAACTTAGAACTACTTAAACCTAATTAACCTAAGGACATCACACAACATCCAGGCATCACGAGGCAGAGAAAATACCTGACACCGCCGGGAATCGAACCCGGGAACCCGGGCGTGGGAAGCGAGAACGCTACCGCACGACCGCGAGATGCGGGCTAATAATTTCCGAGCAGTATTAATTGCTTAGCTCTAAAAGTAAAAACAGCAAAAAAATGGTTCAAATGGCTCTGAGCACTATGGGACTTAACATCTTAGGTCATCAGTCCCCTAGAACTTAGAACTACTTAAACCTAACTATCCTAAGGACATCACACACATCCATGCCCGAGGCAGGATTCGAACCTGCGACCGTAGCAGTCGCGCGGTTCCGGACTGCGCGCCTAGAACCGCGAGACCACCGCGGCCGGCTGAAAACATGAGACATACCCTCTCATCAATGCATCAATCATTCACTTTTAAACGTTATCTCGAAGTAGCTCGTTGGTACAATTACTACGCTGCTCAGTACACATAATTAACACACTTTTTATTTACAGTACGTTGACATGACACACAATGATCAAAAAAGCTCGGGACCATCTTGCGAACTGAGACTGTTTCGTAAGTTCATTTTAAACATCAACTTTATAACAATACACAGAGAAGATGCTGACACTGGTGACCGATGTTCTCCCCGCACTGCCGACTTGCTGCTTCGGTGGAACATCTATGAATCGCTTGCCAGGATTTTCTCCGTGTAACATGAAAGAGACAGAAAAAACAGCATTTTAGTACGCACACCATACAAAACAGGTTACGTAATTAAATAATACACTTTTATGGCGTACCTGATGTCGCTCAGGCGGAAAGTAAAGACGGTGATTCGCACTAAAATCCGGCAAACAACAACTTTACTGTCACATCACCAACAATCGACTTGGGCAACCTTATAAAGGTTGACATCCAACGACTAGTACACATTATACAGGGTGTTTCAAAAATGACCGGTATATTTGAAACGGCAATAAAAACTAAACGAGCAGCGATAGAAATACACCGTTTGCTGCAATATGCTTGGGACAACAGTACATTTTCAGGCAGACAAACTTTCGAAATTACAGTAGTTACAATTTTCAACAACAGATGGCGCTGCGGTCTGGGAAACTCTATAGTACGATATTTTCCACATATCCACCATGCGTAGCAATAATATGGCGTAGTCTCTGAATGAAATTACCCGAAACCTTTGAAAACGTGTCTGGCGGAATGGCTTCACATACAGATGAGATGTACTGCTTCAGCTGTTCAATTGTTTCTGGATTCTGGCGGTACACCCGGTCTTTCAAGTGTCCCCACAGAAAGAAGTCACAGGGGTTCATGTCTGGCGAATAGGGAGGCCAATCCACGCCGCCTCCTGTATGTTTCGGATAGCCCAAAGCAATCACACGATCATCGAAATATTCATTCAGGAAATTAAAGACGTCGGCCGTGCGATGTGGCCGGGCACCATCTTGCATAAACCACGAGGTGTTCGCAGTGTCGTCTAAGGCAGTTTGTACCGCCACAAATTCACGAAGAATGTCCAGATAGCGTGATGCAGTAATCGTTTCGGATCTGAAAAATGGGCCAATGATTCCTTTGGAAGAAATGGCGCCCCAGACCAGTACTTTTTGAGGATGCAGGGACGATGGGACTGCAACATGGGGCTTTTCGGTTCCCCATATGCGCCAGTTCTGTTTATTGACGAAGCCGTCCAGGTAAAAATAAGCTTCGTCAGTAAACCAAATGCTGCCCACATGCATATCGCCGTCATCAATCCTGTACACTATATCGTTAGCGAATGTCTCTCGTGCAGCAATGGTAGCGGCGCTGAGGGGTTGCCGCGTTTGGATTTTGTATGGATAGAGGTGTAAACTCTGGCGCATGAGACGATACGTGGACGTTGGCGTCATTTGGACCGCAGCTGCAAAACGGCGAACGGAAACCCGAGGCCGCTGTTGGATCACCTGCTGCACTAGCTGCGCGTTGCCCTCTATGGTTGCCGTACGCGGTCGCCCTACCTTTCCAGCACGTTCATCCGTCACGTTCCCAGTCCGTTGAAATTTTTCAAACACATCCTTTATTGTATCGCTTTTCGGTCCTTTGGTTACATTAAACCTCCGTTGAAAACTTCGTCTTGTTGCAACAACACTGTGTTCTAGGCGGTGGAATTCCAATACCAGAAAAATCCTCTGTTCTAAGGAATAAACCATGTTGTCTACAGCACACTTGCACGTTGTGAACAGCACACGCTTACAGCAGAAAGACGACGTACAGAATGGCGCACCCACAGACTGCGTTGTCTTCTATATCTTTCACATCACTTGCAGCGCCATCTGTTGTTGAAAATTGTAACTACTGTAATTTCGAAAGTTTGTCTGCCTGAAAATGTACTGTTGTCCCAAGCATATTGCAACAAACGGTGTATTTCTATCGCTGCTAGTTTAGTTTTTATTGCCGTTTCAAATATACCGGTCATTTTTGAAACACCCTGTAAGTTCCTGAGTTCTAGTGACTGGAGCTTTCCGCTCTTACTGCATCTCTATTGACCGTACAATGCTCCCTACAGTCTTTTGTACTGGTCTCCTGACATCTAGTTATCCATTCCGCATTACATAGGGCTGTCCGGATACTTTTGATTAGATAGTGTGTACCTAAATATAGAGCTGATGAGCACCTTGTGAAGTTCACTTACATTGGACAACCCCGGTCGCTTATAGTCTACCTTTACGTGAGGCCCCAAGAGCAGCTTTCGGCAACAAATATCATTTCTGGTCAGTCGTGTAAACAATCCAAATGCGGTTCCAGCTGCCGCATTTCCTGCTCCACAATCGATTTTTTGCTCTAGTTTAAACGCGCAGCCGGCCGGGGTGGCCGAGCGTTTCTAGGCGCTACAGTCTGGAACCGCACGACCGCTACGGTCGCAGGTTCGAATCCTGCCTCGGGCATGGGTGTGTGTGATGTCAGGTTAGTTAGGTTTAAGTAGTTCTAAGTTCTAGGGGACTGATGACCTCAGACCTATAGTGCTCAGAGCCATTTGAACCATTATAAACGCGCAACCGATTTGGAAACGTGCTTGGATTGTTGGGTTACATCTTGCTTTGAAAAATTTTCGGCGTATGTAGACGGAATAACAATTTGTGCAGTGAAAGAGAAGTAGAAACATTAGGCAGCGCACTTCTACCTCTAATATGTAACATGACGCTGTCGTTTACCGACTAATACATTCACCAGAAGATCAAAACAAACTGCAAAACGATCAAGAAAAAATATCTGAATGGTGCGAAAAGTGGTAGTTGACCCTGAATAACGAAAAGTGTGCGGTCAACCACATGAGTGCTAAAAGGAACTCGTTAAACTTCGGTTACACGATAAATCAGTCTAATCTGAAAGCCGTGAATTCAACTAAATGTCTAGGTATTACAATAAAGAACAACTTAAATTGGAAAGAACACACAGAAAATGTTGTGGGGAAGGCTAACCAGAGACTGCGTTTTATTGGCAGGACACTTAGAAAATGTAACAGACCTACTAAGGAGACTGCCTACACTACACTTGTCCGTCCTCTTTTAGAATACTGCTGCGCGGTGTGGGATCCTTACCAGAGAGGACTGGCAGAGTACAACGAAAAAGTTCAAAGAAAGGCAGCACGTTTTGTATTATCGCGAAATATGGGAGAGAGTGTCAGAGAAATGATACAGGATTTCGGCTGGAAATCGTTAAAAGAAAGGCGTTTCTCGTTGCGACGGAATCTTCTCACGAAATTCCAATCACCAACTTTCTCCTCTGAATGCGAAAATATTTTGTTGACACCGACCTACATAGGGAAGAAAATGGTTCAGATGGCTCTGAGCACTATGGGACTTAACATCTGTGGTCATCAGTCACTTAGAACTACTTAAACCTTGCTAACCTAAGGACATCACACACATCCATGCCCGAGGCAGGATTCGAACCTGCGACCGTAGCGGTCACGCGGTTCCAGACTGAAGCGCCTAGAACCGCACGGCCACACCGGCCGGCACATAGGGAAGAACGAACCCCACGATAAAATAAGGGAAATCAGAGCTCGTACGGAAAGATATAGGTGTTCGTTCTTTGCGTGCGCTATACTAAATTGGAATAATAGAGAATTGTGAAGGTGGTTCGATGAACCCTGTGCCAGGCACTTAAATGTGATTTGCAGAGTATCAATGTAGAAGTAGATGTAGAATAGAAGAGAAACAGCCATTCGGCTGACTGAAGCAGAAACCCCGAGCAGTTGATTTCCCGACGTCATTTGCGCAAAACAACTGACGATCAGCCGGCCGAAGTGGCCGTGCGGTTAAAGGCGCTGCAGTCTGGAACTGCAAGACCGCTACGGTCGCAGGTTCGAATCCTGCCTCGGGCATGGATGTTTGTGATGTCCTTAGGTTAGTTAGGTTTAACTAGTTCTAAGTTCTAGGGGACTAATGACCTCAGCAGTTGAGTCCCATAGTGCTCAGAGCCATTTGAACTGACGATCAGAAAACCGACTTGTGTCGATCTAGAAACACCGTTTCAGTCGTTGACGTGTAAAGACGACAGCGGAAAAAACGGTTTCTGGAAATTAGTTTTCGTCTTCCGGAAGTTGTGTCTCATGTAAGCGTAGCAATAGTGTTCCAGGAGTCACTTGTTGTCGCGACCAATGGATGAGCAGCCTTTAGGTCCCTTTAAACTATAAAACGTAATTTTCAAATTCGCTGTTTGCTATACACGTATTTGTTAAACAGTCAACATTATCAAATTTAACCTCACTTTTGAGGCAACTGTTACGCTGTGCGCCGGCCGCAGTGGCCGAGCGGTTCTAGGCGCTTCAGTCTAGCACCGCGCGACCGCTACGGTTGCAGGTTCGAATCCTGCCTCGGGCATGGATGTGTGTGATGTCCTTAGGTTAGTTAGGTTTAAGTAGTTCTAAGTTCTAGGGGACTGATGGCCTCAGCAGTTAAGTCCCATAGTGCTCAGAGCCATTTGAATAATTGTTTTGTTACGCTGTGCGTATTGTGTAACGAAGTACTTTTGACACCAGTTGGCAGCGTACATCTACATATACAGGGTCTTCGGAAATTCCCGTTACAAACTTCTAGGACTTGTAGGGTTCAGTGGGTAGATAATACTGTATTTTTAATTGGAAGCTCTCCTCGGAAGTGTACTGTTTCCCCGCTACATCATTCGAAAACACCTTGGTGATGCAGCCGTAGTTGATTAGGCGAGTCCCAGTATATCGCTTTGACAGGTTCTCTTCAACGACACACAGAGCGGCCTCTTCAATTTTCTTGTGTGCGGCGTCACCTTGGAGCACCATAGTCACGCCTGCTGATGCTGAAGCTACCATTGTGTATTGTATATTGTGTATTGGTCCCGTGGTTAGCGTGAGCAGCTGCGGGACGGAAGGTCCTAGGTTCAACTCTTCCCTCGAGTGAAAAATTTACGTTTTTATTTTCGCAAAGTTATGATCTGTCCGTTCGTTCATTGACGTCTCTGTTCACTGTAATAAGTTTAGTGTCTGTGTTTTGCGACCGCACCGCAAAACCGTGCGATTAGTAGACGAAAGGACGTGCCTCTCCAATGGGAACCGAAAACATTTGATCGCAAGGTCATAGGTCAACCGATTCCTCCACAGGAAAACACGTCTGATATATTCTATACGACACTGGTGACGGCAAGTGCGTCACATGACAGGAATATGTTGTCGACCCACCTAACTTGTACACTTGGCGAATGGGTAAAAAGATTCTTCTACCTTGCCCGGTTTAGGTTCTCTTGTGGATGTGATAATCACTCCCAAAAAGTCACATAAACTGTAACAAATTAAAGCAACAGTTTCACAGTCGCACAGTTTTCCCTGTGCTCTGTCAAAACATATGTTTTTAACGTTTTCAAATTTTTCCGTGTGTAGACCGTCAAATCCTGCATATGTCCAAGCAAATCTCAACATGTCCTGGAATTTTGGAGAGCGAAGGTGATTATATGTGAGTGCTTGGACTTTGATAATTGTCTTAAAATAAAAAATTGACTTTTTCACTCGATGGAAGACTTGAACCAAGGACCTCTCGTTCCGCAGCTGCTCACGCTAACCACGGGACCACGGCGCTCCTGAACTCACATGATATTGATGTTGCCTATCTTGCACATGGACTACTCAGTTTGTATATTTTTCTTAATTTTTTCATAGATCCACAAGACTTCTTCCTGTTTTCTCGATTGATCTGTGTTCAGTTTTTCAAGGCCTATCCACTGTGCCAACTTATAAGTAAATTTGAGGGGGATGCGATGGGGAGGTTCCCTTGTGAGTTTCGCAAGATCTCTGTTTGAGGAATCATGTTAATTTACATATAGGAGATTTTCGTTCTCCAAAAATGCCATCATAAATTACCACAAAAGATGTGTAACGTATTACTATGTTTACGACGTTTCTCATCGAGCCATATACGTTATCTCGCATTTCTAGCTGCTTCTCTCACACAAATAATGATAAAAATTCAGGAATTCAGGGTTGCCACCAGCTCAAGCCCTTCCTAATCATTTAGAAAAAAAAAACGGAGCTGGAAAAATTATTAGTTTAATTACTTTAATAATTTAATCACACGTATGCAAATTTCTTTAAGCAGCCAGATAAACAGCACTTCATGTCGTGCATGAAGCAACTTGATTAATTCAGGAATGGAAATCAGAGTAAGGGGGTAAGATCAACACCACATAATTTATCTTTCACGTAGATTATTTATTTTATCTAAGTATTTGGTTGCACACCCTGACTCGAAATGTTTAAGTAAGAAATACGTGAGAATGTAACAGAGCACAATTTAACTACAGCAAGAAGAAACACAGAAAACGGGGGTGGGAGACAATTATACTATCATTTCCTTTGCATTAATACCATAAAAATACCTCAGTGGGATTCGCATTACGATTCTACGCATGCACTATTTAACCAATACACGAGGCTGTGCGATAATTTTTTAACATACTAACTGCGTCTGCTGCTTGCAAACGGCCAAACTAGAGCACGTGGTGCATTCTGAATCAAACTGTTGTGCTGCTTTGTAGAAAGCGCGCGAAAGAACAGATATTCTTGCCGAAATTGTGGCTCATTAAACAAGCAAACTGTTAAAATAAAGCCTATTGCGGTGCCGTGGTGAACAAGAAGGGTCATTGATTACCAAACACGTGGCACAAAATCGACACACAAAGACAAAAGCAATTTCCACAAAATATAAGATTAAAAATCATTAAAAAAATAACTCGCTTCACACGCTTCAGTTAAGCTCAAATTCGTAAGTATTTCACCAGTTAAACATAACGAAGTCCTATCACCTGAAATTCCCCTTAAGAGCTACGATCCGTACTCGCCAAGCGTTCACCGAAGAGTGCCCCTTTCTCTTTCGAGATTACCCAGCTTCCCGTGCAGCCGAAGCTACCAGAGGGGTAGCCCTCCGTCACCAACCTCAGACACAAAAATAGCCTTCGACACAGCCTTCGACTAAGATGGGTAAACCTTTATGTTCAGGTATTGGACACCTAAGTTGGTCATCCTGTGCTCTCCTTCGAACGAGAAGCAACATCGTCTGCTCCCAGCAGACGATGACCAACTCAGCGTTTCCCACAAAACAAAACCGAAACCCCACATTAAAACACACATACACTCCTGGAAATGGAAAAAAGAACACATTGACACCGGTGTGTCAGACCCACCATACTTGCTCCGGACACTGCGAGAGGGCTGTACAAGCAATGATCACACGCACGGCACAGCGGACACACCAGGAACCGCGGTGTTGGCCGTCGAATGGCGCTAGCTGCGCAGCATTTGTGCACCGCCGCCGTCAGTGTCAGCCAGTTTGCCGTGGCATACGGAGCTCCATCGCAGTCTTTAACACTGGTAGCATGCCGCGACAGCGTGGACGTGAACCGTATGTGCAGTTGACGGACTTTGAGCGAGGGCGTATAGTGGGCATGCGGGAGGCCGGGTGGACGTACCACCGAATTGCTCAACACGTGGGGCGTGAGGTCTCCACAGTACATCGATGTTGTCGCCAGTGGTCGGCGGAAGGTGCACGTGCCCGTCGACCTGGGACCGGACCGCAGCGACGCACGGATGCACGCCAAGACCGTAGGATCCTACGCAGTGCCGTAGGAGACCGCACCGCCACTTCCCAGCAAATTAGGGACACTGTTGCTCCTGGGGTATCGGCGAGGACCATTCGCAACCGTCTCCATGAAGCTGCACTACGGTCCCGCACACCGTTAGGCCGTCTTCCGCTCACGCCCCAACATCGTGCAGCCCGCCTCCAGTGGTGTCGCGACAGGCGTGAATGGAGGGACGAATGGAGACGTGTCGTCTTCAGCGATGAGAGTCGCTTCTGCCTTGGTGCCAATGATGGTCGTATGCGTGTTTGGCGCCGTGCAGGTGAGCGCCACAATCAGGACTGCATACGACCGAGGCACACAGGGCCAACACCCGGCATCATGGTGTGGGGAGCGATGTCCTACACTGGCCGTACACCACTGGTGATTGTCGAGGGGACACTGAATAGTGCACGGTACATCCAAACCATCATCGAACCCATCGTTCTACCATTCCTAGACCGGCAAGGGAACTTGCTATTCCAACAGGACAATGCACGTCCGCATGTATCCCGTGCCACCCAACGTGCTCTAGAAGGTGTAAGTCAACTACCCTGGCCAGCAAGATCTCCGGATCTGTCCCCCATTGAGCATGTTTGGGACTGGATGAAGCGTCGTCTCACGCGGTCTGCACGTCCGGCACGAACGCTGGTCCAACTGAGGCGCCAGGTGGAAATGGCATGGCAAGCCGTTCCACAGGACTACATCCAGTATCTCTACGATCGTCTCCATGGGAGAATAGCAGCCTGCATTGCTGCGAAAGGTGGATATACACTGTACTAGTGCCGACATTGTGCATGCTCTGTTGCCTGTGTCTATGTGCCTGTGGTTCTGTCAGTGTGATCATGTGATGTATCTGACCCCAGGAATGTGTCAATAAAGTTTCCCCTTCCTGGGACAATGAATTCACGGTGTTCTTATTTCAATTTCCAGGAGTGTATAATATTCAATATGCCTTATTTGAGTGCTCAGTCTTTCTGGAAGAGTTCATGAATAGCGCTAAAATCATGTAGTAAAATGAATAACTTGTACTGAATTGTGGCCGAGCGGTTCTAGGCCCTACAGTCTGGAACCGCGCGACCGGTACGGTCGCTGGTTCGAATCCTGCCTCGCCCGCATGGTTGTGTGTGATGTCCTCAGGTTAGTTAGGTTTAAGTAGTTCGAAGTTCTAGGGGACTGATGACCTCAGATGCTAAGTCCCATAGTGCTCAGAACCATTTGAACCATTTGTACAGAATTCGACAAGCGTCTTATGAAACGACTTCACAGAGACGTTTCGCGTGTTCCATAATTCTACAACAGTTTTACGTCAGCGATAATGACCTTGTTCGATTGAAAACTTGAATGGTCTGCGCTTGCAAGTGCAGTGCAGGATATAAACTTTAAAAATCTGCGATACCTGCTCCGGTTCCCAGATGTACACTGGTCAGCCAGTACTGTATGACCACCGACCTGCTAGCGATATAAACCCGTCCAGGTTGTAGCAGCGTCACCTGGCGAGGAGCGACTCCTACTCGGACACACGCACGGTACATGTAGTATTGGCGAGCGTGCTGTCCTTGAGTAGAATGTGGACGTCGCGCCATCAATCTGAGTTTGACCGGAGGCAGTCATCAGCGCATCTAATTGATAGTCTTTCACCTTGAGTTTTTATTCCACTCCTGAACCTTTCTTGTATTTCCATCATTACTTTCTCGATGTATAGACTGAACAGCTCAACCTTACACCCTTTTTAATACGAGCACTTTATTCTTGGTCTTCCAGTTTTACTATTCCCTCTTGGCTCTTGTACATATTGTACCTTATCGGTCTCTTCCTGTAGCTTTCCCCTATTTTCCTGACCATTTCGGACATTTTGGATTATTTGACGCCGGCCGCGGTGGTCTCGCGGTTCTAGGCGCGCAGTCCGGAACCGCGCGACTGCTACGGTCGCAGGTTCGAATCCTGCCTCGGGCATGGATGTGTGTGATGTCCTTAGGTTAGTTAGGTTTAAGTAGTTCTAAGTTCTAGGGGACTGATGACCACAGCTGTTAAGTCCCATAATGCTCAGAGCCATTTCAACCATTTTTTTGATTATTTGACATCGTCGAAGTGCGTGCCTACGGAGTATCGCGTCAGTTGTGCGACTGGATTAGTGATTTCCTGTCAGAAAGGTCACAGTTCGTAGTAATAGACGGAAAGTCATCGAGTAAAACAGAAGTAATATCCGGCGTTCCCCAAGGGAGTGTTATAGGCCCTCTATTGTTCCTGAACTATATTAACGACATAGGAGACAATCTGAGTAGACGTCTTAGATTGTTTGCAGACAATGCTGTCATCAGATGATCAAAACGACTTGCAAAATGATTTAGATAAGATATCTGTATGGTGCGAAAAGTGGCAATTGACCTTGAATAAAGAAAAGTGCGAAGTTATTCACATGAGTACTAACAGAAATCAGCTACGATTCGATTACGCGATAAGTCACACAAATCTGAAGGCTGTAAATTCAAGTAAATACTTAGGGATTACAATTACAAATAACCTAAGTTGGAACGATCACATAGATAATATTGTGGGTGGAGCAAACCAAAGACTAAGATTCATTGGCAGAATACTTAGAAGGTGCAACAGGTCTACCAAAGAAACTGCTTACACCACGCTTGTCCGCCCTGTTCTGGAGTACTGCTGTGCGGTGTGGGATCCGCATCAGGTGGGACTGGCGGATGACATCGAAAAAGTACAAAGAAGGGCAGCTCGGTTTGTATTACCGCGAAATAGGGGAGATAGTGTCACAGACATGATACGGGAATTGGAGTGGCAATCATTAAAACAAAGCCGTTTTTCGTTGCGACGGGATCTTCTCATGAAGTTTCAATCACAAGTTTTCTCCTCCGATTGCGAAAACATTCTGTCGGCACCCACCTACATGGGGAGGAGTGATCATCACGATAAAAGAAATCAGCGCTCGCACGGAAAAATTGAAGTGCTCGTTTTCCCCGCGTGCCGTTCGAGAGTGGAACGGTAGAGAGACAGCATGAAGGTGGTTCATTGAACCCTCTGCCAGGCACTTTATTGTGAACAGCAGAGTATTCACGTAGATGTAGATGTCCCAGGTCGAAAAATCCTACGAACGTGTTTTGATTTTTCTTCAGTCTTGCTTCCAGTATGAACCGCGTCATAACTGCCACTCTGGTGCCGTTACCTCTCCCACAGCCAAACTCATCTTCATCTAATAGATCATCAGTTTTCTATTATTCTATATATTATTCTTGTCAGAAACTTATATGAATGAGAAGGTGACTGTGCGATAACACTCTCACTTGTCGGCTCTTGCTGTCTTCGGAGTTGTGTACACTACGATTTTCATGGTATATCTTCTGTCTCATACATCCTACACACCAACGTGAATAGCCGGTTTGTTGGCACTTCTTCTTCATCTACATCCATACTCCGCAAGCCACCTGACGGCGTGTGGCGGAGGGTACTTCGTCTACCTCTATCGGTTCTCCCTTCTATTCCAGTCTCGTATTGTTCGTGGAAAGAAAGATTGTCGGTATGCCTCTGTGTGGGCTCTAATCTCTCTGATTTTATCCTCATGGTCTCTTCGCGAGATATATGTAGAGGGAGCAATATACTGCTTGACTCCTCGGTGAAGGTATGTTCTCGAAACTTTAACAAAAGCCCGTACCGAGCTACTGAGCGTCTCTCCTGCAGAGTCTCCGTAAAGCTTTCGCGATTATTAAATGATCCTGTAACGAAGCGCGCTGCTCTTCGTTGGATCTTCTCTATCCCTTCTATCAACCCTATCTGGTACGGATCCCACTCTGCTGAGCAGCATTCTAGCAGTGGGCGAACAAGTGTACTGTAACCTACTTCCTTTGTTTTCGGACTGCATTCCCTTAGGATTCTTCCAATGAATCTCAGTCTGGCATCTGCATTACCAACGATCAACTTTATATGATCATTCGATTTTAAATCACTCCTAATGCCTACTCCCAGATAATTTATCGAATTAACTGCTTTCATTTGCTGACCTGCTATATTGTAACTAAACGATGAAGGATCTTTCTTTCTACGTATTCGCAGCACATTACACTTGTCTACATTGAGGTTCAACTGCCATTCCCTGCATCATGTGTCAATTCGTTGCAGATCCTCCTGCATTTCAGTAGAAATTTCCTTTGTTACAACCTCTCGATATACTACAGCATCATCCACAAAAAACCTCAGTGAACTTCCGATGTTATCCACAAGGTCATTTATATATATTGTGAATAGCAACGGTCCTACGACACTCCCCTGCGGCACACCTGAAATCACTCTTAGTTCGGAAGACTTTCTCTCCATTAAGAATGACATGCTGCGTTCTGTTATCTAGGAACTCTTCAATCCAATCACAAAATTGGTCTGATAGTCCATATGCTCTTACTTTGTTCATTAAACGACTGTGGGGAACTGTATCGAACGCCTTGCGGAAGTCAAGAAACACGGCATCTACCTGGGAACCCGTGTCTATGGCCCTCGGAGTCTCGTGGACGAATTGCGCAAGCTGGGTTTGACACGATCGTCTTCTTCGAAACCCATACTAATTCCTACACAGTAGATTTCTAGTCTCCAGAGAAGTCATTATACTCGAACATAATACGTCTTCAAAAGTTCTACAACTCATCGACGTTAGAGATATAGGTCTATAGTTCTGCACATCTGTTCGACATCCCTTCTTGAAAACGGGGATGACCTGTGCCCTTTTCCAATCCTTTCGAACGCTATGCTCTTCTAGAGACCTACAGTACACCGCTGCAGGAAGGGGGCAAGTTCCTTCGCGTACTCTGTGTAAAATTGAACTGGTATCCCATAAGGTCCAGCGGCCTTTCCTCTTTTGACCGATTTTAATTGTTTTTCTATCCCTCTGTCATCTATTTCGGTATCTACCATTTTGTCATCTGTGCGACAGTATAGAGAAGCAACTACAGTGCGGTCTTCCTCTGTGAAACAGGTTTGGAAAAATACATTTAGTATTTCGGCCTTTAGTCTGTCATCCCCTGTTTCAGTACCATTTTAGTCACAGAGTGTCTGGACATTTTGTTTTGATCCACCTACTGCTTTGACATAAGACCAAAATTTCTTACGATTTTCTGCCAATGATTTTAGAAATTCTGATGGAATGTCATCTCTCCCTTCTGCCTTATTGGTCTCAAGTCGTCCAATGCACTTTTAAATTCCAGTTCTAATACTGGGTACTGTTAACAGTTTAGTGCTTCGGAAAGGTTATCTCAGAGTCGCAACAGTTGCAGAGAGTGGATGGACGTAAATGGAGAAGCATGCCAGCGATGTTCCAGCTCCTCAGCCGCTGAACGACAAAGGCCTCGCCGCCCGGCGCCAGCAGTTCGCGCGTCGGCCGGCAGATGGCGGGCCTGTAGCAGCCCGGCCATAAAAGCAACGTGCTCTCCCCCCACCATGCGACCGTGGCTGCCCAATCAGGCGCGACGCCCCCCCACCACCGCGCTATTCACACGCGGAGCGGCGGCCCGGTGCCCGCGAGTTGAGAGTGAACGCGCGTGATTCCGCAGTGCGTTCTGACGTGCCGTCGCGACCATCTCGTTTCGGCTGACAGTTGCTGCCTGCGGCTGGAAGCGCATCGCTTCAGCTCGATCGCGTGTCGTATTCACCGTGTGTGCGTGGGTAGCAAAATTTTGACGGCTGTTTCTGAGTGTGTGCGGTTTCTCTCTGCTGTGGCGGCAGCAGGGGCTATGAGTCTGGCTGCGTGAAGGGAGAAGCGGAGAGGAAAAAGGAAGGACGAAGCGGGGAGAGGCGAGAGGCTTCCAAGACGGCGCGACGCGCAAGGTAAGAGCATCTATCTGCGGAGCTCGTGCTGGTCTCTTTTGCCGGGGCGGCAGGAAAGAAGAGGCGGCCGGCGCCCCCGGCTAGGAATTCTTTTTCTCCCCCCCCCCCCCGGCCGCCCCCTCTTCCTCCTCATCCTACAGCCGTGCCGGTAGACCTTGGAATAACTTCCAGCCGGCCGGACACAGGCCGGAGCGATGCCGCCACAAAAACACTCGGGCAGGGCGCTCGCTTCCGTCTTCAAAACAGACCTGGAACCGCCGCCTGGCAAGTGAAACAACAGGTGTCCGCTCCCCCGCGCCATGGCTGTCACACGGCACTTGCCCTAGTCTGTCTCTAGCACTCATTCAACCACGCTACTTTCTTCGTGAAAATACTCCGGCTTTTAAACATCCACCTGCTGCATAATGCAAGGTACCTCCTTTTCTGATTCGTTAAAGTACCGGGTGATCAAAAAGTCAGTATAAATTTGAAAACTGAATAAATCACGGCATAATGTAGGGCGGTACAAACTGACAAACATGATTGGAATGACATGGGGTTTTATTAGAAGCAAAACAAAAACAAAAGTTCAAAAATTGTTCGATAGATGGCGCTTCATCCGATCAGAATAGCAATAATTAGCATAACAAAGTAAGACAAAGCAAAGATGATGTTCTTTACAGGAAATACTCAGTATGTAAACCATCATTCCTCAACAATAGCTGTAGCCGAGGAATAATGTTGTGAACAGCACTGTAAAGCATGTCCGGAGTTATGGTGAGGCACTGGCGTCGGATGTTGTCTTTCAGCATCCCTAGAGATGTCGGTCGATCACGATACACTTGCGACTTCAGGTAACCCCAAAGCCAATAACTGCACGTACTGAGGTCTGGCGACCTGGGAGGCCAAGCATGACGAAAGTGGCGGCTGAGTACACGATCATTACCAAACGACGGGCGCAAGAGATCTTTCACGCGCCATCTGTCGGACATTTTGTGAACTTTGTTTTTTTTTTTTTTTGTTCTAATAAAACCCCATGTCATTCCAAGCATTTGTGTCAATTTTTACCTCTCTATCTACATTATTCCATGGTTTATTAAGTTTTCAAATTTATGCTGACTTTTTGATCACCCTGTACATCAGCACGATGCCTCTTTCTTCTTGCTTCCTAGCTAATGGAGACGCGTGAGCTAAAACTAGTAGACAGAACGTACTGTACGAGAAATACAAAGTGGCGACGACATTCTGTTAGCTAACCGGCCGGAGTGGCCGATCGGTTCTAGGCGCAACAGTCTGGAACCGCGCGACCGCTACGTCGCAGGTTCGAATCCAGCTCGGGCACGGATGTGTGTGATGTCCTTAGGTTAGTTAGGTTTACGTAGTTCTAGGTGACTGATGACCACAGCAGTTAAGTCCCATAGTGCTCAGAACCATTTGAACCATCTGTTAGCTAATTTCAGGAGAAGGTCACGGCAAGATTTTGATTTTACGCTTGGGAAAACTGACAACTAGTATCTCTAGGCAAGGTACTTGCACGCGTATTGCAATTACTGCAGCTACAGGGCTCGCAGTAACATTTCGTTGACTGGAAAGCGATAACAGGAGTTGCACGAAAATACGGAAGCACACTGGGAAATGCTCGAGTGACAATACAGATGCTAGCGAAGCCTGCAGGTTACAGGATGGTTATACTTAAACTTTAGTTACTTCAGACGGTCCACACGAAAACAAATGATCGTAGGACTGTGAAACTCTGTGGAAACATTTATAAGGACATGCGGTGGAGGAATAACGAATAAGCCATTGAAATAAACCACTCCGTCTACAGGCCACAAGTGGCCCATCGGGACCATCGGGCCGCCGTGTCATCCTCAGAGGAGGATGCGGATAGGCGTGGGGTCAGCACACCGCTCTCCCGGTCGTAAGATGGTATTCTTGACCGAAGCCGCTACTATTCGGTCGAGTAGCTCCTCAATTGGCATCACGAGGCTGAGTGCACCCCGAAAAATGGCAACAGCACATGGCGGCCTGGATGGTCACCCATCCAAGTGCCAACCACAGCCCGACAGCGCTTAACTTCGGTGATCTCACGGGAACCGGTGTATCCACTGCGGCAAGGCCGTTGCCCATTGAAATAAACACATTTTTCAATTTTCTCATGAGCAGATAACATTTGTTAACTGCGCACCATACCTGCGTTCCAGGTTAGAAGCGTTGCTCAGTGTGACGACCATCTGCATCGATGGCAGCCTGGAACGGCACTGGAGGTACCATTTCACAATTGCTCGAAGCACTTTTCGAACGGTGGACCATGGGATGTCCAGCTGTCGTGATACAGCTTGTGTACTGCTTTGAAAATTGCACATTGCGTCAAGAAATGTGAGCCATTGCAACACTAACGTCTCCAACAACTTATACTGCAGTCAGCCTTCGGCCCCTCCCAGCAGCAGTTAACATACCACATGCTTGGCCGTAACTGCAGATGTTAGCCAAGCCTCCAGCTGTATTTGAATACCCAGGGCTCCTGTACAGTGTCCTTAATATGTTACAAATGGTCAGGACAGTGTTTTGTGTTGTTGTCAGAGCATTATTCCGGAACTGAGTACGTTCGAACGGTGGTAGGTGGTACACTACTGGCCATTAAAATTGCTACACCAAGAAGAAATGCAGATGATAAACGGGTATTCATTGGACAAATATATTATACTAGAACTGACGTGTGATTACATTTTCACGCAATTTGGGTGCGTAGATCCTGAGAAATCAGTACCCAGAACAACCACCTCTGGCCGTAATAACGGCCTTGATACGCCTGGGCATTCAGTCAAACAGAGGTCGGATTGCGTGTACAGGTACAGCTGCCCATGCAGCTTCAACACGATACAACAGTTCATCAAGAGTAGTGACTGGCGTGTTGTAACGAGCCAGTTGCTCGGCCACCATTGACCACACGTTTTCAGTTGGTGAGAGATCTGGAGAGTGTGCTGGCCAGGGCAGCAGTCGAACATTTTCTGTATCCGGAAAGGCCCGTACAGGACCTGCAACATGCGATCGTGCATTATCCTGCTGAAATGTAGGGTTTCGCAGGGATCGAAGGAAGGGTAGAGCCACGGGTCGTAACACATCTGAAATGTAACGTCCACCGTTCAAAGTACCGTCAATGCGAACAAGAGGTGACCGAGACGTGTAACCAATGGCACCCCATACCATCACGCCGGGTGATACGCCAGTATGGCGATGACGAATACACGCTTCCAATGTGCGTTCATCGCGATGTTGCCAAACACGGATCATGATGCTGTAAACAGAACCTGGTTTCATCCGAAGAAATGACCTTTTGCCATTCGTGTACCCACATTCGTCGTTGAGTACACCATCGCAGGCGCTCCTGTCTGTGATGCATCGTCAAGGGGAACCGCAGCCACGGTCTCCGATAGTCCATGCTGCTCCAAACGTCGTCGAACTGTTCGTGCAGATGGTTGTTGTCTCGCAAACGTCCCCATCTGTTGACTCATGGATCGAGACGTGGCTGCACTATCCGTTACAGCCGTGCGGATAAGATGCCTGTCATCTCGACTGCTACTGATACGAGGCCGTTGGGATCCAACACGGCGTTCCGTATTACCCTCCTGAACCCACCGATTCCATATTCTGCTAAGTCATTGGATCTCAACCAACGCGAGCAGCAATGTCCCGATACGATAAACCGCAATCGCGATACACTGCAATCCGACCTTTGTCAAAGCCGGAAACGTGGTGGTACGCATTTCTCCTCCTTACACGAGGCATCACAACAACGTTTCACCAGGCAATGCCGGTCAACTGCTGTTTGTGTATGAGAAATCGGTTGGAAACTTTCCTCATGTCAGCACGTTGTAGGTGTCGCTACCGGCGCCAACCTTGTGTGAATGCTCTGAAAAGCTGATCATTTGCATAGCACAGCATCTTCTTCCTGTCGGTTAAATTTCGCGTCTGTAGCACGTCATCTGCGTGGTGTAGCAATATTAGTGGCCAATAGTGTAGGTGTTCGTATGGTGGCTGCTTCCGCAACCAAGGCAGCCAAAATGTTTGGTGTTTTAAGAGGTATCGAAGATTTATAGGCTACTGCGTACTGGGAAAGTGGAAAAAAATGATCATCCGCTAAGTCACAACGCAGACGAAAGTGCGTATTGAGTGATCCTGACGAAAGTCACTGAAGAGGACTGCGACGAAAAACAATTGACGACAGCTACAGAAGTCACTACAGAACTGAAAGTTCGCGAACGCTGTTGGCACCAAAACACCGCGAAGGGAGATCAAGAGGCAGGGAACTGCAGGGCGAGCTCGAATTCCAAAACTGCGGAACGGTGATGTAGATGACAGTAAAAGGAAAACGCGGTGCCGAATCCATAAAACCTGGACTTTGGAGCAATGGAGGAAAGCCTTTTGATCGGATGAGCCTTATCTCGCACTGCTTCCAACATCTAACAGAGCTTAGCCTCGACATCTACATCTACATTTATACTCCACACTCCACCCAACGGCGTGTGGCGGAAGGCTCTTTACGTGTCACTGTCATTTCCTCCCTTTCCTGTTCCAGTCGGGTATGGTTTGCGGGAAGAACGACTGCCGGAAAGCCTCCGTGCGCGCTCGAATCTCTCTAATTTTACATTCGTGATCGCCTCGGGAGGTATAAGTAGGGGGAAGCAATATATTCGATACCTCATCCAGAAACGCACCCTCTCGAAACCTGGACAGCAAGCTACACCGCGATGCAGAGCGCCTCT
Organism: Schistocerca nitens; assembly: GCF_023898315.1. Classification (NCBI taxonomy): domain Eukaryota; kingdom Metazoa; phylum Arthropoda; class Insecta; order Orthoptera; family Acrididae; genus Schistocerca; species Schistocerca nitens. Next base: position 55,500,012 of record NC_064623.1, on the reverse strand, counting down.
CTTGCAGAGTCTGCTACTTGAGTTTGCTAAACATCTCCGTAACGCTATCACGCTTACCAAATAACCCTGTGACGAAACGCGCCGCTCTTCTTTGGATCTTCACTATCTCCTCTGTCAACCCGACCTGGTCCGGATCCCACACTGATGAACAATACTCAAGTATAGGTCGAACGAGCGTTTTGTAAGCCACCTCCTTTGTTGATGGACTACATTTTCTAAGGACTCTCCCTGTGAATCTCAATAGAACGCGTGCAAAAAATTTTTCACCGTCCCGTAATTTCTCCTGTGCCCAGTGGCAGAACTGTACACGACGTTCATAGGCGTCGCCACGCAATTCCTGGTGCATAGAAATATGGTACGGGTGCAATCGATGTTGATGTAGCATTCTCAACACCGACGTTTTTGAGATTCCCGATTCTCGCGCAATTTATCTGCTACTGGTTGTGCGGATTAGCCGCGACATCAGCTAAAACACCTACTTGGGCATCATCATTTGTTACAGCCCCGTTTGACCTATGGCAGCGCCATCTAGCGTGCCAACCATAGCGCCATTTGATTTCTGCCTTCAAGCTAGATGAGTTTTGTTCTTTGTAGTTTTTCCGTTTCATGCTTAATTCGTGAGATATTTGGCCCGGTCGCTATCAATGGACCATCCTGTATAATGTTTTTTTCAATGACGTAGTTTAATTACGAAATAAAATACAATGACGTATTGAAAGTCAATCAGCATTCACACGACGAGTGAGAACCTTCCTGAAGTATTTCAGAAATAACCACTGAAATGTTTTCTTGAAGTGCAAAGTAATAGCTTAAACAGGTATGCAATATTGCAAGTATGACGGGAAACTAGTGCTTTGGAGTGCTGGATGACGCTGTAGTCTCTGGCTGTACTCTATCTGGCAGAGTTCGGGGTTTGGGGAATGCATCATTGTACTGCATAATGATTTCACTAGCTTTTATATAAAGAGACTCATGAAAATTATGAGCTAATAAAATAAAAGTGAAGCAGAAAACACAGACGTATTTAAGATGTCATTCACTGACCTAATGCCCTGTGATGGTTCCCCATTTCTTGACCGAATGTCCTTCTTTCAACCAGTTGCATTGTACTGTCTACTTACCGTCTTGAGTTAGTGGCCGTTTTTAGTGAACGACTCGCGGATTGTCTTCAGGACCTTCGTCGTCTCTACGGCATATTTTGTGGACCTTTCTGCAAGAGGAAGTCTTTGTTTTTAGCTGTCTTTCCTTTCGTCGATTGGGCATAACGTGCTGTCGCTTTTAACTTCATTTCCTGATTAGTGTTCTAAGGCTATGACATGGGCGCTTATGACATCAGTTGTCCCTGCGCAAAAAGAAAGAAGGTTTTGAAATAACTACCAAGAACAACTACGGCGAACATCTTTCAATACTTATGTCTTAAAATTAAACTGGTAAGACTTACAGAAAACGTAAGATATAACACATAAAAACGCAAATATCTACAAAAATAGAAGTCATCTATCTTACATTTCGTGCCGGCCGCTGGTGGCCGAGCGGTTCTGGCGCTACAGTCTGGAACCGCGCGACCGCTACGGTCGCAGGTTCGAATCCTGCCTCGGGCATGGATGTGTGTGTTGTCCTTAGGTTAGTTAGGTTTAAGTAGTTCTAAGTTCTAGGGGACTTATGACCTCAGCAGTTGAGTCCCATAGTGCTCAGAGCCATTTGAACCATTTCTTACATTTCGTAATTTTATACGAAAAAACCTGTACGTTGTCATTTTCACGATGACTTGGAAATGGCAACCTGCCGAAACGAGACTCGTCTGTTATGTAAATAATGGGCTGATAAAATCATTGTGCAGCAGAAGATGGGAAAATATTGTGGTTCGTAACATCCCTGAAATGGACTCGCTTGCCCATAGTCGCTTCCTGAAGCCAGTGAAACAGCTCTGCGATAAGTTAGGGCGTTGTAGCGAACGTAGTCGTAATCTGGAATGTGTTGTGTTAGCGTGCGAGGGTCAACCCGAGTAAGTGTCAATTTTCGCGCGTGCGCCAAGTAATTCCGCAATTTCCGTTAGGGGCGCTGTGGTTTGTTCTCGGGTCGCGCAGAGCTTTTATTCCTTGTTTTGTTGCTTTTTGTGTGTTGTTTATTCTGTGTCATTTTGCCTTCAACCTTATATGGGTTCCTACGTACAATGTATCTAGTAACGCATGCAGACAAAGAGCTCGCTAAGCGCAACTGATTTCGCGTTCTTAGTCTCACGAGTCCGGTATTTAGCGTTCCTCCTTGTGAGAGCTGTAGTATTCTAAATTTACACAAAGTTCCGTCGTGGTGTTGAATACATTATGGTGCACTTACAGCAGACTCTATAGTCACAAGGCCTGACAGTCACGGAGAAATGATATTCTCGACTGTCGTATTCATCGTAAAATGTAATCCTATTAGAAAAAAAAAGAAAAACAAAAAGCAAGTTAGGTGTCCTAGTTCGGTGACTATAGACGATAAAAATTACTTCAGGAAATTCCCTAAATCGTTCGCTATAAGTTGTCGAAAACTGCACCTCGATATATTTATTTATTCTGGGGTGGCCTGCCTTAGCTGCCTCACCCCGTATATTGTAAACAGCAGCGGTTCTGTTACACTTCGTTCGAGTAATCCTGACATTATCTGTACATCTGTCGCTTTTTTCAGTTAAGAGCGACCTGTTGACCTCTGTCTGCGAGGTAGTTCTGAATCCAGTCCACAAATCTGATCCGACACTAGATAATCTCGAATTTTTTTCACTAAATGGCGGTGCAGAACTGTGTCAAATGCTTTCCTTAGGTCAAGGAGCACTGCATCAACCAATGGGGATTTCACCGGCAAAGAGAACGATCTGAGTTTCGTAAGATCTGTGTGCAGGAATCGTTTTAGTTTTCATTGAGGATACTTTCGATCTCCAAAAACGTCATAATTGGAGATCGGAAGCGGCTAAATGGACGCGAGAGAGTTTAGATAACGCTCCGCAAGTAAGAGGAGTTGCTGTGAAATAATACGAGAGATGGCACTGTGACGCTGAAGTGCTTTGTGCTGATTTAATTGGTAATGCGTGATTGAAACAGAAAATCGCGAGTGATTTACCTTAAACTCTATCGTGTGCGTCAATTGAGTTTTATTTTCGAATTACCGAATAAAACTAACACGGCGCGCCTCGTCAGAACACAGGAGTCTGCTACCTGCACTGAACGCAGAGCGAGTCTGTCTGTCTTTATCGCAATGTTCTCGCCAACCGTGGCATTTCACTTAATGAAGGAATTCATTTTTCCCCTCGTTGCACCTTCACCAACTGAAATACAAACCAATTTACGCCTACAGGGAGCGTCATTTAGTCGACTCCTCTGATGCGATCTATTTAGATTCCGCTTTTGAAACACTTGTGTGACCCATTCTGAAGTACTGCTGAAGTGTGTGGGACCAACACAAGACAGCGCAAACGCGTACGAAGAAGGGCAGCGCAAACTCTCACAAGTCTGTATGACCGACGACAGAGCGTCACAGAAATGTTGGAAATATTGAGCTAAAGTGTTTTTAAGATATATGCCAATTATGAGGGCTGGCCCAGAAGTAACCGACCTGACAAAGATAACACAATTTTGGCAAAAAAGTCTTTATTTCTCTAAGTAACCTCCTTTCAATTCTTGCCAACGATTCTCAATTGTTCACATGTCTCCGAGCGTGCTGTTTCACCTTTTCTCACGATTCCTACGAGAGAGATACGTTAGGGAATGTACGGGATAGCCGGCCGGTGTGGCTGTGCGGTTAAAGGCGCTTCAGTCTGGAACCGCGTGACCGCTACGGTCGCAGGTTCGAATCCTGCCTCGGGCATGGATGTGTGTGATGTCCTTAGGTTAGTTAGGTTTAAGTAGTTCTAAGCTCTAGGGGACTGTTGACCACAGCAGTTAAGTCCCATAGTGCTCAGAGCCATTTGAACCATTTTTTTTAATGTACGGGATAGGCCTAAAGTCTGTGTGCGGTTATCATTATATGAGGCGTGTTTTTTAAGTAAGTACCGTTTTGAAATTAAAAAAAGACGTGCTATATCTCGATAATTTTATTTTTACATGAAAGCCTGTACCTTAATCTACGCACTGACGCCATTACAGTCTGATTCTTCCTTGTTTACGTTGTGTACCGAGTGTTTAAGATGCCTGAGATAATCGTGAGTCCCGCCGACTGTGATGTACGGGCTGCTAGAAGATTTCTTAGTGCTAAAGGCCTAAAAGCGATAGATATACATCGTGAGGTCTGTGCAGTTTACGGAGAAAACATTATGAGTGATGGAATGGTAAGAAAGTGGGTGAGAGCATTTAAAGATGGCCGCACAAATGTGCATGATGAAGGAGTGGGCGTCCTTCGGTCGTTAATGAAAGTTTGGTGCAGGAAGGAGACAATAAGGTGAGGGAAAACAGACGCTTTACAATTTCTTCCTTGCGGGATGACTTTCCTAATGTTTCTCGTAGTGTTTTGTATGGCATTGTGACCGAGCACTTGAATTACCGAAAATTGTGCGCTCGTTGGGTACCGAAAATGTTGACGGATGTGCACAAAACCAAACGTTTAGTCAGTGCATTGACTTTCCTCGAGCGGTACCACAACGGCGGTGATGATTTCTTAAGCCAAATTGTTACGGGCGATGAAACGTGGGTGGCCTACGTCACACCAGGATCAAAGCAACAGTCCATGGAAGTTGAGCAAGGGCATAGTTTTGCTGCAGGACAATGCCCGTCCGCATGTGGCGAATCAGACCAAAGATCTCATCACATCTTTTCGATGGGAAATTCTAGAGCTTCCTCCGTACAGCCCCGATCTTGCGCCCAGTGACTACCATCCGTTCCTGCACTTGAAGAAACACCTGGGCGGTCAGCGTCTTCAAGACGATGGCCAAGTCAAAACAGTGGTGATGCAGTGGTTAACAAGTCAGGCGGCAGACTTCTATGAGGAGGGTATTCAAAAACTGGTACAACGTTATGACAAGTGCCTCAATATTGACGGAAATTATGTAGAAAAGTAGATGAAGGTACAGGCGTTCATATAAAAATAAAATTATTGAGATATCTTAGCACGTCTTTTTTTAATTTCAGAACGGTACTTACTTAAAAAACACGCCTCATATTATTTCTCAAGTCAATATCCCTTTTTCTCAACACATGCTAATCGTACAGGGATTAATCGTCAGAAAGGTTTTTTAACCGGCTTCTGACATTGCATATCGATTCTGCACTAAAACTCAGTATTTGTGGAAAATTTTAGGCTAAAAGACACTTTTAACAATATAGGCAAAATGACATCACGGATGCCCAGCTTAATACCTATATTTTACGAAGTTAACTTATTAATCACGAATAAGGGACTTCCTTTTCATATTATCTTATTACAAATATCGTTTTATTTGCACAACTGCCCGGACTATCCTAGAAGCACGGCTGCCTCTTCAATCCAAATTGTCATTCACGCTTCAGCCGACAGGAGTCGGTCTGAGAAGACGTCTACATGGAGGTATTGCTGTTATTTACCGTATTGTGAAGTTCAAAATGGTTCAAATGGCTCTGAGCACTATGGGACTTAACTTCTGAGGTCTTCAGTCCCCTAGAACTTAGAACTTCTTAAACCTAACTAACCTAAGGACATCACACACATCCATGCCCGAGACAGGATTCGAACCTGCGACCGTAGCGGTCGCGCGGTTCCAGACTGTAGCGCCTAGAACCGTTCGGCCACCCGGCCGGCTCTTGTGAAGTCATCAAATGATCAAAAACCAATTGCAGAACGATTTAGACAAGCTATCTGTATGGTGCAGAATGTGGCAATTGACTCAAAATATTGAAAAGTGTGAAATCATCCACATGAGTGCTAAGGGGTATACGTTTAATTTCCGTTACACACACACACACACACACAAATATAAAGCTGTTAATGTAACTGAATACTTAGGGATTACAATCACGAATAACTTAAACTGGAACGATGACATAGAAAAGCAAACCGAAGACTGCCATTTATTGTCAGAACAGTTAGAAGATGCAGCAGGTCTACTAAAGAGACTGCCTACGCTACGCTTGTGCGTCCTCTTCTGGAGTATTGTGGCGCGGTGTGGGATTCTTACCAGACAGAATTGACGGAGGACATTGAAGGACGGTCACTTTAATATTATTGGGAAAGAGAGGAGAGAGTGCAATGGGTATGAACGTAAGTTGGGGTGGCAGTCATTAAAACAAAAGCGAAATTCGTCGCGACAGGAATCACTCCTGAAATTTCTGCCACCAACCTTGTCTCCGAATGCGAAAATGTTTCGGTGCCCACGTACATAGGGACAAATGAGCATCATAATACGACAAATCAGAGATCAGACGGAAAGATTTAAGTGTTCGTTTTCCCCCGCCCTCTTCGATAGTGGAGCGGTGGAGAAATAGCTTGAAGGCGTTTCGATGAACCCTCTGCCTCTCACTTAATATTGAATCGCTTATCACGTAGATGCATCCGCTAAAAGAGAGGCAAATTTAAGCATGCACTGCTTCACGCTAAAATTCTGAGAGTTTTTCTCGTAGAAGAGCCAACCTAAGTGTAAGTAATCTGTCTGTATGACGCTTAATGTAAATAATCGCATCAGAAGTAACATTTTCATTGTTATGTTGAATCACAGAAGGAAGCGGCTTTATCTCGCAAAATTACTGAACGATGTCAAGCTAGCGCCGGGAGATGACCACTTCAGTAGACGTAATAGTAAAAAGCGGCGAAGTAACTGAAGTTAAGTCGTAATATGTGAGTAGTATGGTGTAGTAAGTTCGTTAAGTAGTATGGTTATATGAGTCTTTCCGTCAGATATTATACAGGGTACTTCAAGAAGAAAGTGCAGGTTTTAAAATTTACTCTCTAGAAAGCGTACATGCTAGAGGCACGAATGACGTATACGGCTACAGAGCATGGTCTAATGATATGTACGAGTTGTGACCTTACGGCATTCCACCTGAGAGATACGTGTAATATTAAAAACATAGAACTTGTGTTCCATTTCATGCCGTACCTGTGTTAAGGGGCTCCGGAACGCCCTATACTTGCAATGTTAAAATAACGCTTATAAATTACATCTTTCCTCACAAAGTATTTGAGGTAGGAAGTTGAACTTTTTACAGATTATTTATTGGAATATGGGCTACAACTTAACACAGGGATTTTACAAAATGTTAGTTCAGTTATTAAAGATGATTTTTTTCAATTGTAATGAAAATTCACAACATTTTTTTGCAATTTTTTATTTATATATTCAAAAATATACAGTTTTTTGGAAAAAGGCTATGTTAAATTATGAAGAAGGTACTGTGTAACATTTACTGAAAGTTTGAAACAAATATGTTTGGAAGATCCTTAGAAAACATGTAATTAGTATGAGAAAATAAAAGTTTTGGGAATCGAGCGACAAAGATTGGATTAACTTTTTAGTGCATTCCAGGTCCATAGGATGGATTATCTTCATCCTCTGCAAACTCCTCCTCCAGCTTCCTCTTGTTCCTCCTCCTGTTTACTCTTGCTTGTATTTCTAGACTCTTTACAGCCCTGTCTGCAGCCCGAAGGCGTTCCTTGTCTAAAGCAAGCATCGCTCGTACCATGTTAGAACCTATCTTCATTCCCATATTTCTCAATACCTTTGGCTTTCCAACATTTCTCCTTTTCTTAAAGGCATTCAGAGGATTTCTAATAACTTTACTTTTACTCATTATTATACTTCAACAAAACAGAGACTCAAGAAACAGAATTAATTACGAATATTTTCGAGATAACGACAGAGTAAATAAACATGAAACAACCGACAATCACACCAGCGATATATATTGAACCATCACAGGTTAGCCACAACACATACTTTATCTCACATCACTAAAATGTACCTGATGAACACGGACGTTAATAATAACACCATTTGACAGCAGTTTAACAGCGCCACAGTGGGTCACGCCCATGTAGAACACATTTCAAAAAAAATTTAAAAATAGTTGTAGTCTTCGGAATTGAATAAATTATATATCTATTAAAAGGTAATAGTCTGCAGATTCAGAAAACGCAAAAAAGTAAAAATTGAACTTTTCATGATTTTGAGCCTTTCCGGAGCCCCTTAATTAGTTTGTTATGAGTGCAGCACCAAAAAGTCTAGTGCAGTCAACGAAGATCGAAAAAAGATCGAAAAACTACCGTCCGAACAGTGTTGCCATCAGCCGATAGGCGTCTCTGGACGTGGATATGGAGGGACATGTGGTCAGCACACTGCTCTCCCACGCGTGGTCAGTTGTTGTGACAGAGAAAAGGTCCAATAAGGGCGAAAAGGCCATGTAGTCGCAAGTTTTTGTACAGTGGTAGGAGGGAGTGCTATGAACAACGTAAAAGGAATTCTGACCGGTGGGGTGTGACCGTGGGGGCGGTGCTGGGGGGGGGGGGGGAGGGGGAAGCGGTGGGATCATTAAAGGCCACTTTTTATGTTTTGAATGACACGAATACCTAGGGATATAGCGAAAATGTTTCCCAGTCTAAAATTAAACTAAAAGTTCCTACATAAACAATCCTATCCATTTTTTTCTCCATCCTGCGTTTTTAGGCAAGAACGATGTTGATTCCATAATCTGAAGTTGTTTGCAAATGCGATGTATGTCTTTCCATTTTTCAGTGTTTAAGATGTCAGAGTACGTTATTCTAAAATTCGAGTTTGTCTTTCACATGTACACTCCTGGAAATTGAAATAAGAACACCGTGAATTCATTGTCCCAGGAAGGGGAAACTTTATTGACACATTCCTGGGGTCAGATACATCACATGATCACACTGACAGAACCACAGGCACATAGACACAGGCAACAGAGCATGCACAATGTCGGCACTAGTACAGTGTATATCCACCTTTCGCAGCAATGCAGGCTGCTATTCTCCCATGGGGACAATCGTAGAGATGCTGGATGTAGTCCTGTGGAACGGCTTGCCATGCCATTTCCACCTGGCGCCTCAGTTGGACCAGCGTTCGTGCTGGACGTGCAGACCGCGTGAGACGACGCTTCATCCAGTCCCAAACATGCTCAATGGGGGACAGATCCGGAGATCTTGCTGGCCAGGGTAGTTGACTTACACCTTCTAGAGCACGTTGGGTGGCACGGGATACATGCGGACGTGCATTGTCCTGTTGGAACAGCAAGTTCCCTTGCCGGTCTAGGAATGGTAGAAAGATGGGTTCGATGACGGTTTGGATGTACCGTGCACTATTCAGTGTCCCCTCGACGATCACCAGTGGTGTACGGCCAGTGTAGGAGATCGCTCCCCACACCATGATGCCGGGTGTTGGCCCTGTGTGCCTCGGTCGTATGCAGTCCTGATTGTGGCGCTCACCTGCACGGCGGCAAACACGCATACGACCATCATTGGCACCAAGGCAGAAGCGACTCTCATCGCTGAAGACGACACGTCTCCATTCGTCCCTCCATTCACGCCTGTCGCGACACCACTGGAGGCGGGCTGCACGATGTTGGGGCGTGAGCGGAAGACGGCCTAACGGTGTGCGGGACCGTAGCCCAGCTTCATGGAGACGGTTGCGAATGGTCCTCGCCGATACCCCAGGAGCGACAGTGTCCCTAATTTGCTGGGAAGTGGCGGTGCGGTCCCCTACGGCACTGCGTAGGATCCTACGGTCTTGGCGTGCATCCGTGCGTCGCTGCGGTCCGGTCCCAGGTCGACGGGCACGTGCACCTTCCGCCGACCACTGGCGACAACATCGATGTACTGTGGAGACCTCACGCCCCACGTGTTGAGCAATTCGGCGGTACGTCCACCCGGCCTCCCGCATGCCCACTATACGCCCTCGCTCAAAGTCCGTTAACTGCACATACGGTTCACGTCCACGCTGTCGCGGCATGCTACCAGTGTTAAAGACTGCGATGGAGCTCCGTATGCCACGGCAAACTGGCTGACACTGACGACGGCGGTGTACAAATGCTGCGCAGCTAGCGCCATTCGACGGCCAACACCGCGGTTCCTGGTGTGTCCGCTGTGCCGTGCGTGTGATCATTGCTTGTACAGCCCTCTAATGGTTCAAATGGCTCTGAGCACTATGGGACTCAACTGCTGAGGTCATTAGTCCCCTAGAACTTAGAACTAGTTAAACCTAACTAACCTAAGGACATCACACACATCCATGCCCGAGGCAGGATTCGAACCTGCGACCGTAGCGGTCTCGCGGCTCCAGACTGCAGCGCCAGAACCGCGCGGCCACTTCGGCCGGTGTACAGCCCTCTCGCAGTGTCCGGAGCAAGTATGGTTGGTCTGACACACCGGTGTCAATGTGTTCTTTTTTCCATTTCCAGGAGTGTATGTCGGATGACAGTCATTGACTGTTTGCTGAATTTATTTGAAGTTGTGCGGAGTGTTTGTAACCTTACTTTTCAACGTCACTGCGAATCATCTCTTGTACGCAATAGAACGTTTCGCTTCTCATCTGATACGTTTGTAAAACTCGTCTGTTTATTCCAGCGACTGCGGGAAGTGTGTGGCACAGCACTCGCCACATTCTTTTGGACGCAGATACAGTTCATTCACATGCATTCGGTATCTGCTTAATAGCAAAAGCCGCAATGCAGCAATCGCCTCCAAGCACCAAGGTGTCCGGCCAAAGGACGTTAAAACGCGCGGAGCGTCATGTTTTTCCGAACATTTTTGGTAACAAGACGCAAGTTTTTCCAAATCACAGTTGTAATTGGTCGGGTCTCGCAGATTCTTCACGACATTACAGTAATTCTCTGCTTTCATTATCGTGTTACGAGGCATGTACTGAACGAGCAAAACACCATGACAGTCCCACAAGATGGTTGCCATAAATTTCCCTGCCGAATGTGCGACCTTTGCCTTTTCGGGGGAATTTCGCCAGATGTCTTCCACGCCGTGACACGACTTTTGTCTAAGGACTCGACGGTGGACCCAACTCTTATCCCCTGTGCACAAGCTATTTGAAAAGCAAATCTCCCTCTCTCTGATGCATTTACAGAAACATTCTATCTAAAAACGTGGTACCCATCTTGCACAGACTTCCCCAACTGTAGGATGTCCACCTGGTTGCCAGATGAGAAAAAGCAGTTTGCTTAGATGCAGTGAATTAGAAGTTACCTGACACCCACTGAAGATGCCTTGTAAAAAAGGCGAAACGCGTCTGGGTGCATAAATAAAAATAAAAATTTCGATGTGCAGCACGCAAAAGGCATTTCTTTGAAACAACTGCAATTTAAAATAAGAAAACTTATTTGTTGGATTACCCTCATAGGTTCTAATTTCCTGGACAGAATAGATTCTATCGTACCCTAACCTTATCTAGCTTTACCTCTTCCTGCTTATGATAAATTGAAGGAGGAGATCTAACCGCGCGGCTAAACAAACTTCCTACAATTAGTTGCATAGACGGACCATACCTCCATGAAAACAGGAATCGTTAGCGTCAGGATTTCACCCGGAACAAGTCCCGCCCCACTCACCCCCGGTTTCCCCGGTCTTTGTTCGGCGCCTGGGCATCTTTTCAGTTGACCCACGTGGTTTACCGCGTTCAGCTGCACTTGGAGTGAATGTTAAATTAATATCTTGCTAGGTCTTAAATTTTGCCAGGTTACGTTACAAAAAAACGTGCACAATGCCTCAGCTGTGCCAGGTACTTCCACAGCAAACATAAGAGAAAACAATTTAGCACTGAATTCTTTAAACACGGGAACTCAGTATTCAGATGAATAGCCTATGAGGAAACATACTTATGTGAGAAAAAGCACCCAAAACTAAAACAGGATAAACTTACCCTCAAAGAATAATTTGCTTGGAGAAAGAGGAACCACAGTATACATGACACTTTAAGTTTCAGAACTCAGACAGTATATGTGAAACAAGCACCAATGTTCACTATAATTCCAGATGGCATCAAAATTACTTTGCTCCTGCTAGATCGATCCAAGCTGTTTTTGCGTGTTGTTCACTGAATAGTTTTGCTGAAAAGTCTTACGGGTGGAAGAAGAACTAGCACAACGTGAAGGACGTTTTACAGCTGTGAAACACTGCAGCATTTATTTCCTCGATAACTGCTCTGTGACAAACATACACATCACATTATTATTCTTAAAAAATGGTTTGAATGATATTTACGAAATTAATAAATCTTTTGGTTAAAAAAAGAATAACGACACATTATTTTCCAGAGACGTTTGCAACAGCATATAGGTGACTAATCACTCAGAAACAGCCACAATTCTTTGTAACCTCGTTTATAATGAGCAGGTATGGCATTGGAAGAATTTACAAGTTAAAATTCACCCATTACCCATGCAAATACTAACGAAATATGGCATATAAGCAAATATCTTACTGCTTTCATTAGGCATTTCTACTTTATGGCATTCTTATATTCTTTAATTTTCGTGAGCTACTATGAGGGCCTACATACCGTAAACAAAACGATTTTCACTTATTTCTATATAATGTTGATTTTAGACAACTGAGTTAGTCGACTGCATCCTTGGCTTTACTACCGACATGACAGATTCAAGACCACTGTTTTCGCACTGTATGTTTGCTCTGCTGTTTCCCTCAAATAAACGTATTATAATAAGTGAATTAGTTGATGAAAATTTTTCATTATTGCCCTTAAATAACACCACGTTGTTTTTTGTTTTCTATTGCTGGCGATGCTTTCAATTCTCTATAAATATTTTTATTTCTTTAATAATGCACATTCATATTATATTACTATCCAGGAAAACTTAAATTTCTTATCATTACTGAATCTCATCACAGTGCAACATGTGTTGGACTGTGACGATAACAACCTTGATGTAGCTTCCAGTTTGTGGAACTGGCGGCTGTTTAGGGGAGGGTCTCACACTATGGATATGCGTGGAGGGGGGTGAATGGGCGGGACTTGTTCCGGGTGAAATCCTGGCGCTAAGGGCACGTCATGAAAACCGAGCGAGGTGGCGCAGTGGTTAGCACACTGGACTCGCATTCGGTAGGACGATGGTTCAATCCCGCGTCCGGCCATCCTGATCTAGGTTTTCCCTGATTTCTCTAAATCGCTTCAGGCAAATGCCGGGATGGTTCCCTTGAGAGGGCACGGCCGACTTTCTTCCCCATCCTTCCCTAATCCAATGAGACCGATGACCTCGCTGTTGGGTCTCTTCCCCCAGATCAGTTTGACTGATGGGGCAGCTAAGTGCCATACCACCTACTGCACTCCCCTGTCTTCAGCCCTCGTGAGTTCAACTCGATTTCTAAACTGAAGGAAACACTTCATGGCATTCGCTTCAGAACTGCTACAAAGTCGTCGAGAAACAGACCGCGCCGCTCGAACTGTCAACACAACTGGCACTGCTAAGAGTAACCTACGACTTCCACATCGCTGGCAGCGGGTTATACACAATACTGGTGACTACTTTGAAGGTCACTAAAACTTTGAAACAAGTAACTATTTTGCACGAGCTGTAAATAAACAGTTGCCACTATTAAAGTTCCAACCCTCGTATATCAACCATTTGGTTCTTAAAAACAAAATATAAGAAACACCTTTTCGAGAGCGTGTGGCGAGTGCAGTTACTGAAGTTCGTCGTAGTTTATAACATGCATCTGATGAATCAAAATGTTTAATATATGGTGGTATAGTCTGAAAATATTTTGGTGGGGATCTTTCATCTCTGTCTACTGTTGTTAAGGATTTGATCGCAGATAAATACTCGTGACAAGCACAAGTACAAAGAAGATTGCTGGTAGTTTCATTCTCAGTAATTTGACATCTTAGATTCCTACCTGACCACACACTCGGAAATCGCTACTCAGAAAAATATGGTGAATTATTTGTGACAAGAAAAACATGTAAATGTCAATTTCAGTTGTTTCTCGCACAGCAATTTCGTCTTTCATTCCTTAAACATACAAATTTCACGAAATCGAAGATACTCATTACTGAGAAGGCGCAGTTTTGCGTGTAAATAACAACGAATATTTCAGAAAAATACTTACCTTTCACGAATAGCGGGCGTAAAACGTAAATGCCTGAAATTTTGGAAGTTTTCCTCTATCAGGCTTCACAAAATCCCTTTCCAATATTAATTTAAAAGTTATAAACTCGTTTCGATAATTAATAAGTAAAACCATTTGTGGGAAAAAGTACGTGAACTCACTAGTTCAAATGGTTCAAATGGCTCTGAGCACTATGGGACTCAACTGCTGAGGTCATCAGTCCCCTAGAACTTTAAACTACTTAAACCTAACTAACCTAAGGACATCACACACATCCATGCCCGAGGCAGGATTCGAACCTGCGACCGTAGCAGAACTCACTAGTAGTTTCAGCTGACAGTCATGTGTTATACGTAAGCAGAGCCGAATTTTTGAAATTTAATGATATTTTAAACTCTTCATTATGTAAAAATAACAGATATTTCGTGAGAATATTGACCGAAACGGTTTTTTTGATGTTATAAACATTCACAGTAACAACAATACAAAACCATATTTCTAACAAAAGAAATCCTCTCCGATACGTTCAGGCGATTCTTCACTGTAAAATAATCACTAAATCCGAAACTAAAACCACTCAATAATTCTAAAATGACAAATTCTAACTGTAAACAAATAACACCGAATCGAACGAGTGGTCATACCGAAACCTAATCTCCTCTCGGTACAGTTGCGGAAAATCGGCGGCAGGATCGATCGGCATCAGGTCTGAGAAGCTTACAGAATAGCAACTTCGGATAAAGAACCGAAAATGACGTCGTTATCGAGGCTAACCTACCGCCCTGTTCGGTACGAACGATACAGGATGGAGCCCGAGGGCGGCAGTGTGTGGCGACCACTGTCGGCAGCTCTGTGAACGCAGCCTAAGGCCGTCGGCACACGGACCGTGCTGTCGAAAGTTAACGTTGAGCGTGCCTAGTTCAATGTACTGCTGAACGCTCGGGAACAATGCGACTTGTGCATACGGTACGTGGGCCCCCTAAGTGGTATACGCGATCGCAACGCACTCCAGCGGCAGTTGAGGGATGTTTCTGTTTCGTAAATCACACTGTTTACTCAAGGGCACGCATAAAATTCCCACCTTAGCTCTATTAAAACGCACGTTTCCTCCATCGTCCACGAAAAGGAAAGTACCATGTCCAATGAATAAGGACACAGGCTTATAAAAGTTCCATTACAAACAGTGCGGTACAAATTTGGAATACTTCTCCACATAAGACAAACATTATTTCATCATTCCCACATTTTAGTAAAACCCCAAGGTCAGTTTATTTGATCATTGTTCCTACCCAGTAGCAGACTCTTTGAAACATGTGAATTACGCAAGTGTAAAAGAAAAAGGAGCAAAATATCTTTATACAAGTAGCGCAAGCTGTCCTGTAGATTAAGCCAATCGAACAATCACCCCTCAAAAAAAGGTGAACTTTTATTTACATAACATCAAATATTATAGTATATACTTATATTAAACTAATAATAAAGTTTCAGAACCAAATAAAAACGAATATATTAGGGAAAAAAATTGTGGAAGTGTCAAGATGCGAAGCACTGCCCCACCATAATGCACAATACAGGATGGTGACGCTACGCATTATGCTAAACCAACAACACAGCCCTGGCATCTAATCATGTTATGTTACCCCGTGCTGAAAACGTTAATTGTAGATTTGTTACTAATTGAAATTTCATTATAACAAATTGTACCAAGAACAATGTGGTTTGAGTCGATCTTCAGTGTGTCACTGCCTTCAAATAGCCTACTCTCATAAAACTCAAGTTACAATAATTCTTTTGCCACGGATATGATGTTTCTCATTATTTTATTGGAACGAATCACACAGTTAACAAGGGGGTTTTCCAGTGATTCTCAATTTGCTCAGAAACGGTATGTATACAAATAGGCTTGAAATGAGTGCCAATACGGCGCCTCACAACCCTGTACTGAAGGGAGACGGCGTGACGTAGGTGGCGTTGTACCATCTCATTGGTCAACGCTCAGACGCACGCTCAGAATATCTGACATGCCAGACACTGCTCTGCACGTTCGGAAAGACTCCAGAACGTGCTGTTCCACGCTATGACGTCAGAAACTCGGCACGCTCAACGCTCGGATGCACGGTCCGTGTGCCGACGGCTTGCTGCTGCTCTCATCTGTTACTTTCCCCTCTTTGGGGAAGTGTGAGGGGGAGTTTGTAGCCTTTCGGCTTTTACTCCCCTGTTTACGTGTGTGTGTGTGTGTGTGTGATTATATCTGTAGTTTTTTTTGTGTCTGTGAAATGTGATGACTGTTCTGTTTGTGTCTGGTACTTGCCTGAGGTTGGCGAGATGTTATATGGGAAGGAGCAGGATTAGGGATTGGATATTGGGATTTTCTCTTCGACTTAATCGTCGAAGATCGTCATGGGGCGCTTGTGCTTGTCGCGGGGCATGTCATACCGACCTAGGGAGTGGATGAGGGCGTTTCCTGGTCTGGAAGAACCCTCATAGAAGGCCCTTGCCAGATCTCTCAGGAGTGGGATTTCAGCTGCAGCGTGCAGATCATCTATGGGTAATCCAAGAGGTAAATGCAATGCTCTCCTGAGGGGGTGGTTCTGCAGCCTCTGGAGTTTGTCCAGGTGCCCAGACAGGGCACGCATATTCCATTACTGGCCGGATCAGGGCCTGGTACACATTTACTCCTACTGGGCAGGGAAAGGAGCTGGTTGAGGTCAGGATTGGGTATAGGATGGACATTCTGGCGCAGACCTTCCTGTGGACCTCGTCTATGTGAGGTTTCCACGTAAGACGAGAGTCCAAGGTTACGCCAAGGTACTTGGCGGTTCTGCGCCAGGGGAGTTGGGTTCCGTTTAGGTGATGGTGGAGGGGGGGGGGGGGACGTTGAGGAGGTTCGCGCCTTCCGAACCTGCGGGTAATCAGCATAGCCTGCGTCTTTTCAGAGTTGATGGTGATGCGCCAGCGACGGGACCAGGTTTCTGTGACGTCTAAAACCCTTTGTAGCGTACGAATGACCAGGTCCTTGTTCGCATTTCTCGTGCGGTCTGCACCAGGGGGGCCGTTGGTGTGTCCGCAGTGTACAGACTGTACAAGACTGGCCCCAGGACCGATCCCTGTGGCACCCCAGCACGAATACGCCTTTTGGTGGAGGTGGCAGTTTCTACTTTGGCGGAGAAGCCGACGGCTTAAGGCGCAGTTCGTGTGGAGGGTCGGTCAGCGCGGAGAAGCGGCCGCACGAATGCCGGACATTTGCCACACTTGCCCCTTCGCCAGGTAGCGATCCCTCAGGTAAGGGACGCCCTTCCTCGTACTTCTTCTGTCCGCTTTCAAACCGCCGTCTCCACATCTTACTCGATACAACCAGTACGTAAGGGATCTTCTTCTTCGACATCTTGGCGAAATACAGAGCATCTTTTCCGAAATCGAAATATCTGCAACTTTTGGGAAACGAAAGCAATACCGACGATTATGTCAGTATGTAGTTAGTTCTGTCAAGTTTAAATATAGAGCCCTCTGTCTGTACGGTAGCTTACTTTCACGCTTACTGATTGCGATAGAAACAGTTCATCGCCATGGGAGCAACAAGAAAGGAACGATGTAAAGAGAATGCGAATGTACGCTAGTCATTTCTTTTTGATCACTGCATTTGTGCCTACTTTAATTACTACAACTGCTGCCCAAAAGACAATAAGGAAAGAAGAAATGGATTTGTGAATGTGTGAAAAGAAGAACAACATACTCCATATTAATTTACTCTCTAAAATGCGATATCCCTTGCGGCGAAACATTAGTTAATAAGCTGTAGCGGCACAATGTTCAAAACATGACTGAAAATACTTTCACCAAATAGAGATAAGAACATCTATGATTTACATGTCACCTAAAGTCGACTTACAATTTTAAAATGTTAGAAATAAGGAATGAAGTTATACAGAATGCTATGCTTGTAACGTACGTTGTTGTTCTACATTGTTTAGCTCTGGTATTTACAGGGTCACAGAGAAAGCATCCTAGGTTTTGGAGGGAAAAGCCGTAATTGTCATGATCTGCACTACAACAGAAACAAGAAGCACAGCTTAAGGAAAAATAGTGTAATGCGTGTTCCAGCTCATCAAGCGACATTGAAGCAGATAGTTCCTGTGACTTAGTATGGGCAGAGGTTATATTCGACAACCGGAATAAATTAGTAACTGGCTTCTTTTACCGACCCTCAGTCTCAGATGAAACACTTGCTGAACAGTCTTGAGTCTCATCACAAATAGGTACCCTACTCATACAATTATAGTAATTGGCAGTGGCTTCAATCTACCTTCCGTAAGTTGACAAAAATACATTTTCAGACCCTATTATAGATAGAAAACAACTTCTGTAATTGTTCTAAATGCTTTTTAAAAAATTATTTTGAACAATTAGTTCACGATGCCATTCAAATTGTAAATGATTACGAAAACACACTTGACCTCTTAGCCACAAATAATCCTGAGCATCACGACGGATAGAGGGATTGGTGAACACACAGTCATAGCGAGGTACAATTCCCTAACAAAGAAGTTCACCAAAACTAAACGCGAAATATATCTATTTATAAAAGCAACAAAAATTCGGTTGGCGTCTTTCTAAGAGACAGTCTCCAATCCTTCCATTTCAATGCGAGATGTAAGTGAAGACCATATGTTGCTTAAGTTCAAAGAAATAGTATCAACAGCACTCGAGAGATTCATACCAAATAAATTAATAAGAGACGGAACTGATCCCCCACGGTACACAAAACACGACAGAAAGCTGCTGCAGGAGCACCGAAAAAGACACGTATAATTTAGACGAACGCAAAATCCCCACGATTGACGAAATTTTAGTGAGGCTCGAAATTTGGTGCGGATTTCAATGCGAGATGCATTTTATAGTTTCGACAACGAAAGTCTCTCTAGAAATGTGGCATAAAATCCAAAGAGATTCTGGCCCTATGTTAAGTAAACCAGCGGAAAGGCTCAGTAAGTACCTTTACTGCGCGACAGCGATGAGGAGGAGGAGGGGGAGACAAGGGACCCAACCCTTCAGAGTAGGTAAAATCGTGGCAAATGTCCGCACACCCACCGTTCGGATACACGGTCCCTGTGCCGACGGCTTAAGGCGCAGTTGGTGAGGAGGGTGGGTCAGCACGGAGAAGAGGCCGCACCAACACCGACTGAAAGGAAGGCCTCGGCGCTTGTTGGTGACGTCACGTCAGCTAGGCACGGCGAACGCCAGGTCTGTTGCAGGCAGAACGCCTGGGCGTGCTTATCACCATAAATCTCTTATTTTTGGACAAAATGTTCGGTATTGTTTTGGATTCTGCAGTTTTATTTAGATGAAAGGTTTTCTTACTATCGTAAAGCTACAAAGGAGATCATAGTTCTGTATTACTGAATCCTGTCGAAACAAACGTAGATCAGTATGAGAAGATGCTTTTCCCCATTGCAAGCTTCGGAAATTTTACATTCAAGTAACTATATTTACTTAATCCATTTCGGCCGGCCGAAGTGGCCGTGCGGTTAAAGGCGCTGCAGTCTGGAACCGCAAGACCGCTACGGTCGCAGGTTCGAATCCTGCCTCGGGCATGGATGTTTGTGATGTCCTTAGGTTAGTTAGGTTTAACTAGTTCTAAGTTCTAGGGGACTAATGACCTCAGCCGTTGAGTACCATAGTGCTCAGAGCCATTTGAACTATATTGAACTTAATCCATTTCGTTATCGAAACTTACCCCAACCCCCTTACAATGAACTCGTTTCTTTCATTTATTTATTCATTCATTTTCGTTTGACATCGTCACTGGAAATGTGAACTAATTTACTTGTGTAAATGTCCGAACTGTTGCCAGTCATTAGATTACAGTCGTTTTCAACGAAAGGAATTCTGAACAGGAAACAAAATAGCTTCATACATCGAAAATACTGCTGAGCTTAAACTTTTTTAAACATGCACATTAGAAAATATAAATATTCCCCTCTTGCAACTGAAAGGTGAAACTTTATAAGATAAAAAAATTTTATTTGATAAAACAAGTATCTCTCTTTTGCCTCTTCTTCTGTCCCCCACCCCCTCCCCCAACGTGAACAATCGTAAGATATTTCATTAACATCGCCCGCATCTCGTGGTCGTGCGGTAGCGTTCTCGCTTTCCACGCCCGGGTTCCTGGGTTCGATGCCCGGCGGGGTCAGGGATTTTCTCTGCCTCGTGATGGCTGGGTGTTGTGTGCTGTCCTTAGGTTAGTTAGGTTTAAGTAGTTCTAAGTTCTAGGGGACTTATGACCACAGCAGTTGAGTCCCATAGTGCTCAGAGCCATTTTTTTCATTAACATCCAGTGCTCCTCTCCCCATAGTCAAGCAAGATACCTAAAGAAGAGCACCAATATGTTCACAGTTTCTTGTAAAAGCAACCCAGTACAAACGCAACTTCCTCAGATTTACAAATAAGGTAAAGAAGCACGAATTCTGTTGCTGCTGGACCATGAAGTTGTTTTTGTATGTCAATCCTTAAAACAGGTGGAAATTTAAGTTCAGGAGTACACTATTTGTTAAGAAATGTAATGAATTGCACAATTAACTGATTGCAGAAATCTCTCAGAACCATGTGTGTTGGTCAACTACCGCCAATAGTTTCACATTTTCCTGTGTCAGAGATGGAGACACCACCATTATGAGTATGCCTGCGACAGGCCTGGCGTTCGCCGTGCCTAGCTGACGTGACGTCACGAGCAGGCGCCGAGGCCTTCCTTTGAGTCGGCGTTGGCCGCACAGACCGGCTCTGTTTACGCACCACGCCGCAGTGACGTGGCGCGGCGGAAGGGATGAGCCGCCGAGCGCGGTCCTTATCCGCCGGCGCGGCCTTCCGCGTGCAAACCGCGTGCGGCTCGACGCCTGCATAGCAAGCGGCTGTGACGCAACTGGGCGGCCGCCACGCCAGAGCAGACGTGCCGCAAGTAAACAAACGCCGCTCTGTTCCGGGCCGGCCACCACCTGCTGAGTGCGCGCCACTGTAGTAGTATCCCATCCTCGTCGTCGTCGCCAATGTAGAGTCTTGTATTGTAGGAAGCAAAGGAGAGGATGTTGTTATGGGTGGCTGGTATCCTCTTTGCACAACACAAATGTGTTGTGTGTAATATTGAAACATTATCAAATAATGTAGTTCATGATATAAGTTCGTGGCTTGTGGAAAATAATTTGATGCTAAATCACAGTAAGACTCAGTTTTTACAGTTTCTAACTCACAATTCAACAAGAACTGACATTTTAATCAGACAGAATGGGCATGTTATAAGCGAGACGGAACAGTTCAAGTTCCTAGGCTTTCGGATAGATAGTAAGCTGTTGTGGAAAGCCCATGTTCAGGAGCTTGTTCAGAAACTAAATGCCGCTTTATTTACCATTAGAACATTTCAACACGAAAAGTAGTATACTTCGCATATTTTCATACGCTTATGTCGTATGGTATTATTTTTTGGGGTAATTCTTCTGATTCAAAAAGGGTATTTTTGGCTCAAAAACGGGCTGTTCGAGCTATGTATGGTGTAAGTTCGAAAACCTCTTGTCGACCCCTATTCAATAGTCTGGGAATTTTGACATTGCCCGCACAGTATGTATTTTCTTTAATGTCGTTTGTTGTTAGCAATATTAGCTTATTCCCAAGAGTTAGCAGCTTTCACTCAGTTAATACTAGGCAGAAATCAAATCTGCTTGTGGAATGCACTTCCTTGACTCTTGTGCAGAAAGGAGTGCAGTATTCTGCTGCATCCATTTTCAATAAGCTACCACAAGAACTCAAAAATCTTAGCAGTAGCCCAAACACTTTTAAGTCTAAACTGAAGAGTTTCCTCATGGCTCACTCCTTCTATTCTGTCGAGGAGCTCCTGGAAGAGCTAAAAAATTAAGCAAATTCCAGTGTTACATTCTTGATTTTCTTTATTTAAACTAACGACTTGTCGCCTGAATATGTTTCTTATATTTCATTTTATCTGTTTCTACAATCGTGTTATAATTTCATGTATTGACTTCTCCTAAATGTGGTCCCACGGAACAATAAATAAATAAATAAAATAAAAATAAACGTGCACTAATATGATTCTGTGGTGGGCGTACTGTAAGACCTCCAGTACACACACCATCAGATTATTTGATTATTTGACTTGTCGCTCTAACGAAGTAGGCGAGTGTCATATGGGTTGGGTTGTTTTGGGGGAAAGAGACCAAACAGCGAGGTCATCGGTCTCATCGGATTAGGAAAGGAAGTCGGCCGTGCCCTTTCAAAGGAACCATCCCAGCATTTGCCTGGAGTGATTTAGGGAAATCACAGGAAACCTAAATCAGGATGGCCGGACGCGGGATTGAACCGTCGTCCTCCCGAATGCGAGTCCAGTGTGCTAACCACTGCGCCACCTCGCTCGGTTCAGCAATATGTTTCGTGGTCTTATCGTGGCGTGTTTATCTTCTGCCGTTAGGTCAGAGGATAGAAATGCCACTTGCACGCTTAGAGTAGCAGATTGACGGTGACCAACTTTAAACAGAACTTGATTAATTGTCACACACATTTATTAAAATAATAAAAATCATAGATATTACGTAACTTGGTTCTGGATGCTATTTACAATTGGCAATCTGAACTTCCTTTGGTATTAGTACGTTAACCTTATTCTCACATATATCTCTGATAATTGACAAAAGTGTCTATACATTTATCTTCATGGCTATGTACAGGAATATGGTAATCTTATTAGGCGCAGACTGAAACTTGACCATAGACTGGTACAGACTAATGTAGAACTCGTAAAGACTGGTACATACTAATGCAGACTGGTGCAGACAAATGCAGACTCACTAATCGGAGGTCTGTACACTCGTTATAATACCTTACGCGTTCATGTATCACTGCGCGAGTGTGATCCGTGAGGAGAAAAGGTTCTACATAAGCAGCAGTCTCATTGGCTGCGTTAAATATTAAAACACGGATCGGCGGAAGCAGAATTTGGTCCGTCTCTACGGCAGCGCCATCTCGTAGTGCGGAGACGGGCGAGCGCTGCGCCTGCGCTGTTGTGCTTAGTGGGGCGCGCTCTAGTGGGAAAGTTGTGTACGCGCTGACTACATGGAACTATGTACACAACAGATTCTTTATTTACTTGTCCTGGCAACAGTGACTTAACTGGAATGGAATCCATGTGTTGTGGTACAAGCTCATCAGTAATAGTCCTCTTGCAGGCAATATCGGTAATCCTGCTACAGTCGCTAACCTGGTCGCTATGTACTGTCGTAGCATGTGACGTGAAATGAGCCAACCAGTTGCAATAAATGGTGGTTTCCAATTAATCTTTACCATGGTTTCATCGGATTTAAGACTGTCTTCCTCAGAAGGACAAACTTCACATTCTCAATCTGTCAGTAAGGCTATCTCCACATGAAATGTGTCGGCAATGGTCCATACGTCCATATGTAGAACTTAAGGCCCCTAGAATCAAGGACTTGTCACATCAGTGACACCAATCTCATAAAATACGAGACCATGTTAAGAGGTACATGAGTCGTTGTGTAGCTTTTAGCATGGTCTGGTATTTTATGAAATTGCTTTTACTGATGTGACAAGCCTTTGATCCTAGGGGCCTAGGGTATCCCAGGAGGAATGGCAAATATTCAGGCATATGACAGGATAAATCACTCGGAACAAACACGTCAACTAAACGTGGGCGCTATAATGCATAAGTTAAGAGCCGTGAGGAGTTCACCTTCGACACTGTGGAACAAATCTATTGCAAACTCTTTGCTTTCCGTATTTTGTGAGGTGGTAGTATCGAAAAAAAACAAAAAAAACCGGTACAGTAAACATGGGCTCTAAACTGCATACCGCAAGAGCTATAAACACTTTTTCATCGATGTTAATGCGAAACGCATCTCTTCTACTGAGCAAGTGCTATTAGCTCTTAAGGTGTGCATTTTACAGCCCATGTTTACTAGAATTTTTTGTTTCGAATGATCGTTCCTGTCATATTGCTGACCATTCGTCCTGGAACACCGAGTATGTAGACTAAAACCGTATATAATATTACTCAAGTCAATATCCCTTTTTTTAAAAAAAATTATTTACTATCAAAAACAGTCTTGATCACAAATTATTTATTCCGGTGACCAGTTTCGACCACAACTGTGGTCATCTTCAGACCAATGAGTCAGAACCTCCTTCTGGTGGTAAATCACCACATATACTAATCGTGCAGGAATGACTGAAATATCGTTAGAAATGTTTTTGAATCAGTTTCTGACAATGCGTAGCAATTTTGCGCTAAGATTTACTATTTGTGGAAAGCTTTAACATAAAAGAGACTTTTAGCTATCAGTAGATAATAGGGCAGCGTGGGTGCCAAGTTTCATACCTATATTTTACGAAGCTGACTTATTAATGTCGAATAAAAGACTCCTTTTTGTATTATCTCATCACAAATACAATTTTATTTGTCTTAAAGTATTAACTGGATGATTTGTATGTAGCGTTGTCATAGTAACCGAGATCACTGCGGTAGCCGAGTCTCTCTCCCCATAACCGTTACAGAAAATGAAAAACGAAAAGTACGCCAGGATTACATTCTTACATCAAATATCGTTTACATAGAGATATTGTAATTACCTGTAAAGAATTTTGTTCGAAATCATGTGCATGGAAATGTAGATACAAGGATGTATCATAAATTTGTGAATATTATTATCGCGTAACCTTTTTTCAAAAATTATTGTGATAATTGGAAATGAAAATTTTTCGTTAAAAATTCTCTTTTGTGTTGGTTAAAAGCCATGGCTAATTGTTTCTCAGGGCGCTATCGCCAGAAATATCATACGTATTCCAACGTGAAGACATCACGATGGATTAAAAAAAAAATTCTTTTATGTTCCGCGATAAACCAGCTAAATAAACTGCTTAATTATTTCTTTTTCTGTGAGGCTTGATGCTCCATTATAGCTGGTTATGTGCAATGGCAGCGTATACATTAATAAAAATTATTACTCATAAAACTGTACCTCAGGCCTAAAAAATGAAATGGAAAATATTACAAGACGCCGTTCTGTATTTATTAAGATTATTATCTTAAATACTTCTTGCAAGCAATGACTATTAAAAGCGTTTTTATCATTTTATCATTAATGGCGTCGCTACAGCAATTAACTTACACAAAATGGCCAGGACAGCATTTAATTATTACGTAAATGAATCATGGATCAGAGAAGGTACTTTTAACTACCAACAAAAAACTTATTCTACAATAAATAATTGCATACATATTTGACAAAACTGATAATAACGTTACCGACAACTATATAAATTATTTATAGACCGTGATTTCTGTGCGACCGTCATATAGGACATCAGAACCAACAAGACCAGGAAGACAAAGAAGAAGACAAAGGAACAAAATGTCCTTTTCTTGTATACTACGATACAGATATAGTAATTATTGCATATCTAAGGGCGCAGAGGGGGCTTCCATTGTTGATGAATCGTGATAAGTTAATTTACGTTACTTTTTTCCGGAAGCTATGCTATATTATTTCACGTCATTCAATTCATTTTTAAAGATGTTTTCCCTTAATTCCGACACTAACCTTATGCCAACGACTACCCTTATTTCAGCTACTGTCAGTATTTAAAACTACAAAAGTGCGAAAGTTTCGCTCGGCGCCCATGTTTATTTTAAATAAGGTACTCTATATGAACCTATTGTAAGAACAGCCTTGTGGGTAACGTAATATCCTTGGGTGACCCCAAAGTTAAGCTTACTGCGTCATTTTACTGTAACTCAAGGTTTTATGTCAACTGTCTGTAGTCATGCCTATTGCTGCTCTACGACCAATGTTGCCCAACTCTAAAATAAATAGTAAATAAACTTTGGAAGACGGAACAGGCAGGCGCCTAGCTCCATTGTGTAGGAAGACGACGACATTATACCGAACATAAAAAGGGTCTAAACCATATTTCTGCTGTCCTAATTTTCCGTTTATGTGTTCAGTTGCTTCAAATGGCTCTGAGCACTATGGGACTTAACATCTGAGGTCATCGGTCCCCTAGAACTTAGAACTACTTAAACCTAACTAACCTGAGGACATCACACACATCATGCCCGAGGCAGGATTCGAACCTGCGACCGTAGCGGTCGCGCGGTTCCAGACTGTAGCGCCTAGAACCGTTCGCTCAATTGCTTCCTCACGCATAACACGCTGATATAGTATTTCTTGTTAAGGTGGGTAGGTCGTGGGTGATATTTGAGTCCAGCAAGATGGGGGCTTGATCAAAACACTAGATACGTTTCAAATCATTTGTACTCACCCAGACAATATCTTCTGCGTCCGTTGCGGCTCGTTACCATAAATCCGCAGTTCTCTTTGGGACATTTTTACTCCATTTCTCAAATACCTTGAACCATGTAAGCTTTCGGTACTACAACGACTACTTTTTTCAGAGTCGTCAGTCTTCTGGGTCCTGACTGGTTTCATGCGGCCCACCACAAATTCCTCTCCTATGCCAACCTCTTAATTTCAGAGTACCACTTGTACCGAAGATGTTTGATTATTTGTTGTACATCTTCCAATCTCTGCTTCCCCCACAGTCTTTACCCTTTACAGCTCCCCTAAGTACCATGGAATTTATCTCTGATAATGATCGAAGCAGACGAAATGAATTAAAATTTGTGTTGCGGCCGGGACTCGAACCCGGGTCTTCTTGCTTGCTAGGCAGAAATGCTAACCATTAACCCGGACCGCAGCACAAATTTTAATTCATTTCGTCTGCTTCGATCATTTAGATAATAAAAAGAGACTTAAATGTCTCAGGGAAACATATAATTATAAGAATTTATCTCCGATATCCTAACACATCTCGTATCATCCTGTCCATTCTTCTTGTCAGTGTTTTCCACACGCTTCTCTCCTCGACGATTCCGTGGAGAACCTCCTCATTGAAACTTCCTGGCAGATTAAAACTGTGTGCCGGACAGACTCGAACTCGGGACCTTTGCCTTTCGCGGGCAAGTGCTCTACCGACTGAGCTACCCAAGCACGACTCACGCCCCGTCCTCACAGCTTTAATTCCGCCAGTACCTCGTCTCCTACCTTCCAAACTTGCCCGCGAAAGGCAAAGGTCCCGAGTTCGAGTCTCGATCCGGCACACAGTTTTAATCTGCCAGGAAGTTTCATATCAGCGCACACTCCACTGTAGAGTGAAAATTTCATTCAACCTCCTCATTCCTTATCATTCCACCTAATCATCAACATCTTTTGTAGCACAATCATCTCCAACGACTCAGTTCTCTATTTTCCCGGTTTTCCCACAGTCCACGATTCACTGCCGTACAATGCTGTGCTAGCGAACGGACACTCTCAGAAATTTCTTTCCTCAAATTAAGGACATGTTTGATACCAGTAGGCTTCTTTTGACCAAGACGCCCTCTTTGTCTGTGATAATCTGCTTTTTTACTTCTCCTTGCTCCATACGTCAAGGGTTATTTTGCTTCCAATGTAGGAGAATTAATTCACTTCCACCACTTCGTGATCGTCAGGTTCGGTTTCAAGTTTATCTGTTATGTCAATTCTACTAGTCCCCATTACTTTCGTCTTTCTTCGGGTTACATCTCAGGTCATTCACGATGCGCGTTCAGTAAGTAATACAAGACATTTTTTTGAAAGCAGGTTGGTTTTATTCAGGATTCCAATACATCATATTATTCCCCACTGTTTTGGTTACAAAACCCTATTTTAGACATAATTTCCGTACAGTGCGGCGGAGTTACGCCTCCTTACTGGAAGAGCCTGTATACCGGCATGGTAGAGTTCTACTGGTCGACGTTGGAGCAAACGTTTTGCTACATATATAACCTCCGCATCATCCACGTACTGCTTTCCTCGGATTGCATCCTCGGCTGGGCCAAATGGATGGAATAGGGAGATGTGGGCTGCAGGGTGGATGAGGAAGGAGCGTGTCCGCACGTTCCAACATTTCAGGCATCACAGCCGGCACACGAGACATTGGACAGGTTTGCGCGACCTTTTCGCGATG
The DNA here is from genome assembly GCF_023898315.1 of Schistocerca nitens. Taxonomy (NCBI): domain Eukaryota; kingdom Metazoa; phylum Arthropoda; class Insecta; order Orthoptera; family Acrididae; genus Schistocerca; species Schistocerca nitens. The sequence goes on along the minus strand of NC_064623.1, from coordinate 55,471,929 downwards.
ATGGCGGACGCCTCTCCCAACGACTCACCGTGCTTTTGGACAGTGCTAGGTCTCCGAAGCGAATGTAAATACGTGCAATGCTCTGGTTCTCCGCCAAAAGAAACTCAATGGCAGCGCTGTGTTTGGAATGGCCCTCCGTAACAGACGCCATTTTGAAGACTACGTACACCACCGCCTACTACAGGAGCTTCATGAAACTACACAGGCTGATGCGGGAATATTCCACGATGTCCAACAACAAATTGCGCAATCTTCCAACCGAGATTGGCGGAGAAAAAAATTGTGATGCATTACTTATTACTCCAACATTTCAGGAATCACAGCCGGCACACGAGACGTTGGACAGGTTTGCGCGACCTTTCCGCGGTGATGGCGGACGCCTCGCCCAACGACTCACCGTGCTTTTGGACACTGCCAGATCTCCGCAGCGCATGTAAATACGTGCAATGCTCCGGTTTTCCGCCAAAAGAAATTCAATGGCAGCGCTCTGTTCGGAATGGCCCCCCGTAATAGACGCCATTTTGAAGACGACGTATAGCGCCACCTCCTACAGGAATTTCATGAAACTACAGAGGCTTATGCGGGAATGTTCCACGATGTCCAGCAACAAATTGCGCAATCTTCCAACCGAGATTGGCAGAGAAAAAAATTGTGGTGCATTACTTATTACTCCAACATTTCAGGAATCACAGCCGGCACAAGAGATGTTGGACAGGTTTGCGCGACCTTTCCGCGGTGATGGCGGACGCCTCGCCCAACGACTCACCGTGCTTTTGGACACTGCCAGATCTCCGCAGCGCATGTAAATACGTGCAATGCTCCGGTTTTCCGCCAAAAGAAATTCAATGGCAGCGCTCTGTTCGGAATGGCCCCCCGTAATAGACGCCATTTTGAAGACGACGTATAGCGCCACCTCCTACAGGAATTTCATGAAACTACAGAGGCTTATGCGGGAATGTTCCACGATGTCCAGCAACAAATTGCGCAATCTTCCAACCGAGATTGGCAGAGAAAAAAATTGTGGTGCATTACTTATTACTCCAACATTTCAGGAATCACAGCCGGCACAAGAGATGTTGGACAGGTTTGCGCGACCTTTCCGCGGTGATGGCGGACGCCTCGCCCAACGACTCACCGTGCTTTTGGACACTGCCAGATCTCCGCAGCGCATGTAAATACGTGCAATGCTCCGGTTTTCCGCCAAAAGAAATTCAATGGCAGCGCTCTGTTCGGAATGGCCCCCCGTAATAGACGCCATTTTGAAGACGACGTATAGCGCCACCTCCTACAGGAATTTCATGAAACTACAGAGGCTTATGCGGGAATGTTCCACGATGTCCAGCAACAAATTGCGCAATCTTCCAACCGAGATTGGCAGAGAAAAAAATTGTGGTGCATTACTTATTACTCCAACATTTCAGGAATCACAGCCGGCACACGAGATGTTGGACAGGTTTGCGCGACCTTTCCGCGGTGATGGCGGACGCCTCGCCCAACGACTCACCGTGCTTTTGGACACTGCCAGATCTCCGCAGCGCATGTAAATACGTGCAAATTGCGCAATCTTCCAACCGAGATTGGCGGAGAAAAAATTGTGATGCATTACTTATTACTCCAACATTTCAGGAATCACAGCCGGCACACGAGACGTTGGACAGGTTTGCGCGACCTTTCCGCGGTGATGGCGGACGCCTCGCCCAACGACTCACCGTGCTTTTGGACACTGCCAGATCTCCGCAGCGCATGTAAATACGTGCAATGCTCCGGTTTTCCGCCAAAAGAAATTCAATGGCAGCGCTCTGTTCGGAATGGCCCCCCGTAATAGACGCCATTTTGAAGACGACGTATAGCGCCACCTCCTACAGGAATTTCATGAAACTACAGAGGCTTATGCGGGAATGTTCCACGATGTCCAGCAACAAATTGCGCAATCTTCCAACCGAGATTGGCAGAGAAAAAAATTGTGGTGCATTACTTATTACTCCAACATTTCAGGAATCACAGCCGGCACAAGAGATGTTGGACAGGTTTGCGCGACCTTTCCGCGGTGATGGCGGACGCCTCGCCCAACGACTCACCGTGCTTTTGGACACTGTCAGATCTCCGCAGCGCATGTAAATACGTGCAATGCTCCGGTTTTCCGCCAAAAGAAACTCAATGGCAGCGCTCTGTTCGGAATGGCCCCCCGTAATAGACGCCATTTTGAAGACAACGTATAGCGCCACCTCCTACAGGAATTTCATGAAACTACAGAGGCTTATGCGGGAATATTCCACGATGTCCAACAACAAATTGCGCAATCTTCCAACCGAGATTGGCGGAGAAAAAATTGTGATGCATTACTTATTACTCCAACATTTCAGGAATCACAACCGGCACAAGAGATGTTGGACAGGTTTGCGCGACCTTTCCGCGGTGATGGCGGACGCCTCGCCCAACGACTCACCGTGCTTTTGGACACTGCCAGATCTCCGCAGCGCATGTAAATACGTGCAATGCTCCGGTTTTCCGCCAAAAGAAACTCAATGGCAGCGCTCTGTTCGGAATGGCCCCCCGTAATAGACGCCATTTTGAAGACGACGTATAGCGCCACCTCCTACAGGAATTTCATGAAACTACAGAGGCTTATGCGGGAATGTTCCACGATGTCCAGCAACAAATTGCGCAATCTTCCAACCGAGATTGGCAGAGAAAAAAATTGTGGTGCATTACTTATTACTCCAACATTTCAGGAATCACAGCCGGCACAAGAGATGTTGGACAGGTTTGCGCGACCTCTCCGCGGTGATGGCGGACGCCTCGCCCAACGACTCACCGTGCTTTTGGACACTGTCAGATCTCCGCAGCGCATGTAAATACGTGCAATGCTCCGGTTTTCCGCCAAAAGAAACTCAATGGCAGCGCTCTGTTCGGAATGGCCCCCCGTAATAGACGCCATTTTGAAGACAACGTATAGCGCCACCTCCTACAGGAATTTCATGAAACTACAGAGGCTTATGCGGGAATATTCCACGATGTCCAACAACAAATTGCGCAATCTTCCAACCGAGATTGGCGGAGAAAAAATTGTGGTGCATTACTTATTACTCCAACATTTCAGGAATCACAACCGGCACACGAGACGTTGGACAGGTTTGCGCGACCTTTCCGCGGTGATGGCGGACGCCTCGCCCAACGACTCACCGTGCTTTTGGACACTGCCAGATCTCCGCAGCGCATGTAAATACGTGCAGTGCTCCGGTTTTCCGCCAAAAGAAACTCAATGGCAGCGCTCTGTTCGGAATGGCCCCCCGTAATAGACGCCATTTTGAAGGCGACGTATAGCGCCACCTCCTACAGGAATTTCATGAAACTACAGAGGCTTATGCGGGAATGTTCCACGATGTCCAGCAACAAATTGCGCAATCTTCCAACCGAGATTGGCGGAGAAAAAAATTGTGGTGCATTACTTATTACTCCAACATTTCAGGAATCACAGCCGGCACACGAGATGTTGGACAGGTTTGCGCGACCTTTCCGCGGTGATGGCGGACGCCTCGCCCAACGACTCACCGTGCTTTTGGACACTGCCAGATCTCCGCAGCGCATGTAAATACGTGCAGTGCTCCGGTTTTCCGCCAAAAGAAACTCAATGGCAGCGCTCTGTTCGGAATGGCCCCCCGTAATAGACGCCATTTTGAAGGCGACGTATAGCGCCACCTCCTACAGGAATTTCATGAAACTACAGAGGCTTATGCGGGAATGTTCCACGATGTCCAGCAACAAATTGCGCAATCTTCCAACCGAGATTGGCGGAGAAAAAAATTGTGGTGCATTACTTATTACTCCAACATTTCAGGAATCACAGCCGGCACACGAGATGTTGGACAGGTTTGCGCGACCTTTCCGCGGTGATGGCGGACGCCTCGCCCAACGACTCACCGTGCTTTTGGACACTGCCAGATCTCCGCAGCGCATGTAAATACGTGCAGTGCTCCGGTTTTCCGCCAAAAGAAACTCAATGGCAGCGCTCTGTTCGGAATGGCCCCCCGTAATAGACGCCATTTTGAAGGCGACGTATAGCGCCACCTCCTACAGGAATTTCATGAAACTACAGAGGCTTATGCGGGAATGTTCCACGATGTCCAGCAACAAATTGCGCAATCTTCCAACCGAGATTGGCGGAGAAAAAAATTGTGGTGCATTACTTATTACTCCAACATTTCAGGAATCACAACCGGCACACGAGACGTTGGACAGGTTTGCGCGACCTTTCCGCGGTGATGGCGGACGCCTCGCCCAACGACTCACCGTGCTTTTGGACACTGCCAGATCTCCGCAGCGCATGTAAATACGTGCAGTGCTCCGGTTTTCCGCCAAAAGAAACTCAATGGCAGCGCTCTGTTCGGAATGGCCCCCCGTAATAGACGCCATTTTGAAGGCGACGTATAGCGCCACCTCCTACAGGAATTTCATGAAACTACAGAGGCTTATGCGGGAATGTTCCACGATGTCCAGCAACAAATTGCGCAATCTTCCAACCGAGATTGGCGGAGAAAAAAATTGTGGTGCATTACTTATTACTCCAACATTTCAGGAATCACAACCGGCACACGAGACGTTGGACAGGTTTGCGCGACCTTTCCGCGGTGATGGCGGACGCCTCGCCCAACGACTCACCGTGCTTTTGGACACTGCCAGATCTCCGCAGCGCATGTAAATACGTGCAGTGCTCCGGTTTTCCGCCAAAAGAAACTCAATGGCAGCGCTCTGTTCGGAATGGCCCCCCGTAATAGACGCCATTTTGAAGGCGACGTATAGCGCCACCTCCTACAGGAATTTCATGAAACTACACAGGCTTATGCGGGAATGTTCCACGATGTCCAGCAACAAATTGCGCAATCTTCCAACCGAGATTGGCGGAGAAAAAAATTGTGGTGCATTACTTATTACTCCAACATTTCAGGAATCACAGCCGGCACACAAGATGTTGGACAGGTTTGCGCGACCTTTCCGCGGTGATGGCGGACGCCTCGCCCAACGACTCACCGTGCTTTTGGACACTGCCAGATCTCCGCAGCGCATGTAAATACGTGCAATGCTCTGGTTATCCGCCAAAAGAAACTCAATGGCAGCGCTGTGTTTGGAATGGCCCTCCGTAACAGACGCCATTTTGAAGACTACGTACACCGCCGCCTACTACAGGAGCTTCATGAAACTACACAGGCTGAAGCGGGAATATTCCACGATGTCCAGCAACAAATTGCGCAATCTTCCAACCGAGATTGGCGGAGAAAAAAATTGTGGTGCATTACTTATTACTCCAACATTTCAGGAATCACAGCCGGCACACGAGACGTTGGACAGGTTTGCGCGACCTTTCCGCGGTGATGGCGGACGCCTCGCCCAACGACTCACCGTGCTTTTGGACACTGCCAGATCTCCGCAGCGCATGTAAATACGTGCAGTGCTCCGGTTTTCCGCCAAAAGAAACTCAATGGCAGCGCTCTGTTCGGAATGGCCCCCCGTAATAGACGCCATTTTGAAGGCGACGTATAGCGCCACCTCCTACAGGAATTTCATGAAACTACAGAGGCTTATGCGGGAATGTTCCACGATGTCCAGCAACAAATTGCGCAATCTTCCAACCGAGATTGGCGGAGAAAAAAATTGTGGTGCATTACTTATTACTCCAACATTTCAGGAATCACAGCCGGCACACGAGATGTTGGACAGGTTTGCGCGACCTTTCCGCGGTGATGGCGGACGCCTCGCCCAACGACTCACCGTGCTTTTGGACACTGCCAGATCTCCGCAGCGCATGTAAATACGTGCAATGCTCTGGTTATCCGCCAAAAGAAACTCAATGGCAGCGCTGTGTTTGGAATGGCCCTCCGTAACAGACGCCATTTTGAAGACTACGTACACCGCCGCCTACTACAGGAGCTTCATGAAACTACACAGGCTGAAGCGGGAATATTCCACGATGTCCAGCAACAAATTGCGCAATCTTCCAACCGAGATTGGCGGAGAAAAAATTGTGATGCATTACTTATTACTCCAACATTTCAGGAATCACAACCGGCACACGAGACGTTGGACAGGTTTGCGCGACCTTTCCGCGGTGATGGCGGACGCCTCGCCCAACGACTCACCGTGCTTTTGGACACTGCCAGATCTCCGCAGCGCATGTAAATACGTGCAGTGCTCCGGTTTTCCGCCAAAAGAAACTCAATGGCAGCGCTCTGTTCGGAATGGCCCCCCGTAATAGACGCCATTTTGAAGGCGACGTATAGCGCCACCTCCTACAGGAATTTCATGAAACTACAGAGGCTTATGCGGGAATGTTCCACGATGTCCAGCAACAAATTGCGCAATCTTCCAACCGAGATTGGCGGAGAAAAAAATTGTGGTGCATTACTTATTACTCCAACATTTCAGGAATCACAGCCAGCACACGAGATGTTGGACAGGTTTGCGCGACCTTTCCGCGGTGATGGCGGACGCCTCGCCCAACGACTCACCGTGCTTTTGGACACTGCCAGATCTCCGCAGCGCATGTAAATACGTGCAGTGCTCCGGTTTTCCGCCAAAAGAAACTCAATGGCAGCGCTCTGTTCGGAATGGCCCCGTAATAGACGCCATTTTGAAGGCGACGTATAGCGCCACCTCCTACAGGAATTTCATGAAACTACAGAGGCTTATGCGGGAATGTTCCACGATGTCCAGCAACAAATTGCGCAATCTTCCAACCGAGATTGGCGGAGAAAAAAATTGTGGTGCATTACTTATTACTCCAACATTTCAGGAATCACAGCCGGCACACGAGATGTTGGACAGGTTTGCGCGACCTTTCCGCGGTGATGGCGGACGCCTCGCCCAACGACTCACCGTGCTTTTGGACACTGCCAGATCTCCGCAGCGCATGTAAATACGTGCAGTGCTCCGGTTTTCCGCCAAAAGAAACTCAATGGCAGCGCTCTGTTCGGAATGGCCCCCCGTAATAGACGCCATTTTGAAGGCGACGTATAGCGCCACCTCCTACAGGAATTTCATGAAACTACAGAGGCTTATGCGGGAATGTTCCACGATGTCCAGCAACAAATTGCGCAATCTTCCAACCGAGATTGGCGGAGAAAAAAATTGTGGTGCATTACTTATTACTCCAACATTTCAGGAATCACAACCGGCACACGAGACGTTGGACAGGTTTGCGCGACCTTTCCGCGGTGATGGCGGACGCCTCGCCCAACGACTCACCGTGCTTTTGGACACTGCCAGATCTCCGCAGCGCATGTAAATACGTGCAGTGCTCCGGTTTTCCGCCAAAAGAAACTCAATGGCAGCGCTCTGTTCGGAATGGCCCCCCGTAATAGACGCCATTTTGAAGGCGACGTATAGCGCCACCTCCTACAGGAATTTCATGAAACTACACAGGCTTATGCGGGAATGTTCCACGATGTCCAGCAACAAATTGCGCAATCTTCCAACCGAGATTGGCGGAGAAAAAAATTGTGGTGCATTACTTATTACTCCAACATTTCAGGAATCACAACCGGCACACGAGACGTTGGACAGGTTTGCGCGACCTTTCCGCGGTGATGGCGGACGCCTCGCCCAACGACTCACCGTGCTTTTGGACACTGCCAGATCTCCGCAGCGCATGTAAATACGTGCAGTGCTCCGGTTTTCCGCCAAAAGAAACTCAATGGCAGCGCTCTGTTCGGAATGGCCCCCCGTAATAGACGCCATTTTGAAGGCGATGTATAGCGCCACCTCCTACAGGAATTTCATGAAACTACACAGGCTTATGCGGGAATGTTCCACGATGTCCAGCAACAAATTGCGCAATCTTCCAACCGAGATTGGCGGAGAAAAAAATTGTGGTGCATTACTTATTACTCCAACATTTCAGGAATCACAGCCGGCACACGAGATGTTGGACAGGTTTGCGCGACCTTTCCGCGGTGATGGCGGACGCCTCGCCCAACGACTCACCGTGCTTTTGGACACTGCCAGATCTCCGCAGCGCATGTAAATACGTGCAATGCTCTGGTTATCCGCCAAAAGAAACTCAATGGCAGCGCTGTGTTTGGAATGGCCCTCCGTAACAGACGCCATTTTGAAGAGTACGTACACCGCCGCCTACTACAGGAGCTTCATGAAACTACACAGGCTGAAGCGGGAATATTCCACGATGTCCAGCAACAAATTGCGCAATCTTCCAACCGAGATTGGCGGAGAAAAAAATTGTGGTGCATTACTTATTACTCCAACATTTCAGGAATCACAGCCGGCACACGAGACGTTGGACAGGTTTGCGCGACCTTTCCGCGGTGATGGCGGACGCCTCGCCCAACGACTCACCGTGCTTTTGGACACTGCCAGATCTCCGCAGCGCATGTAAATACGTGCAATGCTCCGGTTTTCCGCCAAAAGAAACTCAATGGCAGCGCTCTGTTCGGAATGGCCCCCCGTAATAGACGCCATTTTGAAGACGACGTATAGCGCCACCTCCTACAGGAATTTCATGAAACTACAGAGGCTTATGCGGGAATGTTCCACGATGTCCAGCAACAAATTGCGCAATCTTCCAACCGAGATTGGCGGAGAAAAAAATTGTGGTGCATTACTTATTGAACGCACCTCGTATAACGGTTTCGTTATTACCGATTGAGGTACGGAACTACGGTCATGCTCATAAATTAAGGATAGTGCTGATATATGGTGAAAAAACGCTCTGGTGGGCGGTTTGCGGCTTTAAATCACCTCGGGGTATGACCATGCAGTGCATTTGACCTGAGGTCGTCGCACGGTGGCGCTGGCAGCAGTCCACATACGCAGAGGTGTGTTGGTGCATGTCAGAGTACGGTGCAGCGAGTAAGTGTGCAGACGTTTTAAGATGTGCTAATGGTGACTGTGTGATGAAAATGGCTCAAAGAACACAAATTGATGACGTTATGAGGGGTAAAATACTAGGGAGACTGGAGGCTGGTCAAACAAGGTCGTAGCACGGGCCCTCCATCTGCCACGAAGTGTGATCTCAAGATTATGGCGACGAGTCCAGCAGACAGGAAACGTGTCCTGGCGCTACAGTACGGGACGTCCACAGTGTACAACACCACAAGAAGACCGATATCTCACCATCAGTGCCCGCAGACGGCCACGGAGTACTACAGGTAGCCTTGCTCGGGACTTTACCTCAGCCACTGCAAGAGTTGTCTCCAGACACACAGTCTACAGACGACTGAACAGACATGGCTTATTCGCCCGGAGACCTGCAAGGTGCATTCCACTGACCCCTGGTCACAGGAGAACCCGTAAAGCCTGGTGTCAAGAACACAGCACATGGTCATTGGAACAGTGGTCCCAGGTTATATTTACGGACGAGTCCAGGTATAGTCTGAACAGTGTTGATCGTCGGTAAAGCAGATGTGAGACTGAGATTCATTGGAATAATCCTAAGGAAATGCAATCCGAAAACAAAGGAAGTAGGTTACATTACACTTGTTCGCCCACTGCTTGAATATTGCTCACCAGTGTGGGATCCGTACGAGATAGGGTTGATAGAAAGAGAAGATCCAACGGAGAGCAGCGCGCTTCGTTACAGGATCATTTAGTAATCGCGAAAGCGTTACGGAGATGATAGATAAACTCCAGTGGAAGACTCTGCACGAGAGACGCTCAGTAGCCGGGTACGGGCTTTTGTTGAAGTTTCGAGAACATACCTTCACCGAGAGGAATCAAGCAGTATATTGCTCCCCCTACGTATATCTCGCGAAGAGACCATGAGGATAAAATCAGAGAGATTAGAGCCCACACACAGGCATACCGACAATCTTTCTTTCCACGAAGAATACGAGACTGGAATAGAAGGGAGAACCGATAGAGGTACTCAAAGTACCCTCCGCCACGTACCGTCAGGTGGCTTGCGGAGTATGGGTGTAGATGTAGAACAGTGATTCTTGCCGGAGGAACCAGCGACCAACCCCTTAATGTCCCTAAAAGGGACCTGTATGGAGGTGGTGGTTTGATGGTGTGGGGTGGTATTATGATTGGTACACGTACACCCCTGCATGTCTTTGACAGAGGAACTGTAATACGTCAGGTGTATCGGGAGGTCATTTTGCACCAGTATGTCTGCCTTTGCAGGGGTGCAGTGGGTCCCACCTTCCTCCTGATGGATGATAACGCACGGCCCCACCGAGCTGCCATCGTGGAGGAGTACCTTGAAACAGAAGATATCAGGCGAATGGAGCGGCCTGCCTGTTCTCCAGACCTAAACCCCATCGAGTACGTTTGGGATAATCTCGGTCGACGTATCGCTGCACGTCTTCAAACCCCTACGACACGCACTGGTGGAAGAATGGGAGGCTATACCCCAGCAGCTGCGCGACCATCTGATACAGAGTATGCCAACCCGTTGTGCGGCCTATGCAGGTGTGCATGGTGAACATATCCCATACTGATGTCGGGGTACATGCGCAGAAAACATAGGCGTTTTGTAGCACATGTGTTTTGGGACGGTTTTCTCATCTTATGACCAATACCTTGGACTTAGAGACCTGTGCCGTGTGTGTTCCTTATGTGCCTGTGCTATTAGCGGCAGTTTTGTGTAGTGTCACGTTGTGTGGCACCACATTCTACAATTACCCCTAATTTATGAGCATGAGTGTATAAAAAGGTGCCATATAAGACCCACCACAATGATACGCCGTATACTGCCTTCTAAACCTGATGCAGGAACAGAACGAGCTAAGTTGCACGTGGGTGCCCCTTGCATGACGCGTTTGTGTCCAATCGTCCAAGGAACGTGCAGTGCCGATGTCGTCGGTACGGGTGGCAAAAGGCGAGGGGTTGAAGCCGCGACAAAGCAGGAGCGTCCCGCCGCGTCGAAATAGCCGACGAGCATTTGCGCCACGCTTTCGCCTTCATTGCGGTGTTCCTGGAAGCCATTCTGCGTGTCGCTTCGTTCCGCGCAACACTTCCCACGAAACACCGCTCCATGTTAACGGCGTTCTGCGTACACGCACTTGGAGCGGGGCTTTAAGCAGGAAAGGGGGGGGGGGGGAGGGGAGAGTGGACAGTTGCTCGGGAGCTGTAATACAGAGTGCATCAAAAAGAATCATTCGATTTAAAAAAATAATAACTATTATGTTATTTGATACATTTGCGTGAACAGTTGGAAAGAGCAAACTCCCGAGTTTTATATACTTCCCGCTAGGTAACAGCAGTGTGCACCCACTTCAGCTCTACACTACTGGCCATTAAAACTGCTACACCACGAAGATGACGGGCTACAGACGCGAAATTTAACCGACAGGAAGGAGATGCTGTGATATGCAAATGATTAGTTTTCCAGAGCGTTCACACAAGGCTGGCGCCGGTGGCGACACCTACAACGTGCTGACATGAGGAAAGTTTCCAACCGATTTCCCATACACAAACAGCAGTTGACCGGCGTTGCCTAGTTAAACGTTGTTGTGATGCCTAGTGTAAGGAGGAGAAATGCGTACCATGACGTCTCCGACTTTGATAAAGGTCGGATTGTAGCCTATCGCGATTGCGGTTTATCGTATCGCCACATTGCTGCTCGCGTTGGTCTAGATCCAATGACTGTTAGTAGAATATGGAATCGGTGGGTTCAAGAGGGTAATACGGAACGCCGTGCTGGATCCCAACGGCCTCGTATCACTATCAGTCGAGATGACAGGCATCTTATCCACATGGCTGTAACGGATAGTGCAGCCACGTCTCGATCCCTGAGTCAACAGATGGGGACGTTTGCAAGACAACAACCATCTGCACGAACAGTTCGACGACGTTTGCAGCAGCATGGACTATCAGCTCGGAGACCGTGGCTGCGGTTACTCGTGACGCTGCATCACAGACAGGAGCGCCTGCGATGGTGTACTCGACGAACCTGGGTGCACGAATGGCAAAACCTAATTTTTTCGGATGAATCCAGGTTCTGCTTACAGCATCTTGATGGTCGCATCCGTGTTTGGCGACATCGCGGTGAACGCACATTGGAAGCGTGTATTCGTCATCGCCATACTAGCGTATCAGCCAGCGTTATGGTATGGGGTGCCATTGGTTACACGTCTCGGTCACCTCTTGTTCGTATTGACGGCACTTTGAACAGTGGACGTTAGATTTCAGATGCGTTACGACCCGTGACTCTACCCTTCAATCGATCCCTGCGAAACCCTACATTTCAGCAGGATAATGCAGGACCGCATATTGCAGGTCCTGTACGGGCCTTTCTGGATACAGAAAATGTTCGACTGCTGCCCTGGCCAGCACATTCTCCAGATCTCTCACCAATGGAAAACGTCTGCTCAATTGTGGCCGAGCAACTGGCTCATCACAATACGCCAGTCACTACTCTTGATGAACTGTGGTATCGTGTGGAAGCTGAATGGTCAGTTGTACTTGTACACGCCATCCAAGCTCTGTATAATATATTTGTCCTATGAATTCCCGTTTATCATCTGTATTTCTTCTTGGTGTAACAATTTTAATGGCCAGTTGTGTAAAATCGACCTGGGATTCCATAGTGACCAGGTGATTCATTTGTTTTCAAATCTTTAGGCTGCTTCTCTACGCCATTCTCATTTCAGTTGTTTTGGCACCTACTAATCTGAAAAAAAATCCAAGAATAAAGCCTCCGAACCATGAGAGGATTTTAAATTTTTACTCATCAATAATTATATGTAATATTTAAAACCAAATGTTTCTTGGTCGGAAGCCTTAGACAGGCATCCTGCAATAGGGGCTTGGTTGCCGTAACCGTTAGTAACACAGACTATGGAACATAAAGCAAGAATAGTGGTCCAGAGATGGAACCTTGCGGGAGACACGCCACGTGACGGGTTGTCAGTAGAAAGAACGTAGCGAGTTCTTGGAAGTGGACGGGCGAGATTGGCTGCGGTTTTGGACGCTTCACTGAGCCGTGTCTGTCCTCTCGCTGTGTGTGTGTGTGTGCGCGCGCGCGTACTCAGTTCCCACCCCCTCCCCTCCCAACACACACACAAAAACAGAAAGGGAGGGAGAGAGAGAGAGAGAGAGAGGGAAAGCGAGCACGTGCTAGGTGGTGAGAGAGAGAGAGAGAGAGAGAGAGAGAGCACGCGCTAGGTGGTGCTGGCTCGCCAGTTGGCAGTTCGCCCACTCGGACGGCGACTACGCACGCCCACTGTATGGCGATGCGACTCGGCCAGACACACATTCTCCGGCGCGTGCCAACACACACACGTGTTATACATATGCTGTCTTTTCCAAGCGTACGGAAACGTCACCTACAGCAACTAACTGCCCAGCATCTATGACACGCATCTGCATGTTTAAGCCGTCCTCACATCAGGGTGCGAAATTTATGCAGACTGTTGTAATAAGTAAGGTTGCAGTAGCACTGCTTAACACATTTACTGATTATTACGACAGCTGTTTCGGAAGATTTCCAAGTACGTCTACGTTGTCCTGAGGTATACGGCCCCTGCGAACATCCAGAAGTGCCCCAACACGACGTGGCATGGACTCGGCCAATATCTGAAGTAGTGCTGCAGGGAATTAACACCTTGAGTCCTGCAGGGATGTCCATAAATTCGTAACAGGTCGAGGGGGTGGAGATCTCTTCTGAACAGTACGTACCAACGCTTGGCAGATATCCTCAATAATGATCTTGTCTGGAGAGTTTGGTGGCCAGCGGAAGTGTTTAAACTCTGAAGAGTGATTCCAGAATGAGATTTTCACTCTGCAGCGGAGTGTGCGCTGATATGAAACTTCCTGGCAGATTAAAACTGCGTGCCGGACCGAGACTCGAACTCGGTACCTTTGCCTTTCGCGGGCAATTGCTCTACCAACTGAGCTACCCAAGCACGACTCACGCCCCGTCCTCACAGCTTTACTTCTGCCAGTATCTCGTCTCTTATCTTCCAAACGGGGCGTGAGTCGTGCTTGGGTAGCTCAGTTGGTAGAGCACTTGCCCGCGAAAGGCAAAGGTCCCGAGTTCGAGGCTCGGTCCGGCACACAGTTTTAATCTGCCAGGAAGTTTCGTATCAGCGCACATTCCGCTGCAGAGTGAAAATCTCATTCTGTAAACATCCCCCAGGCTGTGGTTAAGCCACGTCTCCGCAATATCCTTTCTTTCAGGAGTGCTAGTTCTGCGAGTTCCGCAGGAGAGCTTCTGTAAAGTTTGGAAGGTAGGAGACGCGTACTGGCAGAAGTAAAGCTGTGAGGACGGGGCGTGAGTCGTGCTTGGGTAGCTCAGTTGGTAGAGCACTTACCCGCCAATGGCAAAGGTCCCGAGTTCGAGTCTCGGTCCGGCACGCAGTTTTAATCTGCCAGGAAGTTTCTGAAGAGTGTTCCTGGAGCCACCCTGTAGCAATTCTGGATGTGTGAGGTGTTGCATTATCCTGCTGGATTGCTCAAATCCGTTGGCATTCACAATGGACATGAATGAATGCAGGTGATCAGACTGGATGCTTACGTACGTGTCACCTGTCAGAGTCGTATCTAGTCGTATTAGGTGTCCTATATCACCTCAACTGCACACGCCCCACACCATTACAGAGCCCCCACCTGCTTGAACAGTCCCCTGCTAACATGCACGATCCATGAATTCATTAGGTTGTCTCCATACCGTAAACGTCCATCCACTCGATACAATTTGAAAACAGACTCATCCGACCACACAACATGTTTCCAGTCATTAAAAATCCAATGTCGGTGTTGACGGGCCCAGGTGAAGCGTAAACCTTTGTCTAGTGCAGTCATTAAGGGTACACGAGTGGGCCTTCGGTTCTGAAAGCCCATATCGATGATGTTTCGCGGAAAGGTTCGCACGCTGACACTTGTTGATGGCCCATACCCGCCCCCGGTAGCTGAGTGGTCAGTTCGACAGAACGTCAGTCCTAAGCGCCCGGGTTCGATTCCCGGCTGGGTCGGAGATTTTCTCCGCTCAGGAACTGGGTGTTTATGTTGTCCTAATCATCATCTTTTCATCCCCATCGACGCCCAAGTCGCCCAAGTGGCGTCAGATCGAAAGACTTGCACCCGACGAACGGTCTACCCGACGGGAGGCCCTAGTCACACGACATTTACATTTAGCCCTGAAATCTGCAGCAATTGGCGGAAGTGTTACACTTCTGTCACGTTGAACGATTCTCTTCAGTCGCCGTTGGTCCGGCTCTTGCAGGATCTTTTCCCGACCGCAGCGATGTCGAAGATCTGATGTTTTACAGGATTCCTGACATTCACGGTTGTTGTTGTTGTGGTCTTCAGTCCTGAGACTGGTTTGATGCAGCTCTCCATGCTACTCTGTCCTGTGCAAGCTTCTTCATCTCCCAGTACCTACTCCAGCCTACACCCTTCTGAATCTGCTTAGTGTATTCATCTCTTGGTCTCCCTCTACGATTTTTACCCTCCACGCTGCCCTCCAATGCTAAATTTGTGATCCCTCGATGTCTCAGAACATGTCCTACCAACCGATCCCTTCTTCTAGTCAAGTTGTGCCACAAACTTCTCTTCTCCCCAATCCTGTTCAATACCTCCCCATTAGTAATGTGATCTACCCATGCAACTTTCAGCATTCTTCTGCAGCACCACATTTCGAAAGCTTCTATTCTCTTCTTGTCCATACTAGTTATTGTCCATGTTTCACTTCCATACATGGCTACACTCCATACAAATACTTTCAGAAACGACTTCCTGACACTTAAATCTATACTCGATGTTAACAAATTTCTCTTCTTCAGAAACGATTTCCTTGCCATTGCCAGTCTACATTTTATATCCTCTCTACTTCGACCATCATCAGTTATTTTACTCCCTAAATAGCAAAACTCCTTTACTACTTTAAGTGTCTCATTTCCTAATCTAATTCCCTCAGCATCACCAGATTTAATTTGACTACATTCCATTATCCTCGTTTTGCTTTTGTAGATGTTCGTCTTATATTCTCCTTTCGAGGCACTGTCCATTCCATTCAACTGCTCTTCCAAGTCCTTTGCTGTCTCTGACAGAATTACAATGTCATCATCGTACCTCAAAGTTTTTACTTCTTCTCCATGAATTTTAATACCTACTCCGAATTTTTCTTTTGTTTCCTTCACTGCTTGTTCAATATACAGATTGAATATCATCGGGGAAAGGCTACAACCCTGTCTCACTCCCTTCCCAACCACTGCTTCCCTTTCATGTCTCTCAACTCTTATAACTGCCATCTGGCTTCTGTACAAATTGTAAATACCCTTTCGCTCGCTGTCTTTTACCCCTGCCACCTTCAGAATGTGAAAGAGAGTATTCCAGTCAACATTGTCAAACGTTTTCTCTAAGTCTACAAATGCTAGAAAGGTAGGTTTGCCTTTCCTTACTGTATCTTCTAAGATGAGTCCTAGGGTCAGAATTGCCTCACGTGTTCATTGGAACACGTAAGGTGATATATATAAATCATTATTTAAATGGAAGATGTACTCTCACCAATCTTTTTTTTTAAATCCGTTGGAAAGTTCCACACGCACGAGCCTAAAAAGTAGAAAATAATTAAATAAAAATAAATTTTAAATCGAACCAAAAATTATTAATTTCTTGTTGCCCTATGCAGGTTCCGAGCCCCTCACAGACACTCCTGCAAATCTTGCTTGTGAATTTTTATTAGCTGTGACAATACTTGTAAGATTTATAACCAAAAAGATTCGTCCCAAGCAACACACACAATGATTGCGATCAATGTGAAGTATTGATACATCAGTTAAATATTGCATGCGCCGTACGTTTTTCGCTATAAATCTTACGAGTGTTGTCATTGCTACACTGCTGGCGATTAAAATTGCTACACGAAGAAGAAATGCAGATGATAAACGGGTATTCATTGCAGAAATATATTATACTAAAACTGACATGTGATTACATTTTCACGCAGTTTGGGTGCATAGATCCTGAGAAATCAGTACCCAGAACAGCCACCTCTGACCGTAATAACGGCCTTGATACGCCTGGGCATTGAGTCAAACAGAGCTTGAATGGCGTGTACAGGTACAGCTGCCCATGCAGCTTCAACACGATACCACAGTTCATCAGCAGTAGTGACTGGCGTATTGTGACGAGCCAGTTGCTCGGCCACCATTGACCAGACGTTTTCAATTGGTGAGATCTGGAGAATGTGCTGGCCAGGGCAGCAGTCGAACATTTTCTGTATCCAGAAAGGCCCGTACAGGACCTGTAGCATGCGGTCCTACATTATCCTGCTGAAATGTAGGGTTTCGCAGGGACCGAATGAAGGGTAGAGCCACGGGTCGTAAAACATCTGAAATGTAACGTCTACTGTTCAAAGTGCCGTCAATGCGAACAAGAGGTCACCGAGACGTGTAAGCAATGGCACCCCATACCATCACGCCGGGTGATACGCCAGTATGGCGATGACGAATACACGCTTCCAATGTGCGTTCACCGCGATGTCGCCAAACACGGATGCGACCATCATAATGCTGTACACAGAACCTGGATTCATCCGAAAAAAATGACATTTTGCCATTCGTGCACCCAGGTTCGTCGTCGAGTACACAATCGCAGGCGCTCCTGTCTGTGACGCAGCGTCAAGGGTAGCCGCAGCCATGGTCTCCGAGCTGATAGTCCATGCTGCTGCAAACGTCGTCGAACTGTTCGTGCAGATGGTTGTTGTCTGGCAAACGTCCCCATCTGTTGACTCGGGGATCGGGACGTGGCTGCACGATCCGTTACAGCCATGCGGATAAGATGCCTGTCCTCTCAGCTGCTAGTGATACGAGGCCGTTGGGATCCAGCACGGCGTTCCGTATTAGCCTCCTGAACCCACCGATTCCATATTCTGCTAACAGTCACTGGATCTCGACCAACGCGAGCAGCAATGTCGCGATACGATAAACCGCAATCGCGATAGGCTACAATCCGACCTTTACCAAAGTCGGAAACGTGATTATACGCATTTCTCCTCCTTACACGAGGCATCACAACAACGTTTCACAAGCCAACGCCGGTCAACTGCTGTTTGTGTATGAGAAATCGGTTGGAAACTTTCCTCATGTCAGCACGTTGTAGGTGTCGCCACCGGCGCCAACCTTGTGTGAATGCTCCGAAAAACTAATCATTTGCATATCACAGCATCTTCTTCCTGTCGGTTAAATTTCGCGTCTGTAGCATGTCATCTACGTGGTGTAGCAATTTTAATGGCCAGTAGTGTATTAAAAAATTCACAACCAGAAATTTTCAAGAATATCTGTATCGGATTGGGAATCTGTAACGGTGGTAGGAGAGATGAGTTGCATTGAACACTTATTTTTATTTATACGATTATTTATGACGTTCTTGCAGTCTCGTTTTACCACCTGCTCGTTAGCTAGTGAAATATAGGACGTTGGTGTTTACAGTGGATACGGTTTGCTTTTAGAGTTCTGTCCGACTGTGGGTTGGCGAGAGACGGCACACACACGGAGCCCCTGTGTTTACACTGGTCGCCGGTTTGTTGGCAGTGCGCTCTATGAGTATCGCCTGTCGAGAGATGGCTAGCAGGTGCCACGGCTGTGTTCCCGATATCCGGGGCGACGATCGTCAAGGCGTCTCTGGCGCGGATCTCTGTCCACTTCCTTACTCTGGAAACCACTGTAATAGCAGTTGTTGCGGTCTCTTTGCGTTGCATTCGCGTGTGGAGTGTGTCAAATCCTGGTCTATATCGAGCGAGTTTCTGAACACCTTTTTAGATGCAGACGCGGCGCTTGTTTTTTAAATGCCCAGCTGTCGCGCTATCGTCAAACAGAAAGCCTTGCCTAAATTTTCTCGTTATTTAATTCTGTCGTGGTGGAACTGAAGCCAATAATATAGATGTCTTTCAGATCCTGAACTCTGCAAAAATGTGTTCTTACCAATCGCAGAATCTAGAAATGGTTCAAATGGCGCTCAGCACTATAGGACTTAATATCTGGGGTCACCAGTCCCCTAGACGTAGAACTACTTGAACCTAGCTAACCTAAGGACATCACACACATTCACGCCCGAGGCAGGATTCGAACCTGCGACCGCAGCAGCAGCACGGTTCCGGACCGAAGCGCCTAGAACCGCTCGGCCACAGCGGCCGGCGCAGAATCTAGACGGTAGTTTCAGTAATTGCATTTTGTTTGCATATCACCTTTTAAAGTTAATGCGATCGATCCCACTACTTGATTCAACTGTGGAGTAACAAGCAGATTAAAAAACCGTGCGCAGACTAGGCATCAAATCTGGGAACAACATAAAAAGTGGGGTACTACGGGTGGACAGGCAACGTGTTGCTGATGCTGAGAAAGCTGCTGAAAGCATGACAAACGAGACCAGAATAACAAATAAAATAAGGAAAACTAAATAAGACGAAGAGGGCACTCAGATTCAACAAAACTATGAAGTTGGGTAGTTTTGACACATTATTGAGAAGAAAATCACATGCAAATTTTTGTTTCAATTTCACATAAACAACGTTTTTGCATACTTAGTTATCATTATCTCATCCAGTATTAAAGCTAAGAAAACAAAATTTTTCAAGAAGAATAATACAGCTCTTGCCTGTAAAGCGAAGGAGATTATTCAACAATATATTAAATATTTTAAGATGGAGCATGCCATATGTTCTATTATTAGGAGAAAAATCTGACTTCTAAAAACCATTTTTTTAATACACAAAACAAGCCGTGCGGGGCAACCGTGCGGCTTAGGGCGCCTTGTGACGGTTCGCGCGGCTCCCCCCCGTCGGAGGTTCGAGTCCTCCCTCGGGCATTGTTGTGTGTGTTATCACCATAAGTTAGGTTACGTTAGATTAAGTAGTGTGTAAGCCTAGAGACCGATGACCTCAGCAATTTGGTCCCATAAAAAATATAAAAAACAATAAATTGGAAAATATTCCTCGTTTAGTCATTTCAGAAGCTTTATTTCGAATAATGTGGAGGCACAGTGTACCAAAAAAAAATTTACACGTAATTCAGTATGTCAGACAAAAATCAGTTTTCACTTTATTACCAGCTCTACAGTATTTAAATTTTGACACGTAGAGTTCACAATATACTGATTATTTGATTAGAGTTTCATTTCATTATCTGCTACGTTTCAAAATACCATGACGTGGAGGTACCTTTAAGACAGAATTGTAGCGCCAACTTTCCTAAGCTTTATTCCAAAACTTGGCAAATGTTATGTCGGTTGATGGTTTTCGCTCGCATCGCATCACTGCTGAAGAGGGAATGTAAAAGCACAAACTTACTTACCGACGAACGACATAATCTAAGGCTAACATTTACCCTATTGTTATTAGCCGCTGGAGGCATTTACATAAGTAATTGAAGGCTAACATTTACACTATCATTATTAGCAGCTGGAGGCATTTACATAAGTAATTCAAAACGGTCCAAACGGCTCTGAGCACTATGGGACTTAACAGCTATGGTCATCAGTCCCCTAGAACTTAGAACTACTTAAACCTAACTAACCTAAGGACATCACACAACACCCAGCCATCACGAGGCAGAGAAAATCCGTGACCCCGCCGGGAATCGAACCCGGGAACCCGGGCGTGGGAAGCGAGAACGCTACCGCACGACCACGAGATGCGGGCCATAAGTAATTACTTCGCATATCAGCAGCTGGTACATATCAAATAGTTTCTGATGCCTGCAGTGATACACATGTGAGTTGTTTCAAGGATCTTATTGAAGTAAGTATAAGCAAGATAATGTCAATAAAAAAAACGTAAAATGTATGTATGACTTACACGTACATAGAATGTACATATGCTACCTTATAAAATTTACTATATACACACATCAAAAAAAGTTTTGCATCACCTCAGTTCCGGAAGCTGTACAGAAAATTGGAATAGAGATCAACATAAACATCATTTCCGCCCTTTTTTATTGCTCATGAAAACCACACACTGCATGTTGTACCACCATATGGCAAGACCTTCAGATGTGGTGGTCCAGATTGCTGTACACACCGGTACCTCTAATACCCAGTAGCACGTCCTCTTGCATTGATGCATGACTGTATTTGTCGTGTCATACTATCAACAAGTCCATCAAGGCACTGTTGGTCCAGATTCTCCCACTCCTCAGAGTGGTTGGTGGGTCACGTCGTCCATAAACAGCGCTTTTCAATCTACCCCATGCATGTTCGATATGGTTCGTGTCGGGAGAACATGCTGGCCACTCTAGTCGAGCGATGTCGTTACACTGAGGGAAGTCATCCACAAGATGTGCACGATGGCGGTGGGAATTGTCGTCCATGAAGACGAATGCCTCGCCAATATGCTGCCGATGTGGTTGCACTATCGGAGGATGGCATTCACGTATCGTACAGCCGTTACGGCGCCTTCCATGACCACCAGCGGCGTACATCGACCCCACATAATGCCACCCCAAAACTGCAGGGAACCTCCATCTTGCTGCACTCGCTAGACAGTGTGTCTAAGACGTTCAGCCCGACCGGGTTGCCTCCAAACACGTCTCCGACAATTGTCTGGTTGAAGAGAAAGTGTTGCCAATCCTCAGCGGTCCATTCGGCATGTTCTGGGTCCATCTGTATCGTGCTGCATGGTGTGGTTGCAAAGATGGACCTAACCATTGACGTCGGGAGTGAAGTTGCGCATCCTGCAGCCTATTGCGCACAGTTTGAGTCGTAACACGACGTCATGTCGCTGCAAGAAAAGCATTATTCAACATGGTGGCGTTGCTGTCAGGGTTCCTCCGAGCCATAATCCGTGGGCATCGGTCATCCACTGCAGTAGTAGCCCTTGAGCGGCCTGCGCGAGGCATGTCATTGACAGTTCTTGTCTCTCTGTGAACAACATCGCTTTGGTTCACTCCGAGACGCCTGGACACAGGCCTTGTTGAGAGCTCTTCCTGGCTCAAAATAACAATGCGGACGCGATCGAACCGCGGTATTGACTGTCTAGGGATGGTTGAACTACAGACAACACGAGCAGTGTACCTCCTTCCTGGTGGAATGACTGGAACTGATTGGCTGTCGGGCCTTCTCCGCCAAATAGACGCTGCTCATGCATGGTTGTTTACATTGTTGGGCGGTTTTAGTGACATCTCTGAACAGTCAAAGAGACTGTGTCTGTGATGCAGTATCCACAGTCAACGTCTATCTTCAGGAGTTCTGGGACCTGGGGTGATGCCAAACGTTTTTTGATGTTACAGGGTAAAGTCAAATGTAACATTACACACTCTAAGACAAAAAAAGGAAAAAAAAAACCAAGGAGAGTACTATGAACGAGTTATACAAGCTGGTCACAAATTTATATTCATATTGCCGGCCGCGGTGGTCTCGCGGTTCTAGGCGCGCAGTCCGGAACCGTGCGACTGCTGCGGTCGCAGGTTCGAATCCTGCCTCGGGCATGGATGTGTGTGATGTCCTTAGTTAGGTTTAAGTAGTTCTAAGTTCTAGGGGACTGATGACCTCAGAAGTTAAGTCCCATAGTGGTCAGAGCCATTTGAACCATTTATATTCATATTGGCATTGATAGACAGTGCAAAATTCTAAAACTTCGGCAGCCGATGGATCAATGTATGACGCTGCAGCTAGCAAGGGTAGTAACAGCGGACGTATAGATGCTAGGGCATGAAGTCTTGGCGAATTTCATTCCGTGTAGGCAGACGGAGAAGTAACTATGCCATGCAGAGAGACGCGTGAAGAATTTACGCAGTTGTCAGCAGTTGGAAGAGGACGTGTAATTGGGTTCAAAGAAGGCGGCTGCAGTAATCGGCGAATCACTCATTTGAACACGCGCGATGCCACTACTAAGCGGACACAATAGCGCCTTTCTTAGCAATCATATTCCACCGCTCACTTGACGAAAGGTCTTTACTTAAAGGCTGGAAACTAGGACAGGTCACTCCAATATTCAAGAAAGTAAATAGGAGTAACCCACTGAATTATAGACCCAAATCACTGACCTCGATTTGCAGTAGGATTTTGTAGCATATACTGTACTCGAACATTATGACTCACCTTGAAGAAAATGACTTATTGATACATAACCAACACGGATTCAGAAAATATCGTTCTTGTGCAACACAGCTAGCTCCTTATTCCCATGAAGTAATGGGCGCTGTCGACAAGGGATCTCAGATCGATTCCATATTCCTAGATTTCCAGAAGGCTTTTGATACCGTCCCTCTCAAGCGACTATTAATCAAATTGCGTGCATATGGAATATCGTCTCAGTTGTGTGACTGGATTCGTGATTTCCTCTCAGAGAGGTCACAGTTCGTAGTGATAGACGGTAAATCATCGAATAGAACAGAACTGATGTCTGGCGTTCCGCAAGGTGGTGTTCCTGATTTGCATAAATGATCTGAGCAGTCTCCTTAGATTGTTTGCAGGCGACACTGTAATTTACCGTCTAGTAAAATCATCAGACGATCAATTCCAATTACAAAATGATCTAGAGAGAATTTCTGTGCGGTGCGAAAAGTGGCAAGCGGCACTAAACAAAGAAAAGTGCGATGCCATCCACATGGTTACTAAAAGAAATCCGATAAAGTTTGGGTATACGATAAATCTCACAAATCAAAGGGCTGTCAATTCGACTAAATACCTAGGAATTAGAATTACTAGCAACTTAAATTGGAAAGACCACATGGATAATATTGTGAGGAAGGCGAAACAAAGACTGCGCTTTGTTGGCAGAACACTCAGAAGATGCGACAAACCCATTAAAGAGACACCCTACATTACACTTGTCCGTTCTCTGTTGGAATATTGCTCGGCGGTGTGGGATCCTTACCAGGTAGGATTGACGGAGGACATCGAAAAAGTGCAAAGAAAGGCAGCTCGTTTCGTGTTATCGCGCAATAGGGGTGAGAGTGTCACTGATATGATTCGCGAGTTGGGGTGGCAGTCATTGAAACAAAGGCGGTTTTCTTTGTGGCGAGATCTATTTACGAAATCTCAATCACCAGCTTTCTCTTCCGAATGTGTAAATATTTTGTTGACACCCACCTACGTAGGGAGAAATGATCAGCATAATAAAATAAGAGAAATCAGAGATCGAACGAAAGATTTAGGTGTTCCTTTTTCCCACGCGCCATTCGAGAGTGGAATGGCAGAGAAGTAGTATGAAAATGGTTCGATGAACCCTCTGCCAGGCACTTAAATATGAATTGCAGAGTAACCATGAAGATGTAGATGTACTCGACGATTTTGGATGGAATCACGGCCGAACACATAGTCAAAAGGAACGCGGTCGACCTACAGAGAGGATAGCAAGCCATCCTGGACTCACAAGTCTCCGTGCTTGCCAAACCCTACTCTCTGCCAGCAAGGTGACGGGATCTTTCCCCAAATGAGAAAGTTCGAAGTATTATGGGCAGGGACCTCCAATCAACTCGGGATTTAGAGGATCTAACACGTCGATTGAATAGAAATTGACACGATATACCTCGGGGGGAGATCCAAGAACTCTTATCAGTGAATGCTAAGACGGATAACTGGTTCCAGAGGTGGATCAACGCGTTACTGACATTTTAATTTCGGTCAATATTTGTATGAAATATTGAAAATCGAATTTTGGTAGCACCTGGTCGCCAGGCAACCTGGAACTGGAAGCAGATGGCGGATTAAGCCATTTACTAACGTAGACAGTCTGTACGCACAGTAAGGGAAAGTTGGTTGTTTGCTGTCGTCCGTAGTGTTGCGACGAAAGTGGTCACACTCGAGGCCCACGAGAAAGACAGGCCGCGGCGCGTGCGTCACGAAGATAATCCGGAACTCGCTCGCTCGCTCAGCTCAGCAGACAAAATGCGTTTCTAAGACCGTTAACTCGCAGCTGGGCGAGTAAGTACTAACGAGACCTATATCTTCCACTGGAATCTGCTATTATGCAGTCTAACAGTACTACAGCAAAATTTAATTCAAGATCAGTACTCGATATAAATGGTACAACGGCGTCAGTATAGCATTTAGTCTCTTCTGATTAACAGTGCTCATTACATGCTGGAAGTAGTGCCTTATGCAACTGATAATCGTTTTAGCATGATTTAATTTTATTGTACACCGGTACAGCCGTTACAAATTACACTCCTGGAAATGGAAAAAAGAACACATTGACACCGGTGTGTCAGACCCACCATACTTGCTCCTGACACTGCGAGAGGGCTGTACAAGCAATGATCACACGCACGGCACAGCGGACACACCAGGAACCGCGGTGTTGGCCGTCGAATGGCGCTAGCTGCGCAGCATTTGTGCACCGCCGCCGTCAGTGTCAGCCAGTTTGCCGTGGCATACGGAGCTCCATCGCAGTCTTTAACACTGGTAGCATGCCGCGACAGCGTGGACGTGAACCGTATGTGCAGTTGACGGACTTTGAGCGAGGGCGTATAGTGGGCATGCGGGAGGCCGGGTGGACGTACCGCCGAATTGCTCAACACGTGGGGCGTGAGGTCTCCACAGTACATCGATGTTGTCGCCAGTGGTCGGCGAAAGGTGCACGTGCCCGTCGACCTGGGACCGGACCGCAGCGACGCACGGATGCACGCCAAGACCGTAGGATCCTACGCAGTGCCGTAGGGGACCGCACCGCCACTTCCCAGCAAATTAGGGACACTGTTGCTCCTGGGGTATCGGTGAGGACCATTCGCAACCGTCTCCATGAAGCTGGGCTACGGTCCCGCACACCGTTAGGCCGTCTTCCGCTCACGCCCCAACATCGTGCAGCCCGCCTCCAGTGGTGTCGCGACAGGCGTGAATGGAGGGACGAATGGAGACGTGTCGTCTTCAGCGATGAGAGTCGCTTCTGCCTTGGTGCCAATGATGGTCGTATGCGTGTTTGGCGCCGTGCAGGTGAGCGCCACAATCAGGACTGCATACGACCGAGGCACACAGGGCCAACACCCGGCATCATGGTGTGGGGAGCGATCTCCTACACTGGCCGTACACCACTGGTGATCGTCGAGGGGACACTGAATAGTGCACGGTACATCCAAACCGTCATCGAACCCATCGTTCTACCATTCCTAGACCGACCGGCAAGGGAACTTGCTGTTCCAACAGGACAATGCACGTCCGCATGTATCCCGTGCCACCCAACGTGCTCTAGAAGGTGTAAGTCAACTACCCTGGCCAGCAAGATCTCCGGATCTGTCCCCCATTGAGCATGTTTGGGACTGGATGAAGCGTCGTCTCACGCGGTTTGCACGTCCGGCACGAACGCTGGTCCAACTGAGGCGCCAGGTGGAAATGGCATGGCAAGCCGTTCCACAGGACTACATCCAGCATCTCTACGATCGTCTCCATGGGAGAATAGCAGCCTGCATTGCTGCGAAAGGTGGATATACACTGTACTAGTGCCGACATTGTGCATGCTCTGTTGCCTGTGTCTATGTGCCTGTGGTTCTGTCAGTGTGATCATGTGATGTATCTGACCCCAGGAATGTGTCAATAAAGTTTCCCCTTCCTGGGACAATGAATTCACGGTGTTCTTATTTCAATTTCCAGGAGTGTATAAGTAGGCCCATGGACTTCTCATCATTATAGGACTAGTAACACTAAGATTTTCGTTCGTACGGACACGCCTAGTTACGAGTTAACAGGTGTTGAAACGTAGTTTGTCTGCTGATTTGAGCGAGCGAGCGAGCGCAGGACTAACTTCGTGACGTACGCGCCGCGGGCTGTCTTTCTCGCAGACCTCGCCAGCACTGAAACGACGGAGGATGCTAAGTTCACCGGACTTGGATACGGTGTGACGTCATTATGACGTATACACGCTACATCGAAAACGATATATCTACTATTCGACTTTTGTGAACTTTCAAGAGGTTGTGACAGGGTAGCGCTGTGCTCTGCGCCATTCGTTTGTGAACAGTCGACTCCAAAGCTGAACTGAGTATATGATGACCAAACACATTGGTTCTCCGAGTAAGAGACCTTTATCGGTGCCGTCTTCTGCAAGCTGCATCCAGCAAAAGTAACGAGACTTCTGCATAGTTTAAGGTATCCGCTCATATTATGATGCAATTCGTATTTTGCATAATCTTGTCTTAGCAAATTATAGTGCTGACATAAACCACATTGACATGGCCAGGTACATGCTAAAACTATTGTGGTTGTATACATGACATAATATGCAGTACGTCTAGTTTATCATACCACCATGGAATGCTTTGCCACTGCATTCAATCATTTCATACGTCAATCAGTACTAGAGACTAACCTTTGGTTAAGATTACATTGAGAAATCCACTTCCCCTCGTATTTCATCTCCGGTCGACGATTTTTCTTCAACAATGCCTCATATTTTTCTTTTTAAGTTCGAAATTCAATCATTCTACACACCAGTCATTACTGGACACTAAGGTACCCGTCTCTGCGGTCCGAGTGTAAAATTACTTGGAATTATGGTTGATAAAAGACTATCGTGGGATGGACATATAAATTACTTAGCTAAGAAACTTGCACGAGCTCTCTTTCAGCTATATAAATTAAGAAAAAAAAGTCAGCAAGAGTATGCTGCTACAATCTAATATGTACTGACAAGACCAATTGTATGAAACCGTACTAAAATGTTGATAATAAATAAATATTATTTTCGGCGTAAGCATTCAATACAACAATCACACAATCTAATCTCGTCGGGACATAAGAAGACTTCACTTTTTTACGAAACGTGTTGTCCGTGGTGTTTTCAAGGCCACGGTCAGGAATATTTCTATTAATATCCAGCTCTTTTATTTTTATTTTGGCGAAATACATATACGCTGCCACACTGAGCTGTTTTCAGAATCGCACGTGTCAAAACAAACCTCTAGCTGACGACAGTTTAGAATCTCGAACGTTCGTAAAAGTCGATAGGTGTGTTAATCGACTAAAGCGTATATACGTCATAATGACGTCACATCATATCCAGGTTGGGTGAACTTAGCATCCTCCTGAAACTACGGGCATCTGCTAGACCGTTTAATGAAATTACAATTAAAAAAAAATCAGTTACTTTTTTTAAAATTTGTTTTTAGTTAATTTGCCTTTCTTTCCTTCTGTATGTACGAACTTTGTTGTAGAACCTCTTATTTACGTGTGGTAATAAAAATTCATTTACACAGAATTAAGTACATTTAAAATTACGTGAATTCATATTAACTGATTAAGAATATTTAGTTGAGAATTAAATCCTTTACATAATTCGGCCTTGGCACACATTTTCTAAATGCAGTGTTTTTTTTTTTTTAAATATTTACTGAATTCTTTCCCGGCGTTAGCTATGGAACACAAGACTGTCTCTATTAGCAGAAAACGGTTAAATATTGCCAAGCCGACGTTTAATTATCATTGATAAAACACACTTCACTATACATTTAAGTTATTTGAAAGAACCAAAATTGTTAAATTTCAACGTTAACTATCCGCCTATGAATGCACAAATGTGAAACTAGTAATAAATTCCGTCAGTGTCAGGATCGCTGTAAAAGAAAAACATTTTCTTAATTCACTGCTAATTTTTATCTGCTCCCGATTTACGGGTTTGGTTAATTTTTCTTAGCGGAACAATTTTTTAAATGTGCCGCCGCTGCAAATCGTTCGGTCGCGGCACAGCCCAGCAACACCGCTAAAAATGCTGAAAATTCTTTAAAGAAATATTATAGATGACATGGGCAAGCTAATTTACATTAATAATACACACTTTTGATAAATTATAATGTATTTAGACCACAACAATAATTCAACTTACATTAGTTTGTAATTTCTCCTCTAATGGCGGCTAAATCTAGATACAGACAAAAGAAGTCTACCCATTCATAAAATGCTACGTCACAGCTTCCTCTCACTCGAGGAAGACGACAAAGAATGCACATTATGTATTCCTATTTATACCACTGCCGACCGTTAATGTCTCTTTGCAATCTTACAACATTACTCCCTTCTGTGGCTGAATTTTACGTTTTTGTTGTCGCAGATATTGACACATTTCGCAATTACATTGTGAGTATAGAAATATTACAATCATAAATACATCGAGAATATTACTACAGAAAATATTGCAATAATAACGAATGTCCTTTACACAAAATTAAATAATATTTTTTGTTAAATAATTACAGTATATACAAATTGCTTCATAGCGGCGTATATAGTACAGTTAAATTTTAGTTTATTAATAGTGTGAGTGTTGCCAGGGAACGTTACAGCCGGCTGTCATGCCGCTGAGATGGGTGACGGTTTCGATGACGTGGGTGCGCGCGGTGTGTTTACCTGGGGAGGACAGGGTAGGGGGAAGCTGCGAGCCGAGTTGAGGGCGTCGGCACTCGCGTCTTGCAGTGGCCGGACACGGCTAAAGAGAGAGAGAGGGGGGGGGGAGATGGTGAGAGAGGGCGGGAGAGGAGAGAGGAGAGGTTCATTTATAGACGGCACGCACGCCGGCCCCAGCTGGCTTCAGCCTGCCGAGACGAGACGAACGCTGCGGCGCTGGACTGCCTGCCGACTTCCTGCTGCACTGCCAGTAGCGTGTGTGGATGTTGCATAGCTGCAGGGGTTGGAGTAAAACACCGCGAGAAATGCGGGCTCGAGCTGTCCAAGCCTGTAAATTGCGCTGTTTGAATTTGACCACGAACGGCGCCTGTGGAACGTCTTCAGCACGTTGCAAGTATCATTCGTGGTCATAACAGTGTTCTGTGTACTTGTGAGTACACATGTCGGAGCTAAATGAATTAGAACGTGGGTAAACTGTTGGCGCTCGTATTTCGGTTGCTTCCGTAAGCATGGGAGCCGACGTGTTTGGTGTTCTAAGCGCCAGCGTATCGAAGACTTACATCGCAAACAAGGAAAGCAGAAAAACATCTTGTAACTCACAATACGGATGTGTGCTTACCGGTCGCGACGGACAGTCATTGTAGAGCGCTATGACGAAAAATAGAAGACTACAATTGCAGAAGTCAGAAGATCTGAATGTCTCACTCGCTCACCCTGTCAAAACAACATGAAGCAGCGAGTTTCAGGACGAGCTACAGTTCTAAATCACTCATATCTTCTTCCTTTCTTTTTCTTTTTTTGAGTCGTCAGACTGGTTTGATGAGGCTCGCCACGAATTCTTCTCCTGGGTCAACCTTTTCACCTCAGAGTAACAGCACTATGGGACAACGTCAGAGGTCATCAGTCCCCTAGAACTTAGAACTACTTAAACCTAACTAACCTAAGGACATCACACACATCCATGCCCGAGGCAGGATTCGAACTCGCGAACGTAGCGGTCTCGCGGTTCCAGACTGAAGCGCCTAGAACCGCTCGGCCACACCGGCCGGCCTCAGAATAACACAAGCAACTTATATCCTCAATTGTTTGCTGGATGTATTCCAATATCTGTTTTCCTCCACACTTTTTTAGCACACGGGGCTCGCATTCGGGAGGACGACGGTTCAATCCCGCGTCCGGCCATCCTGATTTAGGTTTTCCCTAAATCGACCCAGGCAAATGCCGGGATGGTTCCTCTGAAAGGGCACGGCCGACTTCCTTCCCCGTCCTTCCCTAATCCAATAAGACCGATGACCTCGCTGTCTGGTCTCTTCCCCCAAACAATCCAATCCAATGTACAGTTTTTGCCGTCTACAGCTCTCTCTAGCATCGCGGAAGTTATACCCTAACGTCTTAACAGGTGTCCTATCATCCTGTACCTTCTTTTCTTGTCAGTGTTTTCCACACATTCATTTCCTCGTCGATTCTGTGCAGAACCTCCTCATTCCTTATCAGTCCACCTAATTTTCAACATTCGTCACTTGCACCGCACCTCAAATGCTTCAGTTCTCTTCTGTTCCGGCCGGCCGCGGTGGTCTAGCGGTTCTAGGCGCGCAGTCCGGAACCGCGCGACTGCTACGGTCGCAGGTTCGAATCCTGCCTCGGGCATAGATGTGTGTGATGTCCTTAGGTTAGTTACGCTTAAGTAGTTCTAAGTTCTAGGGGACTGATGACCACAGATGTTAAGTCCCATAGTGCTCAGAGCCATTTGAACCATTTCCTTCTGTTCCGGTTTTCCCATAGTCCATGTTTTACTGCCGTACAATGCTGTACTCCAGACGTACATTCTCCAAAATTATTTCCTCAAATTAAGGCCTATCTTTGATACTAGTAGACTTCTCTTGCCAGCAATGCCCTTTTTGACCGTGCTAGTCTGCTTTTGATGTCCTCCTTGCTCCGGTCATCATGGGGTATTTTGCTTCTTAGTTTCGTCTGCTTCGTGACCATCGATATTGATGTTAATTTCTCGCTGTTCTAATTTCTGGTGCTTCTCATTACTTTCGCCTTTCCTCCATTTACTCTCGGTCCATATTCTGTACCCATTAGACTGTTCATTCCATTCAGCAGGTCCTGTAACTCTCTTTCACTTTCACTCAGGATAGCAAGGTCATCAGCGTATCATATCATTGATATCATTTCACCTTGAATTTTAATCCAATTCCTGTGCCTTTCTTTTGCCGGCCGCTGTGGTCGAGCGGTTCTAGGCGCTTCAGTCCGGAACCGCACTGCTGCTACGGTCGCAGGTTCGAATCCTGCCTCGGCCATGGATATGTGTGATGTCCTTAGTTAGGTTTAAGAAGTTCTAAATCTAGGGGATTGATGACCTCAGATGTTAAGTCCCATAGTGCTTAGAGCCATTTGAACCATTTGTACCTTTCTTTTGTTTCTATCATTGCTTCTTCGATGTACAGATTCAACAGCAGGGGTAAAAGACTACACCCTTTTTAATCTGGGCACTTCGTTCTTCGTCTTCTACTCTTATTATTCCTTCTTGGCTCTTGTACATACTGTATATTACCCATCTTTCCCTATAGCATACCCCTATTTTCCTCAGAATTTCCAACATCTTGCACCATTGTACATTGTCGAGCTCTTTTTTCAGGTCGACAGACCTATGAAGGTGTCTTCATTTTTCCTAACTCTTGCTTCCATTATCAACCGCAACATCAGAATTGCCTCTCTGGTGCCTTTACGTTTCCTAAAGCCAAGCTGATTTTCATCTGACACACGCTCAGTTTTCTTCTGCATTCTTCTGTATATTACTCTTCTCAGCAACTTGGATGCACGAGCTCTTAAGGGGCTCAGGAAAGGCTCAAAATCATGAAAAGTTCAATTTTTACTTTTTTGCGTTTTCTGAATCTGCAGACTATTACCTTTTAATAGATATATAATTTATTCAATTCCGAAGACTACAACTATTTTTAAATTTTTTTTTGAAATGTGTTCTACATGGGCGTGACCCACTGTGGCGCTGTTAAACTGCTGTCGAATGGTGTTATTATTAACGTCCGTGTTCATCAGGTACATTTTAGTGATGTGAGATAAAGTATGTGTTGTGGCTAACCTGTGATGGTTCAATATATATCGCTGGTGTGATTGTCGATTGTTTCATGTTTATTTACTCTGTCGTTATCTCGAAAATATTCGTAATTAATTCTGTTTCTTGAGTCTCTGTTTTGTTGAAGTATAATAATGAGTAAAAGTAAAGTTATGAGAAATCCTCTGAAGGCTTTTAAGAAAAGGAGAAATGTTGGAAAGCCAAAGGTATTTAGAAATATGGGAATGAAGACAGGTTCTAACATGGTACGAGCGATGCTTGCTTTAGACAAGGAACGCCTTCGGGCTGCAGACAGGGCTGTAAAGAGCCTAGAAATACAAGCAAGAGTAAACAGGAGGAGGAACAAGAGGAAGCTGGAGGAGGAGTTTGCAGAGGATGAAGATAATCCATCCTATGGACCTGGAATGCACTAAAAAGTTAATCCAATCTTTGTCGCTCGATTCCCAAAACTTTTATTTTCTATACTAATTACATGTTTTCTAAGGATCTTCCAAACATATTTGTTTCAAACTTTCAGTAAATGTTACACAGTACCTTCTGCATAATTTAACACAGCCTTTTTCCAAAAAACTGTATATTTTTGAATATATAAATAAAAAATTGCAAAAAAATGTTGTGAATTTTCATTACAATTGAAAAAAAATCATCTTTAATAACTGAACTAAAATTTTGTAAAATCCCTGTGTTAAGTTGTAGCCCATATTCCAATAAATAATCTGTAAAAAGTTCAACTTCCTACCTCAAATACTTTGTAAGGAAAGATGTAATTTATAAGCGTTATTTTAACATTGCAAGTATAGGGCGTTCCGGAGCCTCTTAAGCTGATGGAGTGATAATTCTCCTCAGTGATGCAAATGCACGTGACAGGAAGCCGACGTGCCGAAACCATAAAAACTGGATTGTGAGTCAATGAAAGAAACTGATCTGGTCGGATGAGTGTTGTTCCACACTGTTTCCAAAAAAAAAAAAAAAAAAAAAAAAAAATGGCTCTGAGCACTATGGGACATAACTTCTGAGGTCATCAGTCCCCTAGAACTTAGAACTACTTAAACCTAAATAACCTAAGGACATCACACACATCCATGCCTGAGGTAGGATTCGAACCTGCGACCGTAGCGGTCGCGCGGTTCCAGACTGTAGCGCCTAGAACCGCTCGGCCACTCCGGCCGGCGCGGATGAGCAGATATGCAAGGCTAGGACCGACGATCACAACACGGGGGCGGTCGTTTTAGACACTAAAAAGGCATTTGATCGGGTCTGACATGACGGTCTTATCTACGAACTCCACTAATATGACTGACCTTATCGCTGCAGAACTGAATGTCGCAGTTGCGAATCCTGTCAGCACCAAAATAACACAAGCGGAGCCCCATAAGTAGGTAACTGTAGGTAGGGCTGGAATTCTGAATCCACTCGTCAGGGGTGTATATGTCTGTAGCAGGAAAAAGTGGTGCCGAAGCCATGAAACCTGGACTATGGAGAAGTGGAAGTCATGGCGGTCGGACGGTTCTTGTTTCATACTATTTCCATCTGGCCGAGCTAACATCCCAAGAATGAAAAACAGCGGATGTATGGTGATGGTTTGGGCAGCAATATCATCATATTCCATGGCCCCCAAGACAATTCTGCAACGTCGGATTATTGACAAGCTTTCTGTGAGCATTTTGGATGATCAGGTTCAGACAGTGGTACAATGTTTGTTCCCGAGTGGTAATGCCGTGTTGCAGAGTGACAGGGCCCATGATCAAACCGTCTATGATTGGTTTTCTGAGCATGGGCATGGATTTGCGCTACCATAGTCACGATAGCTCGGTATTTTTGAGCCTTTGGGGTCTAATTTGGAGATAAGGGTCCGTGATCGCTGCCCACCACCATGATCGTTACCCTGACGTGCGACTACTTTGTAGCATGAATGGTACAAGATTCCAGGACCAGTATTTATCCATTCCGAGACGAGTGGAAACTGTTTTGAATGCTGGAGAGTGTCCTACATCGGGCATAGTGATGTACGACGTTTCTGGTGTTTCCAGACTTTTGTCCAACTACTGTATTTAACTCATTTTGTAACGTCCCCTTAGAAAAATTAGAAATGACTGTGCTTAAACTGACACACAATATTTTTAGCGCCACGCAATCTTTCAAAAATCCCTACAAAAGAATGGCCCTGACTAACAATAACCTATACCTTTCATGAATCACTTACCTTACAAAAATCTTCGCTACGCGAACTACTGCAATACAGCGAGCGCCAATACTGCCAGCTAAATAAAAGATTCAAACTACTGAAGTCACTAACTACTGATAGGCATAGTTAGCAAATGAAAGATTTTGATAGAGAACAAACAATGTATTTACCTTAATAGTGTTGAAAAGTCATAGTATATACCAGTTCATGACATCCAGTCTTACAAATTTACTGTCTCAGATGGACACACGTCCAGATCATCCGCTCTCAAAAACTCCGCCGTCTCTCTCACCACATCCACCACTGCTGGCGGCTCACCTCCAACTGCGCAACGCTACGCGCTGTTAACAGCCAACTGCCCAACACTACAATAGGAAATATTCCAACAATGCAAACCGGCCACAGACTGCACACAGCACAGCCAGTGACTATCATACAGAGCGCTACGTGGCGTTACCAACATAAAAACCTAAAGAGCCTACTTACATAGCCCCCATGCTCCCCACAAAAAATTTTAAAAATTGTTTTGGGCACTGGCCAATACATATTTGAAAAAAAATTTTCATAATTACAATAACAAATATATCAAATCCACACACTTATTGACACGCTGTTGGTCAAAAGCGAAGATTTTCTCACAGTCCATAAAGACAGTCCTGATCATTCATCACAGTTGTAATTACAATTTTTTTTTCTCAAAGTCTGAGCAGTAAAAGAAAATGCACACGGAAGTAGTGGATTTCCATGCAGTCTTGAAGAAATAGTGTTGTCCTTCCAACGGAAAGACAGTGCTGTCTCTTGACATGCAGACAGGTAATGGGCCACAACAGTGCGTACCCACAATAGAGTCAGTCGAAGTTTTGAAGAATATTTGTAGGTAGGTCATCACAGATCAGACCCACTGTAGTCCTTGTAAAGTTCTCTAAGGGGACGTTACAATTTGTAAAGTAATCATTCGTCTGAAGCCGTTTTGTACATGAGAGTTGGCTCCATCACAGAATCGGAGTTGGCGGTGTGCGGGTGTTACTGGTGAACTGTTAATTTTCCAGCTTATCCGAGCCTGAAGACGCATTCCGCTGGAACGCGGATCCGGTACGAACAGTTCCGCTACAGACAGCAGCCACCAGGATACTGGGGCCCATGCCGACGGGTCACGACAAGGAGCGGACGCAGGGTTCGGTCAGCCTTGAACCCAACCTCGGCGCATCCTCTCCCTCGCAAACCGTCTGGTCTCTCTCTCTCTATCTCTCTCTCTCTCTCTCTCTCTCTGCCGCTTCCTCTTTCTGACATTCTATCCTCATGGCTGGCAACATTACACTAGTACATTATATCACAAACACATCTTCTTCAAGGCAATGTCCTGACTCATCACCGCCCAGCCCAAACTGTTGAAGACAGAAACTTCACATTTGGAGAAGGTGTGGATCTTATACTGTAGGCGCCGTTTAAGATGGGATTTATCGAAATTCCAATCCTAAGGGAGTAAAATATGAGATGAAGGCAATTATGAAGCTAGACCAACGAAAATTGGTATCTGCTTTCTCTGTCAGAAATAAAGAAACATGTGTTTCAGTCTTTGGAGAAATTAACTCCTATGATGGTGAAATAAAGGGTGAAATCTTTTTAACAAAATAAATCATTATTAAAGAACTACTACAGTATTTTTAAAGCCACCTCTATGAAAACTGGTATTGCGCTTCTCAGTTACAAATAAAAGAATACGTGTTACGCGGTTTTTCTAAATTCGATCTCTATGTGGGTAAAATAAGCAGTGAAAGTTTTCATTGTAATAGTTCATTATGCAAGTACCGGGTGATCAAAAAGTCAGTATAAATTTGAAAACAAGAAAATGTCCGACAGATGGCGCTGTACAGCAAAACGTCAGTGACTGCGCATGACAATCGTGTATAAAAGGAGCTGTAATGAGAGAGAGAGAGAAGCTGTATTATCAGAATGGGGAATGTGCTAGTTCAGCGTTACGATGTTTATGCAGGATGGCGCTCCACCGCATATTGCTAGACGCGTCAAAGATCTCTTGCGCGCGTCCTTTGGTCATGATCGTGTGCTCAGCCGCCCCTTTCGTCATGCTTGGCCTCCCAGGTCCCCAGACCTCAGTCCGTGCGATTATTGGCTTTGGGGTTACCTGATCGACCGACATCTCTAGGGATGCTGAAATACAACATCCGACGCCAATGCCTCACCATAACTCCGGACATGCTTTACAGTGCTGTTCACAACATTATTCCTCGACTACAGCTATTGTTGAGGAATGATGGTGGACGTATTGAGCATTTCCTGTAAAGAACATCATCTTTGCTTTGTCTTACTTTGTTATGCTAATTATTGCTATTCTGATCAGATGAAGCGTCATCTGTCCGACAGTTTTTGAACTTTTGTATTTTTTTTTTTTTTTTGTTCTAACAAAACCCCATGTCATTCCAAACATGTGTGTCAGTTTGGACCTCTCTATCTACATTATTGCGTGATTTATTCAGTTTTCAAATTTATACTGACTTTTTGATCACCTGGCATGTTTGCAGCTAAATCTACGAAAATATTTTTGTTGCTTCTCTGTCAGAAATAAAACATACGCAGTCACTCTTTTTGCTAATTTGACCCCTAAGGAGGTGAAATAAAGGATGAAATGTTTTATGAAAGTATTCTATTGCGAAAGAATTATTAAAGCTAAATCTTTGAAAATAGATGTTTGGCTTCTCGGTTAGAGATGAAAAATACGTGTTTCATTGTTTACTGGAAATTCAACCCCTTAGGAGGTGAAACAGGATCAGACTAATTCACTGAGTCATCGTCGGCCAAACCTGAAGTTTGGAGAGGGTCTGGGTCTTATACCGTAAGCATCTTTTAAGAAGGGATTGTCCGAAATTCCACTCCTAAGGCGGTGAAAAGGGGGATGAAAAGCTTTCTGAAAGTATGCCGCTATTAAGGGAATTTTGAACCTAGAACTACGAAACCTGGTGCTGTGTCTAATTCACGATAAATCATACAAATTGTCAACAGGTGTCCGAACGATCGTGTTGTGCATTGGAGATGGCATTAGGTCAACGGGAAACCACACTAACGATGACATCAGAGCACCTACCAACAGAGTGGTGTTTGCAGGATGGCTCCACATCCACAACAGCCGTGTACACAGTCACAGACGGTGCAGTATGGCACAGAGAAGACCCCTACCAGATTCTCTGCAGTGGAGGGCCATAAGAAGAATGGAAGCAGGACAGTTGTAAACCGATGCGGCCCGATGGCTTAATGTGATTCGTTCTGTTTCGCAGCTGTGGCGGCAGTTTACAGTGGCCGAAACTGTATCCCAGAGACCAGAACAGGGCCGACCATATGTGACATGAAAAAGAGAGAACCTTTATTTGGCTGTAATGGGACGACGGTACCGCCTTGGTACTGCACGGCAACTGGCATCTGACCTCGCGGTATCCACTGGACGTGTTGTATCGAGGCAAACGGTTCAGAGAAGGCTTCGACAGAGAGGCCTTTGAAACATCCTCTTAGAAAAATTAATAAATTACTGTGCTGATAAACCTCTTACGTTATTTGATTTTCAAACAGCTGAGCAAAACTGAACGTACTCAAACATTTCTCTCTTTAATTATTCTGATCAGCACTAAACTGACACACAATATTTTTAGCGCAACGCAATCTGACTTTCAATAATTCCTACAAAAGAATGGCCCTGACTAACAATAACCTGTACCTTTCATGGATCACTTACCTCACAAAAATTTTCATTACTCGAACTACAGCAATACAGCGAGCGCCAGTACTGCCAGCTAAATAAAAGATTCCAACTACGGAAGGCACTAACTACTGATAGGCATAGTTAGCAAATGAAAGATTTAGTTTGAGAACAAGCATTATATATATATATATATATATATATATATATATATATATATATATATATATATATATATATATATATATATATATATGGTGTTACAAAAAGGTACGGCCAAACTTTCGGGAAACATTCCTCACACACAAAGAAAGAAAATATGTTATGTGGACATGTGTCCGGAAACACTCACTTTCCATGTTAGAGCTCATTTTATTACTTCTCTTCCAATCATATTAATCATGGAATGGAAACACACAGCAACAGAACGTACCAACGTGACTTCAAACACTTCGTTACAGGAAATGTTCAAAATGTCCCCCGTTAGCGAGGATACATGCATCCACCCTCCGTCGCATGGAATCCCTGATGCGCTGATGCAGCCCTGGAGAACGGCGTATTGTATCACAGCCGTCCACAACACGAGCACGAAGTCTCTACATTTGGTACCGGGGTTGCGTAGACAAGAGCTTTCAAATGCCCCCGTAAATGAAAGTCAAGAGGGTTGAGGTCAGGAGAGCGTGGAGGCCATGGAATTGGTCCGGCTGTACCAATCCATCGGTCACCGAATCTGTTGTTGAGAAGCGTACGAACACTTCGACTGAAATGTGCAGGAGCTCCATCGTGCATGAACCACATATTGTGTCGTACTTGTAAAGGCACATGTTCTAGGAGCACAGGTACAGTATCCCGTATGGAATCATGATAACGTGCTCCATTGAGCGTAGGTGGAAGAACTAAAATGAGCTCTAACATGGAAATTAAGCGTTTCCGGACACATGTCCACAAAACATCTTTTCTTTATTTGTGTGTGAGGAATGTTTCCTGAAAGTTTGGCCGTACCTTTTTGTAACACGTTCATGAATCCAATATTACAAATTTACTCTTTCTGATGGACACACGTCCGGATCGTCCTCTCTCAAAATTCTGCCATCTCTCCCCCCACATCCACCACTGCTGGCGGCTCACCTCCAACTGCGCAACGCTACGCGCTGTTCACATCCAACTGCCCAACACTGCAATAGCAAATATTCCAACAATGCAAACCAGCCACAGACTTCACATAGCACAGACAGTGATTTTCATGTAGAGCGCTACGTGGCGTTATCAACATAAAAACCTAAACAGCCTACTTACACCTTTATTGTCGGAGAGCTGCTGTATGTGTCCCTCTGACGCGTCTTCACAGAAGGGAACGTCTACAGTGGAGCAGTCAACATGCCATCTGGACAGTCGAACAGTGGGCTAATGTTCTTTTCACAGATGAGTCCCGATTTGACCTGGAGAGTGGTTCTGGGCGGATGCGCATATGAAGGGAATGTGGAATACGACTTCGAGAACCGACCATTGTGGAAAGAGACCGATAACGAGGAGGATCGCTTATGGTGTGGGCAGGGATTATGTTGATCACTCGAACTTCTCTTCGTGACATAGTACGGGCGAATCAGAAAGGTTTAACTGCTGTCAGGTATCGTGACGAAGTGTTGGGACCTCATGTACAGCTGTTGCGAGGTGGCATGCGCCTAGACTTCGTACTGATGGACGATAATGCTCGACCTCATAGAGCGCGAGTGGTTGATATTTTGTTGGGAAAAGAAGATATTCACGCACGGCGTGGCCTTCATGCCCTCCCGATTTGAATCCCATAGAGCATGTCTGGGATGCACTAGGGAGATGGGCTGCATCCAAGTCAGTATGCACCAACCACTCTACAATACTTGCGAGCTGCCCCGCAGGAAGAAATGGCGTTATTGCCTCTACATCTACATCTACATCCATACTCCACAAGCCACCTGACGGTGTGTGGCGGAGGGCAACTTGAGTACCTCTATCGGTTCTCCTTTCTATTCCAGTCTCGTATAGTTCGTGGAAACAAGGATTGTCGGTATGCCTCTGTGTTGGCTCTAATCCCTCTGGTTTTATTGTCATAGTCTCTTCGCGAGATATACGTAGGAGGGAGCAATATACTGCTTCACTCCTCGGTGAAGGTATGTCCTTGAAAATTAAAAAAAAGCCCGTACCGAGCTACTGAGCGTCTCTCCTGCAGAGTCTTCCACTGGAGTTTATCTATCATCTCCGTAACGCTTTCGCGATTACTAAATGATCCTGTAGCGAAGCGCGCTGCTCTCCGTTGGATCTTCTCTATCTCTTCTGTCAACCGTATCTGATACGTATCAGGTGAGCAGTATTCAAACAGTGGGCGAACAAGTGTACTGTAACCTACTTTCTTTGTTTTCGGCTTGCATTTCCTTAGGATTCTTCCACTGACTCTCAGTCTGGCATCTGCTTTACCGACGATCAACTTTATATGATCATTCCATTTTAAATCGCTCCTAATGCGTACTCCCAGATATTTTATGGAATTAACTGCTTCCAGTTGCTGACCTGCTATATTGTAGCTAAATGATATCGGATCTTTCTTTTTATGTATTCGCAGCACATTACACTTGCCTACATTGAGGTTCAATTGCCATTCCCTGTACCATGCGCCAATTCACTGCAGATCCTCCTGCATTTCAGTACAATTTTCCATTGTTACAACCTCTCGATATACCACAGCATCATCCGCTAAAAGCCCCAGTGTACTTCCGATGTGATCCACAAGGTCACTTATGTATATTGTGAATAGCAACGCTCCTACGACACTCCCCTGCGGCACACCTGAAATCACTCTTACTTCGGAAGACTTCTCTCCATTGAGAATGACATGCTACGTTCTGTTATCTAGGAACTCTTCAACATTCTAGGAACTCTTCATAACGTTGATGACATCATTCACAGCATGTCCCGTCGTTGTCATGCTTATATTGCTGCCAGAGGTGGTCACTCGCCATGTTGTTGTTGTGGTCTTCAGTCCTGAGATTGGTTTGATGCAGATCTCCGTGCTACTCTATCCTGTGCAAGTTTTTTCATCTCCCAGTACCTACTGCAACCTACATCCTTCTGAATCTGTTTAGAGTATTCATCTCTTGGTCTCCCTCTACGATTTTTACCCTCCACGCTGCCCTCCAGTACTAAATTGGTGATCCCTTGATGCCTCAGAATATGTCCTACCAACCGATACCTTCTCCTAGTCAAGTAGTTCCACAATTTTCTCTTCTCCCCAATTCTATTTAGTACCTCCTCATTAGTTATGTGATCTACCCATCTAATCTTCAGCATTCTTCTGTAGCACCACATTTCGAAATTCTCTTCTTGTCTAAACTATTTATCGTCCACGTTTCACTTCCATATATGGCGACACTCCATACAATCCTTTCAGAAACGATTTCCTGACACTTAAATCTATACTCGATGTTAAGAAATTTCTCTCCTTCAGAAACTCTTTCCTTGCCATTGCCAGTCTACTTTTTATATCCTCTCTACTTCGACCATCATCAGTTATTTTGCTCCCCAAATAGCAAAACTCATTTACGACTTTAAGCGTCTCATTTCCTAATCTAATTCCCTCAGCATCACCCGATTTAATTCGACTACATTCCATTATCCTCATTTTACTCTTGTTGATGTTTATCTTAGACACTGTCCATTCCGTTCAGCTGCTCTTCCAGGTCCTTTGCTGTCTCTGACAGAATTACAATGTCATCGGCGAACCTCAAAGTTTTTATTTCTTCTCCATGGATTTTAATTATAACTCCAAATTTTTCTTTTTTCACACGCCATAGTGTGCACATTAACCAGTTGTCGGAATATGTGTGCAAATCTGTTAATTTGGAAGAAACGAAGAACGCTTTCGTCTACTGTTATGCATGATGCAATTGTTTACGTTCTGTGTTCTTTCTACTTTGATGTCGGCTGTTTTATACAGTTTTGTTGCAAAATAGACGCATCCTTGCAAAACTTCCGTTTGTTGCTTTAATTTTGGTCATCAGTCTATATTTAGAGACAAAAACGGATAAAGATAAATGCAGTACAAAGTGATTACAGTGGAAATAGTTGTATGAAAATATAAAGATGAGCCGGCCGCGGTGGCCGAGCGGTTCTAGGCGTTTCAGTCTGGAACCGCGCGACTGCTACGGTCACAGGTTCGAATCCTGCCTCGGGCATGGATGTGTGTGATGTCCTTAGGTTAGTTATGTTTAAGTAGTTCGAAGTTCTAGGGGATGTTAAGTCCCGTAGTGCTCAGAGCCATTTGAACCATTTTTTATGATGATGAACCATGGGTTGACTGATGATCTCAGATGTTAAGTCCCATAGTGCTCAGAGCCATTTGAGCCATGGATTACGTATACTAGTAATGTCGAGGACAACCTACAAGTTTTATAAAGTAATGAAACAGTTTGCCGCGCAGCGTTAGCCGAGCGGTCTAAGGCGATGCATTCATGTACTATCCGGCTGGTCCCGGCGGAGGTTTGAGTGTGGGTGTGTGTCTGTGCTTAGGATAATTTAGGTTAAGTAGTGTGTAAGCTTAGGGACGACCTTAGCAGTTAAGTCTCATAAGATTTCACTCACAATTGAAAATTAGTTTAAGAAAGAGGGTGAAGGATACAGCCTGTATGAAGACGATATCAGAAGAACATTGGAAACATATTACAAGGGCTTACGGTAGAGTGAAAAACAGGAAGTACCACTAGAAAATGTCACGTACGAAGCTTACTCGGATGATCAACGTCAGCGAAACCTAATCTGGAGCGTCCGTGTCAGCTGCCAGCAGTCAGCGGGCGCTGAAACCACAGACTGAGCAAGTCTCTCGCGTGTCGCGGTCGCCAAAGGAAACGATACTGTGGGTGCTCATTTTTGTACTGGGTTGGTTACGAACCTAGTCAGCTGTATAGGGAGATATGCGCCACCCTGAAATATGACTTCATTGCCGAAAGTACAACCACACTGAGCTCTTTAGGTCACCGTACACGGCCACGCGGAAGGACAGATGCAGGGCAACATTGCGAAAAAATACGAATTTTTTAATTGCGTAATTTATTAGATGGATTCTTCAAGAGTAAAATCGGAAAGTTTCATAATCGAATTCTGGCTAGAAATACGTTTTAAAAAGCTTCCTTGGGTGGTCTGCGCCTGCCACACCTCGTCTTTCTATGCTGTGATCCACACCTTCTCTTAGTTTAAGCTTTTTTGGCTTAAATTTCCGTTCACACTATCGAAACGAACTGCAGATGACTCTAGAAGGCTGTGAGAAAGATTATCTTTGCTTGTTCCTTTGTTTATAACGTAGTTTCTTTGAATAGAATGTGTTACAAACGTATTTCAGCTTTAAGGTTTGTATACATCAATCTGTTTTGGTCGAAATGGGTCGTAACAGTAGACGCATATTCAAGAAAGTGAGTAAATGTCGAATTTCACGTGTAAAATGTACACGACATTTAAATAACAGCATCATCAAAGTTTGTCGTAAACATAATGAACACGGTTACACAGTGTCATCTGTCTCGTCTTATACTAACTATGGCTTCGTGAGATACAATGATAAGCCGAAACATTGTGACCAGTGCACACCGTGAGACTGAATCTCACCTGTTGGCGCCCACCATGTCAGACGTGCAAGACCATACCCACAGCACAAGACTGTTAATCCATTAATCATTAACTAACGAAGTTAACTTTCCGAGTAATGGATTAACTTTAACGGATTAACTTTTAATTCTAGAGAATGTCGACGGACTCTTTAACTTTATGACAAAAATGACACCGCACCGCGCGCGGAAATCACGTTCTGACAAGTTCGGGCCGTGAAAGAGTGTGGCTACACCGGGGTGCGGGCTGTTGACGTAAACAATCAAGTGCAAGTGAGAATAACCGAGTATTGGCTGTTTATTTTCGTTTGTTTATACAGTACGCATAGACAGTGGTTCCCATATCCTGTGAGTAATTACCCCCTGAAGGGTAAAATGAAATTTTTCGAGTGGCAAGAACTAAACGATTTGATTCTGTTCAGTAATGCAATTAAATTATTTTCAAAAGATCACTTCCATTATCTCGAAGGCTCTTATATTGATTATATAAGTTATCAATAATTACTTTTTCTCAATTAGTAGCATTAATCCAGTGAAGGTTACAGGTTCCTCACGTACTTCACCCACTTCACCAATATGTTGTGCTTTCTCCCGTACATCGCTGATGATGAAAGTGAGACATATACGCAACAAATGCTAAATATCTCAAGAAAATGTCTTCTCCAAGTTGTAGATAGTACCTGCAGTCGTCCAGAAATTGTTTAATTGTCGGCTTCGAAACACGGATTAATTGACAGTAGGACACAGCATTAACTACATCAGGCTGTACGCAGTATTATTATTATTATTATTTCTATACTTTCTCAGACGTTAAGTCTGGTTGAGAATGGAAAGTGACGCGGACCTTGATCAAGCGTCACTTCCTATTAACTGTACGGTATGTGTTATATTGCATTTAGGAACTTTCGGGTAATTGAACATGTATCAATAATTACGGATTTCTGTAGTTGTATATATGTGTTTGGATGTAGCTGTATTGCATTGATGTACTGGTGGATATTGTGTGGTATGACTCCTGTAGTTGATACTATAATTGGTATGATGTCAACTTTATCCTGATGCCACGTGTCTTTGACTTCCTCAGC
Organism: Schistocerca nitens; assembly: GCF_023898315.1. Classification (NCBI taxonomy): domain Eukaryota; kingdom Metazoa; phylum Arthropoda; class Insecta; order Orthoptera; family Acrididae; genus Schistocerca; species Schistocerca nitens. Next base: position 55,427,006 of record NC_064623.1, on the reverse strand, counting down.
CAGTTGGATGTATTTTTCAATTTTTTCTCCTGTTTTCTTTTGTATATTTGTTGTATTGGGTATGGATATTTCGATTAGTGGTGTTAATTTCTTCTTTTTATTGGTGAGTATGATGTCAGGTTTGTTATGTGGCGTTGTTTTATCTGTTATAATGGTTCTGTTCCAGTATAATTTGTATTCATCATTCTCCAGTACATTTTGTGGTGCATACTTGTATGTAGGAACTTGTTGTTTTAAAAGTTTATGTTGTAAGGCAAGCTGTTGATGTATTATTTTTGCGACATTGTCATGTGTTCTGGGGTATTCTGTATTTGCTACTATTGTACATCCGCTTGTGATGTGATCTACTGTTTCTATTTGTTGTTTACAAAGTCTGCATTTATCTGTTGTGGTATTGGGATCTTTAATAATATGCTTGCTGTAATACCTGGTGTTTATTGTTTGATCCTGTATTGCAATCATGAATCCTTCTGTCTCACTGTATATATTGCCTTTTCTTAGCCATGTGTTGGATGCGTCTTGATCGATGTGTGGCTGTGTTAGATGATACGGGTGCTTGCCATGAAGTGTTTTCTTTTTCCAATTTACTTTCTTCGTATCTGTTGATGTTATGTGGTCTAAAGGGTTGTAGAGGTGGTTATGAAATTGTAGTGGTGTAGCCGATGTATTTATATGAGTGATTGCTTTGTGTATTTTGCTAGTTTCTCCTCGTTCTAGAAAGAATTTTCTTAAATTGTCTACCTGTCCATAATGTAGGTTTTTTATATCGATGAATCCCCTTCCTCCTTCCTTTCTGCTTAATGTGAATCTTTCTGTTGCTGAGTGTATGTGATGTATTCTATATTTATGGCATTGTGATCGTGTAAGTGTATTGAGTGCTTCTAGGTCTGTGTTACTCCATTTCACTACTCCAAATGAGTAGGTCAATATTGGTATGGCATAAGTATTTATAGCTTTGGTCTTGTTTCTTGCTGTCAATTCTGTTTTCAGTATTTTTGTTAGTCTTTGTCTATATTTTTCTTTTAGTTCTTCTTTAATATTTGTATTATCTATTCCTATTTTTTGTCTGTATCCTAGATATTTATAGGCATCCGTTTTTTCCATCGCTTCTATGCAGTCGCTGTGGTTATCCAATATGTAATCTTCTTGTTTAGTGTGTTTTCCCTTGACTATGCTATTTTTCTTACATTTGTCTGTTCCAAAAGCCATACTTATATCATTGCTGAATACTTCTGTTATCTTTAGTAATTGGTTGAGTTGTTGATTTGTTGCTGCCAGTAGTTTTAGATCATCCATGTATAGCAAATGTGTGATTTTGTGTGGGTATGTTCCAGTAATATTGTATCCATAATTTGTATTATTTAGCATGTTGGATAGTGGGTTCAGAGCAAGGCAGAACCAGAAAGGACTTAATGAGTCTCCGTGATATATTCCACGCTTAATCTGTATTGGCTGTGATGTGATATTATTTGAATTTGTTTGGATATTAAGTGTGGTTTTCCAATTTTTCATTACTATGTTTAGGAACTGTATCAATTTAGGATCTACTTTGTATATTTCCAGTATTTGTAGTAACCATGAGTGGGGTACACTATCAAAAGCTTTTTGGTAATCAATGTATGCGTAGTGTAGCGACCTTTGTTTAGTTTTAGCTTGATATGTCACCTCTGCATCTATTATCAGTTGCTCTTTACATCCTCGTGCTCCTTTGCAACAGCCTTTTTGTTCTTCATTTATAATTTTGTTCTGTGTTGTATGTGTCATTAATTTCTGTTTAATGACTGAAGTTAATATTTTGTATATTGTTGGTAGGCATGTTATGGGGCGATATTTAGCTGGGTTCGCTGTGTCTGCTTGATCTTTAGGTTTCAGATAAGTTATTCCATGTGTAAGTGTATCAGGGAATGTGTATGGGTCTGCAATGTAACTGTTAAATAATTTAGTTAGATGTGAATGTGTTGAGGTGAACTTCTTTAACCAGAAATTTGCTATTTTATCATTTCCAGCGGCTTTCCAATTGTGAGTAGAATTAATTGCTTGGGTGACTTCATGTTGCAAAATTATCACTTCAGGCATTTGTGGTATCATCTTGTATGTGTCTGTTTCTGCTTGTATCCACCGTGCATGTCTGTTATGTTGTACCGGGTTAGACCATATGTTGCTCCAGAAGTGTTCCATGTCTGTTATGTTTGGTGGATTGTTTATTTTAATGTGTGTGTTATCTATTGTCTTGTAAAATTTCTTTTGGTTTGTGTTGAATGTTTGGTTTTGTTTCCTTCTATTTTCACTTTTTTTGTATCTTCTGAGTCGTTTGGCTAATGCTTGTAATTTCTGCTTCTTTTCGTCTAATTGCTCTGTTATTATTATTATTATTATTATTATTAGACAAATTAGATAGTCTGGAGTCGTCCAATTTGTGTCAGTTGACAAATAAGGAGTAAAGCAATCAGGTGATTCACAAACATTAAGTATAGCGCACACACATGAACTTGTTTGATTTGAAATGGGTTTGCAGTCTACAGGTCAAGCAAGTGCCGCAATGGAGAGGAGTAATGCAAAAGTAGTCTGATTTGTAGCAGGTGTCTACCCTCACTGTGGACTGTTTTAATGTGGGGGTGGAAGGGGGGAGGGGGAACAGACGACAGGAGGGGGGGGGGGGATACAACCTAATGTCCGAGTGCACTCAGGGGCAGTGGTGTAAGGAAGGTTGGGAACCGCCATAGGCACTATTTTTTTTCTAGCGGATTGACTGTAGGAACGTAATTATGGGATGATTCTAGCTCTAACAAGAATCTAAAAGAAAAGAAAATTAAAGCCCAGATCCAGTCAAAATTTGGCTGGCCATGAAATCAAAAGACTCATTCAAGGATGCGGTATTTTCTGGAAAATAGGGTTATTAATTCATTTAACTTTTTCGGTGTATTCCGTCACTCCTATCTGGTAAGGATCCCACGCCGCATAGCAGCACTCCAAAAGAGGACGGACAAGCGTAGTGTAGATCTTTAGTAAATCTGTTGTATTTTCTACGTGCTCTGCCAATAAAACACAGTCTTTGATTTGCCTTCCCCGTAACATTTTCTATGTGTTCTTTCCAAATTAAGTTGTTCATAACTGTAATTCCTAGATTTATAGTTGAATTTACGTCCTTTAGATTTGACTGATTCGTCGTGTAACCTAAGTTTCACGGATGACTTCATACTTTTCATTATTTAGGGCCAATTTTCAATTTCTGCACCATACAGGTATCCTATCCAAATCGTTTTGCGATTTGTTTTGATCTTCTGATCACTACTATTCGATGAACGACAGCATCATCTGCAAGCAACCTAAGACGCCTGCTCTGATTGTTTCCTAAATCGTTTATATAGATAAAGAACAGCAAATGGCTTATAACTACCTTGGGGAACCCCAGAAATCACTTCTGATTTCTACAAACCGTGACCTCTCTGACAGGGAATTTACGAATCCAGTCACGTAACTGAGACGATATTCCATTAAGCACACAATTTCGCTACGAGCCGTTATGTGGAACAGTGTCAAAAGTCTTTTGGAAATCTAGAAATACGGAATCAATTTGAAATCCCTTGTCAATAGCACTCAACATTTCGTGTGAGTGAACATCTACCTGTGTTTCACGTGTCAGGTAATCCATAATGTTCGGACACATTATATGTTCCAAAATCCTTCTGCATATCGAGGCTAATGATATGGGCCTCTAATTCAGTGGCTTTCTTGGGCATTGATGTGACACGTGCTAATTTATAGTCTTTGGCTGCCGATCTTTCGTCAAGCGAGCGGTTGTTTATGGTTCAAATGGCTCTGAGCACTATGGGACTCAACTTCTGAGGTCGTCAGTCCCCTAGAACTACTTAAACCTAACTAATCTAAGGACATCACACACATCCATGCCCGAGGCAGGATTCGAACCTGCGACCGTAGCGGTCTTACTGTCTCAGTAAGTATTTGTATTTATTTTTATTTGCTACTGAACAAGAAAAATATACTGTTAAGAAGCGCTTGTTTCTGGCGTTAGCTGCTGCAAGAGTATCCGAAGATGAAGGAACCAGTTCGTGGCATTCGCTTCAGAACTGTTCCAGAGATTCGACAGGCAGTAGACCGCTCCATTCGCACCATCAACAGAACAGGCTCTGCTAACGGTATACTACGCCTTCCACATCGCTGGCAACGGGTTCTACAAAACGCTTTGACTACTTTGAAGGACAGTAAAGGGTGCAAACATGTAACACTTTTGTATCGGTTGTGAATAAATAGTTGCCACTATTTAAGTTCCAACCCTTGTACGAGGGGCGTTTGGAAAGTCCGTGCAAAAATAAAAACTACTTACGTGTTGGGGGTAAAACTTTTTTTTATTTTTCGACATAGTCTCCTGTTAGACTTACACACTTCGTCCACCACTGCTGTAAGTTGTTGATCCCTTCCGAATAATAGCGATTGTCCAAGTTTGCAAAATAGCTATTAGTTACTGCAATCACCACCTCGTTGGAATAAAATCTTTGTCCTGCCAGCCATTTCTTCAAATTGGGGAACAAATAGCAGTCCGAGGGAGCCAAGTCTGGAGAATAGGGGGGATGTAAAACGAGTTGGAATCCTATTTCCATAAATTTTGCGACCTCAAGTGCTGAGGTGTGTGCTGGTGCATTGTCATGATGGAAAAGGAGTTTTTTGCGGTCCAATCGCCGGCGTTTTTCTTGCAGCTCGGTTTTCAAACGGTCCAATAACGATGAATAATATGCACCTGTAATAGTTTTACCCTCTTCCAGATAGTCGATGAGGATTATCCCTTGCGAATCGCAAAAGACAGTCGCCATAACCTTTCCGGCCGAAAGAATGGTGTTCTCCTTTTTTGATGCGGATTCTCCCTTGGTAACCCATTGTTAAGATTGTTGTTTGCTCTCAGGAGTGTAGTAATGTATCCATGTTGCAGTGACGAAACGATGCTTAAAGTCTTGCGGATTCTTCCTGAACAGCTGCAAACCATCCTTGCAGCACTTCTCACGATTCCGTTCTCCGTCAAGCGTGAGCAATCGCGGAACCCATCTTGCGGGTAGCTGTCTCATGTCCAAATGTTTATGCAAAATATTATGCACCCATTCATTCGAGATGCCCACAGCATTAGCAATATCACGCACTTTAACTCTTCTGTCATCCATCAACATATCATGGATTTTATCAATGGTGTCGTAACCTCCACAGGGCGTCCAGAACGTTCAGCATCACTTGTGCCCATATGGCCACTCCGAAAATTTTTAAACCACTTATAAACTGTTCTAATCGAAGGTGCAGAGTCACCGTAATGTTTATCAAGTTTCTCTTAATGTTTATCAAGTTTCTCTTTAGTCTCCTGAGGCGTTTTCCTTTCATGAAGTAATGTTTAATCATCACACGAAATTCTTTTTCGTTCATTTTTGACAGACACTCGACTTCCTTGATTCACACGAATGCCAAACACAAATCAATACACCAATATGGATGAAACTTGGTGTGCGTTCTTTCAAAAGATGCTACTAACTAAACATGATCTCGATACGCGCTGGTGTTGCCATCTATCGGACTTCGCACGGACTTTTCAAACGCCCCTTGTATATTACTGGGAGTGATGCAAGTCAGGACATTACATGATATTCAGCAGCTGTCCTATTGTTGGTAGTTGAACTATAACACAGCAGTATACTGACATCGCTTGTGGGTTACGATTCTGGCGTCTGGGTACGTAGGCTGACGGCGGTCATGCCTGCCATGGCTGTGCAGCGGAATATGACATTAAACACAGTTGGCGCGTATAGAACATCTCCGGTTGGGGCTCTATTAGTGCTAATGGGGCAAAGGGGCTTTGCCCCCTTCACATTAAAACAAGGGAACAGGACGCTTGGTACTGGGTTAAAGAAGGATAAGTTGAGAAGATGGCTGAAATTCCAGAGGTTGAAGTTAGGGGTAAGATAACGATCAGAAGACGGGGGAAGAACTTTGGCTAGAGTTTCGGGAATCAGAGGAATCTGGGAGGAGAACCTGTCAACTGTTGCCAAACATCAGGGAACGTCTGCATTTAAAGTGTTTCAAGTCAAGCAGGGAACTGCTGCATTCCTTACTGGGTATGGACCATACCCGACATATTTACTCTACTCGCCATTAAAATTTCTACACCAAGAAGAAATGCAGATGATAAACGGGTATTCATTGGACAAATATATTATACTAGAACTGACATGTGATTACATTTTCACGCAATCTGGGTGCATAGATCCTGAGAAATCAGTACCCAGAACAACCACCTCTGGCCGTAATAACGGCCTTGATACGCCTGGGCATTGAGTCGAACAGAGCTTGGATGGCGTGTACAGGTACAGCTGCCCATGCAGCTTCAACACGATACCACAGTTCATCAAGAGTAGTGACTGGCGTGGTGTGACGAGCCAGTTGCTCGGCCACCATTCACCAGACTTTTCAATTGGTGAGAGATCTGGAGAATGTGCTGGCCACGGCAGCAGTCGAACATTTTCTGTATCCAGAAAGGCCCGTACATGACCTGCAACATGCGGTCGTGCATTATCCTGCTGAAATATAGGGTTTCGAAGGGATCGAATGAAGGGTAGAGCCACGGGTAGTAATACATCTGAAATGTAACGTCCACTGTTCAAAGTGCCGTCAATGTGAACAAGACGTGACCGAGACGTGTAACCAATGGCACCCCATACCATCAGGCCGGGTGATATGCCAGTATGACAATGACGAATACACGCTTCCAATGTGCGTTCACCGCGATGTCGCCAAACACGGATGCGACCATCATGATGCTGTAAACAGAACCTGGATTCATTGGAAGAAATGACGTTTCGCCACTCGTGCATCCAGGTTCGTCGTCGAGTACACCATCGTAGGCGCTCCTCTCTGTGATGCAGCGTCAAGGGTAACCGCAGCCATGGTCTCCGAGCTGATAGTCCATGCTGCTGCAAACGTCGTCGAACTGTTCGTGCAGATGGTTGTTGTCTTGCAAAGGTCCCCATCTGTTGACTCAGGGATCGAGACGTGGCTGCACGATCCGTTACGGCCATGCGGATGAGATGCCTGTCATCTCGACTGCTAGTGATACGAGGCCGTCGGGATCCAGCACGGCGTTCCGTATTACCCTCCTGAAGCCACCGATTCCATATTCTAACAGTCATTGGATTCGACCAACGCGAGCAGCATTGTCGCGATACGATAAACCGCAATCGCGATAGGCTACAATCCGACCTTTATCAAAGTCGGAAACGTGATGGTACGCATTTCTCCTCCTTACACGAGGCATCACAACAACGTTTCACCAGGCAACGCTGGTCAACTGCTGCTTGTGTATGAGAAATCGGTTGGAAAATTTGCTCATGTCAGCACGTTGTACGTGTCGCCACCGGCGCCAGCCTTGTGTGAATGCTCTGAAAAGCTAATCATTTGCATATCACAGCATCTTTTTCCTGTCGGTTAAATTTTGAGTCTGTAGCACGTCATGTTCGTGGTGTAGCAATTTTAATGGCCAGTAGTGTATGTTGCTATGGAGCGGTAGAGTGCCCGACATATGATCACGTTGCAACCGAACTAAGACAACGACTTCACATATCACATTCTTAGACAAGAGGAAACTTTTGACGTATTGCACACCTTGACTAATCAAATTTCACAAAATACATGAGGGAATTCTTACGGGAAGACGGCCAGTAGTAGAACATAGTCGATGTAGGTAGATCTCAGCTGTTCGTTGAGGAGGAACGTGCGACGATTCCCTCGAATTTGACAACAGCATTTAATTTAATTGTAGTGTAGAATAGGATTTAGAGTAAGAAGTAGTTATTTTTTCAGGAGACTGCAGTGGGTGATAAAGCTTACAGGCCAGCCCAATGCCAGGGATGTGCCACTTAGAATAACTCGGTGGGCATCGGCCGATAAATTCCCATGGGCTTGTATATTTACTGGCACAACCTGTAACTCTGCAGGCAGTAGATTTAATTCTTAGAATACAATGTTATTACTTGTATCAGGATTTCTGTTGGAATTGTGCTGTCGCTGCAATTTCATGTATATTAATAGGACCCACTAATTAGTTCAGGAAGTGGGTTTATTGTAGATATGAGCAAATAACGGAATACAGGAGAATTTCTGTGAAAGAAAAAGAGCTATTGGCAGAAGTACAGTTGTGAGTAAGGGTCCGTGATTCGTGCTAGGGTAGCTCAGCCGGTAAGAGCACTTTCCTGCATTACTTCGATTTTACAAGCAGTACTCCACAGTATTGGCCCCTTACCTAGCTTACATTTATCGTGAATCTCTCGGCGAGTACAAAGACCCAAGCGACAGGAAAAAAGCGCAGGTGACTCCAGTATATAGAGAAGGTAAAATAACGGAATCACAAAATTACAGATCAATATCGGCAACTTCTGTTTGCTGCACATTCTTGAACATATTCTCAGTTCGAATATAATAAATTTCCTTGAGGCTAAGAAACTTATGTCCATGAATCAGCATGGTTGCAGAAAGTATCGCTCGTGCGAAACTCAGCTTGCACTTTCCTCACATGATGTGAACTATGGATCAAGGGTAACAGACAGATTCCATATTTCTAGATTTCCGGAAACCATTTGACTCAGTAGCCCATTCTAGACTGTTAACGAAGGTACTAGGGTATGGAATAAGTTCGCAGACATGTGAGTGGCTCGAAGACTTCTTAAATAATAGGACATAGTATATTGTCCTCGAAGGCGGGTGTTCACTACAGACAAGGGTATCGTCTGGAGTGCCCCGTTCTCTGTATACAAAAATGATTTGGCGGACAGGGAGAGCAGCAATCTACGTTTGATTTCTCACTATGCCCTGGTGTACGGCAAGGTGTCGAAGTTGAGTGACTGTAGGAAGATACAGAACGACTTAGTTAAACTTTCCAGCTGCTGTAATGAACGGCAGCTAGTTCTAATTGTGGGGAAATGTAAGTTAATAAGGATAAGTAGGAAGAACAGATCTGTAAAGTTCGGATACATTGTTAATAGACAGAGTCAAGCAGTTTAAATATCTGGGTGTAGCGTTGCAAAGAGATCTGAGGTGACACGAGCATGTGAAAACTGTGATAGGGAAGGCAAATGGTCGACTTGGGAGGATTTTAGGACGGAGTGGATCACGTGTAAAGAGGCCGCATGTAGGACGCTGGTGCAACCTATTCTAGAATACTACTCGAGTGTTTGGGATCCGTAACTAGTCGGATTGAAGGAAGACACCGAAGCAATTGAGAGGCGGCTTGCTAGATTTGTTACTGGTAGATTCTAAGAATACGCAAGTGTTACAGAGATGCTTCGGAAACTCAGATGGGAATCCCTGGAGGGTTGGCGACGTCCTTTTCGAGAAACGCTATTGAAAAAATGTAGAGAACCGGCATTTGAAGCTGACTTCCGAACGATTCCACTGCCGCCAACGTATACTGCGCGTAAGGACCCCGAAGATAATATACGAGAAATCAGGGCTGATAGGCAGGGCATATACACAGTCGTTATACCCACGCTCTATTTCCGATTGGAGCACGAAAGGAAATGACAAGTAGTGGTACAGGGTAGCCCCCGCCACGCATCGTACGCTGGTCTATACAGGGTGGTCCATTGATAGTGACAAGGGCCAAATATCTCACGAAATAAGCATCAAACGAAAAAACTACAAAGTAAGAAACTCGCCTAGCTTGAAGGGGGAAACCAGATGGCGCATTGGTTGGCCCGCTAGATGGCGCTGCAATAGGTCAAACGGATATCAACTGCGTTTTTTTTTTTAAAATAGGAACCCCCATTTTTATTACATATTCGTGTAGTACGTAAAGAAATATGCATGTTTTAGTTGGACCACTTTTTTCGCTTTGTGATAGATGGCGCTGTAATAGTCACAAACGTACAAGTACGTGGTATCACGTAACATTCCGCCAGTGCGGACGGTATTTGCTTCGTGATACATTACCCGTGTTAAAATGGACCGTTTACCAATTGCGGAAAAGCTCGGTATCGTGTTGATGTATGGCTATTGTGATCAAAATGCCCAACGGGCGTGTGCTATGTATGCTGCTCGGTATCCTGGACGACATCATCCAAGTGTCCGGATCGTTCGCAGGATAGTTACGTTATTTAACGAAACATGAAGTGTACATCCACATGCGAAACGTCAACCACGACCTGCAACAAATAATCATGCCCAAGTAGGTGTTTTAGCTGCTGTCGCAGCTAATCCGCACATCAGTAGCAGACAAATTGCGCGAGAATCGGGAATCTCAGAAACGTCGGTGTTGAGAATGCTACATCAAGATCGATTGCACCCATACCATATTTCTATGCACCAGTTCTGCCACTGGGCGCAAGAGAAATAACGGGACGATGACAGATTTCTTGCACGCGTTACATTTAGCGACGAAGGGTCATTCACCAACAGCGGTAACGTAAACCGGCATAATATGCACTATTGCGCAACGGAAAATCCACAATGGCTACGACAAGTGGAACATCAGCGATCTCGGCGGGTTAATGTATGGTGCGGAATTATGGGAGGAAAGATAATTGGCCCCCATTTTATCGATGGCAGTCTAAATGGTGCAATGTATGCTGATTTCCTACGTAATGTTTACCGATGTTACTACAAGATGTTTCACTGCATGACAGAATGGCGATGTACTTCCAACATGATGGATGTCCGGCACATAGCTCGCGTGTGGTTGAAGCGGTATTGAATAGCATATTTCATGACAGGTGGATTGGTCATGGCCCGCAAGTTCACCGGATCCGATTTCCCCGGATTTCTTTCTGTGGGCAAAACTGAAGGATATTTGCTATCGTGATCCACCGACAACGCCTGACAACGTGCGTCACCGCATTGTCAATGCATGTGCGAACATTACGGAAGGCGAACTACTCGCTGTTGAGAGGAATGTTGTTACACGTATTGCCAAATTCATTGAGGTTGGTGGACATCCTTTTTAGCATTTATTGCATTAATGTGGTATTTACAGGTAATCACGCTGTAACAACATGCGTTCTCAGAAATGATAAGTTCACAAAGGTACATGTATCACATTGGAACAACCGAAATGTAATGTTCAAACGTACCTAAGTTCTGTACATTAATTTAAAATACCTACCTGTTACCAACTGTTCGTCTAAAATTGTGAGCGGTATGTTTGTGACTACTGCAGCACCATCTATCACAAAGCGAAAACAGTGGTCCAACTAAAACATTCATATTTCTTTTCGTACTACACGAATATGTAATAAAAATGGGAGTTCCTATTTAAAAACGCAGTTGATATCCATTTGACCTATGGCAGCGCCATCTAGCGGGCCAATGACATCGCCATCTGGTTTCTCCCTTGAAGCTAGACGAGTGCCGTTCTTCATAGTTTTTTCGTTTGATGCTTATTTCGTGAGGTATTTGGCCCTTGTCACTATCAATGGACCACCCTGCAGACACTCGTTTTATCCACGCTCTATTTCCTACTCGAACAGGAAAGGAAATGACAAGGGTACCCTCCGCTACGCACCGTAAGGCGGCTTGCGCATTATCTGTATATAGTTAGTGAAAGGTTCCGGATTCGAATCCTGAGACTTTTAATCTAGCAGAAAGTTTCAGGTCAGATTTTCTCGTGAGCGGCCTGCGAAAGTAGATCGTGCAGTCGCTGACCCCCCAGCTATCGCACTGGGAAAATCGTTTCAGCCGTGCGGCCGCCGACCTCCTCAGGATCGGGTTGGTGGCGCCAGCGTCGGCGCCGCCGTGGCCCGCTACCCGCTACCCAACCGGTACCTGCCGGCACCCCGCACCGAGCACCGGGCACCCAGCCTCGCCGCCTTCTAAAGTAACGACTGGGCCGCGGGCGACTTCCCCCTCAGCTCTAGCGGCCGAGTTCAACGGCCCTGCACCAGCCAGTGAGGTCATTAGAGGGGGGGACGCGACGTTCTGCAGAGTGGCTCGGCGGTCTCCACAGCGTCATATTTCGGGCTGCGGATCGCCGAATGCCATCTAGGAGAGCCTCGGCGAGCCCAAGCGGATGCAACACCTGAAGCCCCTTCCACACGTGTGACTTTCGTGTCTCACATGCAGACCACACGGCAGTTGGATTTTTGTAATTTATACTAATGTACACTCCTGGAAATGGAAAAAAGAACACATTGACACCGGTGTGTCAGACCCACCATACTTGCTCCGGACACTGCGAGAGGGCTGTACAAGCAATGGTCACACGCACGGCACAGCGGACACACCAGGAACCGCGGTGTTGGCCGTCGAATGGCGCTACCTACGCAGCATTTGTGCACCGCCGCCAGTGTCAGCCAGTTTGCCGTGGCATACGGAGCTCCATCGCAGTCTTTAACACTGGTAGCATGCCGCGACAGCGTGGACGTGAACCGTATGTGCAGTTGACGGACTTTGAGCGAGGGCGTATAGTGGGCATGCGGGAGGCCGGGTGGACGTACCGCCGAATTGCTCAACACCTGGGGCGTGAGGTCTCCACAGTACATCGATGTTGTCGCCAGTGGTCGGCGGAAGGTGCACGTGCCCGTCGACCTGGGACCGGACCGCAGCGACGCACGGATGCACGCCAAGACCGTAGGATCCTACGCAGAGCCGTAGGGGACCGCACCGCCACTTCCCAGCAAATTAGGGACACTGTTGCTCCTGGGGTATCGGCGAGGACCATTCGCAACCGTCTCCATGAAGCTGGGCTACGGTCCCGCACACCGTTAGGCCGTCTTCCGCTCACGCCCCAACATCGTGCAGCCCGCCTCCAGTGGTGTCGCGACAGGCGTGAATGGAGGGACGAATGGAGACGTGTCGTCTTCAGCGATGAGAGTCGCTTCTGCCTTGGTGCCAATGATGGTCGTATGCGTGTTTGGCGCCGTGCAGGTGAGCGCCACAATCAGGACTGCATACGACCGAGGCACACAGGGCCAACACCCGGCATCATGGTGTGGGGAGCGATCTCCTACACTGGCCGTACACCACTGGTGATCGTCGAGGGGACACTGAATAGTGCACGGTACATCCAAACCGTCATCGAACCCATCGTTCTACCATTCCTAGACCGGCAAGGGAACTTGCTGTTCCAACAGGACAATGCACGTCCGCATGTATCCCGTGCCACCCAACGTGCTCTAGAAGGTGTAAGTCAACTACCCTGGCCAGCAAGATCTCCGGATCTGTCCCCCATTGAGCATGTTTGGGACTGGATGAAGCGTCGTCTCACGCGGTCTGCACGTCCAGCACGAACGCTGGTCCAACTGAGGCGCCAGGTGGAAATGGCATGGCAAGCCGTTCCACAGGACTACATCCAGCATCTCTACGATCGTCTCCATGGGAGAATAGCAGCCTGCATTGCTGCGAAAGGTGGATATACACTGTACTAGTGCCGACATTGTGCATGCTCTGTTGCCTGTGTCTATGTGCCTGTGGTTCTGTCAGTGTGATCATGTGATGTATGTGACCCCATGAATGTGTCAATAAAGTTTCCCCTTCCTGGGACAATGAATTCACGGTGTTCTTATTTCAATTTCCAGGAGTGTATAAAGACAAGTCCGTGATTAATATTGTTACGAAAAATCTCGAATAATTATTCGCCTTACTGTATGATTAAATGATGATGGCGTCCTCTTGGGTAAAATATTCCGGAGGTAAAATAGTCCCCCATTCGGATCTCCGGGCGGGGACTACTCAAGAGGATGTCGTTATCAGGAGAAAGAAAACTGGCGTTCTACGGATCGGAGCGTGGAATGTCAGGTCCCTTAATCGGGCAGGTAGGTTAGAAAATTTAAAAAGGGAAATGGACAGGTTAAAGTTAGATATAGTGGGAATTAGTGAAGTTCGGTGGCAGGAGGAACAAGACTTCTGGTCAGGTGACTACAGGGTTATAAACACAAAGTCAAATAGGGGTAATGCAGGAGTAGGTTTAATAATGAATAGGAAAATAGGAACGCGGGTAAGCTACTACAAACAGCTTAGTGAACGCATTATTGTGGCCAAGATAGATACGAAGCCCACACCTACTACAGTAGTACAAGTTTATATGCCAACTAGCTCTGCAGATGACGAAGAAATTGAAGAAATGTATGATGAAATAAAAGAAATTATTCAGATTGTGAAGGGAGACGAAAATTTAATAGTCATGGGTGACTGGAATTCGAGTGTAGGAAAAGGGAGAGAAGGAAACGTAGTAGGTGAATATGGATTGGGGCTAAGAAATGAAAGAGGAAGCCGCCTGGTAGAATTTTGCACAGAGCACAATTTAATCATAGCTAACACTTGGTTTAAGAATCATGATAGAAGGTTGTATACATGGAAGAACCCTGGAGATACTAAAAGGTATCAGATAGATTATATAATGGTAAGACAGAGATTTAGGAACCAGGTTTTAAATTGTAAGACATTTCCAGGGGCAGATGTGGACTCTGACCACAATCTATTGGTTATGACCTGTAGATTAAAACTGAAGAAACTGCAAAAAGGTGGGAATTTAAAGAGATGGGACCTGGATAAACTGAAAGAACCAGAGGTTGTACAGATTTTCAGGGAGAGCATAAGGGAACAATTGACAGGAATGGGGGAAAGAAATACAGTAGAAGAAGAATGGGTAGCTTTGAGGGATGAAGTAGTGAAGGCAACAGAGGATCAAGTAGGTAAAAAGACGAGGGCTAATAGAAATCCTTGGGTAACAGAAGAAATATTGAATTTAATTGATGAAAGGAGAAAATATAAAAATGCAGTAAATGAAGCAGGCAAAAAGGAATACAAACGCCTCAAAAATGAGATCGACAGGAAGTGCAAAATGGCTAAGCAGGGATGGCTAGAGGACAAATGTAAGGATGTAGAGGCTTATCTCACTAGGGGTAAGATAGATACTGCCTACAGGAAAATTAAAGAGACCTTTGGAGATAAGAGAACCACTTGTATGAACATCAAGAGCTCAGATGGAAACCCAGTTCTAAGCAAAGAAGGGAAAGCAGAAAGGTGGAAGGAGTATATAGAGGGTCTATACAAGGGCGATGTACTTGAGGACAATATTATGGAAATGGAAGAGGATGTAGATGAAGATGAAATGGGAGATACGATACTGCGTGAAGAGTTTGACAGAGCACTGAAAGACCTGAGTCGAAACAAGGCCCCCGGAGTAGACAACATTCCATTGGAACTACTGACGGCCTTGGGAGAGCCAGTCCTGACAAAACTCTACCATCTGGTGAGCAAGATGTATGAAACAGGCGAAATACCCTCAGACTTCAAGAAGAATATAATAATTCCAATCCCAAAGAAAGCAGGTGTTGACAGATGTGAGAATTACCGAACAATCAGTTTAATAAGCCACAGCTGCAAAATACTAACACGAATTCTTTACAGACGAATGGAAAAACTAGTAGAAGCCGACCTCGGGGAAGATCAGTTTGGATTCCGTAGAAATACTGGAACACGTGAGGCAATACTGACCTTACGACTTATCTTAGAAGAAAGATTAAGGAAAGGCAAACCTACGTTTCTAGCATTTGTAGACTTAGAGAAAGCTTTTGACAATGTTGACTGGAATACTCTCTTTCAAATTATAAAGGTGGCAGGGGTAAAATACAGGGAGCGAAAGGCTATTTACAATTTGTACAGAAACCAGATGGCAGTTATAAGAGTCGAGGGATATGAAAGGGAAGCAGTGGTTGGGAAGGGAGTAAGACAGGGTTGTAGCCTCTCCCCGATGTTATTCAATCTGTATATTGAGCAAGCAGTAAAGGAAACAAAAGAAAAATTCGGAGTAGGTATTAAAATCCATGGAGAAGAAATAAAAACTTTGAGGTTCGCCGATGACATTGTAATTCTGTCAGAGACAGCAAAGGACTTGGAAGAGCAGTTGAATGGAATGGATGGTGTCTTGAAGGGAGGATATAAGATGAACATCAACAAAAGCAAAACAAGGATAATGGAATGTAGTCGAATTAAGTCGGGTGATGTTGAGGGTATTAGATTAGGAAATGAGACACTTAAAGTAGTAAAGGAGTTTTGCTATTTGGGGAGCAAAATAACTGATGATGGTCGAAGTAGAGAGGATATAAAATGTAGACTGACAATGGCAAGGAAAGCGTTTCTGAAGAAGAGAAATTTGTTAACATCGAGTATAGATTTAAGTGTCAGGAAGTCGTTTCTGAAAGTATTTGTATGGAGTGTAGCCATGTATGGAAGTGAAACATGGACGATAACTAGTTTGGACAAGAAGAGAATAGAAGCTTTCGAAATGTGGTGCTACAGAAGGATGCTGAAGATTAGATGGGTAGATCACATAACTAATGAGGAGGTACTGAACAGGATTGGGGAGAGGAGGAGTTTGTGGCACAACTTGACCAGAAGAAGGGATCGGTTGGTAGGACATGTTCTGAGGCATCAAGGGATCACCAATTTAGTATTGGAGGGCAGCGTGGAGGGTAAAAATCGTAGGGGGAGACCAAGAGATGCATACACTAAGCAGATTCAGAAGGATGTAGGTTGCAGTAGGTACTGGGAGATGAAGAAGCTTGCACAGGATAGAGTAGCATGGAGAGCTGCATCAAACCAGTCTCAGGACTGAAGACCACAACAACAACAATTATTCGCCAAATTATTTCAGATTTTTACGCGATAGTCTAATAAATGTCCGGACGGATATAGGTTACATCTTTTTAAAATATAGATGTGGTGTATAAAAATGTGGCAACGGCGTTGCCGCAGTGGATACACCGGTTCCCGCCAGATCACCGAAGTTCAGCGCTGTCGGTCATGGCCGGCACTTGGATGGGTGACCATCCGGGTCGCCATGCGCTGTTGCCATTTTTCGGGGTGCACTCAGCCTCGTGATGCCAATTGAGGAGCTACTCGACCGAACAGTAGCGGCTCCGGTCAAAGAAAACCATCTTAACGCCCGGGAGAGCGGTGTGCTGACCACACGCCCCTCCTAACCGCATCCTCCACTGAGGATGAGCCGGCCGCGGTGCTCTAGCGGTTCTAGGCGCTCAGTCCGGAACCGCGCGACTGCTACGGTCGCAGGTTCGAATCCTGCCTCGGGCATGGATGTGTGTGCTGTCCTTAGGTTAGTTAGGTTTAAGTAGTTCTAAGTTCTAGGGGACTGATGACCAGAGATGTTAAGTCCCATAGTGCTCAGAGCCATTTGAACCATTTGAACTGAGGATGACACGGCGGTCTGATCGTCCCGATAGGCCACTTGTGGCCTGACGACGGAGTGCTTTTGTATAAAAATGTATGTACTATGTAAAGGGGAAAAGTCATTCGCAAAAATCTCAAATTTTTATACGAGACTCGAATAAACAATCGGACGGACATATGTATTATTGGTATGCATCAAACAGCTACATCTACATTCATACTCCGCAAACCACCTGACGGTGTGTGGCTGAGGGTACCTTGAGTACCTATCGGTTCTCCCTTCTATTCCAGTCTCGTATTGTTCGTGGAAAGAATGATTGTCGGTATGCCTCTGCGTGGGCTCTAATCTCTCTGATTTTATGGTCTCTTCGCGAGAGATATACGTAGGAGGGAGCAATATAGGCGTACTGCTTGACTCCTCGGTGAAGGTATCTTCTCGAAACTTCAACAAAAGCCCTTACCGAGCTACTGAGCGTCGCTCTTGCAGAGTCTTCCACTGCAGTTCATCTATCATCTCCGTAACGCTTTCGCGATTACTAAATGATCCTGTAACGAATCGCGCTGCTCTCCGTTGGATCTTCTCTATCTCTTCTATCAACCCTATCTGGTACGGATCCCACACCGGTGAGCAGTATTCAGGCAGTGGGCGAACAAGTGTACTGTAACCTGCTTGCTTTGTTTTCGGACTGCATTTCCTTAGGGTTCTTCCAACGAATCTCAGTCTGGCATCTGATTTACCGAAGATTAATTTTATATGATCATTCCATTTTAAATCACTCCTAATGCCTACTCCCAGATAATTTATGGAATTACGCTCTTCTAGAAACCTACGGTACACCGCTACAAGAAGGGGGGGAGTTCCTTTGCGAACTCTTTGTAAAATCGAACTGGTATCCCATCAGGTCCAGCGGCCTTTCCTCTTTTGATCGATTTTAATTGTTTTTCTATCCCTCTGTCATCTATTTCGATATCCACCATTTTGTCATCTGTGCGACAATATAGAGAAGGAACTACAGTTTTGTCTTCCTCTGTGAAACAGCTTTGGAAAAAGACTTTTAGTATTTCGACATTTATATGCATGGCATATAAACATAAATAAATAAAATATATGTAAAAGGGGAACGTTGTCAACAATTATCTTGAAAAGTACTTGACCAATTTATTTAAATTTTTACACGATACTCTAATAAACACTTGAACATACATACATAAGTTTCTCATATCCTCTGTATTAATGACCCTAACAGATTTACCCATTCAGAATTGCCATCAAGCTCTCGTCGGAAAAAGTTGTTAGCAAAAGTCTCGAAGAGTTCTTGACCGATTTACTTCAAATTTTTTAGGTGATACTCTAACAAACATTCAGATAATGTTGTTGTTGTTGTTGTTGTGGTGGTCTTCAGTCCAGAGACAGGTTTGATGCAGCTCTCCCCTTCTTCATCTCCCAGTACCTACTGCAATTTACATCCTTCTGAAACTGTTTATTGTATTCATGTCTTGGTCTCCCTCTACGATTTTTACCCTCCACTCTGCCCTCCGGTACTAAATTGGTGATCCCTTGATGTCTCAGAACATGTCCTACCAACCGATCCCTTCTTCTAGTCAAGTTGTGCCACAAATTTCTGTTCTCCCCAATCCTATTCAATACCTCCTCATTAGTTATGTGATCTACCCATCTAATCTTCAGCATTCTTCTGTAGCACCAAATTTCAAAAGCTTCTATTCTCTTCTTGTCTAAACTATTCATCGTCCACGTTTCACTTCCGTACATAGCTACACTCCATACTTTCAGAAACTGCTTCCTGACACTTAAATCTATACTCGATGTTAACAAATTTCTCTTCTTCAGAAATGATTTCCTCTCCATTGCCAGTCTACATTTTATATCCTGTCTACTTCGACAATCATCAGTTATTTTGCTCCCCAAATAGCAAAACTGCTTTACTACTTCAAGTGTCTCATTTCATAAACTAATTCCCTCAGCATCACCCGACTTAATTCGACTGCACGCCATTATCCTCGTTTTGCTTTTGTTGATGTTCATCTTATATCCTCCTTTCAAGACACTGTCTATTCCGTTCAGCTGCTCTTCCAGGTCCTTTGCTGTCTCTGACAGAATTAGAATGTCATCGGTGAACCTCAAAGTTTTTATTTCTTCTCCATGGATTTAAATACCTATTCCGAATTTTTCTTTTGTTTGCTTTACTGCTTGCTCAATATATAGGTTGAATAACATCGGGGATAGGCTACAACCCTGTCTCAATGCCTTCATAACCACTGCTTCCTTTTCATGCCCCTCGACTCTTATAACTGCCATCTGGTTTCTGTACAAATTGTAAATAGCCTTTCGCTCCCTGTATTTTACCCCTGCCACCTTCAGACTTTGAAAGAGAGTATTCTAGTGAACGTTGTCAAAAGCTTTAAGTCTACAAATGCTAGAAACGTAGGTTTGCGTTTCCTTAATCTATTTTCTAAGATAAGTCGTAGGGTCAGTATTGTCTCACGTGTTCCAACATTTCTGCGGAATCCAAACTAATCTTCCCCGAGGTCGGCTTCTACCAGTTTTTCCATTCGTCTGTAATGAATTCGCGTTAGTATGTTGCAGCTGTGACTTATTAAACTGATAGTTCGGTAATTTTCACATTTGTCAACACCTGCTTTCTTTGGGATTGGAATTATTATTTTCTTCTTGAAGTCTGAGGGTATTTCGCCTGTCTCATACATCTTGCTCACTAGATAGTAGAGTTTTGTCAGGACTGGCTCTCCCAAGGCTGTCAGTAGTTCTAATGGAATGTTGTGTACTCTTGGGGCCTTGTTACGAATTTCAGTGCTCTGTCAAATTCTTCCATTTCGTCTTCATCTACATCCTCTTCCATTTCCATAATATTGTCCTCAAGTACATCGCCCTTGTATGGACCCTCTATACAGGGTGTTACAAGAAGGTACGGCCAAACTTTCAGGAAACATTCCTCACACACAAAGAAAGAAAATATGTTATGTGGACATGTGTCCGGAAACGCTTACTTTCCATGTTAAAGCTCATTTTATTACTTCTCTTCAAATCACATTAATCATGGAATGGAAACACACAGCAACAGAACGTACCAGCGTGACTTCAAACGCTTTGTTACAGGAAATGTTCAAAATGTCCTCCGTTAGCGAGGATACATGCATCCACCCTCCGTTGCATGGAATCCCTGATGAGCTGATGCAGCCCTGGAGAATGGCGTATTGTATCACAGCCGTCTACAATACGAGCACGAAGAGTCTCTACATTTGGTACCGGGGTTGCGTAGACAAGAGCTTTCAAATGCCCCCTTAAATGAAAGTCAAGAGGGTTGAGGTCAGGAGAGCGTGGAGGCAATGGAATTGGTCCGCCTCTACCAATCCATCGGTCACCGAATCTGTTGTTGAGAAGCGTACGAACACTTCGACTGGAATGTGCAGGAGCTCCATCGTGCATGAACCACATGTTGTGTCGTACTTGTAAAGGTACATGTTGTAGCAGCACAGGTACAGTATCCCGTATGGAATCATGATAACGTGCTCCATTGAGCGTAGGTGGAAGAAACTAAAATGAGCTCTAACATGGAAATCAAGCGTTTCCGGACACATGTCCACATAACATCTTTTCTTTATTTGTGTGTGAGGAATGTTTCCTGAAAGTTCGGCCGTACCTTCTTGTAACACCCTGTATACTCATTGGGCCATACGGAGCACGATAGTCAGGTTGGTATACCGCCACTGTCGAGGACCTCTACAAACAGGGCGCCACTGGTCATCATTATGAAGTAGGCCTTGTCACCGGAGACTGCTCTACTTCAATGAATGAGATTCCAGGCCGAAGATGTGTCTGGAGACGCCCCGAACGGCGGTAGGATACTAACCCGACTGATGCCCACTACATGGGCCGACAATGAGGAGTGATGGTGTGAGGTGCCATTTCATTTCTTAGCAGGAAGGACCACTTTGGTTGTCATTCGCGACACCCTTAGAGCTCAGCGGTACGTCGACAATATTTACACCCCCTTTTGTTCCCATTCCTGGGAAACTATATTGTTTTGAAATTTCAGCAAGATAACACCTGTCCACGCATGGCGAGATTTCCTACTGCTTGTCTTCGTGCTTGTCAAAACCTGCCCTGGCCTCCGAAATCGCGGGATCTGTCCCCGATTGAAAATTTTTGTTGCATTATGGTCGTGGCCCTCGAACGCAACAGTTGGACAAAAAATGGGTTCAAATGGCTCTGAGTACTATGGGACTTAACATCTGTGGACATCAGTCCCCTAGAACTTAGAACTACTTAAACCTAACTAACCTAAGGACATCACACACACCCATGCCCGAGGCAGGATTCGAACCTGCGACCGTAGCGGTCGCGCGGTTCCAGACTGAACCGCCTAGAACCGCAAGGCCACCCCGGCCAGCGACAGTTGGACAGAATTTGGCACGCTGTCCTTCAGGAGGGTGCCCCACAACTCTGTCGATCTGTGACAAGAAAAATAACTGCTTGCATAAGGGCTGGAGGTGGCCCAATGATTTATGGACGTGCTCAATTTGTGAAGCTCTTTACTTGAATAACTTTTCCAATTTTTTCGAGACTTTAATCGTTAGTTTGTCTGTACATGTGCATCACATCTACCGGCTTCTGTTCTGTTTGAATTTTTTTTCCTACGTAGTATGCGAAACGAAAAATAAAGTCTAGTTGGGGTGTGTCCCTCGCAGCTGTTGAAACACGGAGAGGTCGCGTCAGAGGAGACGCTGGGGGCAGTCACTGTGAATTATCCAAGCGCCGGACTGCGTGTAGCGGTTCTGTAGCGTGGGCCGGTATTTCCAGAGAGCGGAGCTAGGCAGGCAGCAGACAGAAGTGAGTATAAATGCGCCGGATACGCATTCCTGAGCTCTCGCACGGCATTGGGGCCGGTGAGGGGCGGGAATCTGACGCCACGGCGAAAGACGCACGCCGGGAATAGACTCCGGCGGCCGAGAGCCGCGGCGAACTGCCGCGGCAGTCCGTGACGTCAGCAGCGGCCAGCAGGTGGTTCAAGGGAGAAGTGGCGCCGCTGTGAGGCGAAAGTATTCGGCGCTCTGTGCTGCCGTGGGTGCGCTCAAACCGCACGACAAGCCCTCTGTCTTAGCACAAGTTTTGAATCTCACGTTTTATTCGCTTGCTTTTGTTGTGAATTGGCAGGAGCCAATTCACGGGGTTTGGAGGAAGCCGAAAGGCACGCGTTTAAGCTCACGCAGGCTGGCGTGAGGTCTGGAACAAGGTAAAGTAATTATAGTAGCCAAAAATAGTACATAGCTTCTGGAATACTTAACTTTAATCCATAATTAGAGAACATCGCTCTTGATGATACATTAATTACAATCTCAATATAAACTGGTAATGGCGCCTTGCTAGGTCGTAGCAAATGACGTAGCTGAAGGCTATGCTATCGTCTCGGCAAATGAGAGCGTATTTGTCATTGATCCATCTGTGGCAAATTCTGCTGTACAACTGGGGCGAGTGCTAGGACGTCTCTCTAGAGCTGCCGTGTGGCGGCGCTCGGTCTGCAATCACTGACAGTGGCGACACGCGGGTCCGACGTATACTAATGGACCGCGGCCGATTTAAAGGCTACCACCTAGCAGGTATGGTGTCTGGCGGTGACACCACAGCTTTCTTCACTGTTTGTTCGGTACCTAAACTATGTGATCAACAGTCTGCGTGCACCCCCAAAAACATACGTTTTTCATATTAGGTGCATTGTGCTGCCACCTACTGCCAGGTACTCCATCAGCGACCTCTGTAGTCATTAGACATCGTGAGAGAGCACAATGGGGCGCTCCGCGGAACTCACGGACTTACAACGTGGTCAGGTGATTGGGTGTCACTTGTGTCACACGTCTACGCGACACCTCCACATTCCTAAACATCCCTAGGTCCACTGTTTCCGATGTTATAGTGTAGTTGGAACCTGAAGGGACACGTAAAGCACAGAAGCCTACAGGCCGACCTCGTCTGTTGACTGTCACGGACCGCTGACAGCTGAAGACGGTCGTAGTCTGTAATAGGCAGACATATATCCAGACCATCACACAGGAATTCCAAACTGCATCAGGATCCACTGCAAGTACTATGACAGTTAGATGGGAGGTGAGAAAACGTGCATTTCATGGTCGAGTGGTAAATGCCAAACGACGCCTCACTTGGTCTAAGGACCGTAAATCTGGAAATTTGTGGTAACTTCCTATGGGACCAAATTGCTAAGGTCATCTAATTAGAGCACAATACAAATAAGTTAAAAAATAGACATTCAGATAAAAAGACATATAGGGTCCAATTTTTAATAATATTTTTTCCACTTTTAAGGAATCCTAAAGAAAAGATCGTTGAATGTATTGCATAAATTACAAAAGCATATTTCAATAACTAATGAAACTGTAACGTTACAAACTTTAAAATTGTTTTCCTGAAAAATCTATAAAGTGGACTTAACCCCTTCTTTTCGTGTGGTCTTCAACTGTAATCCCTGGGTATTTAGTTGAATTGGCAGACTGTAGATTTATGTGATTTATCGTGTAACCGAAATTTAACGGATTGCTTTTAGTACTAATGTGTCGTTATTTAGGATCAGCTGGTGCACTAGATCCTGTACCGGTAACACATCCGTAGTTATGGGATTTACGAGGGCAGTTCAATAAGTACGAGGGCAGTTCAATAAGTAATGCAACACATTTTTTTTTCTCGGCCAATTTTGGTTGAAAAAACCGGAAATTTCTTGTGGAATATTTTCAAACATTCCCGCTTCGTCTCGTATAGTTTCATTGACTTCCGACAGGTGGCAGCGCTGTACGGAGCTGTTAAAATGGCGTCTGTAACGGATGTGCGTTGCAAACAACGGGCAGTGATCGAGTTTCTTTTGGCGGAAAACCAGGGCATCTCAGATATTCATAGGCGCTTGCAGAATGTCTACGGTGATCTGGCAGTGGACAAAAGCACGGTGAGTCGTTGGGCAAAGCGTGTGTCATCATCGCCGCAAGGTCGAGCAAGACTGTCTGATCTCCCGCGTGCGGGCCGGCCGTGCACAGCTGTGACTCCTGCAATGGCGGAGTGTGCGAACACACTCGTTCGAGATGATCGACGGATCACCATCAAACAACTCAGTGCTCAACTTGACATCTCTGTTGGTAGTGCTGTCACAATTGTTCACCAGTTGGGATATTCAAAGGTTTGTTCCCGCTGGGTCCCTCGTTGTCTAACCGAACACCATAAAGAGCAAAGGAGAACCATCTGTGCGGAATTACTTGCTCGTCATGTGGCTGAGGGTGACAATTTCTTGTCAAAGATTGTTACAGGCGATGAAACATGGGTTCATCACTTCGAACCTGAAACAAAACGGCAATCAATGGAGTGGCGCCACACCCACTCCCCCACCAAGAAAAAGTTTAAAGCCATACCCTTAGCCGGTAAAGTCACAGTTACAGTCTTCTGGGACGCTGAAGGGGTTATTCTGTTCGATGTCCTTCCCCATGGTCAAACGATCAACTCTGAAGTGTATTGTGCTACTCTTCAGAAATTGAAGAAACGACTTCAGCGTGTTCGTAGGCACAAAAATCAGAACGAACTTCTCCTTCTTCATGACAACGCAAGACCTCACACGAGTCTTCGCACCCGAGAGGAGCTCACAAAACTTCAGTGGACTGTTCTTCCTCATGCACTCTACAGCCCCGATCTCGCACCGTCGGATTTCCATATGTTTGGCCCAATGAAGGACGCAATCCGTGGGACGCACTACGCGGATGATGCAGTACGACGTTGGCTTCGACATCGACCAGTGGAATGGTACCGTGCAGGCATACAGGCCCTCATTTCAAGGTGGCGTAAGGCCGTAGCATTGAATGGAGATTACGTTGAAAAATAGTGTTGTGTAGCTAAAAGATTGGGGAATAACCTGGTGTATTTCAATGCTGAATAAAACAACCCCTGTTTCAGAAAAAAAATGTGTTGCATGAAGGGGACTTGCGACGACTTGTTGAGTCCACACGACGTCGAGTTGGTGCACTACGCTGGGAAAAAGGAGGCCCGACACGATATCAGGAGGCACGTTCGTCACAGTATGTCCCGAGGTTTCCACACATAGTATTCAGCGTGGACCCGGATTCCACTCACAGACACTTTTTTTCGTGTCATCGGTCTTCTGAATCGTTTGATGGAGCTTGCCACGTGTTCCTCTCCTCTGCCAACTTTTTCATTTCAGAGTTGCACACTGCATCCTCAATAATCTGTTGTCACACTTCAGTGTCTCCCTCTACAGTTATTACCTTCTACAGCTCCCACTAAGTACCATGGAAGTTTTTCCCTGGTGTCTTAACAGATATCCTATCAGCCTGTCAGTTCTTCTTTTCAGTGTTTTCCACGTGTTTGTTTCTTCGCCAATTATGCGGAGAACCTGGTCATTCCTTATCTTATCAGTCCACCTAATTTTCAACATCCATACCGGCACGACTCAAACGTTTCGATTCTCTTACGCTTTTCTCTATTCAGCGATTCACTACCATACAATGCTGTGCTTCAAACGTACATTGTCAGAAGTATTTTTCTCAAATTACATCTACATCTGCATGTACATGGATACTCTGAAAATTACATTTTAGTGCCTGGCAGAGGGTTCATCGAACCACCTTCACAATTCTCTATTTTTCCAATCTCGTACAGCGCGTAGAAAGAATGAACACCTGTATCTTTCCGTACGACTTCTGATTTCCCTTCTTTTACACTCCTGGAAATTGAAATAAGAACACCGTGAATTCATTGTCCCAGGAAGGGGAAACTTTATTGACACATTCCTGGGGTCAGATACATCACATGATCACACTGATAGAACCACAGGCACATAGACACAGGCAACAGAGCATGCACAATGTCGGCACTAGTACAGTGTATATCCACCTTTCGCAGCAATGCAGGCTGCTATTCTCCCATGGAGACGATCGTAGAGATGCTGGATGTAGTCCTGTGGAACGGCTTGCCATGCCATTTCCACCTGGCGCCTCAGTTGGACCAGCGTTCGTGCTGGACGTGCAGACCGCGTGAGACGACGCTTCATCCAGTCCCAAACATGCTCAATGGGGGACAGATCCGGAGATCTTGCTGGCCAGGGTAGTTGACTTACACCTTCTAGAGCACGTTGGGTGGCACGGGATACATGCGGACGTGCATTGTCCTGTTGGAACAGCAAGTTCCCTTGCCGGTCTAGGAATGGTAGAACGATGGGTTCGATGACGGTTTGGATGTACCGTGCACTATTCAGTGTCCCCTCGACGATCACCAGTGGTGTACGGCCAGTGTAGGAGATCGCTCCCCACACCATGATGCCGGGTGTTGGCCCTGTGTGCCTCGGTCGTATGCAGTCCTGATTGTGGCGCTCACCTGCACGGCGCCAAACACGCATACGACCATCATTGGCACCAAGGCAGAAGCGACTCTCATCGCTGAAGACGACACGTCTCCATTCGTCCCTCCATTCACGCCTGTCGCGACACCACTGGAGGCGGGCTGCACGATGTTGGGGCGTGAGCGGAAGACGGCCTAACGGTGTGCGGGACCGTAGCCCAGCTTCATGGAGACGGTTGCGAATGGTCCTCGCCGATACCCCAGGAGCAACAGTGTCCCTAATTTGCTGGGAAGTGGCGGTGCGGTCCCCTACGGCACTGCGTAGGATCCTACGGTCTTGGCGTGCATCCGTGCGTCGCTGCGGTCCGGTCCCAGGTCGACGGGCACGTGCACCTTCCGCCGACCACTGGCGACAACATCGATGTACTGTGGAGACCTCACGCCCCACGTGTTGAGCAATTCGGCGGTACGTCCACCCGGCCTCCCGCATGCCCACTATACGCCCTCGCTCAAAGTCCGTCAACTGCACATACGGTTCACGTCCACGCTGTCGCGGCATGCTACCAGTGTTAAAGACTGCGATGGAGCTCCGTATGCCACGGCAAACTGGCTGACACTGACGGCGGCGGTGCACAAATGCTGCGCAGCTAGCGCCATTCGACGGCCAACACCGCGGGTCCTGGTGTGTCCGCTGTGCCGTGCGTGTGATCATTGCTTGTACAGCCCTCTCGCAGTGTCCGGAGCAAGTATGGTGGGTCTGACACACCGGTGTCAATGTGTTCTTTTTTCCATTTCCAGGAGTGTATATTGGTGATCGTTCCTCCCTATGTATGTCGGTGTCAACAAAATATTTACGCATTCGGAGGAGAAATTTGGTGATTGAAATTTCGTGAGAAGGTTCCGTCGGAAGGAAAAACGCCTTTCTTTTAATAATGTCCAGTCCAAATCCTGTATCATTTCTGCGACACACTCTCCCATATTTCGCGATAATGCAAAACGTGCTGCCTCTCTTTGAACTTTTTCTATGTACTCCGTCAGTCCTATCTGGTAAGGATCCCACACCACGCAGCAGTATTCTAAAAGAGGACGGACAAGCGTAGTGCAGGCAGTCTCCTTAGTAGGTCTGTTACATTTTCTAATTGTCCTGCCAATAAAACGCATTCTTTGGTTAGCCTTCCCCACAACATTTTCTATGTGTTCCTTACAATTCAAGTTGTTCGTTATTCTCATACCTAGGTATTTAGTTGAATTTACGGCTTTTAAATTAGACTGATTTATCGTGTAACCGAAGTTTAACGAGTTCCTTTTAGCACTCATGTGGATGACCTCACACTTTTCGTCATTTAGGGTCAACTGCCACTTTTCGCACCATTCAGATATCTTTTCTAAATCGTTTTGCAGTTTGTTTTGGTCTTCTGGTGACTTTATTAGTCGATAAACGACAGTGTCATATGCAAACAACCGCAGACGGATGCTCAGATTGTCTCTACATCTACATCTCTACATCTACATCCATACTCCGCAAGGCACCTGACGGTGTGTGGCGGAGGGTACCTTGAGTACCTCTATCGGTCCTCCCTTCTGTTCCAGTCTCGTATTGTTCGTGGAAAGAAGGATTGTCGGTATGCTTCTGTGTGGGCTCTAATCTCTCTGATTTTATCCTCATGGTCTCTTCGCGAGATATACGTAGGAGGGAGCAATATAGGCGTACTGCTTGACTCTTCGGTGAAGGTATGTTCTCGAAACTTTAGCAAAAGCCCGTACCGAGCTACTGAGCGTCTCTCCTGCAGAGTCTTCCACTGGAGTTTATCTATCATCTCCGTAACGCTTTCGCGATTTCTAAATGATCCTGTAACGAAGCGCGCTGCTCTCCGTTGGATCTTCTTTTTCTCTTCTATCAACCCTATCTGGTACGGATCCCACACTGCTGAGCAGTATTCAAGCAGTGGGCGAACAAAATCGTTTATATAGATAAGGAACAGCAAGGG
This sequence comes from Schistocerca nitens, assembly GCF_023898315.1. Classification (NCBI taxonomy): domain Eukaryota; kingdom Metazoa; phylum Arthropoda; class Insecta; order Orthoptera; family Acrididae; genus Schistocerca; species Schistocerca nitens. Next base: position 55,398,473 of record NC_064623.1, on the reverse strand, counting down.
GCCTATAACACTACCTTGGGGAACACCAGAAATCACTTCTGACTTACTCGATGACTTTTCGTCAGTTACTACGAACTGTGACCTCTCTGACAGGAAATCGCAAATCCAGTCACGTAACTGAGACGATATTCCATAAGCACGCAATTTCACTACGAGCCGCTTATGTGGTACAGTGTCAAAAGCCTTCCGGAAATCCAGAAATACGAAATCGATCTGAAATCCCTTGTCAATAGCACTCAACACTTCATGTGAATAAAGAGATAGTTGTGTTCCACAGGAACGATGTTTTCTAAATTCATGTTGACTGTGTGTCAATAGACCGTTTTCTTCGAGGTAATTCATAATGTTCCAAAATCCTGCTGCATATCGACTTTAATGATATGGGCCTGTAATTTAGTGGATTACTCCTACTACCTTTCTTGAATATTGGTGTGACCTGTGCAACTTTCCAGTCTTTGGGTACGGATCTTTCGTCGAGCGAACGCTTGTATATGATTGTTAAGTATGGAGCTAATGCAACAGCATACTCCGAAAGGAACCTAATTGGTATACAGTCTGGACCAGAAGACTTGCTTTTATTAAGTGATTTCAGTTGCTTCACTACTCGAGGATATTTACTTCTACGTTAGTCATGGCAGCTGTTCTCGATTCGTATTCTGGAATATTTACTTCGTCTTCAATGTTTGATACTAGAAGATGTCCTTTTGCAAGGAATGCTTCTATGCCTTTACGTGATTCCTTATGGCTAACTGCTTTCTTTCGAGCTTCTCACTTCCCAAAATGCATCTCAGTTTTTCCGGTTACCACCCTCTCTAGAGACTGGATCAGTTTTATTTGACTTCCAGAATGAGATTTTCACTCTGCAGCGGAGTGTGCGCTGATATGAAACTTCCTGGCAGATTAAAACTGTGTGCCCGACCGAGACTCGAACTCGGGACCTTTGCCTTTTGCGGGCAAGTGCTCTACCAACTGAGCTACCGAAGCACGACTCACGCCCGGTACTCACAGCTTTACTTCTGCCAGTACCTTGTCTCCTACCTTCCAAACTTTACAGAAGCTCTCCTGCGAACCTTGCCGAACTAGCACTCCTGAAAGAAAGGATATTGTGGAGACATGGCAAGTAGAGCACTTACCCGCGAAAGGCAAAGGTCCCGAGTTTGAGTCTCGGTCCGGCACACAGTTTTAATCTGCCAGGAAGTTTCATATCAGCGCACACTCCGCTGCAGAGTGAAAATCTCATTCTGGAAACATCCCCCAAGCTGAGGCTAAGCCATGTCTCCGCTATATCCTTTCTTTCAGGAGTGCTAGTTCTGCAAGGTTCGCAGGAGAGCTTCTGTAAAGTTTGGAAGGTAGGAGACGAGGTACTGGCAGAAGTAAAGCTGTGAGTACCGGGCGTGAGTCGTGCTTCGGTAGCTCAGTTGGTAGAGCACTTGCCCGCGAAAGGCAAAGGTCCCGAGTTCGAGTCTCGGTCGGGCACACAGTTTTAATCTGCCAGGAAGTTTTATTTGACTTGTTCGACAGCAAGACGACAGCTTGCAACATAGTAGAAAATTATGGTGTGGCTAAATCCCATCTTTGTGACAAGACTACCTCGCATTTGTGCGTTTTATCGCGAAGATATCTGATTTAATTTCAGTTCTTGATCTGTTACTGGTCTGTAGTTTACCCCCCTGTTCCATTCATCATTAAATCATTTATCTAGGGAATAGAATTCTGTGTAGTACGTGATGAAGACTGTTGCCCCCACTGTCCAGGGAACGGAACATTAGCAGGAGAGATCGGTTTGTCCTGCTGACAGGGAAACAGAAGGAAGCAGTACGCCTGATTTATGCCCAACCAACCAACGACAGCATCTGCAGAATGACCACTGTTGACATTCTATTTTATTGCGAAGACTGTCATAATTTCATATCTTCTGGGACGCCCGAAGAGAAGATGGTATGCATTCTCCGCTTTTCCAGCGGACACCATTCTTACAAACGGGCCAGTGTAGTCCTCGTTCCAGGCTAACATTGTTTGTTGTGAAGGGCGCAGATTTGACACTAAGGCAGTCGCAGGTGAGCCTACTGATTCGCTTATCTTTCAGTAAAACAGGCATCTGTTCTTGACGCAACGACCCTCTCTCATGCTGTCCGCACACTGCGTCGTTCAGATATAGCACGCATTGTCTCGTGCAGTTCGCGCGTTACTCAGTTGCAGCCATTGTTTCGTGACATCAGACGTCATAATTCGTGTGCTCAAGCCACATGTCCCACTTCCAATGGGGTCGTTGTGACTAGAGATGGGTCGAACTCGTTCATTCCCGTGAAGTACTTCATTCATTTCACTCTTTGCCGTGAAGCGTTCAAATGAAGTAGTTCATTCATGAAGTACGGAAGCCTGGCGAAGTTGCCCAGTTCGCCGTTCAGCCGCGGCTACGCTCGCTCGTACAATAAAGCTTCGTAATACTTCATATTTTTACCAACAGATGGCCGAACTATGCAGTAACGTGCACGCAACGTTTTGCGTCTTACAGCGTCTGAGTTAATTTAAATACAGGGTGGTCGAAGGGAACAAAGGAAAGATAAACAGAAAAAATGGTTCAAATGGCTCTGAGCACTATGGGACTCAACTGCTGAGGTCATTAGTCCCCTAGAACGTAGAACTAGTTAAACCTAACTAACCTAAGGACATCACAAACATCCATGCCCTAGGCAGGATTCGAACCTGCGACCGTAGCGAAAGATAAACAGAGAAGCCTGTCACATATAAAGAAGGTATTACGTTTAATCTTGCTCGACATTTTCTCATGAAGCGCCAAAAAGAGTCTTCATCTGCCAAGTGAAACCTTATTTGTTGTATTTATGGACTGAAAACTAGGGCTACCAACGAAATGCAGTCCAAGTTTATGTTCCTTTTAAAATTTAATCCAAAATAGAATGAGTATGTTTACCACTGTCACAAAGTCTATATACCTACGTTAAGTAATTATTCAGAAGTTTTCCTGGAGATTTTATTTTTATTGAGAATAATAACCCTCTAAATTCAAAACGTAAACTGTCACCTGTAGTCATTGGTACGGTTTCAGGTAAAATCCCTCTTTATTTTATTCGAAAGCAGTTTTTGTGTCTGTTCACGCTTATACAATGGCTAGCAACACGCGATCGCGTAAAAGTAATGAAATTTGGGGTTTCTTCGCCGATTTAGGTTATATGAAAGCAAAGTGCAACTGTTGTTCTACGTGTATTTCACCGCGCGATTCGTCGACAGGCAGTACAGGGAGGATTGAAGTGAAGGGAGAATGAGTGACGTAGCGCCAATGTAGGGGGAGAGGGAGAGGGGAAGAGAGTGAGTGAACGAACTAGAAAAAAAGTGTGGAGTGTACTTTCTGTGGAGAGTTTGAAGTACCAGTTCACTGAAATTGAGTGGTTAGTTCACACTTCACTGGAGTGAAGCGTTCATTTAAACGACTCATTCACGAGCTCCCCATCACTAGTTGTGACACTGAACAGCTACGCTACCTACAGTGGAAAGCACTACAGTGCGTTTAAAATTAGTTGTGACTTTTGACGTTTGGCTGACTTTGGTGTGGGGGGGGGGGGGATGTGACACCGTTGCCTAGGTAACGCCAATAGCGAGCTGGCTCTCGCTCCTACGCTGCCAGCGATTCTGCTGGTAAGGCGACCCTGTTGCCGCACCATGAGTAAACAGCACCACGTGTTGTCACGCACTACATACATCAACGTTCGTCAGCTCTCGTTGTAAAGTCGTATTTTTTGGCGTTGGATTGTTCTGCAGTCGTCAGGTATTGTGAACAAGTGTTTTGTGTTGGCGTTGCATTAATAGCAACAGTGCAGCATGTCTCGGCACGAGATTCGGAATAAAAGTGTCGTTCAAGAATACGTTCACCCGCTGGGAACATAAAGTTCTGCTGCAAAACATTCTTCGACAATAGTAATGGGCAAAACGCCATTCCTCACCGTTGCGATGCATAAAGCTACAACAATGCCGTGAAGGAAAGCGGGTATTTTGCACTGGGTACGAAGAAACGTTCTGACATTAAGTTTAACCTAGCATGTATAAGGGCCGGCCGGTGTGGCCGAGCGGTTCGAGACGCTACAGTCTGGAACCGCGCGACTGCTACGGTCGCAGGTTCGAATCCTGTCTCGGGCATGGATGTGTGTGATGTCCTTAGGTTAGTTGGGTTTAATTAGTTCTCGGTTCTAGGGGACTGATGACCTCAGAGCCATTTGAACCATTTTGAACCATGTATAAGGCGCAGGTGATGTAGTGTTGTACATGCCAAAACTTCACGCAACCACGTCGACGGACTGGTTAATGGTAAGGGCATAATTTAATCAGCCTTCCTCCGTATCATTTAAATCCGACTGAGAATATATGAGCCTAGATGAAAACTAATGTGGCAAAAAGCAACAAGAATTTTACGCTCACTGAGCTTGAAATGCTGACAAAAGAAGACACTGAAAATGTTACACCACAGGAGTGCTTTCGAGTTGTCAGCGACTCTAAGAAGGCAGTTGAGCAGACATTGGTTCACGAAGGACTATGACGAGTTTTGAGGAACACTTAACTTCTCTTGTTGCCATGTTAAAACCTCCTTCTCTTGTCAAAACACGGCAGAGTTTAGAAATACTCATCTCACTAACATTTTAATGCAGTTGAAATTGCGACATACTCCTGAAATAGTGTATTATTAAACTAACAACTGAGCGCAAGTCACGTCAATAGTTTATGAAACATCCCATTCTCAGAATAAAAATAAACGTGTAACTTCTTCACTTTTACTGTTACAAAACCCACAGCAGTTCTCGTTTCACCAGCTATCGATGGTCCTCAATAATTACATTGCTTCAATGAAAAAATCTGATGTTATCTGGTACTCTGGTCAACACGTTATCACAACAGACTTTACCATTCTTGTCACATCCAAGCCCTCAACCTCCCTTTAGCAGTTGCCAAACCAGTCATGATATCACATGCAATAACTTATAATGAAAGTATTGGGATGTACTATAAAAGATGTTAATTTATTGAAAATATGTGTGAAGACATTGGACTACCCACTAAATTTCAGTATGCTCGGAATGCATTTCCACTGTTATGTTCACGTACTGGCAACTGCTAAGCAGTATAAAACAAAACAGCTATGGCAAACGGAAAGTCGGCCGCTGTGACCGAGCGCTTCTAGGCGCTTCAGTCCGGAACCACGGGGCTGCTACGGTCGCAAGTTCGAATCTTGCCTTGGACATGGATGTGTGTGATGTCTTTGGGTTAGTTAGGTTTAAGTAGTTCTAAGTCTAGGGGACTGATGACCTCAGATGTTAAGTCCCATAGTGCTCAGAGCCAGTAAATGAGTTTCACTATTTGGGGAGCAAAATGACTGATGATGGTCGAAGTATGGAGGAAATAAAATGTAGACTGGCAATGGCAAGGAAAGCGTTTCTGAAGAAGAGAAATTTGTTAACATCAAGTGTAGGTTAAAGTGTCAGGAAGTCGTTTCTGAAAGTATTTGGAGTGTAACCATGTATGGAAATGCAACGTGGACGATAAATAGTTTGGACAAGAAGAGAATAGAAGCTTTCGAAATGTGGTGCTCCAGAAGAATGCTGAAGATTAGATGGGTAGATCACGTAACTAATGAGGAGGTACTGAATAGAATTGGGGAGAAGAGAAATTTGTGGCACTACTTGACTAGAAGAAGGGATCGGTTGGTAGGACATGTTCTGAGGCATCAAGGGATCACCAATTTAGTATTGGAGGACATCGTGGAGGGTAAAAGTCGTAGAGGGAGACCAAGAGGTGAATATACTAAGCAGATTCAGAAGGATGTAGGTTGCAGTAGGTACTGGGAGATGAAGTAGCTTGCACAGGATAGAGTAGCATGGAGAGCTGCATCAAACCAGTCTTAGGACTGAAGACAACAACAACATATAGCACTTTAATACTCATCCCTACTTCCGGGACATTTATGTTTCGGAAGTGAGTGAGTGTCAGTGCATGGTACTGTCTTGACGTAAGTGTGTCGTTACAAATTCCCCACACCCCGACTCCCTGAATTACGGACAGTGGGATTATCTGTTTGTTGTCATCTTCCACGAGGTCGTCTCTGGGCAAGTTGCTGTCGCTCTGTCTGCCACAGAGAGAATCGACACTCTTCACTGAACACCACAGAATGCCACTTAACTTCCCAGTTGACTTGGTGTATACCATATAAGCCTGTGTTGTCTGTGGCATGATGGCCTTGGTAAACGGTGCATGGCCAATACATAGATAACTCACCTTCCAGTAATCTGTTTCCGATGTCTCATAGTGACCCCCTGCTTGGATTTCAGCTGACGTCAATCGTCCGTTCGTCAGAGCTGCTTGACAATACTGCGATCTCACACATTCAAAATGTTTGCTGAACCACAACGTAGAATGCTTTTGCCGATAATTCGAAACGCACCTGGCGCACAACTTTCTCAATCTGCTGTACGCTTAGTGCAGGAAAACTTAGTAACTCTCATACCCTGTTATTTATGGCAGTCGCCGTTGCGATGTACTCTAGGCGGTTAAGAATTTTTGGCCGTTATGGGTCATCTTCAGATGTATGTATGTATGTCGAGTGACTAGGGCCTCCCTTCGGGTAGACAGTTCGCTGGGTGCAAGTCTTCCGATTTGACGCCACTTCGGCGATTTGCGCGTCGATGGGGATGAAATGATGATGATTAGGACAACACAACACCCAGTCCCTGAGGGGAGAAAATGTCCGACCAGCTGGGAATCGAACCCGGGCCCTTAGGATTGACATTCTGTCGCGCTGACCACTCAGTTACCGGGGGCGGACATCTTCAGATTATTTAAACTTGCATACAGTGCAACATCGTCTCGTTATAACGTCTAGTGTTGAATCACCCATACATGACTACCAAGCAGATTGTTACACTGTAACCATATCATATGTTACACTGTAAAAAACAAAGTTGACATTTTGATGTAGAAAACAGCCAAAATTGCGAAATTCATTCAACTGACTACCGGTGTTGGGTATTAGAACCCATAATCAAATAGAAAAATGGCGTATTCCGACATAGCAGGCAAACCATGTGAACATTGTACATACTTTTGTCTAAGTCAAGTTTTTCAATGACCACTGGCGTGACTTACATACAACCCAGCATGCTGGAAATCCAACTTGACATGTTACATTGTAAAGAAACTGAGTTGGCCTGTTATATTGTAAAGAAACCAAGTTGGATTGTTACACTGTAAGGAACCAAGCTAGCATGTTACACTGTAACAAACCAAGTTATGTGTTACCCTGCAACAAGCCAAGTTGCTCGTATTACACTGTAAACAAGATGACGTTTAACACCGTAAACCAAGTTGATGTTTTACGCTGTAATGAAATTGACGTGTTAAATTGTAACCAAACTGACGTTTTGCGCTTAACCAAGGTGACATTTTAGGTTATAAGCAAGTCGACATTTTACGTTGTAAGCAAGTCGGCATTATACGCTATAAACCAAGTCGACGTTTCATACTGTAAGTCAAGTTGATGTTTCATGCTGGAAACAAAGTTGACACACTACACTGGAAACCAAGTTGACATGTTACACTGTAGCCAAGGTGAAAAGAAGTGAAGATTGTCCACAACAAGCGAAGCTGGATATCACCTGAATTACCTCGCAAATGAGACATAATTGCCCATTACAGCTTACGAGCAGTTTGCGTGTCTCTCTGTAGTCATAATGCCTGCCATTGAGTAAATACACTCGTTGTAACGACTGTTGTGAAAAGTAGCCTCCAACACAAACACACTTATAGTTTGTATATTGCACTGTTACTTACCTGTGGTGTAAAGTACATTTTTGTTACGTGTCGTCTTGATTGCTTCAGTAATCATAAATCTTACTGAATCGCGAACTCGTACTGATATTTTCGTTTATTTTATGTTTCAGGTAAGAAACAGCCATCCAGTTCTGTACATTTGCTTTGCGGTCGATGCCCAGTTATGGAAACGGTATCAGGCTAAAGGTAAGAGAGTTATGGTTGCAACTGTGTTTTTTTCGCAAACTTTGCCAACGTAAATTCATACAGACTTGATGTATACCTATAGGGAGTCCGCTCCCTTCTTTCGAACAGTTAACAAGTTGGCAGTTGAATACAAACATGTCTGAGTGTTGAAGTTAGTTAGTTAGTTATGATGTGGATCGTGTCAAATGCACAAGAAATGCGCACAGGAAACAAGTTTTTTTTCCTTTATCTTTTTTTACATTATAGTGTTATACCTAAATATTTCTATTATCTATCCCATTCCCTTAAATGGCACAAAATGCATATATTATATCTCCAGATTTATTTACTCATATTCAAGAATTCATCTATGGTATAGAAGGAGTTGTCAAGGAAGCATGATTTCAATTTGTTTTTGAAACTATTACTGCTGTCTCTCAGACATTTTATTTCATATGGTAATTTATCAAAAAGTTTTATAGCAGCATATTTTAGCCCTTTCTGTGCCAAAGATAGGTTAAGTAAAGGATAGTGCAGCTGTTTCTTTTGTTGTAATCATGAATGTCGCTGTTGATTTTTAAACTGGTCCATGTTGTTGAGAAAAAATTTCATTACTGAGTAAATGTACTGTAAAGCAGTTGTAAGAATTCCTAACCTTTTAAACAGATGCCTACAAGATGTGCGACTATGAACCCCACATATTATTCTAACTACTTTCTTTTGAGCAGTGAATACCTTTTGCCTAAGTGTTGAGTTGCCCCAGAATATTATTCCATATGACATCAGAGAGTGGAAGTATGCAAAGTATGTTAGCTTACTAATTTCTACATCATCAAAATTGGCAATTATTCTGATTGCAAAAGTTGCTGAACCTTGTCGCTTTAGGGGATCCAAAATATGAATTTTCCAATTAAGATTCTCATCTATATGTACACCCAAAAACTTAATATGCTCTACCCTGGCTACTGACTTCTTTTGGTGTGTTATGTTTATTGAAGGAATTATACTTTTTGCAGCAGAAAATTGGATGTACTGTGTTTTTTCAAAGTTCAGAGCAAGCCCATTTGCAGAAAACCAATTAATAACTTTTCCAAAGACCTTATTTATATAATTTTCTATCGGACTTTCTTTTACTGGATTAATAATTATGCTTGTATCATCAGCAAACAGTGTCAGTTCAGCATCTTGTTTCACATAAGAAGGGAGGTTATTCACATATATCAAGAACAGGAAGGGACCAATGATCGAACCTTGTGGAACACATGATGTAATTTCATCCCAGTTAGATGAAGTGGAAAACTCCTTTGAATCACTTGACGCATATAAAGAGACTTTTTGCTTCCTGTTCTGTAGATATGACTTAAACCACTCATATGCTGTTCCATTTATACCATAGAATTGTAATTCCTCTAACATAATGTCATGGTTCACACTACCAAATGCTTTGGATAAGTCACAGAATATTCCTACTGGTGACATTTTACTATTTAAAGACTCTATTATGTGGACAGTGAAATTGTATATTGCTGTTTCAGTAGAACAGATTTTCTGATATCTGAACTGTGATTTACTAAGTATCCCATTACTGTTGATTACATTTTGCAGTAATTGTATAACTGTACGTGAGTGTGGCATTTGTAATCAATTTAATTAAAACAGCTATCACGTGTACTAATGGCAGGAACTGATGTAGATTACATTACGATAGTTGTATCTGCATAAAAGATTCTGACTGGACCGTGGTCAGATGAGGCGAGTCATCCTTTAGCGAACACAATTACTTAATAATTAACAGCTCCCTATTTAAATACGCAAACATCAATATTGTACCTCTTACGCTAATGAGAATCTCTCAGTGTTACTTACCATAATTTATTTGTACGTACTTCTAAACGGAACATTGGTATATGGGCTTTGATGAGAATACGTGTTTTCTAATGGTTTGATGCGGTTCGAAACCATACATTCGCAGTTACCGCGAAAATTGCTCGTTTTGAGTTACACGAACACTGAAACTTGTTCGCTTCTATTATTGTATATTTCCCCCTTGTCACTTTCCGCTACTAATAACAATACATCTTCCGAGTGTGTAAGGTTTTAAATATCAACCAATGAGATGGTACTTAAATAACGAGTTGTGAAATCAGATTTAATACATATCAGCTCCTATGATTGTTTTACGTGTTAATACAAGGTGTTCTTCATAAAACCAGCATGCCTCAAGTAACAAGGAATTAACTAATAAATAATAGTAACGTTAAAAATATATAGTTACCTGTTTATAAGAGATGCTGGAAGTGGTGGTCTTGGACATCCAGCTTCGTGTGATGACGTTATCACCAACATGCTGTAATTCTGCAGGCGTTATGTTGTTAATTTCTCTAGTAATGTTCCGTTTAAGATCGTCTATTGTGCGAGGATTGTCAGAATACACTTTGCTTTTTAGTGTGCCGCATGAATAAAACTCACACGATGTTAAGTCCGGAGACCTTGGGGGGCCAGAGGCCCTCTACTTGGAAGACTGTCTTCAGGGAACACGTTGCTGATGTGGGCCATACTTTGGTGAGGTGTGTGAGTGGTTTCTCCAGCTTCTGTTGTTTGCGCATAGAAAGAGTCAAAGATACCTGGCACTGTTTAAAGCGTCATTGAAAAATATTCGACCAATAATGCGCACGCCGTACAATGCACGCCAAACACTTAGAGGGTGACAATTATTGAACTATATGAAAAAAACGTAAATTTGCTACAAACTATGGCGAGCACACAGTTTATTCGACATGTAAACGTCACTCCAGATATTCCGATTTACGTTATGACATGTTCGATTTAATAATTGGCATCCAATGCTGTACGATCGCAATAAAGTCATGAGATGCTCAATTGACTCTTTCATTAAAACATGTCACACGTTTCGGGTTTACACCCATCTTCAGACATCGCAAACTTCAACTCCTCCTAACCAACCAGACATACAGCCTTGATAACTCAAAATAAGTTCAAAATGGTTCAAATGGCTCTGAGCACTGTGGGACTTAACATCTGAGGTTATCAGTCCCCTAGACAGAACTACTTAAACCTAACTAACCTAAGGACATCACACACATCCGTGCCCGAGGCAGGATTCGAAACTGCGGCCGTAGCGGTCTCGCGGTTCCGGACTGAAGCGCCTAGAACTGCTCGGCCACTCTGGAGTCTCAAAACAAGTGTCCAATAACATATGACAATAACTGCGACATAAGCTCTGCGTCAAGACTGCCTTGTCTCGCAGTTACTTTGAGTTATCAAGGCTGTATACCTGGTTAGTTAGGAAGGCCTCAAACGGGATTTTATGTCCTGTATATCATGTTCGATTTGCCTCCCATCATTAGCGATGACGTGGTGCAGACGAATAGCCAAATTCTGCATCACCAGCTGAAGTGTCGGAACGTCGATGCTGTCGATGCCCCCCTAATGGCTGCTTTCAGCTCAGTAATGGTTTTGGAGTTGTTGATGCACACCTTGTCTTTAATATAGCCCCACAAAACGGAGTCGCATGTGTTCAGATCCGCAGAACATGGCGGCTTGTAGATGCCCACGCCAGTGGCCTCCGGGTACCCCAGAGTCAGAATGCGGTCCCCACGGTGAGTCCTCTAGGGCATCAAACACTCTCCAGCTTCGATGGGGTCGAGCTCCGTCCTGCCTGAACCACATTTTCTCGAAGTCGGGGAAGCCTGCCTCCTCGGTTCGCTAGACAAAAATTCAAACAAATCGTATTAAAGAGTTTTGTTACAAAATCAAAACGACAGTACTTAACTTTTGGAATTACACAGATGAGTCGCAAGCAAAGGGCGACATACAAAATAAGCAATTTTCTTCAGTATAAACAATTCCAAGTCTGTGCTACATAGAGTGTACAAGCGAAGTAACTAGCGTTGACTAGTCTAGAAGCTGCTATTCAAATGACCCGTTACCGTTCGGCCGCGGCGCTTATGTCCTCTTCACGTGGGGGTCGCTGATGTCGCGTTGTCGTCCTGGAGGGAGGTCCGGTCAGCATGCGGTTGGCTGACTCCTTAAAAAATGGTTCAAATGGCTCTGAGCACTATGGGACTTAACATCTGGGGTCATCAGTCCCCTAGACTAGTTAAGCCTAACTAACCTGCCGACACGACATTAGTAGGTTCAAATGGCTCTGAGCACTTTGGGACTTAACATCTGAGGTCATCAGTCCCCTAGACTAGTTGAACCTAACTAACCTGCCGACACGACATTAGTAGGTTCAAATGGCTCTGAGCACTTCGGGACTTAACATCTGAGGTCATCAGTCCCCTAGACTAGTTGAACCTAACTAACCTGCCGACACGACATTAGGAGGTTCAAATGGCTCTGAGCACTTTGGGACTTAACATCTGAGGTCATCAGTCCCCTAGACTAGTTAAACCTAACTAACCTGCCGACACGACATTAGGAGGTTCAAATGGCTCTGAGCACTATGGGACTTAACATCTGAGGTCATCAGTCCCCTAGACTAGTTAAACCTAACTAACCTGCCGACACGACATTAGCAGGTTCAAATGGCTCTGAGCACTATGGGACTTAACATCTGAGGTCATCAGTCCCCTGGACTAGTTAAACCTAACTAACCTGCCGACACGACATTAGCAGGTTCAAATGGCCCTGAGCACTTTGGGACTTAACATCTGAGGTCATCAGTCCCCTAGACTAGTTAAACCTAACTAACCTGCCGACACGACATTAGGAGGTTCAAATGGCTCTGAGCACTATTGGACTTAACATCTGAGGTCATCAGTCCCCTAGACTAGTTAAACCTAACTAACCTGCCGACACGACATTAGCAGGTTCAAATGGCTCTGAGCACTATGGGACTTAACATCTGAGGTCATCCGTCCCCTAGACTAGTTAAACCTAACTAACCTGCCGACACGACATTAGGAGGTTCAAATGGCTCTGAGCACTATGGGACTTAACATCTGAGGTCATCAGTCCCCTAGACTAGTTAAACCTAACTAACCTGCCGACACGACATTAGCAGGTTCAAATGGCTCTGAGCACTTTGGGACTTAACATCTGAGGTCACCAGTCCCCTAGACTAGTTAAACCTAACTAACCTGCCGACACGACATTAGGAGGTTCAAATGGCTCTGAGCACTATGGGACTTTAACATCTGAGGTCATCAGTCCCCTAGACTAGTTAAACCTAACTAACCTGCCGACACGACATTAGGAGGTTCAAATGGCCCTGAGCACTTTGGGACTTAACATCTGAGGTCATCAGTCCCCTAGACTAGTTAAACCTAACTAACCTGCCGACACGACATTAGGAGGTTCAAATGGCTCTGAGCACTATGGGACTTAACATCTGAGGTCATCAGTCCCCTAGAACTTGGAACTACCTAAACCTAACTAACCTAAGGACATCACACACATCCATGCCCGAGGCAGGATTCGAACCTGCGACCGTAGCGGTCGCGCGGTTCCAGACTGAAGCGCCTAGAACCGCTCGGCTACACCGGCTGGGAATGCTGACTTCTTCTCAGAGCCATCTCTTCTCTACTGTTTCCGTGTGCCGTGCGGGAGCTTGACTTATACCCTAACACTTTGGATAATGGGGATGAAATCATCATTCAAAACGTTCACGTTCCGTTCGGCAGTCACCTTGCTCTCAAAGACCGTCGCACCGCCATTGTACAGTCTCCCGTTGAGGGTGAAGAGACTTCTCGACCGCAAAATGAGGTTTCTCAGTCCTATTAACATGCCAATTTTGCTTTTTGACGAACCCATTCAAATGAAAGTGGACTTCGTCGCTAAACCAAACCTTGGGCATGCGCATACTAATTCCCACCATGCCCCACGGCCAACCGTGCAGTTTAAACGTCCTAACGCAACCCGTTCCGAAGTTATGTCTATTTTATTTCATATAGTTCAATAATTGTCACCTTGAATGGGAAGCTTCTTCATGCAGAATGTGTAGGTTTGTCCTGCGACCAGTATCTGCATTTCTGGGAGTTGACGTAACCTGACAACTGAAACCAGGCCTCATCTGACATGAAGTAAAGCAAAGGGATCAAGTAACAGTTGGTAATTGATGAAACTTCCTGGCAGATTAAAACTGTGTGCCGAATCGAGACTCGAACTCGGGACCTTTGCCTTTCGCGGGCAAGAAGGCAAAGGTCCCGAGTTCGAGTCTCGGTCCGGCATACAGTTTTAATCTGCGAGAAAGTTTCATATCAGCGCACACTCCGCTGCAGAGTGAAAATCTCATTATAGTTACCAACTGATGTTAATAGCCAGTTACAATAATGAACTTCTTTTCCCCTGATCCTCCAACTCTTGCTGTTCACTCACATGATAGGCTTTTAATTTCACATTTATCTTATAGCACACGATGACACGATATACTAGATACACCAACTTGCTGGGATAACCTACATATCGACTTGCGGAGATTTCTTGTATTGTCCAAGAGAATTCTATGTATAGTTTCGGGGGTCCTCACGGTCGATCGCCTGTTTCTGTGCACATTCTGAACTGGTCGTACAGCCCTTCATTTCTTGTACAGGTCTTGAATAGTTTCCTACCAGCATACTTGAACCATTTCTTTACATTCCTTGTTGGAGCCTATCTTTATATAAGACTCCACTATTTTAATTCGCTGTCCTAATGCAAACTGCCAAATTTCTGTAACAATTCAACAATACGACTTTCTCACAACAGCTGTCGCACGGACACACAGCTGCACACAACTTTCCGATAAAATGCAGTGTAGGCAACTTTCGAGGCAGTGTTGCCGCTTCGCAAGCAATTCGACTAGGGACGATAAACCGGTACGTGTCCCCGCACCGGATTTATGCGGGACTCCACGTATGACTGTTTTATGTGTAAGTTGTTATGATTTTTGTGTGTGGTGAACCACAAAACAATCTTCTGAACGTAGAACCACGCCACACTTTTTCCACTTCCATGCACTATCACATAGTATTTTTCCTCTCGAGCAGCAAACAGCGCACTATTTGTGACATTTTTCTTGCCTACGGAGTTTGGGCATCGTAGAATGGACCCATGTTTTTGTCTCATCGGGACGGTACTCACTGACGATCGTCGGGAACATACGCACATAAAAAAAGTTTTGCATCACTCCGGTTCCCAGAACTCCAGGAGACAGACGTTGACTGTGGATATTGGATCATAGACACAGTCCCTTTGACTGATCAGATATGTCCCTAAACCCGCCCAGAGATGTAAATAACCATGCATGAGCAGCGCCCATTAGACGGAGGCGCCCGACAGCCGGTCAGTTCCAGTCATTCCACCAGGAAGGACGTACACGGCTCGTGTTGTCTGTAGTTCAACCGCGCCTAGACGGTCAATACCGCGGTTCGATCGCGTCCGCATTGTTACGTACTTTGTGCCAGGAAGGGCTCTCAACAAGGGAGTGAACCAAAGCGATGTTGTTCGGACATGAAGGAGACGCAGAGAGACAGGAACTGTCGATTACATGTCTCGCTCAGACTGCCCAAGGGTGGCCGCTACTTAAGGGTTATGGCTCGGAGGAACCCTGACAGCAAAGTTGAATAATGCTTTCCGTGCAGCCACAGGACCTCGTGTTACGACTCAAACTGTGCTCAATAGGCTGAATGATGCGCAAGTTCACTCCCGACGTCCGTGGCGAGATCCATCTTCGCTACCATGCAGCGCGGTACAGATGGGCCCAGCAACATGCCGAATGGACCGCTCAGGACTGGCATAACATTCTTTTCACCGATGAGTGTCGCACATACCTTCAACCATACAATCGTCGGAGACGTGTTTGGAGGCATCCCGGTCAGACTGAACGCTTTAGACACACTGTCCAGCGAGTGCAGCAAGGTGGAGGTTCCCTGCTGTTTTGGGGTCGCATTATGTGGGGCCATTATCAAATTTCCGATTCCCTGATGCCACAGGATATGTCCTATCAACTGATCCTTTCATTTACTCACAAGGGGAGGCCGCCAATTGTGAAATTCAGATTCGATTCATACTGCGCATAATAAAAGCTCATGGCCAGAGGTGTAATGTGGCAAAGCACCAAGATGCACTTCTCAGCCGTTGTCGAGAAAATCGAGAGTTAAAAGAAACCGTTGTGGTGAAATACTCTCTACGATGAATAACTTCTGAACAGCGTCGTGGCGCAGCGGTAAGCGCTCGGATTCGTAATGTGAAGGTCGCCGGATCGAATCTCGCGCCATGCAACTTTTTTTTATTATTAGTTTTTTGTAATTCTAATATATATATAAAAGTATTAATGAATTGCTTATGCATGTTGGTGAAGGCGGATCGCTGTCCAATTGTACCCCCTCCATTTTTCCGTTTTTTTTAACAGGGTGTACCAAAGCTCTCCCGTCCGCACTGATTTTCGACGATGTTATAAGTTGCGCTAGGGACCGCATCTACCTTCTTTCGAAGTTAGCAGGCAACTACGCTGTTATGCGGCGGCTCGTTTCGGCCCATTCAACATCTGTCCTTCAAGTGTAACGAGCGAGTAACGGAGTTTATATTTCATACCTGCCACAGCAAATTTGTGTTCGTGGGGTTTCTATTCTAATTCGAACGTTTGACTTGCGCTATACGTATTCGTTTCGGAATACCGTTTCTACGTCTTCCGTTAACTATACGTGGTTAACATTATGAAGACAATAACATTTGTGAAATACAACTTTGTTTGCGGAAAACATAATGATGTTCGAAGACGCCAGTTTTTCCACGACAAACGACTTTCAACAACTTATTGTATGCATAATTGTTGCAACTGATTGCCGGGAATTTTATATATATATATATATATATATATATATATATATATATATATATATATATATATATATATATATATACTCCTGGAAATTGAAATAAGAACACCGTGAATTCATTGTCCCAGGAAGGGGAAACTTTATTGACACATTCCTGGGGTCAGATACATCACATGATCACACTGACAGAACCACAGGCACATAGACACAGGCAACAGAGCATGCACAATGTCGGCACTAGTACAGTGTATATCCACCTTTCGCAGCAATGCAGGCTGCTATTCTCCCATGGAGACGATCGTAGAGATGCTAGATTTAGTCCTGTGGAACGGCTTGCCATGCCATTTCCACCTGGCGCCTCAGTTGGACCAGCGTTCGTGCTGGACGTGCATACCGCGTGAGACGACGCTTCATCCAGTCCCAAACAGATCCGGAGATCTTGCTGGCCAGGGTAGTTGACTTACACCTTCTAGAGCACGTTGGGTGGCACGGGATACATGCGGACGTGCATTGTCCTGTTGGAACAGAAAGTTCCCTTGCCGGTCTAGGAATGGTAGAACGATGGGTTCGATGACGGTTTGGATGTACCGTGCACTATTCAGTGTCCCCTCGACGATCACCAGTGGTGTACGGCCAGTGTAGGAGATCGCTCCCCACACCATGATGCCGGGTGTTGTCCCTGTGTGCCTCGGTCGTATGCAGTCCTGATTGTGGCGCTCACCTGCACGGCGCCAAACACGCATACGACCATCATTGGCACCAAGGCAGAAGCGACTCTCATCGCTGAAGACGACACGTCTCCATTCGTCCCTCCATTCACGCCTGTCGCGACACCACTGGAGGCGGGCTGCACGATGTTGGGGCGTGAGCGGAAGACGGCCTAACGGTGTGCGGGACCGTAGCCCAGCTTCATGGAGACGGTTGCGAATGGTCCTCGCCGATACCCCAGGAGCAACAGTGTCCCTAATTTGCTGGGAAGTGGCGGTGCGGTCGCCTACGGCACTGCGTAGGATCCTACGGTCTTGGCGTGCATCCGTGCGTCGCTGCGGTCCGGTCCCAGGTCGACGGGCACGTGCACCTTCCGCCGACCACTGGCGACAACATCGATGTACTGTGGAGACCTCACGCCCCACGTGTTGAGCAATTCGGCGGTACGTCCACCCGGCCTCCCGCATGCCCACTATACGCCCTCGCTCAAAGTCCGTCAACTGCACATACGGTTCACGTCCACGCTGTCGCGGCATGCTACCAGTGTTAAAGACTGCGATGGAGCTCCGTATGCCACGGCAAACTGGCTGACACTGACGGCGGCGGTGCACAAATGCTGCGCAGCTAGCGCCATTCGACGGCCAACACCGCGGTTCCTGGTGTGTCCGCTGTGCCGTGCGTGTGATCATTGCTTGTACAGCCCTCTCGCAGTGTCCGGAGCAAGTATGGTGGGTCTGACACACCGGTGTCAATGTGTTCTTTTTTCCATTTCCAGGAGTGTATTTGAATTACAAAAAACAAATACTAAAAAAAAAGGTTGCATGGCGCGAGATTCGATCCGGCGACCTTCGGATTACGAACCCGAGCGCTTACCGCTGCGCCACGACGCTGTAAAAAATGGCTCTGAGCACTATGGGACTCAACTGCTGTGGTCATAAGTCCCCTAGAACTTAGAACTACTTAAACCTAACTAACCTAAGGACAGCACACAACACCCAGCCATCACGAGGCAGAGAAAATCCCTGACCCCGCCGGGAATCGAACCCGGGAACCCGGGCGTGGGAAGCGAGAACGCTACCGCACGACCACGAGATGCGGGCACGACGCTGTAGAAAGCTGTTAATCGTAGAGAGTATTTCACCGCAACGGTTTCTTTTAACTGTCGATTTTCTCGACAACGGCTGAGAAGTGCATCTTGGTGCTTTGCCACATTACACCTCTGGCCATGAGCTTTTATTATGCGCAGTATGAATCGAATCTGAATTTCACAATTGGCGGCCTCCCCTTGTCAGACCCTGCCGTAAGTTTCTTTGCTCCCCAATCCGACTCATCAGGCGTTCCCAGCTCTCGCCGTATGAGGATACGTCGAGCATTGTCGAACACTGGGGAGAGACGGCGTCTAGTCCAGTGGCACCTGGTGAGTGGCGCACAGCAGCAGTAGCGTGAGCCGCCACTGTATCCTCTGGTCAGACGAGGAACAGTTGGGTGGTGTGGGGAGGGGGGAGGACAGAAGGACAGGGAACAGAAGGGAACAGGGGGGAGCGAAGGCGGGAGAGCAGGCGAGGAGGGCATCGGAGAACCTGCTCCCGGCCTTGAAGAGGCAACGGGGCGCCGCCGCTCCTGCCTTCTTCCTCGGAATGCCGCCGCAGACGCAGCCGACATGCTCCGACACTCGTCTACAGCTCCACTGGGCAGCGGTAGGCGAGCTGCATCTACCCTTCAGCAACCGTGTGTGGTGGCCCTTTTCCTAAAAGTAATAATAATAATGGGAAAGAGCCAGCGAAACACTAGCACTCAACAGGAAAATCAAAATTGAAGAAATCAAAAAAGAAGAACGCAAAATCACGAGAAAAATTTTAGGAGGAAGACCCACACCAGATGGCTACAGACTACAGAAGAACTCAACAGTAGAAGCATATTCGAACATCGAGAACGATATGAGAAAAAGGCGCCTTAAATTCTTCGGACATTTAGATAGACTCCCTGAAACAAGACTCACCAAGAAAATTCTAGAACACATCAAGACACTTAAAGTCTCGACACCCTGGATGGAAGGAGTCCGAAAAGACCTACAAGCAATTGGCACCACAAACACCACAGACAGAAGCACCTTCCGAAAACACATAGACAATTGGGAAGTAAAGTCAGAAGCGCTAAAACAGCGGACCAGACAAGAATGGTCTGAGGAGAGAAAAGAGGCCCTCTCCAAGAGAATGAAGGAGTACTGGAAGGACAAGAAGAACAAGCCTTCAAAGTCATAAGCTTAACGATTTCCTTTTAGGGAAAAATCCGCCAACAATAACAATAATAATAATGGGAAAGAGATATAAACGGATTGAGTGCCAAATAGGAGGAACAAAGTTAGAACAGGTGGACGGTTTCAAGTACTTAGCATGCATATTCTCACAGGATGGCAACATAGTGAAAGAACTAGAAGCGAGGTATAGCAAAGCTAATGCAGTGAGCGCTCAGCTACGATCTACTGACTTCTGCAAGAAGGAAGTCAGCACCAAGACTAAGTTATCTGTGCACCGTTGAATCTTTCGACCAACTTTGTTGAATGGGAGCGAAAGCTGGGTGGATTCAGGTTACCTTATCAACAAGGTTGAGGTGACGGATATGAAAGTAGCTAGGATGATTGCAGGTACTAGTAGATGGGAACAATGGCAGGAGGGTGTCCACAATGAGGAAATCAAAGAAAAACTGGGAATTAACTCTATAGATGTAGCAGTCAGGGCGAACAGGCTTAGATGGTGGGGTCATGTTACACGCATGGGAGAAGCAAGGTTACCCAAGAGACTCGTGGGTTCAGCAGTAGAGGGTAGGGGGAGTCGGGGTAGACAAAGGAGAAGGTACCTGGATTCGGTTAAGAATGATTTTGAAGTAATAGCCTCATCAGAAGAGGCACCAATGTTAGCACTGAATAGGGGATCATGGAGGAATTTTATAAGGGGGACTATGCTCCAGACTGAACGCTGAAAGGCATAATCAGTCTTAAATGATGATGATGATGATGATGAATAATAATGTCACTTTTGTAGATTTTAAAAAGGCCTACGACTCAATAGACAGAGTATCGCTCTGCAAGACGCTGGAAGAATTCAGCATTGACAGAAAGACAAGAGCAATCATCCGGCAAACATTAACTGACACAGTCTCCAAGACTAAATTTATGGGGGATATCTCGGAACCATTTGAAATCCAAACTGGAGTGCGACAGGGTGGCGGACTTTCACCATTACTCTTTAATATCATTCTTGAAAAAATTATCAGGACATGGGAAAAAGAAGTCAAAGGAATCCAAATTGGCATTACAAAAGATAATAGATTCAGTGTGAAGTGTTTAGCTTTTGCAGATGACCTTGCAATCCTCACAAATAATAGAAAAGAAGCCACTAACGCCATAGAGAAGTTACATGAAATTGCACAAAGAACTGGCCTGCAAATTTCATATGAGAAGTCCCAGTACATAGAAAGAGTGCCACAAGACAAATTGCCTATTGTGACAACCCATGGGAAAATCGTACAAGTACCACATTTTAAGTACCTGGCCCACACCTAAAGGCCAATGAGGAAAGAATAAAAAAACTACAGAAAGCATATAAACTCACGTGGAACTATTATAACAAAAAGTCCATATCCATTAACGCAAAATTGAGGCACTACAACACTGTCGTACTTCCGGAGGCACTGTATGCATCTGAAACAACACAAATAGGTGGGCAAACTAAAATCAAAGAAATAGAGAAACAAGAAAGGAAAATTCTCAGGAAAATTTTTGGCCCGATACAAGAGCAAGGAACCTGGAAGAAGAGACCAACATCAGAATTATACACTCCTGGAAATTGAAATAAGAACACCGTGAATTCATTGTCCCAGGAAGGGGAAACTTTATTGACACATTCCTGGGGTCAGATACATCACATGATCACACTGACAGAACCACAGGCACATAGACACAGGCAACAGAGCATGCACAATGTCGGCACTAGTACAGTGTATATCCACCTTTCGCAGCAATGCAGGCTGCTATTCTCCCATGGAGACGATCGTAGAGATGCTGGATGTAGTCCTGTGGAACGGCTTGCCATGCCATTTCCACCTGGCGCCTGAGTTGGACCAGCGTTCGTGCTGGACGTGCAGACCGCGTGAGACGACGCTTCATCCAGTCCCAAACATGCTCAATGGGGGACAGATCCGGAGATCTTGCTGGCCAGGGTAGTTGACTTACACCTTCTAGAGCACGTTGGGTGGCACGGGATACATGCGGACGTGCATTGTCCTGTTGGAACAGCAAGTTCCCTTGCTAGTCTAGGAATGGTAGAACGATGGGTTCGATGACGGTTTGGATGTACCGTGCACTATTCAGTGTCCCCTCGACGATCACCAGTGGTGTACGGCCAGTGTAGGAGATCGCTCCCCACACCATGATGCCGGGTGTTGTCCCTGTGTGCCTCGGTCGTATGCAGTCCTGATTGTGGCGCTCACCTGCACGGCGCCAAACACGCATACGACCATCATTGGCACCGAGGCAGAAGCGACTCTCATCGCTGAAGACGACACGTCTCCATTCGTCCCTCCATTCACGCCTGTCGCGACACCACTGGAGGCGGGCTGCACGATGTTGGGGCGTGAGCGGAAGACGGCCTAACGGTGTGCGGGACCGTAGCCCAGCTTCATGGAGACGGTTGCGAATGGTCCTCGCCGATACCCCAGGAGCAACAGTGTCCCTAATTTGCTGGGAAGTGGCGGTGCGGTCCCCTACGGCACTGCGTAGGATCCTACGGTCTTGGCGTGCATCCGTGCGTCGCTGCGGTCCGGTCCCAGGTCGACGGGCACGTGCACCTTCCGCCGACCACTGGCGACAACATCGATGTACTGTGGAGACCTCACGCCCCACGTGTTGAGCAATTCGGCGGTACGTCCACCCGGCCTCCCGCATGCCCACTATACGCCCTCGCTCAAAGTCCGTCAACTGCTCATACGGTTCACGTCCACGCTGTCGCGGCATGCTACCAGTGTTAAAAGACTGCGATGGAGCTCTGTATGCCACGGCAAACTGGCTGACACTGACGGCGGCGGTGCACAAATGCTGCGCAGCTAGCGCCATTCGACGGCCAACACCGCAGTTCCTGGTGTGTCCGCTGTGCCGTGCGTGTGATCATTGCTTGTACAGCCCTCTCGCAGTGTCCGGAGCAAGTATGGTGGGTCTGACACACCGGTGTCAATGTGTTCTTTTTTCCATTTCCAGGAGTGTATTAATACACAGATAAGATTACGGATACAATAAGGAAAAGAAGAATGCAGTTCTACGGACATATCCACAGGATGAATGAAAACAGAATTTCAAAGCGAATTCTTAAAGTCATCAACTCAAGCAGGGGAAAAACAAAATGTATAAAAGAAGTAGAAGAGGACCTCAGACAAGCACACATAACAGTAAACGATGCAGAAAATAGAACTGAATTCAGGAACATCGTCAAAAAACATAAATTTGACACCACAACACAGAAGAGACCAGGATGCAAATGGACAGCGGAGCGAAAGAAACAGCACAGTGAACACATGAAGAAAATTTGGGCTCTGAAAAAACATAAACAATCATCATAAAGGAATTCGAGTTCAAACGCTCTCTTTAAATTGGAATAATCGAAAATAATAATAATAATAATGATCTGAATGAGGGCTGAAGGCTGTAGCCCCTCCACGCCCACACCGACCTGGTGATCATGGAAAAAGTTCTACTGTCAGTTCCGTATCTGTTAGTTACTAATCGAGGATGTGGGGCCGTGATGTTATAAGTGCGTCTCGGTAAGATTACCCACTAACATGGTCGCATCGAGGAGATGGTGCACGAAAAGTGAGCAAAGATTAGCGGTTTCAAGGCAGAGGAAAAAACGTGCGAAAGCTAGCTCGAAGGGGAAAAAAAACCTCTGCGCTAGCGGTTTTCTTGCTATCTGTGACAGATCATACGAGGGTGGGGTGGTTGTTAGTTTTGGGTATCGTGCAAAACTTGGGACTGTTTTCATAGGTCGTCGTAAAGAGTGTCAGTCCTTTGGAGGAGGGGTACCGCTGGGCATATAACCCTCCTACCTCCTGCTAATTACGCTTTTCTATATGACCGTGTAGCTAAAGTCCCTAACATGTCGGGAAAAGCCATCTACTCCGAAGAATGCCGGTCGCCGTGGCCGAGCGGTTCTAGGCGCTACAATCCGGACCCGTGCTACTGCTACGGTCGCGGGTTCGAATCCTACCTCGGGCATGGATGTGTGTGGTGTCCTTAGGTTAGTTAAGTTTAAGTAGTTCTAAGTTCTAGGGGACTGATGACGTCAGATGTTAAGTCCCATAGTGCTCAGAGCCATTTGAACCATATTCCGTCAGTGTACGTAAGTGCGAATAACAGAGTAACCATGTAGCTGTATATGTAGGTGTAACTATACAATTTCACCTTGGGTGGGTTCTCATAGCACATGCCCTCATGCTACCAACAAGTGAATACCAGAATGAGATTTTCACTCTGCAGCGGAGTGTGCACTGATATGAAACTTCCTGGCAGATTTAAACTGTGTGCCGGACCGAGACTTTGCCTTTCGCGGGCAAGTGCTCTACCAACTGAGCTACCCAAGCACGACTCACGCCCCGCCTCACAGCTTTACTTCTGCCAGTACCTCGCCTCCTACCTTCCAAACTTTACAGAAGCTCTCCTGCGAACCTTGCAGAACTAGCACTCCTGAAAGAATGCATATTGCGGAGACATGGCTTAGCCACAGCCTAGCGGATGTTTCCAGAATGAGATTTTCACTCTGCAGCGGAGTGTGCGCTGATATGAAACTCCCTGGCAGATTAAAACTGTGTGCCGGACCGACACTCGAACTCTGTCCGGCACACAGTTTTAATCTGCCAGGAAGTTTCAACAAGTGAATAGTTAACAGCTTCAGTGAATGCTGTTTATCTGACACTTGGGCGTGAGTTCTTGGGATTTAGATTGGTTGGTTGGTTTGGGGGAAGGAGACCAGACAGCGTGGTCATCGGTCTCATCGGATTAGGGGAGGACGGGGAGGGAAGTCGGCCGTGCCCTTTCAGAGGAACCATCCCGGCATTTGCCTGGAGTGATTTAGGGAAATCACGGAAAACCTAAATCAGGATGGCCGGACGCGGGATTGAACCGTCGTCCTCCCGAATGCGAGTCCAGTGTCTAACTGGGATTTAGAACCACTGCGCGCCGTACCGTTGACCGCTACGTCGGTATTTTGCCAAACAGAGGCAGGAGTCCTTATTTGCGAAGGCAAAAGTCCACCCGTGACGTCATCCGAGGTGTGGAGCAATTCCCAACGGCGCGTAACTAGACAGGCATCCGCCGGTTTCCGGTTGTGTAGCGCGGCTGACCTCTGCTCGGGAGAAAGGCTTCCAACTCACCTGTCGAGTGACTCAGTTTTCCTAACATATTAAAACCGTAGGTCGAATATTAAGTCAGTCCGATTGGTCGCTTAATGGCACTCTCTCAACGAATTCAGCGCTGTAGACAAACGCAACCAGGTCCTTGACTTTAGGAAGGCATTCTAAAAAGTATTTTCTCTTACAAGGGGAGCCACCATACTGTAAATCAAGGATTTTGATGCGCTTCAAATACGAGGGCTATCCACAAAGTACATTACGCTTTGGAATTAAAAATAAATAAATCATTGGAAATTTTTTTTATTATATACAGATGAAAGCCACACTTAAATACTATTTTTCTACATAGTTGCCATTTAAATTAAGGCACTTATCGTAGCGATGGACGAGCTTGGAAATTCCTTCGTCATAAAATTCGGCCGCCTGCGCTTTCAACCACGTGGTTACCTCTTCTTGAAGCTGTGCGTCGTCATCAGAACGCTGCATAGCCAACCACTTCTTCATTGCTGGGAATAAGTGGAAGTCGCTCGGTGCCAGGTCGGGACTGTACGGCGGATGAGGAAACAACTCCCACTTAAAAGATTTGAGAACTTCACGAGTGGCATTTGCCGTGTGGGCCCGGGCGTTGTCGTGAATCAGCAAGATCTTTGAGCCCAGCTGTCCCCTGCGCTTGTTTTGTATTGCTCTTCTGAGGTTGTGCAGAGTTTGGCAACACTTTTGAGAGTTTATTGTAGTGCCTCTTTCCAGGAAATCCACAAAAATCACACCTTTTCTGTCCCAAAAGACAGTCGCCATCACCTTCCTCGCCGACATTGTCTGCACGCATTTCTTGGCTTTTTGGGGGGAATTTGTGTGCCCCCACTGCATTGACCGCAATTTTGTCTCGCAGTTCACATGCTTAGCCCATGTTTCGTCACCAGTAACGATGCGATCGAGTAATGAGTCGCCATCTTTCTCGTAAGCGTCCCAAAACGTTAACGCTGCAGCCATTCGCTGATTTTTGTGAATCTCTGTCAAGATTTTTGGTATCCATCTTGCACAAAACGTCGTGAACGTTAGTTGGGCCATTTTTAAATTTTATGACCCATTGACGCACTCCACCTTCAGTGATTATGTTGTCCCCATACACTTCACAAAGCTGCCGATAGATTTCTATCGGAGTACAGTTTTTGGCAGTCAGAAACCTTATTACAGCACGCACTTCACACTTCGCGGCATTTTCAATTAACGCTGACATTTCAAACTGTCACAGTAACTCAACGGAGTACAGCACGAACCTCTCACTAGCACGGCAGGATGCCGACAAATTCCCGGCGGGGTCAGGGATTTTCTCTGCCTCGTGATGACTGGGTGTTGGTGATGTCCTTAGGTTAGTTAGGTTTAAGTAGTTCTAAGTTCTAGGGGACTGATGACCATAGATGTTAAGTCCCATAGTGCTCAGAGCCATTTGAACCATTTTGATGCCGACTGAGCGGCGGAATGCCATGCCACCAAGATGGCCGCGCTAGCCCTGCCCCTAACGGACACGAACGAAAACGTAATGTACTTTGTGTATAGCTCTCGTGTATTGTAGAAGCACTTACCGTGAGTACCTGGATATCAGGTTTTTTTTTAGCGACGGGCCTTGGTTTTTGAGAAAATCGATTTTGTGTTCGAATCCTGCTCCCATATGTTTTTTTATGCATGCAAGAGCCGTCCGAAAAATTTGCTCCTAACGGTCAAAAACGAGTAGACCAATTAACTGAGAAATAC
Organism: Schistocerca nitens; assembly: GCF_023898315.1. Taxonomy (NCBI): domain Eukaryota; kingdom Metazoa; phylum Arthropoda; class Insecta; order Orthoptera; family Acrididae; genus Schistocerca; species Schistocerca nitens. The sequence goes on along the minus strand of NC_064623.1, from coordinate 55,371,840 downwards.
AGAAATGTAGTCGTGTCCTGCACGAAATCCGGGAAGTTCACGAAACTGATGTACGACGAATTTTTGCGTTCTGTAATTCTTCCGTATGTCGGACAGAAAAATACTTTATACGATCATGTATTCACTGATGAAAGGAAAGCGAGCACCTGTACCCTAAAAGTGCTCCCACCAAAGTTCACTCCTTATTGCCAGCCCTGCGATGTTTATTTTTACCGACAGCTGAAAATCTTCACGAAAATTATTCAGAATGCTCCCGACTTGATGAAAGACAATAGACAGATCGCTTCTAGGGAAGATTCGATAAAAGTACATTTGCTAACCCTACATCAATTCAGCGCACCTAATGTTGAAAGCATGATTAGATACGCATGGTTCGCATCGGAATTAGCGGCTGAAAGTCAAATCTTTCTGAATTCAAAAGAATTGTGTTTCCCGGTATCGCTCATGAAGAAACCGTGCGCCTGCAAGACGGTTGCTTTCATAAAATGCGCGTGGCGCTGCCAAAATTTGTGCTTCGGTTGTTTCTATGATAAGTATCACCCACAATATTGTTCTGGCACACCAAGCAATGTGGACGATGAAAAATAAGATTTTGTAATATTGTATGACAGAAAAAATTAATAACTGAATATATCTTTATAATTTCGCACACCTTACATTGTTTGTTGATATTCTGTGGAATAAAATTGAAAAATTCGGTCGATTTTGAAAAAAAAAAGACATAAGTACAAAGACCAGGATTCGAAACGGTACCTCCAGCGCGGTAGCTGTGAACCTCAACCGCTGCTCTATGCTGACTTACTCGGAATATATGTAATGTTACGGGTATACGAAGCGCGCAATGAACTTAAAAATCGATTTTCTCAAAAACTAAGGCCCGTCGCTAAAAAGCCGGATATCCAGGTACTCAGGGTAAATGCCTCTACAACATATTTGAAGCGCATCAAAATCCGTGATTTACAGTTTGGAGGGTCTCCTTGTTAGTGAAAAAGACTGCGAGCTTAACGATTATCGGGCCATATTTGTGACTGGACTGAGGACTTCCCAGAGTATAGACTCGGCACGCTGGTCTAAGCAAGACGAAATTGGCAAATGTATAGGAAATGTGCAGAAGAATGGACAAGAAACTTGAGGAAGTGGTAGATGACGATCAGTTAAGCTTTAGGAAAGGTAAAGGCACAAGAGATCCAATTTTGTCGTTGCCGTTGATAATGGAAGCAAAAAAAAAAAAAAAAAAAAAAAAAAAGTTCAAATGGCTCTGAGCACTATGGGACTTAACATCTTAGGTCATCAGTCCCCTAGAACTTAGAACTACTTAAACCTAACTAACCTAAGGACATCACACACATCCATGCCCGAGGCAGGATTCGAACCTGCGACCGTAGCAGTCCCGCGGTTCCGGACTGTAGCGCCCAGAACCGCACGGCCACCGTGGCCGGCAATGGAAGCAAGACTGAAGAAAAATCAAGACACGTTCATAGGATTGACTGACCTGGAAAAGGCGTTCGACAATGTAGAATGGTGCAAGATGTTCGAAATTCTGAGAAAAATAGGGGTAAGCCTTAGAGAGAGACGGGTAATATACCGTATGTACAACAGCCAAGAGGGAATAATAATAATGGACTACCAAGAATAAAGTGATCGGATTAAAACGGGTGTAAGACCGGGAAGTGATCTTTCGCCCCTACTGTGCAATCTGTACATCGTAGAAGCAACGATCGAAATAAGAGTAAGGTTAAAGAGTGGAATTAAAATTCAGGGTGAAAGGATATCAATGATACGATTTGCTGACAACATGCTATCCTGAGTGGAAGCAAAGGAGAATAACGTGATATGCTGAATATAATCAACAGTTTAATGAGTACAGAATATGGTTTGAGAGCAAATCGAAGAAGATGTTCGAAATTCTGAGAAAAATAGGAGTAAGTTATAGGGAGAGACGGCTAATATACAACATGTACAAGAGCCAAGAGGGAATAATAAGAGTGGACGACCAAGAACGAAGTACTCGGATTAAAAAGGCTGTAAGAAAGGGACGTGGTCTTTCGCCCCCTACTGTCCAATCTGCTCATCAAAGAAGCAATGATGGAAATAAAAGAAAAGTTCAGGAGTGGTTTTAAAATTGAATGTGAAAGGATATCAGTGATACGATTCGCTGATGACATTGCTATCTTGCGTGAAAGTGAAGAAGATTTTCATGATATACTGAATGGAATGAACAGTCTAATGAATACAGAGTATGGATTGAGAGTAAATCGAAAAAAGACTAAAGTAATGAGAAGTAGCCGAAATGAGCACAGCGAGAAACTTAACATCAGGATTGAAGGTCACGAAGTAGATGAAGTTCAGGAATTCTACTACCTACGCAGTAAAATAACCAATGACGGACGGAGCAAGGAGGACATCAAAATCAGACTAGCACTGGCAAAATGGGCATTCCTGGCCGAGAGAAGTCTACTAGTATCAAACATAGGCCCTGATTTGAGGTCGACATTTGTGAGAATTTGGGCACAGCATTGTATGGGACTGAAACATGGAGTGTGGGAAAACCGAAAAAGGAGAGAATCGAAGCATTTGAGATGTCACGCTACAAACGAATGTTGAAAATCAGGTGGACCGATAAAATCAGGAATGAGGAGGTTCTGCACAGAATCGGGGAGGTGAGAAATATGTGGAAAATACTGACAAGGAGAAGGGACAGGATGATATGACATCTGTTAAGACAGGAGGGAATGACTTCAATGGTACTAGAGGCAAAATCTGTTAAGGAAGCCTGAGATTGGCATACACCCAGCAAATAACTGAGGACGTAGGTTGCAAATGCTGCTCTGAGACGAAGAGGATGTCACGGGAGAGGAATTCGTGACGGGCCGCATCAAGCCTGTCAGAAGACTGATGGCCCAAAAAGGTAACATTTAGGGTGCCATAAGGGACACTTGTAGGCCAGAGTGTCTTTGGAAATTCCCTTTACAAAATTCTAGGACCTGTAGAGGGAGGGAGTACATAATATTCTGAATAGGAACCCAAGGAAATACAGGGAGCGAAAGGCTGTTTACAATTTGTACAGAAGCCAGATGACAAGTTATAGGAGTCGAGGGGCATGAAAGGGAAGCAGTGGTTGGGAAGGGAATGAGACAGGGTTGTAGCCTATCCCCGATGTTATTCAATGTGTATATTGAACAAGCAGTAACGGAAACAAAAGCAAAATTCGGAGTAGGAATTAAAATCCATGGAGAAGAAATAAAAACTGTGAGGTTTGCCAATGACATTATAATTGTTTCGAAGACAGCAAAAGACCTGGAAGAGCAGTTGAATGGAATGGACAGTGTCTTGAAAGGAGGATATAAGATGAACATCAACAAAAGCAAAACGAGTATAACGGAATGTAGTCGAATTAAATCGGATGATGCTGAGGGAATTAGGAAATGAGACACTTAAAGTAGTAAATGAGTTTTGTTATTTGGGAAGCAAAATAATTGATGATGGTCGAAGTAGAGAGGATATAAAATGTAGACTGGCAATGGCAAGGACAGCGTTTCTGAAGAAGAGAAATTTGTTAACATCGAGTATAGATTTAAGTGTCGAGAAGTCGTTTCTGAAAGAATTTGTATGGAGTGTAGCCATGTATGGAAGTGAAACGTGGACGATAAATAGTGTAGACCAGAAGAGAATAGAAGCTTTCGAAATGTGGTGCTACAGAAGAATGGTGAAGATGAGTAGATCGTATAACCAATGAGAAGGTATTGAACAGAATTGGGGAGAAGAGAAATTTGTGGCACAGCTTGACTAGAAGAAGGGATCGGTTGGTAGGACATGTTCTGAGGCATCAAGGGATCACCAAATTAGTATTGGAGGGCAGTGTGGAGGGTAAAAATCGTAGGGGGAGACCAAGAGATGAATATACTACGCAGATTCAGAAAGATGTAGGTTGCAGTAGGTACTTGGAGATGAAGAAGCTTGCACAGGATAGAGTAGCAATCAGTCTCTGGACTGAAGACCACAACAACAAACAGGAACCCAAGTCCAGAAACGTACCGTTTCCGTAGTATGACGTTTTCAATTCCGATGTGTGACGCGTTCACGTTTGCTGAGGTGGTCCAAGCGCGTGGTCGCTGCGTTCGCCGGATTTAGCTCGTGTGTACTACTTCTTGCGGGTCGCATGCAAAGTTTAGTTTACGAGGCTCTTGTAGAGACAGAGGAAGATCTGCTGGCACGAGTTCTGGTCGCTGAACTAGAAATGGAAGAGACACCGGGTGGAATGGAGAGTGTGTACCAGAACGTGTTTCGTAAGTAGAATGCCTGTAACAACGTTGGTGGTCTCCACATCGAGCCGCTGTTGTAATGCGTCACTACTGTTCTGTATGTACAGTGTACTGGGTTCTTTTTTGTTTTGTATGTAAATAGGTAACGATTAAGCGTAAATTCAGGCAAGTGTTCAAATGGTTCAATTGGCTCTGAGCACTATGGGACTTTTACATCTGAGGTCATCAGTCCCCTAGAACTTAGAACTACTTAAACCTAACTAACCCAAGGACATGACACACATCCATGCCCGAGGCAGGATTCGAACCTGGGGACGTAGCGGTCGCGCGGCTCCAGACTGTAGCGCCTAGAACCGCTAGGCCACTCCGGCCGGCCAGACAACTGTGCTCAAGTGATAAATGGTTGTTTTGTTGAGTTTCCTTTCGAATTGTTACCTATAATTGTACTGTGTTACGCCTAATTCATTTCCTCAAGCAGATAACTTAACCATCTGAATTGAAACCGTCGTAGTTCCTGTTCAAAATATTATGTACTCACTCCCCTTTGCAAGTCGTAGAAGTTTGTAACTGAAATTCCCGAACAGACTGTGTAAATCGTCTAGTGCGATATCCTCGGAAGCTCGTCGAGACTGCAGTGAAATGATCGTATGGCATTAGTGGCCGGGAGACCCGCCTCTAGGGCTCTTCAGTCGCCCACTGCAGGTCTTAATAGTTCACGCCACTTCTGCGACTTGGGCGCATTTCTGATAAATCTACACTACTGGCCATTAAAATTGCTACACCACGAAGATGAGGTGCTACAGACGCGAAATTTAACCGACAGGAAGAAGATGCTGTGATAAGCAAATGATTAGCTTTTCAGAGCATTCACACAAAGTTGGCGCCGGTGGCAACACCTACAACGTGCTGACACGAGCAAAATTTCCTAACCGATTTCTCATACACAAACAGCAGTTGACCGGCGTTGCCTGGTGAAACCTTGTTGTGATGCCTCGTGTATGGGGGAGAAATGCGTACCATCACGTTTCCGACTTTGATAAAGGTCGGATTGTAGCCTATAGCGATTGCGGTTTATCGTATCGCGACATTGCTGCTCGCGTAGAGCGAGATCCAATGACTGTTAGCAGAATATGGAATCGGTGGGTTCAGGAGGGTAATACGGAACGCCGTGCTGGACCCCAACGGCGTCGTATCACTAGCAGTCGAGATGACAGGGATCTTTTCCGAATGACTGTAACGGATCGTGCAGCCACGTCTCGATCCCTGAGTCAACAGATGGGGACGTTTGCACGACAACAACTATCTGCACCAACAGTTCGGCGACGTTTGCTGCAGCATGGACCATCAGCTCGGAGACCATGGCTGCAGTTACCATTGACGCTACATCACAGAGAGGAGCTCCTGCGATGGTGTACTCAACGACGAAACTGGTTGCACGAATGGCAAAACGTCATTTTTTCGGACGAATCCAGGTTCTGTTTACAGCATCATGACGGTCGCATCCGCGTTTCGCGACATCGCGGTGAACGCACATTGGAAACATGTATTCGTCATCGCCATAGTGGCGTATCACCTGGCGTGATGGTATGGGGTGCCATTGGTTACACGTCTCGGTCACCTCTTGTTCGCATTGACGGTACTTTGAACAGTGGACGTTACATTTCAGATGTGTTACGACCCGTGGTTCTACCCTTTATTCGATCCCTGCGAAACCCTACATTTCAGCAGGATAATGCACGACCGCATGTTGCAGGTCCTGTACGGGCCTTTCTGGATAGAGAAAATGTTCGACTGCTGCCTTGGCCAGCACATTCTCATCTCTCACCAATTGAAAACGTCTGGTCAATGCTGGCCGAGCAACTGGCTCGTCACAATACGCCACTCACTACTCTTGATGACCTGTGGTATCGTGTTGAAGCTGCATGGGAAGCTGTACCTGTACACGCCATCCAAGCTCTGTTTGACTCAATTCCAAGGCTTATCATGGCCGTTATTACGGCCAGAGGTGGTTGTTCTGGGTACTGATTTCTCAGGATCTATGCACCCAAATTGCGTGAAAAGGTAATCACATGTCAGTTCTAGTATAATATATTTGTCCAATGAATACCCGTTTATCATCTGCACTTCTTATTGGTGTAGCAATTTTAATGGCCAATAGTGTATGTATCTAATGGATTTCCGACACACTGTAGGAAAAAAATGGACAGAGTGCAGAGAATAATATTTGCGATATAAAATCTTATAAACAGACATCTAGAACATTTATACGGGATGAACATTAATAAAACCGATAAACCGCAAGACTCATTCCTGACGGAGCGAGGTGACACAGTGGGTAGCACACTGGACTCGCACACGGGAAGACGACGGTTCAAACCAGCATCGGACCATCTTGATATAGGTTTTTCGTTATTTCCCCAACTCGCTTCAGGCAAATGCCGGAATAGTTCCTTTGAAAGGGTGCGGCCGGCTTCCATCCAGATTCTTCCCTAATCCGATGGGACAGATAACCTCGCTGTTTGGTCCCCTCACTGAATTTACCAACCAACCAGCGGATATCTGACTGCAAGTAGAGGAAGACGTGTCCGGAAATGCATCGCTGCCACGGTAGATGGTGCTGGCGAATGAAAGTTCCATTGGCCACAAGTTGTGTGTTGCAGGCTGTGTGATTGACGCAGCAGAATGGTCCTGTATTCATGTCTGGAACCAGCCGAGGTGGTGTCTGCGTACGACCAAACATGGAAATGGTCGAGAGGCAGCAGGGCTATACCAAAACAAGTTCCCTCACAGACACCAACCTCATCACAGAATGTTTCAAGCTCTTTTTGGGCGTTTGTGTCATCATGAGTTCTTTCAAACAGACGAACGTGCAGGGAGGCGGCGGAATGTATATACACCAGATTTGGAGGACCGGTTTCTACAGGACATTGACACGAACACAAGTACAAGCTCCAGGCAAGTGGTCCGCCAACGTGGTAAAGGCCAAAGTATGATTATGTGTCTCCTCCATAACAACCGCTACTATCTATCACCAGCAGTCCCATGGAGTCAACTTTGAGCATCTGTTATGATGTGGATGCGATGCAGCTCTTTACTGTGTTCCGGGATGATTTGTTGTCGTTGCACGCACAGCGTCCATTGAAGAGCACATCTTCATAGCGACCTTTTTTCCTCCATTTCCAGTCAGGGATACGTCCCCGCAGCCCGTCGGTTTTACTACTGTTCGCCCTGTTCAAGCTTTCTCGGCAGATATGTTGTAAATAGTTTTCACGGATTTTCCGCCGGATGTTTTTATACAACTTCAATAATATTTCCAAGGAGAAACTGTCGGTCAGTTGAACCCAGCCACCAGCAAGGTTCAACCACCTGAAGATGTCGATCAGTAATAATGAATGGTCAGTCGTACCTAGCCACCAACAAGGTTCAACCACCTGAAGGCGTCGGGCAGTTGCGCCGAGGAAGTATTGTGGAATTTGCCCCGTGTCATCCGGCGACAAACGCGTGAAGACTATTTACAATGTTCACCCTGTATAACCTATCATCTTTGGAGTCGCCAGCAGGAAGTCTTCTGGTCTAGCATTGTATGATCCTTTCGAGCATTGTTCTGTGATGTGTCTGATGGTGTGTGGTTCTTTGCAGTCACAAACTAGGGTTGTTTGCTTACCACTTCTCTGTAAAAAATATGCGCTTCATCCGTCTTTGAGGTGATAAGTCGAATCCAGGCGGTTTTTTGGTGATACACAGCATATTATTAGTTTGTTGTCCAGTTCATTCATAAGTCCATGCATTAATAAGGATGAACTCATCTTCCACAGCGACCACCGCTGATATATTTTGGTGGTGTGTGGATCGGTTATAGTTTGCTTCGCCGACATCATGATGGACTGGTAGATTTTTATCATCCATGATCTTTTTGCACTCGTTCGTGAGAGCATTTATGCGACGAAGTGGAGAGGGTGGAATTGGCATAGTACATGCAACCGTTCTGTAGGGATTGGTTTAATAACATCAGCAGTCATTTTTATGGCGTTATTTAGGTGGACATCTATCTTTTGTGCATATGGGCTGTTCAGCCAAACAGGGGCACAACATTCCGCGGTTGTGGAGACAAGAGCCATAGCAGAAGAACGTGGGATGGATGCTGATGCTGCCCAGGTTGTACCACATAGTTTTTGAATGGTGTTGTTTCTTGTTTTCAGTTTTTCGGCTGTTTGTATCAGACATTTTCTGAAAGACAGTGTTCTATCAGCGGTTTTCTTCCGGCAAGTTTGTTGTTCAGGTGGAAGCAGGAAAACATCGTTTTGGTGGCGATGGGTGGAGTCTCCATTTCGAAAATACGAGGCGTGTTTTTTAAGTAAGTACCGTTTTGAAATTAAAAAAAAAGACGTGCTAAGATATCTCAATAATTTTATTTTTACATGAAAGCCTGTACCTTAATCTACACACTGACGCCATTACAGTCTGATTCTTCCTTGTTTACGTTGTGTACTGAGTGTTTAAGATGTCTCCGATAATCGTGAGTCCCGCCGACTGTGATGTACGGGCTGCTAGAAGATTTCTCAGTGCTAAAGGCCTAAGAGCGATCGATATTCAACGTGAGATCTGTGCAGTTTACGGAGAAAGCATTATGAGTGATGGAATGGTAAGACAGTGGGTGAGAGCATTTAAAGATGGCCGCACAAATGTGTATGATGAACAACGGAGTGAGCGTCCTTCGTTCGTTAATGAAAGTTTGGTGCAGGAAGTGGACAATAAGGTGAGGGAAAACAGACGCTTTACAATTTCTTCCTTGCGGGATGACTTTCCTAATGTTTCTCGTAGTGTTTTGTATGGCATTTTGACCGAGCACTTGAATTACCGAAAATTGTGCGCACGTTCAGTACCGAAAATGTTGGCGGATGTGCACAAAACCAAACGTTTAGACAGTGCATTGACTTTCCTTGATGGTACCACAACGACGGTGATGATTTCTTAAGCCAAACTGTTACGGGCGATGAAACATGGGTGGCCTACGTCACACCAGAATCAAAGCAACAGTCCATGGAAGTTGAGCAAGGGCATCGTTTTGCTGCAAGACAATTCCCGTCCGCATGTGGCGAATCAGACCAAAGATGTCATCACATCTTTTCGATGGGAAACTCTAGATCATCCTCCGTACAGCCCCGTTCTTGCGCCCAGTGACTACCATCTGTTCCTGCACTTGAAGAAACACCTGGGCGGTCAGCGTCTTCAAGACGATGGCCAAGTCAAAACAGTAGTGATGCAGTTGTTAACAAGTCAGGCGGCAGACTCCTACGAGGAGGGTACTCAAAAACTGGTACAACGTTACGTCAAGGGCCTCAGTATGGACGGAAATTCTGTAGAAAAGTAGATGAAGGTACAGGCTTCCATGTAAAAATAAAATTATTGAGATATCTTAGCACATCTTTTTTTTTTATTTCAAAACGTGTAAGTAGGCTGTTTAGGTTTTTTTATTGGTAACGCCACCTCTGTATGAAAATCACTGGCTGTGCTGTGTGCAGTCTGTGGCCAGTTTGCATTGTTGTAATACTCGCCATTGTAGTGTCAGGCAGCTGGCTGCGAACAGCGCGTAGCGTTGGGCAGTTGGAGGTGAGCCGCCAGCAGTGGTGGATGTGGGGAGAGAGATGGCGGAGTTTTGAAATTTGTCATGAACTGCTATATTTATATATGATGATATCAAGGTAAATACATTGTTTGTTCTCTATTAATATCTTTCATTTGCTAACTATCCCTATCAGTAGTTAGTGCCTTCCATAGTTTGAATCTTTTATTTAGCTGGCAGTAGTGGCGCTTGCTGTATTGCAGTAGTGGGAGTAACCAAGATTTTTGTGAGGTAAGTGATTTGTGAAAAGTACAGGTTAATGTTAGTCAGGGCCGTTCTCTTGTAGAGATTATTGAAAGTCAGATTGCGTTGCGCTAACAAAATATTGTGTGTCAGTTTAAGCACAGTCTTGTAAAATTGTTAAAAAGGGGACGTTTCAAAAGGTACTTACTTAAAAACACGCCTCGCATTTTCTCACCACATCTAAGTCCTCCATCAAAATTTCTTATGACTCTTGAATTTAGGTACAGCTTGTTGTATGTACCTAGTCAGTGGCAAAACCAAATTCCTTGATTTGGTTTTTGACAAATCTGCAATGTGCGAGATGAAGAGAAGTGGAGCAAGAACTGATTCCTGTGGTGGACCGTTTTTTAATTATCTTGGAGAACTGACCACTTAAAAAAGTCGATCGTTCAGCATACTGCGATCTCACAAGCGTTTGGTTTGCAAGATATATGTAGAGAAGTAGAGTAGTTTGTATATCACACTTTCCCTCCACACCATGCCATACGCCTCTGATAAATGAATGAATGCAGCTGCGGTTTTCAGTTTTCTTTGAAATCCTGCATCATCATCATCATCATCATCATCATTGGGTTGTTTGCCTTGCGGCAGGTTTTGACTGCATAGCCTCCATGCATCTCTGTCATCCGCGTTTTTCTTCATTTTTGGTACCCTCCTTGTGGCCTGCTGACATCATCCAGCATCTGGAACCTTCTTCTACCCATCCCTCTCTTTTCCGGAACGAAACCTTCAGTTGCCTCTACTAGAAGACAATCTCTTCTTAGATTGTGGCCCATCCAGTTTAGTTTCCTGTTCTACACCTTAGCATCCTCCTCCGTTCTTCTCCAACTCTCCTCAGTACTTCTTCATTCCTGACTTTACCAGTCCAGCTGATCTTCTCCATTCTACGTCATATCCACATTTCCCAAGCTTCAGTTCTCTTCTCATCATGCTTTCTCAAAGTCCACGTTTCTGCTCCATTCCGTGTTTAAAAAACTGCTTTTGAAATGCCTCTTTCGCCAGAGCCATTCTCGCTTTGATATCTTGTTGGCAATTCATATCTTCTGTAATCCAACTTCCCAAATACTTGAATGCTCTTACCTGTTCAATGATTTCTGACCCCACCTTGATGTTCACTTTTCTTTTCTTTAGGTCTATGACCATGCTTTTGATTTTATTTTTATTAATTTTCATACCATGTGCTGCATAGGCTTCATTTAGCATTTGAGTCAGCGTCTCTTGATTTTCTGTGAGGATCGCCATGTTATCTGCAAATCTTATACATTCAATTTTCCGCCCTGCTATCCCGATGCCTCTTGCCCTATCCAAACGGCTTTCCAGTACTTCCAGCAGATAGATGTTAAATAAGATCGGCGAGAGACAATGGCCCTCTCTAACACCTCTCCCAATCTTGCTGTCTTCAGAGATCCCATTTCCTATTCGTACCTAAGCTTTCTGATTTAGGTACAGATTTGCGATCAATCTTCTCTCCTCCCACTTTACCCCCTTCTTTTTCAACATATCTAACGGCTTATCCCACTGCTTTTTATCAAAGACCTTTTCGAGTTGTGTGAAGACAGCATACACTTCTTTGCCCTTTTCTATGTATCTTTCGCCGATGGTTCTTGGAAGTCCAATGGCATCTCTTATTTCTTTCCCCTTATGAAACCATATTGTTCTTCACCGAGTGTTTCTTCCAGCGTTCCATATAGCCTCCTATTCAGAATACGAAGAACTACTTTTCCTGCCTGCGATATTGTCGTGTGGTATTCACACTTTTTGGGATCGTTAGTCTTTGCGATTGGGACTATTATACTTACGAGAAAATCTTCTGGCCATTCCCCTTTGTCATAGATGTAGTTGCAAAGACAGGTCAACTCATTTTCGCCTGTTTCATTTAAACTCTTTAAGATTTCTGCCGAAATGTCATCTACACCACACACTTTGTTGTTTTTAAGTTCTAAAAAATGGTTCAAATGGCTCTGAGCACTATGGGACTCAACTGCTGAGGTCATTAGTCCCCTAGGACTTAGAACTAGTTAAACCTAACTAACCTAAGGACATCACAAACATCCATGCCCGAGGCAGGATTCGAACCTGCGAACGTAGCGGTCTTGCGGTTCCAGACTGCAGCGCCTTTAACCGCACGGCCACTTCGGCCGGCTTTTAAGTTCGCCCAATGCCTTATTTACCTCTGAACCTAGGGTAAAATCTACTTTTTCACCTTCATTTACTGATTCTTCCTTCTCAATCTGCAGATTGGGAGGTCTTTGATCCGCTTCATAGAGAGTTTCAATATATTCTTTCCATCTATTCTGAACAGCGTGCGGGTCACTTAAAAGAGTTCCATCTTTACCATCTATCTACATATTTATTTTGTTCTTCCATCACTGAAATACTATTTCGTTGGCTACTCGATACATCTTTTCGTACTTGCCCTCTTTCGCCAGTGTCTCAATTTCTGAGCAGATTTCTCTCCTTAATTTTTCCCTGGCCTGATCAGTTACTCTTCTCAGATCATTGTTCTGTATTGCCTTTCCCCTTCATCAGTTTATGCGTTTTTCCATTTTCTCCCTCCTGCCATCTTCAAGATCATGTCATAGGTAACGCATGGTTTCCTTCACCGCTTGCACTTCACCAGACCAACATCTTTACTGGTTACTTTCAGGGGGTGTCTGAACTGATTACACTGTTCATTTATGCCTTCTGTCTTTTCTCTAATTTTCCAATTGCCTCGGAAATCTTCTTCAAGCCTTTTGGTTATTCCTTTTTCCTTTAGAGCATCCAAGGTAAACTTCTCTCTCAGTTTACCTACCAAACATTCTTTTCAATCTAACCGGCACATCTGCTACAACCAAGTGGTGGTCAGAGTTAAAATCTGCTCCTTGGAAAGCCTTGGCATTTTTCACGCATGTCCGGAATCTACTCTGTATTACACTACTGGCCATTAAAATTGCTACACCAAGAAGAAATGCAGATGATAAACGGGTATTCATTGGACAAATATATTATACTAGAACTGACATGTAATTACATTTTCACGCAATTTGGGTGCATAGATCCTGAGAAATCAGTGCCCAGAACAACCACCTCTGGCCGTAATAACGGCCTTGATACGCCTGGGCATTGAGTCAAACAGAGCTTGGATGGCGTGTACAGTACAGCTGTCCATGCAGCTTCAACACGATACTACAGTTCATCAAGAGTAGTGACTGGCGTATTGTGACGAGCCAGTTGCTCGGCCACCATTGACCAGACGTTTTCAACTGGTGAGAGATCTGGAGAATGTGCTGGCCAGGGCAGCAGTCGAACAGTAAAACCTCCCACAAATGACATTTTCAATCAAGAACAACTTTGTGATGCAGACACAAATCTGCTAATGTTTGAAGGAGGTTATGTTGAGGTCCAAGCTAACTGCCTGACTTCTGCGATCTGTTCCTGACCGCTACTTACCGTTGTCGTCGGTGGGATTAGCCGAGCGGTCTAAGGCGCTGCAGTCATAGACTGTGCGGCTGGTCCCGACGAAGGTTCGAGTCCTCCCACGGGCATGGGTGTGTTTGTGTCTGTCCTTAGGATAATTTAGGTCAAGTAGTGTGTAAGCTTAGGGACTGATGACCTTAGCAGCTAAGTCCCATAAGATTTCACACACATTTGAACATTTTTCTTACCGTTGTCGCCACCTATCGGCAAACGGCGGAAGCAAAGTTGTACACCTTGTATCTTCACATTTGTTGCTTTTGTTCTGTTAAGAGCGCAGGCCAATTTCCTAGTGTTCGGATGTATGGGGGCAAAAATAGTGGTGGGAGACTAGTGCCTGACTGCAATAAGCACGTTTAGCTGGGTATAGGTTACGGGTAGTTATGCATGGCGAGGTGCATTGAACCAGTGTTCAGACTGCAAACAACAAAAAATGGTTCAAATGGCTCTGAGCACTATGGGACTCAACTGCTGAGGTCATAAGTCCCCTAGAACTTAGAACTACTTAAACCTAACTAACCTAAGGACATCACAAACATCCATGCCCGAGGCAGGATTCGAACCTGCGACCGTAGCGGTCTTGCGGTTCCAGACTGCAGCGCCTTTAACCGCACGGCCACTTCGGCCGGCCTGCAAACAACAACAAGCAGTTTATTTTACTGGGCTTTAGCAGCCCGACCCTCGATAACTTAAAGGAGAGCGATATGTAGTAATCTGAAAGCTTGATTAATACACACAGATTTGTACACAGGTTCGCCCGTGATAAACTGATAAGTGCTTAGGAGCCGTCTGAGGTGCGGGACGACGACAGTGGAGGAAACAAGAGCTCTGTTTTGTCCTTGGGACTACGGGTCATTTCAGGGTCTTCTTGCTGGCACACTTCGCGGAACTTGCGCCGGCGTAAGCAGTACTACGTTGCTGAGGCTCACATGCGAGGCCGTTAAGGGGTCGCTTTTCGACGGAAATCTTGGGAGGCAGTGCTGGTTGTTTTGGTCTTACATTGAGTCAGTGTGTCGGGTGACGCTGTGATCGTGTCTGCATCTAAATCTATTCTCCGGAAGCCACCATTTGGAGTGTGGCGTAGGGTCCTATGTGTACCACTGTTACTGGTTCTCTTTCCTACTCCAGACGCGAATAGTTCGGGACAAGAAAGATTGTTGATATACTTTCCGGGATGTGAGGTCGTGGTCCAAGAACTTTTCTGCTCCTTACGTTTCGTCCAGAACTGCGCTGGACTTCCTCAGAGGCGCTGCTCCGCTGAGTCTTGCCGACTGACTGGTCGGGTGTCTGAGAGCGACTTACATATTGTGAGAAAGGGGGGCGTGGTTCAGGTGACACGTGATGGGCAGTGATAATCCATAGCAAAGATAAGGTTGACTATCGATTACCACCTTGTCCAAGATAAAAATTGTTAGCAATTTTGTAGAGCCACTGTCCATATATCGCTAAGTTTCATAGCCTCCTCTTTTCCTATTAAAATTATCGTGATGTTTATAAATTTCGATAGCTTCTCTATATAGCCGTGGATAGTAATTTAACTTTGTAGATAAAACTTCGGTATCCGAAAACTTCACTTGGTGGTTGCCTGGTTGAAGAGCATGTTCCGCTACAGCTGACTTTTCTATTTTTCCAAGTCGACAAAGACTTTTATGCTCTTTCAGTCGCGTGTTTACGCTTCTTTTGGTAGTACCAATGTAAACTTTACCACAGGTACATGGAATTTTATACACACCACATGTCGACAGGGGAGGGCGTTTATCCTTCACAGATCGTAGTACTTGACGTATTTTCTTTGTTGGTTTAAAGATCGGTTTTATGTCATGTTTTCGTAAAATCTTACCGATCCGATCTGTTACTTTTTTAATAAAATGGAGAACTACTGTATTTTTCTGTCGTTGTGGTTCATTCTTATCTTTTGGGTTTCTGTTCCTTGGACGCAAAATTCTATTTATCTCCTTCCTGAACCACGCCCCCCTTTCTCACAATATATAAGTCGCTCTCAGACACCCGACCAGTCAGTCGGCAAGACTCAGCGGAGCAGCGCCTCTGAGGAAGTCCAGCGCAGTTCTGGACGAAACGTAAGGAGCAGAAAAGTTCTTGGACCACCACCTCACATCCCGGAAAGTATATCAACAGCCATGTCACCCGGTCGTGAAAGCCTTCATTCTACAACTAGAAAGATTGTTGGTAACCTTCCGTGTGAGTTAAAGTGTGTCTACTTTTGCCTCCCACGATAATTTCGCGAGATGTACCGGTTTATTTTCTGGCCGGCCGGGGTGGCCGAGCGGTTCTAGGCGTTACAGTCTGGTACCGCGCGACCGCTACGGTCGCAGGTTCGAATCCTGCCTCGGGCATGGATGTGTGTGATGTCCTTAGGTTAGTTAGGTTTAAGTAATTCTAAGTTCTAGGGGGCCTGATGACCTCAGCAGTTAAGTCCCATAGTGCTCAGAGCCATTTTTCATTTTCTGGAGACCGTAACGTGCAGCTGTAATGAATACCACGAGCTGCATTATCCAGCACAGTGCGGTCTCAGTAGAATTTATTAGAGAAGATCGTCCGCCGCCGGTAGCTGAGCGGTCAGCGCGACAGAACGTCAATCCTAAGGACCCGGGTTCGATTCCCGGCTGGGTCGGAGATTTTCTCCGCTCAGGGACTGGGTGTTGTGTTGTCCTAATCATCATCATTTCATACCCATCGACGCGCAAGTCTCCGAAGTGGCATCAAATGGAAAGACTTGCACCCGCGAACGGTCTATCCGACATTAGAGAAGATCGATTTCTGTCTGGGATCAGACCATCATTGGGTCCACATAATGTATCAGCTATGTAGTTGCCTAATTTTTACTCCAGTGACGCAAATGCATAGCTGAGATGTCGTTTGGACTCGATGGCGATCTGATCCTGGACAGAATTCGATCGTCCCTAACAAAATACACTCCTGGAAATTGAAATAAGAACACCGTGAATTCATTGTCCCAGGAAGGGGAAACTTTATTGACACATTCCTGGGGTCAGATACATCACATGATCACACTGACAGAACCACAGGCACATAGACACAGGCAACAGAGCATGCACAATGTCGGCACTAGTACAGTGTATATCCACCTTTCGCAGCAATGCAGGCTGCTATTCTCCCATGGAGACGATCGTAGAGATACTGGATGTAGTCCTGTGGAACGGCTTGCCATGCCATTTCCACCTGGCGCCTCAGTTGGACCAGCGTTCGTGCTGGACGTGCAGACCGCGTGAGACGACGCTTCATCCAGTCCCAAACATGCTCAATGGGGGACAGATCCGGAGATCTTGCTGGCCAGGGTAGTTGACTTACACCTTCTAGAGCACGTTGGGTGGCACGGGATACATGCGGACATGCATTGTCCTGTTGGAACAGCAAGTTCCCTTGCCGGTCTAGGAATGGTAGAACGATGGGTTCGATGACGGTTTGGATGTACCGTGCACTATTCAGTGTCCCCTCGACGATCACCAGTGGTGTACGGCCAGTGTAGGAGATCGCTCCCCTCACCATGATGCCGGGTGTTGGCCCTGTGTGCCTCGGTCGTATGCAGTCCTGATTGTGGCGCTCACCTGCACGGCGCCAAACACGCATACGACCATCATTGGCACCAAGGCAGAAGCGAGTCTCATCGCTGAAGACGACACGTCTCCATTCGTCCCTCCATTCACGCCTGTCGCGACACCACTGGAGGCGGGCTGCACGATGTTGGGGCGTGAGCGGAAGACGGCCTAACGGTGTGCGGGACCGTAGCCCAGCTTCATGGAGACGGTTGCGAATGGTCCTCGCCGATACCCCAGGAGCAACAGTGTCCCAAATTTGCTGGGAAGTGGCGGTGCGGTCCCCTACGGCACTGCGTAGGATCCTACGGTCTTGGCGTGCATCCGTGCGTCGCTGCGGTCCCGCCCCAGGTCGACGGGCACGTGCACCTTCCGCCGACCACTGGCGACAACATCGATGTACTGTGGAGACCTCACGCCCCAGGTGTTGAGCAATTCGGCGGTACGTCCACCCGGCCTCCCGCATGCCCACTATACGCCCTCGCTCAAAGTCCGTCAACTGCACATACGGTTCACGTCCACGCTGTCGCGGCATGCTACCAGTGTTAAAGACTGCGATGGAGCTCCGTATGCCACGGCAAACTGGCTGACACTGACGGCGGCGGTGCACAAATGCTGCGCAGCTAGCGCTATTCGACGGCCAACACCGCGGGTCCTGGTGTGTCCGCTGTGCCGTGCGTGTGATCATTGCTTGTACAGCCCTCTCGCAGTGTCCGGAGCAAGTATGGTGGGTCTGACACACCGGTGTCAATGTGTTCTTTTTTCCATTTCCAGGAGTGTAGATCGCCCCTAACAAAATATACTGATGCAGCTGTGTATTGCTCATTGCAGTTTCTAACATATACACGGATATTCAAAAGTATTGTAGCGTAAGGCCCTTCGTATTTACAACCTTTGACTGTCAGTTACAATTTTCCGCCCACATATGTACACACGCGACAGTACCACAACTATCTGTGTGTAGGAGTGTTTTGCAGCAATGCGTCACGAGTTTCAACTCTTTGCTGTTTCTGTGTTATTTAAAGGCAAGGCCTCCGGTCTAGACTGTATACCAGTCAGGTTCCTCTCAGAGTATGCTGATAAAATAGCTCCATGTTTAGCAATTATTTACAACCACTCGCTCACCGAAAGATTCGTACCTAAGGACTGGAACATTGCTCAAGTCACACCAATCCCAATAAAGGAAAGTGGGAGTAATCCGCTGAATTACAGGCCTATATCACTAACGTCGATTTGCAGTAGTGTTTTGGAACATATACTGTATTCGAACATCATGAAGTACCTCGAAGAAAACGATTTATTGACACATAGTCAGAACGGATTCAGAAAATATCGTTCTTGTGAAACACAACTAGCTCTTTATACTCATGAAGTAAAAAGTGCTATTGACACGGGATGTCACATTGATTCCATATTTTTAGATTTCCAGAAGGCTTTCGACACCGTTCCTCACAAGCGTCTTCTAACCAAACTGCGTCCGTATGGAATATCGCCACAGTTGTGCGACTGGATTCGTGATTTCCTGTCAGAAAGGTCACAGTTCGTAGTAATAGACGGAAAGTCATCGAGTAAAACAGAAGTAATATCCGGCGTTCCCCAAGGAAGTGTTATAGGCCCTCTATTGTTCCTGATCTATATTAACGACATAGACAATCTGAGTAGCCGTCTTAGATTGTTTGCAGACGATGCTGTCATTTACCATCTTGTAAAGTCATCAGATGATCAAAACGACTTGCAAAATGATTTAGATAATGTATCTGTATGGTGCGGCAAGTAGCAATTGACCCTGAATAAGGAAAAGTGTGAAGTTATTCACTTGAGTGCTAAAAGAAATCAGCTGAATTTCGATTACGCAATAAGTCACACAAATCTGGAGGCTGTAAATTGAACTAAATAGTTAGGGATTACAATTACATATAACCTAAATTGGAAGGATCACATAGATAATATTGTGAGTAGAACAAACCAAAGACTGAGATTCATTGGCAGAACACTTAGAAGGTGCTACAGCTCTACTAAAGAGACTGCTTACACCACGCTTGTCCGCCCTATTCTGGAGTACTGCTGTGCGGTGTGGGATCCGCATCAGGTGGGACTGACGGATGACATCCAAAAAAGTACAAAGAAGGGCAGCTCGTTTTGTATTATCGCGAAATAGGGGAGTTAGTGCCACAGACATGATACGTGAATTGGAGTGGCAAACATTAAAACAAAGGCGTTTTTCGTTTCGACGGGATCTTCTCATAAAATTTCAATCACCAATTTTCTCCTCCGATTGCGAAAACATACTGTTTCCACCCACCTACATAGGGAGAAATGATCATCACGATAAAATAAGAGAAATCAGGGCTCGCACAGAAAAATTTAAGTGCTCGTTTTTCGCGCGTGCCGTTCGAGAGTGGAACGGTAGAGAGACAGCTTGGAGGTGGTTCATTGATCCCCCTGCCAGGCACTTTATTGTGAGTAGCAGAGTGATCACGTAGATGTAGATGGCGTTTTAATGCCGTCGTAACGCTGTAGTTCTTGCAACCAGTTTCATTCCATGCACTTTATATTTTAGATGATACGCTCTGACGACCGTGCCTTGGCACGCGATTTTTAAAGGATGTGGACGATGGATCCTCATCTGTTACAGGTGGTCACTACGTCTGCGTAAGCACGACATCCACTATAGTTGCGTGGCTGTTATGTTGTAAAACTCTCTTCGCCATGGCGGGTTTTTATGTTTTGATACGCACTTGCCCGTAACTAGCGCTGCTAAATGACCTATAATTTTTAAAATACAGCCCACTGAAATGATGTCTTTCCCCCTTTTTTTCCATAATTCGCCGAGCTTTAAATTTCTTTGACTTATTGTGCAACCATAACTTAACTGAATGTTTTTGTGCTCACTTTTTCACTCTCGATTACTACTTTTGGCTCCAAAAGCCGTTTTTGTGCTCACTTTTTCACTCTCAATTACTACTTTTGGCTCCAAAAGCCGTAGTGGCTTTTTGAGCCAAAAGTGGTAACTGAGAGTGAAAAAGTGAGCACAAAAACATTCAGTTAAGTTGTGGTTGCACAATAAGTCAAAGAAATTTAAAGCTTGGCGAATTATGGAAAGAAATGGGGAAAGACATCATTTCAGTCGGCTGTATTTTAAAAATTATAGGTCATTTAGCAGCGCTAGTTACGGGCAAGTGCGTATCAAAATATAAAAACCCGCCATGGCGAAGAGAGTTTTACAACATAACAGCCACGCATCTATAGTGGATGTGGTGCTTACGCAGACGTAGTGACCACCTGTAACAGATGACGATCCATCGTCCAAGAGAAACAAGAGCTTCGTTTTGGCCTTTGGACCACGGTTCATTTCAGTGTCATTTTGTAATTCATTTTGATCTTTACTAGGCGGTAAACGACAGCATCATCTGCAAAAGATCTAAGAGGGCTCTTCAGTTTGTCTCCGTAACCGTTTACACAAAGAATAGCAGAAGGCCTGTGACATTTCCTTGGGGAACCACACGCATCACTACGGTCTCACTAGATGACTTCCCGCCAGTTGCTACGAACGCTGTGGCCTTTCCGACAGGAAATCACGAATCCAGTAGCACAACTGCCAAGCGAACATTCCCAGGTGAAAATAAATGATATTGACGAAACTTGGAGTTTATGCAGAGTGGTCAGAATACTGCAATATGTATTTTTTCGTTTTTAAGGTGTAAAAAGCACCGCGAAAGGTTATTTGGGGTATTAGGTTTAGAGGAAATGTCTTCGAAACCATAACATATAAGAAATGTGTTTTATATTAAAGCTCAAATGTAATCAACGTTCTTGAAAAAGGTATAATCAACTTTTGTAACAACTTGAAATTTTGCAAAATACCCCACTATCTTCAATTAAGTTTGCAAAATGATAACAATTTGCTACAATCAGAATTTTAGAAGCTTCTATGCCACATTCCTCAATAAACAATGAAACTGGTTTCTGAAATGCTATTGTTGGAAAATAAGTTGTACACGACATGCTGTCGGAATATTTTCAACACACGTAGTTAAAATATCTGTTACTTATTATTCTAATTATTTGTTTTTCATGATTTGTATTGTAATTTTACGTTTGAAATTAATTTTTTTTTAGTTTACCGTTTCACATAAATGTGTGTGTGTGTGTATGAAATATTATGGGACTTAACTGCAAAGGTCATCGGTCCCTAAGCTTACACTCTACTTAACCTAAATTATACTAAGGACAAACACACACACCCATGCCCGAGGGAGGACTCGAACCTCCGCCGGGACCAGCCGCACGGTCCAGGACTGCAGCGCCTTGGACCGTTCGGCTAATCCCGCGCGGCTCACATAAGTGTATTTTGTTAAATGAAAACGATAATGTTTGATACATAATGTTTTTTTAACCGTGCACATAAAGTGAACGGAAGTTCTTCACATAATATACATAATGGACAACCCAATATAAAACAAAATTCAGCATGATTTAAAATTATCGCGAGTGATCCTGTAAACATCCTGATTTTTACCAGGCCTATTTCAGTACATTGTAAAACCTCGGGGAAGAGTATTGATTATTTAGTGGAGACTGTAGCTTAGCTATATTGTTTCTCCCATCGGAGATAGACGTCACAGCCATTCTGCAGAACTAGATCTGAAAATCTTCACACAAACTCCAACGGTTGTTCCTGTCCCTTCGAGACTTTTAGGGCCACTAGATGAGAAACTTCGTTGGCCTCAGGTATGACCCGCAGAAAGGTTGCTTCACACTGAACACCCCAAGAATATAACAGCAGCACAAATTTTTCTCCCGCGCAGAGAAAGAAAACTTCTCTAAAATGTCTTTTGACGTAGTCAGGCGTTAGTTTTACAGACTTCCACTTGACGGTCAATATAATCGGCCTTCAGTCAGTAATACATAATCAGTTCTCTCCGCTGAGGTTTCCAGTGTACTGAAAAAGCCTCATACAAATGAGGATGTTCAGAGGATCTCCGGCGACAATTTGAGAATCCTGTTGAACTTCATTTTATATTGTGTTCTCCATCGTGTCTATTATGTGAAGAAATTTCGTTCATTTTCATGATATAAGAAAATTATCTTTTAAGCTTTCTTATTTTCAATAAACAAAATACACCTTTGTGAAACGGCAAAATAAAAAGAAAAAACAAAAAAAATTGCTAAAATAAAATACTTTTTAATATAAAAGCTTTTAAAATGAACTAAAAATTACGGTATATTTCACCTAGCCCCATAAGGATACCTAGTCCTAAAAATTGATGCGTCTCAATTTCTCATAGGTATGAAAATACCTCTAGAATTTAAAACGTTAAACGTGCGACACATGCAGTACATAATAGCAAGAAAGTGAACCATTCATGTATCAACTGTGTATCGCATACCCCATGTTTTTCGTTTTAATTTCAACAAGTATTTTCATAGCTATTAAAAATTCACAATCGCAAATTTTCGTGACTATCTGTATGCGGTTTGGAATTTGTAAAATGTTCAAATTTGTGTGAAATCTTAAGGGACTTAACTGCTAAGGTCATCAGTCACTAAGCTTACACACTACTTAACCTAAATTATCCTAAGGACAAACACACACACCCATGCCCGAGGGAGGACTCGAACCTCCGCCGGGACCAGCCGCACAGTTCATGGCTGCAGCGCCCAAGACTGCTCGGCTAATCCCGCGGGGCTTGGAATTTGTGACTTCCGGGACTAAGAGAAATTGTTTTATCTTTTTAGGCCTTTTCAAAAACGCGTTATAAAGTTTCTTATTTAAATAATTATTTTCTGCTCTTTAGTCTTGTGTGTGTCAAATTTTTCAGTCGATTTCAAACATTTTGATGAGATCACACCACAGGTATGTGGTACATTTCAGAATTATTTCAGTTTGCCTTCAACTGAGTCAATCGATACGTCGCTTCCACCTACGATTGTTTCACAAAAAGACATCGAAGGTAAAAATAAGAGTGAATCCAGCTCACACGGGGACTTACCAGCAATCGCTCTTACCACGAAACATTCGGAAATGACACGGGAAAAGGGAGAAATAGCACTGGTACACAAAGTACCCTCCAACACACGCCACACACGGAAGTAGGTTAATATTGCATTGACATCAAGTTATCTCATCGGGAAGTTAGCTTAAAATCAGCTACAAAATTTGTACCGAGCAAATAGATAAGAAAGCGATCTAACATAATGGTGTTAAGACGTGGATTTAAAACGTAGAATAACAACACATGAAAGAAAAATAAATAAAACAGATAATCTGAATGATAATTAATGTTTAGACATTTTAATGACGTATGTCGAAAACTGTCTGAAAGGACGATGTGTACAGCTTATTTCCCAAAAATGGCATTTCAGAAACCTACATATAGATGGATGGAGCGGAGAAGTTTCTCTAATTATGGTTGTAGCAAAAGTTTTCGCTTTGCAAAATTAGCTGACGGTGGTGGGGCAGTTAGCGAAATTTCACATTATTGAAAATGTTGAGTATACATTTTTCAAGATTGTTGATAACATTTCAACTTTTATATGAAACACATTTGTTTTTTTATATTTCATGATTTCAAAGATATTTCCTCAAAACATAATATCCCAAATTACCTTTCTGGCTGTGTTATACCCCTTAGAAGTGAAACTGGGCAAAAACGAGAAAGAGCGGCTTGGTTCGTGTATGACTCGAGCACTGTGGGTTCTGCACAGACTTAATTATGTATACATAGGCAGTTCACCCACTCCGAAAATGAGAATCTCTACAACTTTTGCCTGTTACCGACATTAATACTGGCAAGATGTTAGTCCTAGAGATTGCAACACTTTCTGGAATGTTTTAATTGTAAGTGTGTAGTCGGATAGCAAATGACAAAAGGAATATATTTTCGTGTAATATAATTACAAGTAAACATTTTCTCCCTTTACTTGTACTGTGAAACCTTGCTTCTTCCCAAATTTCATGATTCTAGACCATCGGGAACTACCCTATAGTTTTTGATGAGTGAATTTGCGAGTATCAAAATATGCGACACAAACGGTCGTTTCTTTTGATTGCACTGAACTTAGAAGCTAACGTTTATTATACGCCAAAGTACTATAGACCTTAGTATGTAACATAAAGTAGAATTTCATACGCCTACCCGTAAGGCAGGGAAAAGGGGTCTTAAACGGACGGAAGACAGACAGCTGGGTAACAAATTACGAATTAACAGTTTCGATTTTTCCCTTTGATTGTACTGTGGGACATTTCTTCTTGCCAAATGTGATGATTTAGCTCAACGGGAAGAACCCTATAGGTTTTGATGAGTGAGTTTGCGAGTACAAATACACTATTGGCCATTAAAATTGCTACACCAAGAAGAAATGCAGATGATAAACGGGTATTCATTGGACAAATATATTATACTAGAACTGACATGTGATTACATTTTCACGCAATTTGGGTGCATAGATCCTGAGAAATCGGTACCCACAACAACCTCCTCTGGCAGTAATAACGGCCTTGATACGCCTGGGCATGGCGTGTAAAGGTACAGCTGCCCATGCAGCTTCAACACGATACCACAGTTCACCAAGAGTAGTGACTGGCGTATTGTGGCGAGCCAGTTGCTCGGCCACCATTGACCAGACGTTTTCAATTGGTGACAGATCTGGAGAATGTGCTGACCAAGGCAGCAGTCGAACATTTTCTCTATCCAAAAAGGCACGTAAAGGACCTGCAACATGCGGTCGTGCATTATCCTGCTGAAATGTAGAGTTTCGCAGGAATCGAATGAAGGATAGAGCCACGGGTCGTAACACATCTGAAATGTAACGTCCACTGTTCAAAGTGCCGTCAATGCGAACAAGAGGTGACCGAGACGTGTAACCAATGGCACCCCATACCGTCACGCCGGGTGATACGCCAGTATTGCGATGACGAATACACGCTTGCAATGTGCTTTCATCGCGATGTCGCCAAACACGGATGCGACCATCATGATGCGGTAAACAGAGCCTGGAATCATCCGAAAAAATGACGTTTTGCCATTCGTGCACCCAGGTTCGTCGTTGAGTACACCATCGCAGGCGCTCCTGTCTGTGATGCAGCGTCAAGGGTAACCGCGGCCATGGTCTCCGTGCTGATAGTCCATGCTGCTGCAAACGACGTCGAACTGTTCGTGCAGACGGTTGTTGTCTTGCAAATTTCTCCATCTGTCGAGTCAGGGATCGAGACGTGGCAACACGATCCATTACAGCGATGCGGATAAGGTGCCTGTCATCTCGACTGCCAGTGATACGAGGTCGTTGGGATCCAGCACGGCGTTCCGTATTACGCTTCTGAACCCACCGATTCCATATTCTGCTAACAGTCATTGGATCTCGACCAACGCAAGCAGCAATGTCGCTATACGATAAACTGCAATCGCGATATGATACAATCCGACCTTTATCAAAGTCGGAAACGAACGTGATGGTACGCATTTCTCCTCCTTACACGAGGCATCACAACGACGTTTCACCAGGCAACGCCGGTCAACTGCTGTTTGTGTATGAGAAATCGGTTGGAAACTTTCCTCATGTCAGCACGTTGTAGGTGTCGCCAGCGGCGTCAACCTTGTGTGAATGCTCTGAAAAGCTAATCATTTGCATATCACAGCATCTTCTTCCTGTCGGTTAAATTTCGCGTCTGTAGCTCGTCATCTTCGTGGTGTAGCAGTTTTAATGGCCAGTAGAGTAGATGACTGTATCTTTTGTCTGCACTGTCTTAGAAACTTCAAGGGATCGTAAACCTTAGTATGTGACTTTAATTTCAACTTGATACGTCTCCCTGGTCCTGAGAAGGAGGGTTTTTAACCGCTGGGGAGACGGACGTACATCAAAGTGGTTCTAAGAGATTTCAGTTTTTACCGATTGATGTACGAAATCCTAGAAATACGTATCGCATTATTTTGGACCCTCTGCATACCCAACAGGTTTCACCAAGATCGTTTATTTACACCAGTGTGACGGGCATGGCTGTGAGAACCCGTGACAAAAGCATTCTGGAAATCCTGAAACATGGAAACTACCTCGTCGACAGCGTTACCATACTTCGTGGGAACAAAGGATTGTATTGGGGCATAGTTACAAACATTTCCACTCATTTCTCAGCTACTGCATCCCGTTCAAGTCCTTCGCCTCTTACAAGGGAACCTCCCCATCGCACCCCCCTCAGATTTAGTTATAAGTTGGCCCAGTGGATAGGCCTTGAAAAACTGTACACAGATCAATCGAGAAAACGGGAAGAAGTTGCGTGGAACTATAAAAAAATAAGCAAAATATACAAACTGAGTAGTTCATGGGAAGATATGCAATGTCAAGGAAAATGTGACCTCACGAGCGCCGTGGTCCCGTGGTTAGCTTGAGGAGCTGGAGAACGAGAGGTCCTGGGTTCAAGTCTTCCCTCGAGTGAAAAATTTACTTTTTTTATTTTCGCAAAGTTGTGATCTGTTCGTTCGTTCATTGACGTCTCTGTTCACTGTAATAAGTTTAGTGTGTGTGTTTTGCGACCGCACCGCAAAACCGTGCGACTAGTAGACGAAAGGACGTGCCTCTCCAATGGGAACCGAAAACATCTGATCGCAAGGTCATAGGTCAACCGATTCCTCCACAGGAAAACACGTCTGATATATTCTATACGACACTGGTGATGGCATGTGCGTCACATGACAGGAATATGTTGTTGACCCACCTAACTTGTACACTTGGCGAATGGGTAAAACAATTCTTCTACCTTGCCCGATTTAGATTTTCTTGTGGATGTAATAATCACTCCCAAAAAAGTGATGAAAACATAAGATTTTGTCACATAAACTGTAACAAATGAATGCAACAGTTTCACAGTCGCACAATTTTCCCTGTGCTCTGTCAAAACATATGTTTTTCATACAACGTCCCCATACTACGGCGCAGTTATCTCGCATCGGACGAACAGATGATAATTGTCTGAAAATAAAAAATTAAATTTTTCACTTGACGGGAGACTTGAACCAAAGACCTCTCGTTCTGCAGTTCCTCACGCTAACCACGGGACCACGATGCTCTGGGCTTCGGATTCCCCTAGATATTGCCTATGTTGCGCATGCACTACTCAGTTTGTATATTTTGCTTATTTTTTCACAGTTCCACACAACTTCTTCCTGTTTTCTCGATTGATCTGTGTTCAGTTTTTCAAGGCCTATCCACTGTGCCAACTTATAACTAAATCTGAGGGGGGTGCGATGGGGAGGTTCCCTTGTTAGTACTGTGACAAACGACAATAAATAGTGGAACCGTGTTGGAGAGAGCGTGGGGCTACCTGTCCCTTTGTTCCCGCCGCGCGCAGAACATGTGAGGGGATGGGCCCTCTCTTTCTTTCTATCTCTCTCGCGTCGAGTAAACGTTCCCTCACACGTTCAATAATATTGTCAGACCGTCAATATATTGACATATTGTCAATACTGAAAATATTGACGAGCAGTATTGATGGCCCTCAAAATATTCACAATAATGTCGATATACAGTGGGGTCCAAAAAAATGTATCCACTGTTTAAAAATCCATAAACTGCAAACTAATTGACGGAGTTGTTTCATTTTTGGTGAAAGTGTAGCTTAAAGTCCAACTTAAAGATATCACTCTAGGTGTTCGAAATGGTCACCATTAACATCCACACACAAACGATGCCGCCGAACTGCAGCACGAACTAATGACTGTAACGTGTTCACTTGGATATTTGCACATTAATGTACGATGCATTCTCGAAGTTCATCCAATGTGCGTGGTTTTTGTCGATAAACGACGTCCTTTAGTGTTCCCCACAGGTAAAAGTCCAGAGGAGTTAGATCTGGGGAACGTGGTGGATACTCCACAGCTTATCCATCTTCTTGGTAGATTTACGTCGAGATACGCCTGAACACGATTTTGGTAGTGGACTGGGGCACCGTCTTGTTGAAAGTAAACTCTTTCGTCTCCATACAAGTCTCGGACGGCAGGTAAAATGGATGTCCGAAGCTTCTGAAGGTACACCTCACCGGTAACTGTGCCGTCAAAGAAGAATGGCCCAATCGAGCCCCGGTAAGACAACCCACACCACACATTTACTCCTGGCAAATTCACAGCTTTGTCTGCATGGACGTTCGGGTTTTCGGCGGCCCAGTAGATGCAATTGTGGCGATTTACTGTAACACTGAGTTTGAACTGTGCTTAATCAGACCACACAATCACCTCTGCAAACTCTTCATCGTTGCGCACCATGTTAGTAAACCACTCGCAGTACTCCATTCTACGATCTGGGTCGTCCTCGTTCATTGCGTGTAGCAATCGTGGGATGTAGCACTTCCACTTCGCTGTCTTCAAAATTCGCCGAACACTTGAGCGACTCACTCCAGTTTCACGGGCACACTGTCTCACAGACTTCTGTGGTGAGCGAGTGAATTGTTGTAACACACGACGGGAGTTAGCTGGACTTGTTACTGTTGCAGGTAGTCCAGATCGTTGTTTGTGTACATCTTTAACACAGCCTTCGGCTTCAAATTTGTCTCTAATGCGACGAATCGTTAAACGTGTCGGTGGCTCTGTTTGATACTCATTTCACCATTGCCGTTGAACCTCATTAATGTTTTCGTAAAAATACCACTTCAAAACTGACTTCCTTTCATCGAATGTAAGCCTTGCGGCAGCCATGTTTACCCGAGTAACTAGGTGCAACTAAGAACAAAACACTATCTGGCGACTGTCATCTGACAAAACAAAATAACGCAATACAACGCTTGTGTGGCGATTGCCGGAACTACAAACTATTACACTATCAAAGATGAGACAACTCCGTCAATTAGTTTTTTTTTTTTTGACCCCTCTGTATACTGCACGTGTGAGGTCAAGTATTGACGGTTTGACAATATCCTCCATTCATGTGTCGACAGAGCTTCATGAACCAGCCACACGGCGTTAGCACAGTCTAGACTGTGGCATTAGTGTGTACTGTTTGTTTCAGTTCGTACCTCAGATTCAATTTTTCAACGTAGTTTTTTAACACAAAAGAATTTTAATGGGTCTATGCAAGGACAATCACTGTATATAGGAACGTATAATAGACCAATATATCCTCAACACATGTTTCTCTGTGACACTGCTTATTTTATGAATTAAAAAAAACAGTATCGGTAATTAGATAACAGTTTCGAAAAACACCTCCACATCGAGAAATAGTCATATGCCTGCAATGATTAGTAAGAGGTCTGCGAAATGCATCTCAGTTTCACCAGATTATCACAAGTTGTAAAAGATGTTTTGCGTTAATTGCCTGAACATATCCTTGCCAGACAATTACAATTCCTTCACGGGTTTATATAGAATTTTATTAACTGTGTTTGCTGATATTACGGAACTAAACTTCGAGGATTCGGATGACCCACCTGCTGCCAGAAATTTCAGTTACTCCTAATCCCTCGTTGACCGCGGTTGCCTTTCTGATGTACGTATTTTACTTCTTTATTTTATCTCGTATTGACATTAGTAACTTGTCGAATGCTGCAGGACGCATCGGAAAATAATTTATGAAAACTTTCGGGTCCATGGTCCTGATTTCAGCCAGTAAATTAAAGTGTGGCCAGTCGACCATTTTTTTTAACCACTATCGGAAGCATTTCCTCTTTTTCGTTGTTTTCTGTTGCTTGCACGCCTTAGCTAATATAATTGCAGTACAACCTTTCTTTTGGGTGTTCGACATCTAAACCCTGTAAAACCACGATGCCGAATGACAATTTTTTGTCAATATTGTTGATGGTGTGAGATCGCTCCAATATATTGAAGATTTGAGAAACTGCTGTTGTCAGTAAATATTGATCCTTAAAGGGGACCTCACATTTCCAATAATATTGTCAAACTGTCAATATATTGACAGTCTGAGGGCGCTTATTGACGTATTATCAATACTAGAAATATTGATGAACAGGATTGATGGACCACAAAACATTATAGGTATTGTCATTACATACTGAACCTGTGAGGTCAAATATTGACGATGTGACAATATCCTTCGTTCAGGTATTCAGAGAGGTTCAGGAACCACCCACGCGGCATTAGTGTGCAGTGTTTATTTTTTTCAATTAACCGTTGTGTATACCATACCTCAGGTTCAGTTTTTAAAGAGTCTTTTTAACAGAAAAGAATTTTAATAAGCCTATGCAAGGGTAAGCTTAGTATGTGCCACGTTGAGATGGTTAAAGGGAGATTCTCTATGACACTGCTTAGTTTATTAATTTGAAAGTGTAGTACAGACTGTTATTGCATAGCAGTTTAAGAAACGATACCATTTCGAAAAATACGACATATATCTACAATGACCACTAAAAGGTCTGCGAAATGCATGTCAGTTTCACCAAACTATCACAAAGCGTAAAAAAAGTTTTATCTTAATTGCCTGAACAAGTCCTAGTCAGCAGGTACAACTGCTTCACGGGTTTCCATAGAATTTTACTATCTTTGCTTGCTGATATTACAGAACTAAACTTCGAGCATTAGAATGTCTGTCGCCAGACATCTCTGAGGGTACTCCTAATCTCTTGTCGAACACGACTGCCTCTCTCATTAACGTTTTTACTTCTCTATTTTATGTCGTATCTACACTAATAATTTGTTGTACACCGCAGAACTCATCGGAAAATAACTTACGAAATCTTTCGAGTCCATGATTATGATTTCAGTCAGTAAATTCATGGGACCAATCGCTCCTTTTTTCAGCCAATCCCGGATCCATTTCCTCTTTTTCGTTTTTTTCTGTTCCTTGCAAGATCTACTTAGTATACTTGCAGGACACACATTCTTTTGGCTATTCGACATCTTAATCTCGAAAAATCGCGTTGTCAACTGACAGTTTTTGTCAGTATTATTGGTGGTGTGAGGTCGCTTCAAAATACAGGGCGGTCCATTCATCGTGACCGGGCCAAATATCTCACGAGATAAGCGTCAAACGAAAAAACTACAAAGAACGAAATTTGTCTAGTTTGGAGTGAGAAACCAGAGGGCGCTATGGTTGGCCCGCTAGATCGCCCTGCCATAGGTAAAACGGATATGGTTCAAATGACTCTGAGCACTATGCGACTTAACATCTGTGATCATCAGTCCCCGCTACTGATGTGCGGATTAGCTGCGACAGCAGCTAAAACACCTACTTGGGCATGATTATTTGTTGCAGGTCGTGGTTGACGTTTCGCATGTGGATGTACACTTCCTGTTTCGTTAAATAACGTAACTATCCTGCGAACGATCCGGACACTTGGATGGTGTCGTCCAGGATGCCGAGCAGCATACATAGCACACGCCCGTTGGGCATTTTGATCACAATAGCCATACATCAACACGATACCGAGCTTTTCCGCAATTGGTAAACGGTACATTTTAACACGGGTAACGTATCACGAAGCAAATACCGCCCGCACTGGCGGAATGTTACGTGATACCACGTACTCATACGTTTGTGACTATTACAGCGCCATCTATAACAAAGCGAAAAAAGTGGTCCAACTAAAACATTAATATTTCTTTACGTACTACGGTAGTATGTAATAAAAAATGGGGGTTCCTATTTAAAAAAAAACGCAGTTGATATCCGTTTGACCTACGGCAGCGCCATCTAGCGGTCCAGCCATAGCGCCATCTGGTTTCCCCCTTCAAGCTAGACGAGTTTCGTTCTTTGTAGTTTTTCGTTTGACGCTTAAATGGTTCAAATGGCTCTGAGCACTATGGGACTTAACATCTATGGTCATCAGTCCCCTAGAACTTAGAACTACTTAAACCTAACTAACCTAAGGACAGCACACAACACCCAGCCATCACGAGGCAGAGAAAATCCCTGACCCCGCCGGGAATCGAACCCGGGAACCCGGGCGTGGGAAGGGAGAACGCTACCGCACGACCACGAGATGCGGGCTTTGACGCTTATTTCGTGAGATATTTGGCCCGGTCACGGTGAATGGACCACCCTGTATATTGAAGGTTTGACGGACTAGTAATGTCAATAAATATTGAACTCGTGCAGGCCCCTTTACGAATCGCCGAGAATGCGGCGACCCGCCTAGATCATTAGCAGCGCATTAACCGCGCAGACACACGGGGACCGCACGGGACACAAAAGACACGTAGGTAGGCGCTCAGCTTTGTTCTCTCGTCGGCCTCTTGTCCAGCCAGACGCACCGCTGCGCCCTGCTGGAGTCACCCCCTCTCTATTCCTGGAGAGCTGCGACGCCGGCCACATGTTTCGGGCCCCGTGGCATTTTAACGGCCGACCGCCTTTCACCGGTCGGTTCCCCGGTTCGATCTGGGACGGGGCACTTGTCGCTATTTTTACCGCGCCGGCTTGTCGTCAAACGGCGCCGGAATGGATATCCGATTCGGAAAACATCGTAAAACCTCGAATAGATCCGGCGACCCAGATTTCGCAGTCTGTTCAGCGATGTTTATGTTCGTGCGGTTCGGCGAGACGGGTGTAAATTTAAATGTAGACGGCAAGACATAACAATCTTTTTTCTTTTCTTTCATGCACACTTCATTATTTTTACTTCGTAGTGGCTGACAGGTCCCTCTCAACGCCTGATTTTTAATAGTGGATATAAAAATGAGTATTTGTATGTTTGTTCGTTCGTCTTTTGTGCCTTTCTGTACCATTCAACCGATTACGATGAAACTTTGGTGAGTTGTTGTGCAAAGGCACAAATGTTTCTGTGGCGTTAAGACCTACCTGGCGTCTGCAGCACTCCCGATCAACCCAATCCCCACATCCACCACTGCTGGCGGCTCACCTCCAACTGCGTAACGCTACGCGCTGTTAACAGCCAACTGCCCAACACTACAATAGGAAATATTCCAACAATGCAAACCGGCCACAGACTGCACACAGCACAGTCGGTGATTTTCACACAGAGCTACGTGGCGTTACCAACATAAAAACCTAAACAGCCTACTTACAATACGTCTTCTCGCTCCTGAGCAAAATGGTTTTTAACAGACGGACGGACAGGAAGACAGGCTGCTAACAAATGACAACAGAAATATTTTTTCCGTGTAATATAATAACAAATTAACCATTTTCGACTTTTTTCCTTTGGCTGTACTGCTAAACGTTGCTTCTTGTCTTGCCAGGTTTGTTGATTCTAACAAGGGAACCTCCCCATCGCACCCCCCTCAGATTTAGTTACAAGTTGGCACAGTGGATAGGCCTTGAAAAACTGAACACAGATCAATCGAGAAAACAGGAAGAAGTTGTGTGGAACTATGAAAAAAATAAGCAAAATATACAAACTGAGTAGTCCATCCACAAGATTGGCAACATCAAGAAGAATGTGTGCTCAGGAGCGCCGTGGTCCCGTGGTTAGCGTGAGCAGCTGCGGAACTGGAGGTCCTTGGTTCTAGTCTTCACTTGAGCGAAAATTTTACTGTCTTTATTTTCACAAAGTTGTGATCTGTTCGTTTGTTCATTGACGTCTCTGTTCGCTGTAATAAGTTTAGTGTCTGTGTTTTGCGACCGCACCGCAAAACCGTGCGTGCTATATTTGCTGGATTCATATTGCCCACGGAGTACATCTCACGTATTTAATGCACTCTCGTCCAAAGTAGCGAACAGTCAACTGCCAGCCAGGGAGCCTCGTTAGCAGGAATACTGTCTCTTCCGTGCGCTGTAGTCGAGTGACGTCGTGTGTTTCGATGTTTGTTTAGGTGTAGCGCCCCATACTACGGCGCAGTTATCTCGCATCGCACGGACGGATAATAATTGTCTGAAAATAAAAATTTAAACTTTTCACACTCGAGGAGACTTGAACCAAGGACCTCTCGTTCCGTAGTTGCGCACGCTAACCACGGGACCACGGTGCGCCTGGCCTCATGTTGTCCTCGATGTTGCCTATCTTTCGCGTGGACTACTCAATTTGTATATTTTGCTTATTTTCTTCAGTTCCACACAACTTCTTCCTGTTTTCTCGATTGATCTGTGTTCAGTTTTTCAAGGCCTATCCACTGTGCCAACTTATAACTAAATCTGAGGGGGGTGCGATGGGGAGGTTCCCTTGTAAGTAAAAATTATCCTATAGGTTTTGATGCGTGAGTTTGCGAGAGGAAAAATACGTGATATAAATGGCCGTATCTCTTGATTGCATTGACTCAGAAGCTTAAATTTGTTATAACGCCAAGGGACCATAGACCTTAATGTGGCACAAATTTCAACATGATACGTCTCCCCGTTCCTGAGAAAAAGGGTTTTTAACAGGCAGATACACAACTGGCCATTAAAATTGCTACAACAAGAAGAAATGATGATAAACGGGTATTCATTGGACAAATATATTATACTACATTACATTTTCACGCAATTTGGGTGCATAGATCCTGAAAAATCAGTACCCACAACAACCACCTCTGGCGGTAATAACGGCCTTGGTACGCCTGGGTATTCAGTCAAACAGAGCTTGGATGGCGTGTAAAGGTACAGCTGCGCATGCAGCTTCAACACGATACCACAGTTCATCAAGAGTAGTGACTGGCGTATTGTGACGAGCCAGTTGTTCGGCCACCATTGACAAGACGTTTTCAATTGGTGAGAGATCTGGAGAATGTACTGGCAGCAGTAGAACATTTTCTGCATACAGAAAGGCCCGTACAGGACCTGCAACATGCGGTCGTGCATTATCCTGCTGAAATGTAGGGTTTCACAGCAATCGAATGAAGGGTAGAGCCACGGGTCGTAACACATCTGAAATGTAACGCCCACTGTTAAAAGTACCGTCAATGCGAACAAGAGGTGACCGAGACGTGTAACCAATGGCACCCCATACCATCACGCCGGGTGATACGCCAGTATGGCGATGACGAATACACGCTTCCAATGTGCATTCACCACGATGTCGCCAAACACGGATGCGACCATCATGATGCTGTAAACAGAACCTGGATTCATTCGAAAAAATGACGTTTTGCCATTCGTGCACCCAGGTTCGTCGTCGAGTACACCATCGCAGGCGCTCCTGTCTATAATGCAGTGTCAAGGGTAACCGCAGCCACGGTCTCCGAGTTGATAGTCCATGCAAACGTCGTCGAATTGTTCGTGCAGATGGTTGTTGTTTTGCAAACGTCCCCATCTGTTGACTCATGGATCGAGACGTGGCTGCACGATCCGTTACAGCCATGCGGATAAGATGCCTGTCATCTCGACTGCTAGTGATACGAGGCCGTTGGGATCCAGCACGGCGTTCCGTATTACCCTCCTGAACCCACCGATTCCATATTCTGCTAACAGTCATTGGATCTCGACCAACGAGAGCAGCAATGTCGCGATACGATAAACAGCAATCGCGAAAGGCTACAATCCGACCTTTATCAGTGTCGGAAACGCGATGGCGCGCATTTCTCCCCCTTACACGAGGCATCACAACAACGTTTCACCAGGCAACGCCGGTCAACTGCTGTTTGTGTACGAGAAATCGGTTGGAAACTTTCTTCATGTTAGCACGTTGTAGGTGTCGACACCGGCGCCAACCTTGTGTGAATGCTCTGAGAAGTTAATAATTTGCATATCACAGCATCTTCTTCCTGTCGGTTAAATTTCGCGTATGTAGCACGTCATCTTCGTGGTGTAGAAGTTTTAATGGCGAGTAGTGTAGGTACACAACAGTGGTCCTGTAAAGGCTGCGGCTGAGTTTCGGAACAAAAAAAAAAATCATCGATTATGTGGGATTTTCATCATGACGGACCCACAAATTCTATTAGCGGTTAGAGCAGGACGCGCTAACGAAAACTCAACCGCCGAGGAAAGGTCGTCTTTCTTTCGCGATACTGGATCTAGATAGCTGCGGTTCGCACTTCGGTGTGGGTAACGTGAGACAGTCGGCCGTGTCCGGACATGGATACGCTGCGGCAGCGAGCG
This sequence comes from Schistocerca nitens, assembly GCF_023898315.1. Classification (NCBI taxonomy): domain Eukaryota; kingdom Metazoa; phylum Arthropoda; class Insecta; order Orthoptera; family Acrididae; genus Schistocerca; species Schistocerca nitens. The sequence continues at coordinate 55,335,769 of NC_064623.1, read as the reverse complement.
TGGATACACTGCCATCCACTGCCGACCTCACCGCATTCCGTCATAACTGGAGTCAGCGCAGTGGCGGCGCAAACTCTAGTCACGTGGCGGATTACCTGCGGAATGCGGCCTGCCAGCGAGCGGGGCTGAGGAACGCGGTTTATTTGCGGCCGATATAACTACGGAAGGAAGGAAATAAAAAAAAAAAACGTTGCAAGAAGGAGAGGGGGAGGGGGGGGGGAAACCGGTGCGTTGCAGGACTCCTAGCCGGCCCCGCGTAATAACGGGCGGAGCTTCCGCTAGCGACCGCTCCGCACGGCGGCGGCGCCACCGCCGCACCGCGGCCGTGACGTCACCGCTGGCCGGCCCAGTGGAATGCAGATCTGAGCTGCCCATCTACCTGCCGCCATAAAACTCCCACACCGCTCTCGCTCTCTGCCTCTTTCTTTCTGTTTTCTTCTCGTCCTTTCTGTCTTATTTATTTATTTTTTGCCCGCGTCTCCACGCTCCGGAGCCTGCTTTGTACCGCTCGCGCCCGCATAGCAACTGGACTGGACCCGGCCGCGCCGTCCTTGCCCCTTTTGATGGGTCGTGACTTAGTGGGGCTGTGGTGGGGGCGGGAGAGACGGGAAACGCGGGGGAGGGAGTGGCCGCGGCAGGCGCCTGGACGGGCGTCCAGCGGCGCCTGCTAGCGGCCCGCGTGCATAAATAACTCCCACTCCAGCCGGCCTGTATCCCTCAGGACGGGCGGGCAATCCTCTCAGCGAGCTGGGCTGCGTCAGCAACTGGAGAAATGCCGCCAGGCAGCCCAGTCGTTAGCGCCGAGTCCGAACAACGCTACGCACTTACTGGCGGCAGAGTCATGTGCGCAAGGCGTCAAGGAACAGAACATGTGCAACAAAGATGTAGAAGTAGCTTGTGGGAACTGCTGAAACTATAGTGTTCCAGAGACATTTTCAATCGTTCTCGACCGAGCGAGGTGGCGGAGTGGTTAGCACACTGGACTCGCATTCGGGAGGACGACGGTTCAATCCCGTCTCCAGCCATCCTGATTTAGGTTTTCCGTGATTTCCCTAAATCGTTTCAGGCAAATGCCGGGATGGTTCCTTTGAAAGGGCACGGCCGATTTCCTTCCCAATCCTTCCCTAACCCGAGCTTGCGCTCCGTCTCTAATGACCTCGTTGTCGACGGGACGTTAAACACTAACCACCGCCACCAAGCGTTCTCGCTTCCCGCGCACGGGGTCTCGGGTTCATTTCTCGGCGGGGTCAGGGATTTTTCCTGCCTTGAGATGATCGGGTGTTATTGTGTCGTCTGCATCATCATCATTCATCCCCGCCGGCCGATGTGGCCGAGCGGTTCTAGGCGCTTCAGTCTGCAACCGCGTGACCGCTGCGGTCCCAGGTTCGAATCCTGCCTCGGGCATGGCTGTGTGTGATGTCCTTAGGTTAGTTAGGTTTAAGTAGTTCTTAGTGTAGGGGACTGATGATCTCAGGTGTTAAGTCACATAGTGCTTACAGCCAATTGATTTGAATAGTGTGCTCCGAAACACTTACGCGTGTACCAGCGTTATGCTCTTTCGACAGAGATGCCAGAGATCACCGTCTGTCCAATTTGTAAAGATGACAAAGTAGTGCAGCTGGTCTAAAATTCTTTGGATCATTTCCTTCTTTGCTACGTTTCAGCAAAGCAATCTCTCGTCTCTTCCGCCATATCGTTGGGAATTTGGTTTCTTCTTACACAGTTGCAGCATGGCTCAGCATCTGTCGTACTTTGGCAGAGCAGAGAAGCCTCTGAACCCCACCCTCTGTGAAGAGTGGTGGACGTCCAACCATTTAGCGCCCAGTGGTAGTTTCACTGTCCTTCTACCTCTTTCCGTAGATACTCACTACAGTAGCACGTGAACATTCCACCAGATTCGCCGTTTTCGAGATACTCGGTTGGTTGGTTTGTTGGGGGAAGGAGACCAGACAGCGAGGTCATCGGTCTCATCGGATTAGGGGAGGACGGGGAAGGAAGTCGGCCGTGCCCTTTGAAAGGAACCATCCCGGCATTTGCCTGGAGCGATTTAGGGAAATCACGGAAAACCTAAATCAGGATGGCCGGACGCGGGATTGAACCGTCGTCCTCCCGAATGCGAGTCCAGTGTCTAACCACTGCGCCGCCTCGCTCGGTCGAGATACTCGTTCACAGGCTCTGCATAATAATAATCTGCCCTTTGTCAAAGTCGCTTATCTCACAGGATTTCCCCATTTGCAGGCCATATCTTCGCTAGGGTGATCTCCCGTTCATGTCTGCTCCACTTACGTAACTCTTGTTACCGCGTCACGTGCCTGCAACGTTACCAAGCGGCATCCACCGTCGCGGTGGGCAATGTTTTGGCTTATCAGTGTGTACATGCAGACTGAAGTGATGGAAAATTTGTACCAAGGGTGCGATTCGCTCCCAGGTCTCCTGCTAACTAAGCAGACGCGCTAACCATAATGCCGCCGTGGCGCGGTGGCCTCAGTCCAAATTTCCATTCACACCTCAGCCCACTTGGTAGTCCACGTAAACTCGAAGAGCATTGCAGAGGCTCTCCAGCTGTATGAAATAGCACCTCAGCATTGATTCAAATGGGGGATCCCGCATGAGACCCAGGCGCAGAAGGCACAAAGTGGACTGAGGTGCGAATGGAAATTTGGGTTGAGGAGCAAGGCGAGCTAGGGTAGCCCATGCAGCTGTGCTAAGCTATGCTAAGAACATTTGGGAACGATTGACAAGAATGGCGGAAAGAAATACAGTAGATGAAGAATGGGTAGTTTTGAGGGATGAAGTAGTGAAGGCAGCAGAGGATCAAGTAGGTAAAAAGACGAGGGGTAGGAGAAATCGTTGGGTAACAGAAGAAATATTGAATTTAATTGATGAAAGGAGGAAATAGAAAAATGCAGTAAATGAAGCAGGCAAAAAGGAATACAACAGTCTCAAAAATGAGATCGACAGGAAGTGTAAAATGGCTAAGCAGGGAGGGCTAGAGGACAAATGTAAGGATGTAGAGGCATATATCACTAGGGGTAAGATAGATACTGCCTACAGGAGAATTAAAGAGACCTTTGGAGAAAAGAGAACCATTTGCCTGAACATCAGGAGCTCAGATGGAAAACCAGTTCTTAACAAAGAGCGGAAATCAGAAAGGTGGAATGAGTATATAGAGGGTCTATGCAAGGGCGATGTGCTTGAGAACAATATTATGGAAGAGCGTGTAGATGAAGATGAAATGGGAGATATGATACTGCGTGAAGAGTTTGACAGAGCACTGAAAGACCTAAGTCGAAACAAGGCCTTGGGAGTAGACAACATTCCATTCGAACTAGCTTTGGGAGAGCCAGCCCTGACAAAACTCCACCATCTGTTAAACTATCAGTTTAATAAGTCATGGCTGCAAAATAATAACGCAAATTCTTTACAGACGAATGGAAAAACTGGTAGAAGCAGACCTCGGGGAAGATCAGTTTGGATTCCGTAGAAATGTTGGAACACGTGAGGTAATACTGACCCTACGACTTATCTTAGAAGAAAGATTAAGGAAAGGCAAACCTACGTTTCTAGCATTTGTACAGTTAGAGAAAGCTTTTGACAATGTTGACTGGAATGCTCTCTTTCAAATTCTCAAGGTGGCTGGGCCAAAATACAGGGAGCGAAAAGCTATTTACAATTTGTACAGAAACCAGATGGCAGTTATAAGAGTCGAGAGTCATGAAAGGGAAGCAGTGGTTGGGAAGGGAGACAGGTTTGTAGTCTATCCCCGATGTTATTTAATCTGTATATTGAGCAAGCAGTAAAGGAAACAAAAGAAAAATTCAGAGTAGGAATTAAAATCCATGGAGAGGAAATAAAAACTTTGAGGTTAGCCGATGACATTGCAATTCTGTCAGAGACAGCAAAGGACTTGGAACAGCAGTTGAACGGAAAGGACAGTGTCTTGAAAGGAGGTTGTAAGATGAACATCAACAAAAGCAAACCGAGGATAACGGAATGTAGTCTAATTAAACCAGGTGATTCTGAGGGAATTAGATTAGGAAATGAGACTCTTAAAGTAGTAAATGAGTTTTGCTAGTTGGGGAGCAAAATAGCTGATGATGGTCGAAGTAGAGAGGATATAAAATGTAGACTGGCAATGGCAAGGACAGCGTTTCTGAAGAAGAGAAATTCGTTGACATCGAGTATAGATTTAAGTGTCAGGAAGTAGTTTCTGAAAGTATTTGTGTGGAGTGTAGCCATGTATGGAAGTGAAACGTGTACGATAAATAGTTTGGACAAGAAGAGAATAGAAGCTTTCGAAATGTGGTGCTACGGGAGAAGGCTGAAGATTGGATGGGTAGATCACATAATTAATGAGGGGGTATTGAATTGGAGAGTAGAGAAATTTGTGGCACAACTTGCCTAGAAGAAGGGATCAGTTGGTAGGGCATATTCTGAGGCATCAAGGGATCACCAATTTAGTATTGGAAGGCAGCGTGGAGGGTAAAAATCATAGAGGGAGACCAAGAGGTGAATACACTAAACAGATTCAGAAGGACGTAGGTTGCAGTAGGTACTGGGAGATGGAGAAGCTTGCACAGGATAGAGTAGCACGGAGAGCTGCATCAAACCAGTCTCAGGACTGACGACCACAACAACAACAACAACACATAGAGAGTGTGCAGGGTTTACTAGAGACGGACTTTCCACATCGGGAGCAGTTTTGTCACTGGTTTCTTCACCAGATAACCACGATTCTGGGATTTGTGTTATCCATCCCGTTCACAGATGGGGCCACCTTATGCTGAGTGGTATCTTCAGCTTCCATAACGGTCATCTGTGGGACAGTGGGCAGAACCCCCTGGTATGGTGACAGCCAATCACCAGCATCAGTGCAGCTGGAATGTATGGACCGGGATAATTGGCGACCTTATTTTGGGACCAGGTTTCCTTCCACGTCGCATTACAGGCCAGAACCATCGGCGTTTCTTGCGAATGACTTTACTTTACCTGCCGTCCTAGAAGAAGTGCCATAGATGATTCTAAGGGTCATCTGTCTACATGGTGGTGTTCCAACCCACCTCGCCGTTAACGTCTGGACGCATCTCAATCGTGTCTTTACTGGTCGTTGGATCCGAGGAGGGTGTCCAGTTGCATGGCCCCCTCGTGCATCGGATTTCAACCCGTGCGATTTCTGGTTACGGGGCCATCTCGAAAGTATCGTGTACGCAGAGCCCAATCGAGATGTGGAGACACTGGAGCAGCAGATTCATTGTGCCTTTGTTCGGATGCAGCCTGGCCGATGTGAATGTGTGAGGCAGAACATACTACGGCGCGTTCACGCGTGCGTTGAGGCACATACTGTAACTGTGGCTGCATGGTTCAGCGCGTATTAGACCGCAGTCTCTGTAACAGTGTACGAGGTGCGGCTAGAAAAAAACCGGACTGATGCTGGAATAAACATTTATTTACAATTATTTACAATTTCATGTTATCTCCTTCAATGTACTCTCCTCCTCGGTCTCTACACCGCTCCATACGAATTTTCCACTGTTCATAGCAATGCTGCAGATCATTTTCGGTAAGTCCATACATTACTTCCATCGCTTTTCCTTTTACTGCTTCAACAGTCTCATATCTAGTTCCTTTCAAAGCTGACTTGACTTTAGGGAAAAGAAAAAAGTCACAGGGGGCCAAATCAGGTGAGTAGGGTGGATGATCTAAGATGGGAATGTTGTGTTTTGCCAAAAACGTCTTCCCTGACAACGCACTGTGAGCTGGGGCATTGTCTTGGTGAAGGATCCGTGACTTTTTTCTCCACAAATCGTTCCGTTTTCTCCGTACTCGCTCACGTAGGGTAGCCAGGACGCTAATGTAGTAATGCTGATTCACTGTTTGTCCCTCTGGTACCCAATCAATGTCCACAATCCCTTTGATGTAAAAAAAAAAAAAAAAAAAAAAACAGTCATCATTGCTTTAAATTTCGATTTTGACATTCGTGCTTTTTTTTTGTCGTGGAGAGCCAGGAGTTTTCCAATGCATCGATTGGCATTTAGTTTCGGGATCGTAAGTAAAAAACCACGATTCATCGCAAGTAATAACATTTTGTAAGAAGGTGGGATCACTTTCAATGTTTTCCAGGATGTCAGAACAAATCATTCTTCGGCGTTCCTTCTGTTCAATTGTGAGACACTTTGGAACCATTTTTGAACACACTTTGTTCATGTTGAAACTTTCATGAAGAATCTGGCTAACACTTTCCTTGTCAACTCATGTTAACTGAGACACTGCTCTGATTGTTAAACGGCGATCTTGTCGAACAAGTTTACCGATTTTTTCAATGTTTGCATCAGTTTTTGCTGACAATGGTCTGCCAGTGCGAGTGTCATCACTGGTGTCTTCGCGGCCATCTTTAAATTGTTTAAACCACTCAAACACTTGTGTTCGCGATAAACAATCATCGCCGTTCACTTGTTGTAACATTACAAACGTTTCACTTGCAGATTTTCCTAGTTTGAAACAAAATTTGATGTTAACACGCTGTTCTTTCTGTACACTCAACATTTTCCGACGCACAGACAAAACGTCAACTACTTAAAACAGACGCCACGGGCAGACTGAGTGCAGGAGGCAGATGAAACTCGAGCAGTAGGCGGAGCGAGAGTCACGTGACAGGCCACGCGACTTTCAGCCTTATTGCATTCGTTTTATTGTTTCACCAGTACAAGTCCGGTTTTTTTCTAGCCACACCTCGTATGAATGAATGGTGCGGCGCCTCCCGTCGGAGGTTCGTGTCCTCCCTCGGGCATGGGTGCGTGTGTTGTTCTTAGCATAAAACTAAACTACTCCCGAAAAGGCCATGAAGGCCCAATGGTACCGACCGGCCGCCGTGTCCTCCTCTGCCCATAGGCGTCGCTGGATGCGGATATGGAGGGGCAGGTGGTCAGCACAGCGCTCTCCCGGCCGTACGTCAGTTTCCGAGACCGGGGCCGCTACTCCTCAGTCAAGTAGCTACTCAGTTTGCCTCACAAGGGCTGAGTGCACCCCGCTTGCCAACAGCGCTCGGCAGACTGGATGGTCACCCATCCAAGTGCTAGCCCAGCCCGACAGCGCTTAACTTCGGTGATCTGACGGGAGTTCTTAGCATAGTTTAAATAGTGTGTAAGTCTAGGGACCGCTGACCTGAACATTTGAATGAATGGTTTGTAGCATGGAAACTATACATTTCTGGACATAAGTTCATTAGACCTCTTTTGTTGCGTATCCTCTCATCGATCATTCCCTATAGTTTGTACACGGTGGAAAAGATCACCCTGTACAGCACATATGTAGAGTATAGCAGTGGCACGATACGGCGACTGTAGAGAGTCCCGTCCCCAGCTCTTGGTCTAGAGACTAGCGTTGCTGCCTCTGGATCACGGAGTCCCGGGTTCGATTCCCGGCCGGGTTTGGGACTTTCTCGGCCTGTGGTCTCGTCTCCAAATGCAAATTTTTCTTAGGCGTGCTCCGGCCCAACCACTACCGTGATGTCTCATCGGAGATAAATAACTTTCTGTCTCTACTCTCCGCACGTATCATTTCTTACATCTAATCAGACATTATCACTGACTCTGTAAGTAGGCTGTTTAGGTTTTTGTATTGGTAACGCCACCTCTGTATGAAAATCACTGGCTGTGCTGTGTGCAGTCTGTGGCTAGTTTGCATTGTTGTCTGCCATTGTTGTGTTGGGCAGCGGCAGCTGGATGTGAACAGCGTGTAGCGTTGCGCAGTTGGAGGTGAGCCGCCAGCAGTGGTGGATGTGGGGAGAGAGATGGCGGAGTTGTGAAATTTTGAAAACTCATAATATGCATAGCAGTTCATGACATACAGTTTTAAAAATTTCACAACTCCGCCATCTCTCTCGCCACATCCACCACTGCTGGCGGCTCACCTCCAACTGCGCAACGCTACGCGCTGTTCACAGCCAGCTGCCGCTGCCCAACACTACAATGGCAGACAACAATGCAAACTAGCCACAGACTGCACACAGCACAGCCAGTGATTTTCATACAGAGGTGGCGTTACCAATACAAAAACCTAAACAGCCTACTTACAACTCTACGCAAAAAAAATATCTGTCATTGCCAGCGTGTCTACTATGCAAAAGTTGCAAAAATTGCTTTTAATCGTTTGTAACCAATTTATTTGTCATGGTTTATTTAACAAAATTTACACAACATTGAAATTGACAATATATAATGCAGAAATAAAGAAAAAATGGTTCAAATGGCTCTGAGCACTATGGGACTTAACATCTGTGGTCATCAGTCCCCTAGAGCTTAGAACTACTTAAACCTATCTAACCTAAGGACATCACGCACATCCATGCCCGAGGCAGGATTCGAACCTGCGACCGTAGCGCTCACGCGGTTCCAGACTTAAGCGCCTAGAACCGCGCGTCCACACCGGCCGGCGCAGAAATAAAGAAAAATTACATTAGTGAAAAGGAATTGTCAATAATTCAAAAGCAATGTTCTTTCATAGTGTGACATTAAATTGTATTGTCACTAGCGGCAGATTTGAAAGTGATACGATCTTCAGACTCATTTTATATCGAAACGGTCTTTGTCCACTACTTCCCCTCTGCAACATCTAGAAGCCTGTAAAAGGAATTGTGAAACACTCTGAATATCGATAAAAATCTAAAGTGCTGACATTCCTAATGAACTCTTTGACCAGTCTGATTAATTGTAGTGAGACATCAACGTCTAACGCAGCGATGTATGACGAGAATCGCAAAGGGTGACAGGACAACAAACAATTGCATCAGGTTCGAAGAGTCGAAATTTAACGGATGTTACTCGGATGATGACGACGTATAACATGCCAGAGCTGTATAACTGAACGTCTACACGTAACATAGCCCGCTATCATTTTACCAAGCTTTGAGTGTCCCCCACAGTTTCAGGATTGCGTTACCACAGCAGTGAGTCCACGTGTTCAAGTTCTAAATGAGTTGTCCTCATCATTTCATCATCACCATCATCATTCGTGACAGTGTCTCATTTGCACTGTGTAAAAATTGGGACTTTGTAGGCGCGTTGATGACGGCGTAGTTGAGCGCCCCACAGACTAAACATCATCATCATGTAACCTCCCCCTTACGTATCGACCTTAATGACAGTGAAAAATTAAACCGCGTGCACCTAATGGAAATTTGGGAAAAGCAATCGTCACCGAAGTTAATTTGTCGGTAAAGAGGGAGGAAAGGGTTACATCTTGATGAAAGGAAAAATGCAAATGAAATTGGTGGAAATTGATTTTGAGATAAGGGTAAAATTAATAAAGAAAGTAAATGTGCGGTCGTTACGTTAACAATTAATTGGCGTTAATTAGATATTTGAGATTTGGGGAAAATTACGGTCGCCAATCCCATGGACAACTACTATAATAACTGAAAATGAAAGATTAATGCACTTACATTTAGCACAAAAAGCGTGGCAACTGAAGGTTGACACGTGTTGTGTGAAAACTGAATGTTTGTCTGAAGTAATAAATTTCGCTACACTCTGACATAATTCAGCAAAAGAATAAATAAAACCGGAAAATTGAAAGTTAATTTAGTGACTGAAATTAATAGTGAAGTTTGTTTCTGAAGCACTACGAAATTCAATAAAATAAGGTTAGTCTTGGGCTACCTCAACAATCATTTCAAAAGCTACTTGAATCTACGCAATTTAGAAATAAGAGATTTAACTTTCAACTTGAATTAAATGATTCTGATTAACAATAGTAAAATTTAGTACGTACCAAGCTGAGCTGCAGTCACGGGTAAGCTAAAATATGGTAACAAAACTCGCACTCCTAATTTGTGCTCGCGTAATCTAAATATTGTAGCCAGCTATGAATACTTTAACTGAATTTTGAAATAAAAGCAGTGAAATGGAATAATATTACTTTAATCCTAGCGTTTGAATTTCAACGACACTCGGGTTCATTCCGGAAAAGGAAGGGACCCTGCTTGGTAATGCAATTGGGACAAGGAGCAACAAAGGTTCATGCTAAGTTGCTGTATTTTGCTAATGGAATAGTTTGAAAAGCTGAGGTCTGCCATACAGTTCAAAAACTTTACGTCCTTCCAGTCTTCCTTGTTGGTTGATTGAAGGTTTGAAGTCGTCGATCGAGGAGGTGGCGACAGTCACTCATTGTCGGCCGTTGCTGTTGCAAAAACTGGATGTTGGCGCGCCTTCTTCTCGACACCGTCACCAGGCGAAACGGGCTCTTGATGTGCACCAGCTATTGCTTCCAACCGAGCGAGGTGGCGCAGTGGTTAGCACACTGGAATCGCATTCGGGAGGACGACGGTTCAATCCCGTCTCCGGCCATCCTGATTTAGGTTTTCCGTGATTTCCCCAAATCGCTTCAGGCAAATGCCGGGATGGTTCCTTTGAAAGGGCACGGCCGATTTCCTTCCCCATCCTTCCCTCACCCGAGCTTGCGCTCCGTCTCTAATGACCTCGTTGTCGACGGGACGTTAAACACTAATCTCCTCCTCCTATTGCTTCCCGTCCGCGACACCGTGTCAGAAACTATCGCAGCAAGTCGAGCGCAGTTACATGCCAAACCCCGAAAGCGCGGCAACTCGCGGGAGCGTCACACAACACACCTGCTCCACCGCCCTACTCCAGCCAGACTACGCTCTGCCCCCGCTCCATGAGGCAGAGTTAACACTACCAATGATCCTAAACACTTTGGTTCTCCACACGACCTATCGATGTAATCGTTCGATAGCATAGTTTTCCCTAGGCAAGACCCAGCGTAAAAATACAAATAATATTTACGAAACAAACCAATTATACATCGACATAAATGCATAAATATACAGGGTGTTACAAAAAGGTACAGCCAAACTTTCAGGAAACATTCCTCACACACAAAGAAAGAAAATATGTTATGTGGACATGTGTCCGGAAACGCTTATTTTCCATGTTAGAGCTCATTTTATTACTTCTCTTCAAATCACATTAATCATGGAATGGAAACACACAGCAACACAACGTACCAGCGTGACTTCAAACACTTTGTTACAGGAAATGTTCAAAATGTCCTCCGTTAGCGAGGATACATTCATCCACCCTCTGTCGCATGGAATACCTGATGCGCTGATGCAGCCCTGGAGAATGGCGTATTGTATCACAGCCGTCCACAATACGAGCACGAAGAGTCTCTACATTTGGTACTGGGGTTGCGTAGACAAGAGCTTTCAAATGCCCCCATAAATGAAAGTCAAGAGGGTTGAGGGCAGGAGAGCGTGGAGGCCATGGAATTGGTCCGCCTCTACCAATCCATCGGTCACCGAATCTGTTGTTGAGAAGCGTACGAACACTTCGACTGAAATGTGCAGGAGCTCCACCGTGCATGAACCACACGTTGTGTCGTACTTGTAAAGGCACATGTTCTAGCAGCACAGGTAGAGTATCCCGTATGACATCATGATAACGTGCTCCATCGAGCGTAGGTGGCAGGACATGGGGCCCAATCAAGACATAACCAACAATGCCTGCCCAAACGATCACAGAAAATCTGTGTTGATTACGTGATTGCACAATTGCGTGCGGATTCTCGTCAGCCCACACATGTTGATTGTGAAAATTTACAATTTGATCACGTTGGAATGAAGCCTCATCCGCAAAGAGAACATTTCCACTGAAATGAGGATTGACACATTGTCGGATGAACCTTTCGCAGAAGTGTACCCGTGGAGGCCAATCAGCTGCTGATAGTGCCTGCACACGCTGTACATGGTACGGAAACAACTGGTTCTCCCGTAGCACTCTCCATACAGTGACGTGGTCAACGTTACCTTGTTCAGCAGCAACTTCTCTGACGCTGACATTAGGGTTATCGTCAACTGCACGAAGAATTGCCTCGTCCATTGCAGGTGTTCTCGTCGTTCTAGGACTTCCCCAGTCGCGAGTCATAGGCTGGAATGTTCCGTGCTCCCTAAGACGCCGATCAATTGCTTCGAACGTCTTCCTGTCGGGACACCTTCGTTCTGGAAATCTGTCTCGATACAAACGTACCGCGCCACGGCTATTGCCCCGTGCTAATCCATACATCAAATGGGCATCTGCCAACTCCGCATTTGTAAACATTGCACTGACTGCAAAAACACGTTCGTGATGAACACTAACCTGTTGATGCTACATACTGATGTGCTTGATGCTAGTACTGTAGAGCAATGAGTCGCATGTGAGCACAAGCACCGAAGTCAACATTACATTCCTTCAACTGGGCCAACTGGCGATGAATCGAGGAAGTACAGTACATACTGACGAAACTAAATTCAGCTCTAACATGGAAATTAAGCGTTTCCGGACACATGTCCACATAACATCTTTTCTTTATTTGTGTGTGAGGAATGTTTCCTGAAAGTTTGGCCGTACCTTTTTGTAAAACCCTGTATATATACAAACAGTAAAACAATTACAACATATAAAGACACAGAAATGTCATATCTTCAGGTAACAAAGTAAGAAAAAAAAATTTATAGTACAATAGATGGAAATAGGAGGATATGCATTTCCGGCGTTACAATCATCATCATCATCATCATCTGTGGAGAGTCCGATGTCGGAGCGAATGCGAAACGTGCGTGGCAGAGCAGCTCGGCGTGGGCCGCGGGAAGCGAGACCCGTGCTTTCAGGACACTGGGGGAGCGAGGATGCCCGGCGTCGTCCGAGCCAGCAGCCGAGCAGCCGCCGCCACAACAGGAACGCGACGAGTTTGATGGAGGGAAGGGGGGGGGGGGCGGGGAACGTTCGTCCTCCCGCTGCTCCTCACGCCGACCTGCCTGCGCTCATCGTCCGGACTGGTCGGAGGCGATCGGAAGCGATTGTATCCGGCGCGGAATGCCGAGCCGGTTCCATCGCGCCTCTTATCTGGTGGCAAGGACGCGGCCCGACACTCTGGGGACAGGCAGGTGCCCAACGAGGACAGGGCGAAGAACCGAACACCTACCTGTCTCACCAGACAGCCAGCGAGCGAGCGATACTGCACGCTTGTAAAGTGACTCGTGGCGTCATTTTGACGTGTGCCGTGGCCAGCGATAAATACAGGACTAAGCGAATGTCTGTGTGTGATGTCAGCGATGCAGTGGCGACACAGCGCAAGCTTTCTCAAAGATTTCGTCGAACTTCTTCGACCAAACTACACCACTGGCCATTACAATTGCTACACTGCGAAGATGACGTGCTACAGACGCGAAATTTAACCGACAGGAAGAAGATGCTGTCATATGCAAATGAGTAGCTTTTCAGAGCATTCACACAAGGTTGGCGCCGGTGCCGACACCTACAACGTGCTGACATGAGGAAAGCTTCCAAGCGATTTCTCTTACACAAACAGCAGTTGACCGGCGTTGCCTGATGAAATGTTGTTGTGATGCCTCGTGTAAGAAGGAGAAGTACGTACCATCACGTTTCCGACTTTGATGAAGGTCGGATTGTAGCCTATCGCGATTGCGGTTTATCGTATCGCTGCTCGCGTTGGTCGAGATCCAATGGCTGTTAGCAGAATATGGAATCGGTGGGTTCAGGAGGGTAATACGGAACGCCGTGTTGGATCCCGACGGCCTCTTATCACTAGCAGTCGGAATGACAGGCATCTTATCCGCATGGCTGTAACGGACCGTGCAGCCACGTCTCGATCCCTGAGTCAAGATATGGGGACGTTTGCAAGACAACAACCATCTGCATGAACAGTTCGACGACGTTTGCAGCAGCATGGACTATCAGCTCGGAGACCGTGGCTGCGGTTACCATTGACGCTGCGTCACCCACAGGAGGGCCTAAGGTGGTGTACTCAACGACGAACCTGGGTGCACGAATGGCATAACGTCATTTTTTCGGATGAATCCAGACTCTGTGTAGAGCATTATGATGGTCGCATCCGTGTTTGGCGACATCGCCGTGAACGCACATTGGAAGCGTGTATTCGTCATCGCCACACTTGCGTATCAGCCGGCGTGATGGTATGGCGTGCCATTGGTTACACGTCTCGGTCACCTCTTGTTCACATTGACTGCACTTTGAGCAGTGGACGTTACATTTCAGATGTTTTACGACCCGTAGCTCTACCCTTCATTCGATCCCTGAGAAACCCTACATTTGAGCAGGGTAATGCATGACCGCATGTTGCAGGTCCTGTACGGGCCTTTCTGGATACAGAAAATGTTCGACTGCTGCCCTGGCCAGCACATTCGCCAGATCTTTCACCAATTGAAAACGTCTGGTCAATGGTGGCCGAGCAACTGGCTCGTCACGACACGCCAGTCACTGGTCTTGATTAACTGTGATATCGTGTTGAAGCTGCATGGGCAGCTGTACCGGTACACGCCATCCAAGCTCTGTTTGATTCAATGCCCAGGCGTATCAAGGCCGTTATTACGGCCAGAGGTGGTTGTTCTGGGTACTGATTTCTCAGGATCTATGCACCCAAATTGCGTGAAAATGTAATTACATGTCAGTTCTAGTATAATATATTTGTCCAATGAATACCCGTTTATCATCTGCATTTCTTCTTGGTGTAGCAGTTTTAATGGCCAGTAGTGTACTTCACACCAACTGATGCAGGAAGCCTACGGTGATGAGTAAGTCGTACTCGGCGTCACGAATGGTTTACACGGTTCAAAAATAACCGGATGGAAGTCGAAGATGATCCTCGTTCAGGACGCCCTTTGACCTCCGTCGACATCGCTCATGTCATGAACGCCAACGAAATTGCGAGTGTCAATCGAAGATTGCTCGAGAGATTGCAGAAGAATGTAATGTTTCAGCTGTATCATGTCACGAAACGCCGACACAGCATCTTG